>NC_072014.1:28582386-29782386 GCF_027791375.1 Indicator indicator
TTCTTAACACATTTCCACAAAGGGACATGCTTTAAATCCTTATGGAGCACTTTAAGTCCTCATTTTTTAAGCCATCATTTCAATACAGCTTTTGCATGGACACATAATTATTGATTCATATTGCAGTACCACCCTGAAACAAGAAATAGAGTTCATTTGGGCCAGGTGCTGTGCTAACATTAAGCCATAGCTTGGCTTCCCACTGAGGGGCTATTAGTCTAAATAGCCAAAACAGGATGAAAAGAGAGAACATAACTGGGAGCTGTTTCACAGGTGTGGAACAGATCCACTTAGAGGCTGAAAAACCTGCCCAGAGTAACAGTAGCTGCTTGATTTCAGACAAGAGTACTATGCATATTTCCCAAGCCAGTGACTATCACAAAAAACATCCTTCTTTTGCTTCCTTTTCCAGTAACACCACAAAAGGGGCAAAGTTTTAGTTGCCAGGCATTTTGCTCTCTTAGGAGACAACGGCAAGTTAGAAGTATAAATACCAGGCTGGGTCATAAATGTCCCTTTTCTCTTATGTTTCTCAGAACAAGCAGAGATAACTTCAGTCCAACCATGATGTGTCGTTTTGTCAGTGTCACTTGGCACTCCGGAGGAGGCAGCAACTGCGTGACTCAGCGCAGAAGCACAGAAGAGTACCCTGGCAGCGCATGAAGAAAGGGAATAATCTGGAGCTAGGGAGACACTTCATTTTAAAATGACCTCAGTTCAAGCTTTTGTCTCTGAAAGAACACATTACACCTCTTTCCACAAAAGCTGTCTGACTCCCTCCATCCCCAGGAAAGCACCCTTCTGCATAGCTGGAGCGCTAATTAGAGCAATGCTTTCAGGTCGTAACTAACCACGTGGTGGATCTGGCCCGGGAATGAGACATAATCAAGAGGTAATTAATGCTTTTCAAATGTTAGTCTAAATTAACAAGACTGAGCCATGAAGCATAGGCAAGAAGAGTCAGGAAATTGCTTTGGGTCATGTAGTTGCTTTAAGAGGAAACGTCTCTCCTTCAGGAAAATCCTGACCTGCTTGATCATTGTGGCTCTGGACTGTGAAGGGATAAACATGATGGTGAGATCTCCCTGTTTCCAGTGGTGCCTCACAGAGTTTTTAGTGGCACCGAGGTAGAATATAAATGCTGAACTGAAACACAAGCTCTGTGGTCATAGTGTGAACACTTTAGAAGTGGAAACACAGGAAGCAACACTTAATAATGTGTGGGAGGAAACCCTTCCTGACAGTAATGGGCTCTCAGCTCTTCCTATTAAAAGCAGAAAGGTCTCTGAAATAATCATCAAAACACCAAGTTCAGAGAAGGATATCCACTTCACAGGGAGGAAAGGAAACAGGAGGAAGCAGAACAAATGTGAAACTCTCCTTCCCTCTCAAGCTCTTCTCTTGCTGATGCTCCCTGCAGCCATTAGTAGGTACAGGAATTTGAAACTAATCTCTCTTTCACATCCTTCTCAGGCAACATCACTGCTCCTTGAGTGACTTTGAGAAAATGTCTTTTAAAACCACAGCTACAGAGAAAAGCCATGATGCACTCTGCCCATCTTAGCAGGTCATTCAGGAAGAAACTGCAACTTTTCACATTTTAGCCACTGGTTGGATACCCTGATGCTTTGTGGTTCATGTTGGCAGGTCAAAAGACTACGGAATAATACATTTTGGACAGGTTTCTTGGCTATTTAGTCCACCCACAGCCCCAAACCTCTGTTTTTTATTGAAATGGAGGAACACTATCACTCACAGGCTCTGCAGAGAGAGAAAAGTAGGTGTCTACCTCGCTGTAGTTCAGCATTGCAACTACAGAAGACATAAGCTGCTGTTATTTAGTTTGTAGCAGTATCTGTGACAATACAGCAGCACAGGCTGTGGTGTGATAGCAAGCCAAGAAAGTACCCAGAATCCCAGAGCTGACTTTCAGACTGTGCAGTTCTTTAATTTTTGTTGCTACCTGCACTTGCTAAATTAGATCTAAAGCAAATATAACTACATAAGCTGCAAACATACCTTGGGAATGTGGAACGAGCATACCCTCAGGCAAGAGAACGTTGGGAATGAGAACAACCTTTGGTAGCAATGTTGGCTTCTAAAAATAAGTGCATCACAGCTGACAATAAACATTTTCTCGAAGTATTGCTTTCAGATCCTAGATTGGAACAGCTGGATGCTCGCTCTTTTCAGTTGTAGAGTCAATATTTAGTTTTACAGAAAAACCTAACCCAAAACTCATCAGCTAGTAGAAACCTGACTTTTAAAAGGTTTAATGTTTGGAAAAAATGTTTGAAAACTCATTAATTTCAAAATTAGTTTATCCTTCCAATGAGAGATAGGTGAAATTTAGTCTGAATGTTTTTGTGAATATCTAATCAGATTAAATCTGTGAAATCTTGCAAGTTTGTAATTTTTTTGCTTGCTTGCTTCCTTTTGAGCTTCTCAGTGCTTTCCGCTTTTTCTATTGAATCACTTGGAAATACAGAAAAAGAGAGAAAATATCCAAAGCTTTTCAGCCACAGATAATAATGCGTTTCCAGCCTGAGGTGAAAATTTGGGTCACTTCTAATTTCATCTCAACCAGTCTTTCCTCCTCTACCAGCAACCCAGAGCAGGATAAACTTTAATATCCAGTACACAGAGGAAAGGGAAATAACTATTGTTGCAAATAAGGATTGTATCATATAAAGCCTGGATTTATGGCTAAGAGAGTGGCAGTGTTTCTCTTCATATGTGCTTGCAGAGTTGCACTTTTCCTTGCTAGGAGAATTACATCTACAGTCCTTGTTTGTTTGGTGCTGGATTGTGGGTTTCCTATTATCTCTCAGTTTTGCCTGCACTCAGAAACCACAATTCAGATTGCAGTGATGATTAGCAATAGCCACTTACATGAGAATTAAAGAGCTACAGACAAACCCAAAATCTGTGTAATAAACAAAAATATAATTCTTATTGCTACTGTGTGTTGATTTATCACCTTCAGTCTCTTTATGGTTTTATTTTTGCGAGGAAAAGAACATTTAAAAAGTTAAAATGAGAAAAAAAATAACAATTATAAAATCAAAACTGAAATATTGTGCTTATATAGAAATATAATCAAAGGCACACATATATTTCTTAAATATGTAAATATCCTTGGCATGCCTTCATGTTTTGGATGTACTGTCTTTATACATACAGAAATAGAAAGAAATTAATTTTTGTGGCTAGACATTTTTAATCTGTGGTGAAAACTAAGATGCCTTACTTACATTTTCCTACAATCTTTTGTTTCTTTGTTCTCACACCAAATTTACACATAGCAATACTAAGCAGAGGTTTTTAACACTGGTCTCAGAACAAACCCCAGCACAGACAATCCATTTAAACCCTTTTGCTGTGTAGAGGCTGATGGCACAACCGGTCATGCAGGCTGAACCATCATTTCCATAGGCAAAGAAGTCCTTCTACTACTAAGATGGCTTATTTAGTAGGATAGGAAAGATTTCATGAACACAGTCAGTGGGAAGCATGGCTGATAAATGAGAAAATTTACGTAAACATTATTCTGTAATTTAAAATCCTCTCTCTTTCCCCCTCCTCCCCCCCAGCGGTGAAAATGTGATAATCTGTTATAGCTCTCCATGTTCCACTTTGCTAGACATCAGACACACATTCTGGCACATGTGTGATGTCTACAGAATAAGGAGGTTTCAGCCTGGAATCCTACACTTCTATTTCAAGCAATTTGCATGTATATACATGTGTAATTATCACTTTTCATTATTGATCTTATTAAAGGGTTATTTTTATTTAATCAGAATAAACTAAGACTCAGCATCCTTTTCATCAAATTGTACTACGGCTTTCCAATCCAAGAGATTTTCCTTCACATGGTTTGTACCCATCTGAGAGACAAAATTTTCTTTGACTTTTGAGAAAGCACAGATTATACCACAGATGACTTCATTGTAGATGAGTGAGAAAAATCTGGTCCTTGTTTTGTTCAAGTATGGTTGCAGACAGGAAGCCACACTACTTTGGGTGAGTGGTGTAGATAGGAAAAAAAAGTTTTCACATTGTGTGATGTAGCTGAGTGCTGAAAGAGCACTCACAACCCATTCGTTGTAGAACAGGACATGACAGTCAGTGTCTGGATCTGTGACCCCAGCCGTTATTGTGGTTACCAGCTCTACTTCATAGTCATATCAGATGGATTTTCACAGCACTTAAAAACACATACAACTGTCTGTTTTCTTATAAGCTTCCAACAGATACTAAAGGAATTTTTCTTAATGCCTCCATGTTCATAGCAATGTATGTTTCTTGGAACAAAATAACTATTTTTAGAGGTGTAGTGTGCTCTTATTCATCTCTTAGCAAATCAAAGTTGGGAAAATAATACAGGAAATTATGTTTGATGCTTTGATTATTCATGGATTTTGTATCATCAGAGTGTCAAAGCAAGATAATGTCCTTTCATTTTGGTAATGTTCTCTGGATTGGTGTCCAAATATTTGTAAAGCATCTGAGTATTCTTAGGCAGAAGTCCCTGACAAAACTTACTTCCCTGTGTCAGACCAATGTTGTGATTATGTCTGTTGTCACTTCTTTTCATTGTTTTGAACTTCTGCTTTGAATCTTTGAGTCACTGAGAGTCACTGCACCACTGTTAATCTATGTCTGACAACAATACTACTGCAATGCCACATGATTTTTTTCAGTAAGATCTGGATGTTCATATGGTGCAATGGGTGAAACATATTCAGTGAGTCCAATCTCCCTTTATACATATATATTTTCTCTGAAATAAAAATATCTGGAAAGGCATAAATGGGTTTGCTTTGAATTGCTTTGAGATGTTTTCCTTAAATTGCCACCACACAGGTTAATGCTTTGTTTCAAGGACAGGAAATTGCAGTAACACTGTGGCATCACATTTTTTCTGCATCAAATAAATTGACATCCCATTATATTAGTTTAAACTATGTGTATACCATGGTTTAGGACTCATGATACAAAACACTTGCTTCAAACTGATATTTTTCAAACATAGAATTTTTCTTTTGCAGCTTACATAAGAGAAATCCCAGGTTAATGTAGTAGTGAAGGTCGAGACATGGATGTATGGATTGAAATCCCCATAAAAACAGTACGATTCTTTCGATTTGCATTCACGACCTTTGGATCACTTACAATTTGGATTTCACAGGCTGGGGTTTTTTGTTCAGAAACATTCTAGTGTAATCCACATCTAGAGGCAAACATGTCCATTATGAACCAATGTCAAGTCACCAAATTGATTGCTTGCTGTATTTTTAATGACAACTTTTGCAATTGCAGCCAACAGTCTGAGCCATAAAGGCCTTTGGTGCCCTAGGTGTAAGAACCACAGAAACAGCATATGCTAGAATACTCAGGCTCCAAATAAACAGGGCAGACATAATGCCAGGAAGCTTAAAAAGTATTTTCAGAGTTTTTTACCTCAAGTAATTAGTACTTAATAGTGACTCAATGATTTCAGACCCAGAAAATACTATGAAAGTGGATCCTTACTTTCTGTTGATGTCTTAAACGATTTTCCAAAGTTTTACTTTAGCTGGTTTGTATAAATTCACTCTAGAATTTAGCTCCATGTAGAATCTGCAAGCAGAGACCTAAAGCAAACATCTTTGATAGTTTCAAAAAGCTACTGGGCCAGTACCAAAAAAAAAAAAAAAAAAAAAAAAAGTCTTGTTTCTCAGAGTGCAGCCAAAAGGTTAATTTAAGGAAGGTGCTACTATTTTATAGATTACGTGTGTGTGAACTGGAGGTCTTTCAGCCTTAATGCTAACACTAACCTAACACTGGCACAGAAACCTTTAAAACTTCTTCCTTTCATAAGTAACACTTGAAAGACTTTGTCATTTAAAACAACTTTTAAAAGATTAGTATTGCCTTAACAGTGTTGTCTATTTATTTACCCTAGGTTTATTAAACATTGAGTTGTATTTAAGATTTAAAAACATTTTTAGAGAGCACCCTGTAGATATATACACATATATCTTTCCCTCTATCTTCAAATAACAGGCTGGCTTGTTTTAGTGTAAAACACCATTTAAACTTTTCCAATTTAAATGTTTTCTGTCTTTATACAGGAGGGTAGGGAGCCTCTTTAGAAACTCTAAATAAACAGCTAATAAAACCATAGCGTTTTATGACTCTGACACTGTCACCCTCTGTGGCTGGGACGGATCTGACTGGCTTTACATTGGTCATCTATACCAGCTAACTGCAGTTTTGAGACCCAGCAAATTACAAGCAAAGTTTGCTGTATCAGCCAATTAATAGCATCAGAATTTATGCAGGAATGAAGCTGAAAGTGCAAATAAAAAGTGCTGAAAGTGTTAGAAGAACACAGTAAAAATAAAGTTGCTGTTTGTGTTTCTTTGGCCATCATGATGATTTCTTTTAGCAGATTTTCATGTGAGATATTGACTTGATTATTTCCTGCCCCATACTCAGTTGGGTGAATGAAAACGAATGATCAGTAAAATGAAAGATGGTGAAATGTAGTCACTATGAAGAAGAATTTCACAAGCAAAGTGTGAATTGTTTCCTGGTACGGTTATGTTTTAAGTAGCTTGCTTTCTATCACGGTGGCTGACTCAGCAGTCCATATTTCTTTTAGAAAAAGGATTGGTGTGCCATTACTACAATTGATCAAATGTAAAAAATGCAGGAATTTTGGAAATAATTATATTATTTTCAAAAGCAAAAAGTCAGCATCAAATATACATGCACACAGAGAGGTATATGTGCACGCAGCACATGTTTATGTTGAAAGTGAAAACCTGAGACTAAAATGAAACCTTTCAAATGATGTTTTGAAATGTTGAAAACATAGCTATTTCAAAATGAAATATTTGTTCCTCATTTCAGTATTTGTGAAGAAATATTGCCACGACAATTGCTGATATAAACCTTTCTCATCCCATTTTGTGAAGAAAGCATATGTCAAAATAGAAACATTTCCTATGGGACAGGAATTTTGAACAGCTCTAATCAGTGTCATTTTCAGTATCTTTTGCTCTGGTGTTTGTATCTGTCTTCAGAACAACATCTGCTGGTTTTCTATCATTCAGGAAAAAAAAATGTAATCAGGAGATGAGGAAGGGACTGCATGAGTTAATCTAATCTGTTCTCCTCACTTGTACTGTATTTCCAGTTTTCCTAAAACAATTTGCTTTATAAATATGCTTTCTGAACCAATGACCACCACAAGGCTGCTGGTCTCTGATGAGCTGGGAGCAGACACAAGCTCGCAGGTGAAAGCTTATCTCATGCATTAGGCAGCTGGAAGTCAGTACTGAATCCAGCCCTGCTAGCTGCCAGGTTGTGTCACCAGCCATGCTGTGCTGTGTCACAGCATGGTTAGTGGTAGGACAAATGCAATTGGTGTATATAGATGTATGCCTCAAGATTAATGTCTTCCCATGGCACAGCATCTGAAGAATTTATTATTTTCCAATTTAGTTATTTTTATTATTTTCAATGGAAAAGCTGGACAGAGGAAATAATACTTGAAAAGATCATAATTAAAATTATATACCTTTTTTTGCTACTACGAAATCACGCTAAAGTATCTTGTGATCACTAAATAACTGTTAAACGTGCTTCTCTGTAGAATGAAGTAGGAAGTTGAGCTGTTAGGATGAAGTGGTCACGCTGAATATTGTCAAAGTCAACAAAAAATCTACAGGACCCTGTTCCTTTTCCCACTGAAGTCTGTTCTTTTACTTTTGTGAGTTTTGGATCAAGTCCATTGTGAAACATTGTCTACTGAAACATCCCCGTTTCACAGAGAAAAGGGCTCACTGATTAAACAGTCATTTTCTGCCTCTGATCTGAAACATACATTATGGGTGATCTGATTGGAAGTTTTAACATGAAATCCTAGTCATTTTTATATCAATACTAAAACTGCCATTAAACTCAGTAGGGTTAAAATTTCTACCTGGATCTGTCAGAGAACTGCAGATCAGATTAGAATGTTAAATCCAACGCTTCCCAAAAATGACAGGAAAAATTTGAGAACATGCACATGTTAGGATATTAAAAGTTAACATAACTTTGATGCTCAACTCACCTTGGAAACCTTTATTTTTTAGAAACCAAGATAAGGAAAAGATGGTCCCTGTTGAGCCTTAATAGGTTTTCTCATTTTGCATTGCAAAGTTATTTAATTCTTAGTATATATATTATCTGTGAATATCAGTTCCAGGCTTGCAATTCCAAATACTATAGAGCAAGAAAAGCTGCTGAAATATCTCCTGTCTTTATGGTGCTGAAACGTGAAGGTGTGTTTCTGAGATGTCAAAAGCAACTCAAATAATACACCAGATCCTAATCAACAGAAGTCATCTTAGTTATTTTTGTATTGCTCTCTACATCAGCTTGTTTTCATAACTGAGACACTTTATGCAGGAACAGATGTATTTGTGATTATTTGAACCAAAATATCCAAACATTACAGTAAAGATGCAATTTACAGTTGGCTGACTGTGTCTCATCTTTAGCATACAATTAGTGAACAATGAAAAACTCATTATATTCTTATTTCATTAAGCTAGGGAAGCAAACAATTAAATTTGGTGTTTTAAAGGAAAATATAAACAAACAAAAAGCATCCTGACTTCTCAGAAAGAACCAAGAACACATCAAAGGGGTGTGCTCTTAAAGAGAGTTTCTCTTAACTTTCAGGCCAAGATAAAGAATGATAGAGAATAAACTCATACATCCACCAACATCAAGCTACTTATTCATACAATATAGGATGACATAAGTTTAACCTATATAGGAATCTAAGCATCTCTGAACTGTTTTAAAATATCATTTAAAATATCATTCCTTTCAGATGTGGTTAGTGTTTGACTTGGGCCATGAAGTATGGAACATTGTTTCTACCTCAGCATCTCTAACTTGTTTTATCACTGACCAAGTAAATAGCCAAATGTTGCCTGAATCTTGAAAAAAATCATGTTTCAGGGGGTTTTGTATTGTAGAAATGCATGAAGATTAATTGTAGCATGAAAGCTTAACCCATTTTTAACAGTTTTGAAATATGCATTTTCTCATATTTCCTGGCTTTCCACTCCTGCTTGTGTTACTAAAACAAAACAAAAAAGCCAGCTGAATTAAATCTGGGCATGCCACCTATTAGTATACAGAAGTCTGTTTTGCATACATTTTTGTATGCTGTTTTGTATACCTATTAGTATACAGAAGTCTTTCCTCTTTAGTTTTCTAGTAGTCATTTTGTCCATATTACCTCTGATAAAAATCAAGTAATCTAGGAATCTTCACTTCCAAAATCTAGACATACATATTTTGCTTGTGAGGTACAGCAACTGTGGTGATTCCCAGTTTCACAGGTTGATCTGCAGTATTTCTTTATCAAAAATTAGTGGTTTGTTTTTCATGCATTCTCATAAGTTATAGGTTGTGAAGCTTGAATTTAGAATCTACATGGTACACAAGGATTGATCTTTCTTATGCAGGTTCATCAATGCTAATTTTCCTTAAGCTGTCCAATGATGCGGTTCACTGCTCTGAAATGTCATCAGTTTACAGCCCCCCCACCCCTTCCTTTCTTCTGCCTTATTAAAAAACAAAATAGTGGTTGATTACTTCACAGTTTTGCTATAGTTCAGATTCTTCCATAGTATGCTTAGCAATATATGTCCCAAAATCTTGATTTGTTAAAGATTGTTTGATCTCCCTCGGGCTACTTATATTTTTAACACTGAACAGAGCCAAAGGGTACAAAGCTTCTGCAGTTTGCAACATTGTGATAGATCTTTTCCTCTATGATTCAGGATGGCAGAGAAAAGGATGTTCAAAAGCAGAATGAGTTGTAAGTTCACTCACTTCATGTTGATTTTCACAAAGAATCGATCTAAATTTCTTTTATGAATTCAGGCTTACTTCTTCCTTTCACATCCTATGTAATTCTTCAGATATTGTTTCACCGCTTAGTATTGACTGATGCTGCTCACTTGCTGCCCTTCAGCTTTTGTGAGCATTCACTTTAAAAGCTTTAATTCTATAACTGAGGAGATTTGCTTGTGGATGGGAATCTTGGTAATACAGTCTCATGTGAGAGGTGATGCAAGATATTTTAATTCCATTGTCTGCTTCTCACTTATTTATCCCTTACTCTTCTATTATCAATAGTAAAAGGCTGAATGTTAAATTTTGTGATGTCATTTGTGACTCTGTGTGATTTCTGTTTAATATTTGATCTGACTAACTACAAAATAAGCCACATCTTACCCCCAGTAAGGAGTTATGAAGCACTAAGCAGTTCTCAGGTGAAAGGAGATACAGAAATGTAAAAGATGCTGATACAGAACCCCACACTAAAAGTCAGATAATTCTTTTGTACTTAGAATGCATGTGTCTAGGTGAAGACCTACATTAGAATTAATCTCAGAATAAGCATCTACTCTCATCTACTTTTCCCATGAAAACCAGAGGAGAGAACTAGCATTTGGAATCACAGAAAAATAAATTAATAAGATTAACATCATGAAGAAGAAAAACAAATATAAAGTCTCAAAAGGAAAGGAACAGAAATCACATTAAATCCAAATTTACATACACCTAAACTCTTTTCCATGTTCTTGGGGAAGGGACCTGAGAGAAAAGGCATCCTAAATGAAAGCTTTGCAAAGATCACATCAAATAATCCAGGAATCTCCAGGACATATATTAAATGTTGCAGAGGGTAAAGATCAAACAGCTCAGAGAAGAAGACTTGAACATTTAAACTGCACAACTGTTCTAGATGCTTCCTCATTATTACTGGCTTCAATAACACTCTTGCCTATACTTGCATTGTACTTCTAGATGTATGTGTAGATCTTTGTCTACCTTAAGTGTATTTCTTAAGATTCTGCAGTGACTAGAACTAGTATTTTCTGAATTACCATTACAGAGAACCTATAACACCACCAGTTAAGCTAAACTCTTCCAATAAATTTGTCACTTGTCTAGTTCAAAAATGTAATGAGAGGAGTACCAGGATAAACATACATGTGTGTAGGTGACTATTAATATTTGCTTATGGGTGAATAGTCTATTTGAGTTTGTGCTCAGCACTTATTACCAGGCAAACACTGCTAGTCATGATAATGTTTGCTGTCTGGCTTGGAGAGGAAATACGCTAAGGCAAATCCTTGGCATAATTGGTAAAATTCATCTGTCTGTAGCCTTGTGTTGAAATGGGATTTTTGCCATTGATTTCACAATAGAAAGGAGTGTCCCACTACCCAGATTTAGTTGCCTCCAGGGGATCTGGTTGTGTTTGCTGTTAAGACTGAATCTTTCCTATCTCATCACGGCTGGGCTGTTTCCAGCTCTGTGTAGATGCTAGTTTTAAGGCCCACCAAAGAAGTATCACAGCACCCCTGCTAGTGGAGGCTGCTGAAGGCGTGTTTTGAATCAATGTGCCTCTATCAACAGACCACAAGCCATATCCAGCTACTGACAGTGATGATCTCAGTAAAATGCCAGGCCACTCTTCCTATTACTGTTTTTCACTTTGTGTCTTACATTCTGAGTTAAATCTTGCTTAGACTAATGCCTGAAGAGATGACTTCTTATAAAATAACAAAAGAAAGTAAATACTAAACAAAATGGAAAACTGGAGCCAAATTTCTTCATATAGGGTAAAAGAAAAAAGGCAACCCTTTTTCTTCCCTGTAGGACCTTTATTTATTGCATATTTGAGCAGCTACTATCATGTGATGAGTCTATCAAATGATAATGTAACTGCTGACTTCATTTATTAACCTCAGAAGGGCCAGGCATGAAGTGTAAATAGAAAAATCACTATCTCTGAGTGACAGCAATAATTGCAGCTACAGTTACTTTGAAGGCAGTGAAGTGCTTTGCAGAGTAAATGAGAATAGGCTTTTCTTCAACAGATAAACATCCTGTTATAGTTCTGAGTGAGCAAAGAGGTAGCACAAACAACACAGCTGTTTAGCAAATGTGCTGCTTATCATTTGGTTAGTCGAAGGGAAAAGGTAGGAATTATAAACTTAAGTAAAAATATAGAAATGAATATTGAACCCTGATCAAGACTGAGATATATCCTGACTTATCTCCAGGTCAACACAACACTGAGAATGAATTTTCAAATTCATCTCTGCTTTATCCAAATAGTAAGTACGTGAATCTAGTGCAGCATTCTCCTGCCTCCTCAGGGGTATCTTCAGCATGTTGCCATGTGGGTATCTTCCAGCATTTATGACGTTTACATATTCTGCTTTGAAGGATTAAGCTCAATGTAACACAATATTTAACAATGTTTCAGCATGGAAAGAAAAAGGGAAGGTGGACAATTCATTTCAAAGAAAGCAGTTTTGGGCACAAGATGTAGGGGTCTCATTTTCCTGCACAAAGGAAAAGGCTCAGAAGTAAGTTTTTGAGAACACTAAATGACTGAAAATGCAAAGCTTGGGGCCTTGCCAAAACAGCAGAAAGGAAGTTGCACTCCTCTGTTTACAGACTAATTCCTGGGTGTCTCTTTTGTTCAGTGAGAGTAAACAGTTCTGTCACTATGAGCTGGAAAGTCAGGAGGCAGCGGCTCAGTTCATCACTCTTCTCAGGCCAATGCTAGGGAAAAACAAACAAAATTGCAGTGAAGGACTCTCCAGACCTTTCTCTCTTGTTTTTCCAGAGGGGCAAAGGAGGTAGTGTGTTCTACCAGCAGTAGAGAGAGTGTGAGAGGGCAGGGTTCAAAGACTGACTATGCTTTCTCTCTGAGTGACTTCTGCAGCCCCAAAGATTAAGGGGAAAGTTTTATTATTTCTCCAATATTGATTGTAAGCTTGTAAGAATTCTTTACCAACATCCTTTTGACTAACATCAGCTAAATCAGAATGTTCATTTGTGCATTTATGAAGCAAGGAAATGGCGATAGTACTATTTCCCCATTGTGTATCTCAGAAAGAATTTTAACAGCACAAAGATGCTATTTTGTTATTGTACATCTTATGGTAGGAAGAAAGGCTGGAAACGTTGTTATTTCAGAGTATATCTGAAGGCAGAAATTATTATTTTTCTTTACCAGCAGTGGAAAAACAAGAGCAGATTTCAGGGCAGGTGGTAAAGAACCAGATGACAAATTAATAAATCTTCAAATAATAACAGAAATAACTTCTAAGTGAACTCAGACTATAAAGTTTTTTTGGTAGTGGGTCAAGCTAACATATGGTCGGCTTAGACACTGAGATGACAGACAGAATCTGAACAGAGGCAATCAAAACAAAATCTGTTAAGGAACAGACAGCAAAAATATGATCAGTGGAGGCAGGAAAATTATACTGACAGATGAGGGAAGCAAATTTGTGATAAGTGATTTGGATTTTTTTTTTTTTTTTTTTTTCAACAGAAGTTCGAGCAATTGTCCCACTTGCTATATTATTTCATAAGCTTTGGGTGTCTTAAGAGGTTGATAATAGGAAGGTAATTGAAAAATAAATACCCTGTTTCCATAGAGAGTGTAACATAAAGCAGAACTGATTCTGTTTCCAGAAAGGATGTATTTTTGTAGTTGCCTGAAATTATTCTCTCATTTGCACTTCACTTAACAGTAGCAGCTGTGAACAAACGGGTTGAGAGAGGTTCTTCTGCTCCTCCACTCTGTCTAGGACACACCTGGAGTACCGTGCCCAGTTCTGGTCTCTTCAGTTCAAGGTAGACAGAGAGGTACTGGACAGAATCCAATGGAAAGCTGCAAAAGTAATTAGGGGATTGGACCATCTCTCTTGTGAGGAGAGCCTGAGAGACTTGGGGCTGTTAACCTGAAGACTGAGAGGTTCTTATCAATGCTTAGAACTGTCTAAAGTGCAGGTGTTAGGAGGATGGAGCTGGACTCTTTCAGTGGTGCCTAGTGACAATACAAGGGGCAATAGGCACAAACTGGAACATAGGAAGTTCCACCTAAACATAAAGAAAAATTTCTTTAAGGGTGATTGATGGAACACTTAAATGACTGTGGAGTTGTCTTCTCTGGAAACTTTCAAAACCCACCTGAACACATTCCTGTGCAACCTGCTCTAGGCAAACCTGCTTTAACAGGAGGGCTGGGTTATATAACCTCCAGATGGAGACCTTCCAACCCCTGCCATTCTGTTATTCTGTGATTCACATCTGTATTCCTGGAGATCCACCAGCAAAATACTGAAAATGCAAGTGCCAGCAATGGGGAGTGTAACAAGGAACCCCCTGGGTGAACAGAACCTTCTGTTGGTAAAAAGGGCTACTGCTGTTCTTTTCTTACAAGGATGCATTAATTTGTTATGACTAACTGTTTAAGTTAACTAGACTGGTGATGGTTACTCAAAAATTACTGCAAAAATTAGCTCAGTACTCAATGGGAAGGAGGTGCAGCTAATGAAGGTTTTTCTCCCTCAGTGAACAAAGACAAACTTGTTTGCCAGATAAAGTCTTATTAAAAATTAAATTACTTAAACATTTATCTATTTTATATTCTGCAGGCAATTTCAAGTTGGATATTTGCATTTCAACTTCAATTCTATTTGTGCTTTTCTATGCTAACGAATAAGGAGTAGGATTCCAGAATGAGAATACTGGACTATTATCTGAGGTTTGAAATGCCAGGATGTATATATTTACATTTCCTAAAGAACATATTAAGTAGTGGCTAAAAAATACCAAAGAAATATAACACACATGAAAGGCAATAATACAAAACGTATATAACTTTTAAACCCTCTGAAACACCAATAGAAAAGATTTTCTGCCTACAGATATAAAAAACAAATTTGTAAAACAAATCAATGGATGAAAAATCCATAGAACCCCCACAGATTGCATGAGTTAACTATGTTCAGATTATGATTTGCACTGGAAAGAGGATTATCCCTACGTTGCTATTGTGGATGACACAATCAAGGCAAGAGTTACTTTTCAACCAGCTGAAATGAAAACAGCTTAGACTGAACAGACTGGTTCAAATAAGGCAGAGGTGAAACTAGAAAAAGGATGATCTGAAAGATGGAAACTCTATGGGCTATGAAATAGTGGTTTTTTTCAGACTGATGACTGCAAAGTTATGTTTCTAGCATATTACATTATAATATGATCCAAAATCCATTAGAATATTTTCTTTTTGGAACTACAAGGTTGGGAGACATTTCTGATTTGAAACTTGAAACACACACCTCACTTCAATATGTCGCTCTGATAAAGTTTGAGAGCTTTACTGAATCAAAACCTTTCCTAGCAAAGCACACAAAATTAAAAGATTACCGTTCCTCAACTGATCTGCTAAAAGCAAACATCTACAGGTGTTGTCTGCTGCGATATAAAATCAAATAGGTTAGCTGAAACTTTCTGTTGTTTACTTCTTCTTTTATCACTTAAATTTGATTGTTTGCAGCTATCAAAACATGCATTCGGTGTCTCACCTGAGTTAACAAAATTTCCACACTGGTTTGACAACTCTGGAGTTCCAGTGATGGAGGGGCAGGCGTGAAATTGACAGGTTGGACTTTGATGATCCTTGAGGTCTTTTCCAATCTTATTGATTCTGTGATTCTGATTCTGTGAAATTTGTATTTGTCCTCACAGTACACTGGTTAAGAAGTCCACTTCTTTCAGGTGGCTGCCTTCTTGGGACTCAAGCAATCTTTCTGAAGAGGTGAGGCACTACACAATTTAATTCTTTTGCCATTTGAGAACTCCAAATTGCCATCAAATATTGCACTATCTATTTTATGATTTTTTTTTTTTTTGTAAATGAAGTACATAAAGGAACTAAAGAGATGATAGCATTTTCTGTATTTCTATTCCTTCTTTACGACCCCATGAACATTAGGTGAAAATCTGTAAGTTTATCCATAAAGTGCAATGATACAGCACATAGACTCTATTAGGTGGTATTACAGTGAATAGATCTCCCAAAAGAGAGGCTGATGAAAATGGATTTCACTGCATGTGGAGTTGGAAAGCTACTTGTCTGCTAAGCATTTCAACAATATTAAATGCACAATAAAAACAAACAGTCATTGTTATTCTTGTTGTAGATCTGTGTGATCACTAAGGTATCTGGCATATTTTAAAGTGATCATTTGTTTAGACCACAGACTAAATAGGAAGAGCTGTAGTGCTGCTCGACTGACAATTAATTTTAACCTTATGTTCTTTAACATGAACATTTGACTGAGGAGTCTTTCAATCCAGTGATAGATATCCATGAAGTGCTGAGTGCATATAAAAAGATATTTTATGAAATTATTTTAATTTTTTTTTCAGTCACTCCTTATATCTCTTTGCTCTTCTTAATTAGTTAGTCAATAGCTGTGGCATTGGATTGTTTTTGATAAAGAAAGAAATCAATTATATGACTAGAGTGATACTTGATCTCATTTTACTTGCTTGGATTTAGTTTTCAGGTTGGCTAAGCTACTCTTTAGAGATAAGGTGGCTTTTATTTTCAGTTCATCCTAGAGACAGCCACAAGCAAATTCAATAATGAAATATGGCAAAGCATTGCTTTCAAATAAATTCAGCAGCAGTAAGGGTACCATAGCTCAGAAGTGACTACAGAGAACATTTTGGAGCGATTTGATTACATTTAACAAGGAATTTTCAACAGCATTAAAGCATAAAATGTGTGCCACAAAAAAAAAAAAAGAGAAAGTAAAATACTTGCCTTGCAGATAAATACTATATATTTATGAGTAGTCCTGGCTGTTGAGTTGGAAATAGCAAAGCATGATTAGGTCAACATCAAATAACCTAGCCACCACAGTCCCTCAGAGCATCCTAGGATTCTAAAGTATGCAGTTAATAAAATATTAGAGTGTTGGTGGATTAAGTGAATATCAGAGAAATTGCTTCCTAGTAAACTGAAACGTGGGACAGTCTGGACTAAATTTCATTTTGGCTTTTCACTAAGGCTGATTTTGGGGTGAACATGCTAGTAATACCTCTCAGATCCTTGTGGTTCTATAATGACTTCTTACAGATCTGCCTTGAAGCCAAAAATGTAGCAAGGAAGAAAAACCATAGCAGCTCAAGTAACTAGATTGTTCCTTTCCTCTCTTCAAAGTCCTTGCAAGACTTAGGGGCCCAACTAGCAAAGCCTGAGCAGTCCAGAGTACACCTAATCTACATGACAAAAAAATGTATTTCATGCCTTTTTTTTTTTTCAGTTCCCCTGCCCTAAAGTGAAAGTATAACAATAGTAAAGCCACAGTGGGTGGTGAAGAAACATAGAATCCTACAATCATGGGAACATGGGATGATCATCTGGGATGAAGGGGACATCAGAAGATCTCTATTCCGATTTCCTACTTAAAGTGGGAACAGTTACAAGATCAAGATTGTACTGAGGTGGTTACAAAGTACTTTGATTACAGAACCACTGCAGCTATGCAGGAAGGCACTGAGTTTGTTCTCAACCAAGGACAAAGGTAAAAAAGAATGTAAATACTTAGCAGAATCATAGCTAAGCTCTGAGATGAAAAGCAGTTGTTTGATTCATGTTAGACATTATTAGGTCCAAGCTACAGGCAGTTGTCTGTCCACAATATAAGACCATTACTAAAACACCATCTATGTCTGGACTCTGAGTAAGCAAAAATTTTTAAGACTTCAGAGAAAAAATATTTTAGCAAGGCTTGGAATATAACAGTGTGGGTGGATGGAAAATCTGTCTTTGGCAGACCTGGATGTAGTCTGCCACACAAACATGGAAGGAGAAATTTGGAAGGCAGGAATTCAGGAGGAAAGAAAGAAGAAAGAAAGGGAGAAAGAAAGAGAGAAAGTGATAAGGAAGGAAAGAGTGAGAGAAATGTAAATGGGATCTCTTGGAGAAGGTAGAAGTGATTTGCCTCAGTGAATGACAAAGTCTCTAGGCAAGGACCCTTCATACACAGCTTGAAAACATAGGCCTATGATTTATTAGGAAGGTTCAATTTATTGCTGTAAGCCTTGAGCACAATGTTTGACAAACACATAGTAGATTATGCTTGTTTTCCTCTGGCCATATCTATGACCCTGATCCACACAGCTCAGTGCCTGAAATGGCAGAAGTGTTAGAAAAATACTCACCACTATAAAATCACAGGGAGGTGATAAGAGTCTTTGTGCACACAAAACAGATATGATGAGTGCTTTTGAATAAGCTACCTTTCTGGAGTGATGGTATTGGCTGAGAAAAGAGGGATAATCATACACTAATTTGACCTTTTTTTTTTTTTTTTAATCAGGTATGCTTCTGAATTTTCTAAGCAAGAAAATCTAGTATATTATTATTATAACTGTATAAATTTATGCACTGAGGCAGTGCAGCTAGAAGCTTTACCTGTTCCTTCCCAAGTTCTTCTGCAGCGTGACAACACTTGTGGTGTTCCTTCCTGCATTTCAGGAGAGAGACACCATTTACGTGATCAATTGATCTTGCCTGTATAGTGTGATACAAATGCATCAGGCTTTATTGTCATCTTTATTTATTCTTGCATTATGTAGTATAGTAGCAGCAGCAATATTTATCATATTCTTTCATACACATGGCAGTGCCCAGAGCACCCAAGATTTACCCAGCATAAGAATTTGTCAAGAATTCCAGAAGTACAAACCAGTGAATAATATGTACAAGGAACTGTTCTAAAACACTCCTGATTTTGCACAGGACCATCAAACTAATTGATTCATGCTCCTGTCAGTTATTTCCATCTCCTTTTTTCACACCAAAAGGCATCACTTTGGGATTTGTTTCTTTTTTTCATCATGACCCACTGAATGTCTCAGAATAGTAACAAGAGCTCCGGTAAGCAGAGACGGAAATGATTACCATGAGTGCTGTTCTGAGATGATCATGCAAAACTGGCCAGAGAGGTTGTAACAGGCAACTTCTTCTTTGACCTTCCTCAGCTGCTCAGAGAAAGAAGACTCCAGAATTTTTCAAGAGTAAGCCTTTAAACCTAAAGACCTACATATTGAGGTTCAAGGACAGCATCTGAAGATACCTATGTTTAGAATATATTCACCCACTCAGAGACATAAAAACCTCTTATTCCTTCAGTATACTTGTTATTGCCAAACAGAGATGAAAACAGTACCTTGATTTTAGAATTATTTGTTCAGATTAATCTAAGACATTGATCAAAGGTCTAATAATTTGCTCTGTTTCTTTGTGAGGTCCCCAAAGCAGTCATGCCTGTGAGGCACAGTCAGATCTATTAGAGACACTGAAGAACACAAGTATATCCCACACTTAACTTCATATGGAGAAGAACCATATTTAAAAGACCTATAGAGGCTGGATTTGTAAAACAAAAATATATATATCAGGGCTGGACAGGTGTTCAGTACATGTTGTGGAAATAATCTCACATACAGAAGAGTGCAGTGAAACAGCACCAGTTGTTTCGGTAGGTTCCACGGCCACAGCAAACTATAAAGCAAGGCAAGAATATTTGCTCTGCTCCAAGGTGCCTCTTACTAACCCTTTTTGAGTACAAGCATCACATGATATGTACATGAGTAAATTCAGAATTTCTCTGTATTAATCTGGTGGAATAAAACTGATACATCAAAAAGTGTAAACCAAATCTCTATTTCACTGTCCAAAGGGCAAAATATGCAACAGGAACATAGCATGGCTGATACCTATATGAAATTTAAAGCTACTTGCTGCATAGAGTCACAGCCATCTCTTTTAGTCCTCTCTTTAAGATGGCTAAGCTAACTGCTTGATTAAAAGTATCCCTTTTCAAAGCATAAAGCTGTATGGCAGTGCTCATAACAAATATAATTTTCATTTGTTAGCTGAATAATAACAGGGAACTTTCCAGCACTTAAATAGTTCTGATGATCGCCAAATAAGCATTTTTTCCCCCTGGTTAGTTTTCCAGTGAACAGTATTGCCTTATCTTCGCATATTTGGAAAGCCTCATGCTAGTGTTAGTACTAGGCATCATCCTCTCAAGCCTCATCCACTGTTTCCCACTCCATGTCTTTTACTGTTTCAAGATGCTCTTTCCTACTCTTCCTTCCTGGATGCAACCTATTTTCCAAGAGCAATTTGAATGGACTGCAATAGAAAGAAGTTGGCTAGACTGTCAGGTATATGCTTCATTAAAGAGCTGTCTCATCAAGGATCTATTTACATGTTCTCTCTGCTGCCACATTACCTGTGTTTATTTGAAAGAAGTAGAATCTCAAAGAAGTGCCTCAGCCTATATGACAACTACACTCTAAAGCCCCAACCAGTCAATTGTACACAGCATTCCACTTTCTTAAAACTTTTCCCTGTGCTTAGCTCCTTCTCTACCACTCTTGGAGTCAAGCTGATGCTTTGCAGATGCCTCAATGCTCAATGTGATCCTGACACACAGATGTAAAAAAGCAATCAGCCAGGTCACATATTTGGGTATGGACTTCTAAACTTGCTTTCTTTAGATGAAGGTCAGGCACTGCAGTTTAATTTTTCACAGGCAGTCAGGATGTGTTCCCACCCCAGCTGAGTGGAGTACATGCTCTGTGACAATAACACAGTTTTTTGAAAAAACCTGGACAGTTTTGAATCCTGTGTATCAATCCTATCTTTTTCCTTCTTGTTTTAGCCTGCAAGTGAGCTGTGCCAACATACCCATAAGGAAAACAAAGTGGTTACTCTATCCACCACAATGCTGTGGTGAGATTCTGCCAGTCAAAGAGAAGTTTCTGGGCCATTGATTCTGTGTTGATCCAGCTCTATTCACTTTGCTCACAAACTGCAGTTTCACCCATGAGAATTATTTAAGGCATATTAGCTTTTACCAAAAGATTCAACATAGCAATAAAAACCATGAAATAAGTTTTGTGGATTTTTTTTGTTTTCTTAGTTTTTCTGCAATTGAAAAAGAGCATTTTTCAGTCTGTTTTGTAGTCAATACTTGAGGTGTATGAAGTAACCACAGAAACGGCCATTTGCAATGAAAATAGCCATTTGCAATGAAAATAGCCATTTAAATGAAAAGGTCACCTGCTTCCTTTGCTGTCACAGCCTGCTTGAGTGACAGGGCTGTTCCCCTTCTGCCTTTTAGTCTGGTACCCACTGATAGCCCTGCATTTTCAAGGCATATGTTGAGACAGCCAGCTTTGATTTTGTTTTTTTTTCCTTTTGGTCCAGTTTTTCCCTGCAGAAGAGAGGTTGGAAGCTGCACAAAGCTGTATTCCAAAGAATCTCAGCTGCAGCTGGGTGAAGGCTGTTTTCTCTGATCCATCAGCCCATTCAGGTGTTGTGGATATATAGCAGAAGGCAAGGATACATCTTAATTTCATAGAATCATAGGATGGTTTGAGTTGGAAGGGACCTTTAAAGCTCATCTAATCTAGTCCAAACATCCTGCACTGAACAAGGATATCTTTAGATCAAGTTGCTCAGAGCCCTGTCCAACCTGACATTAAATGTTTTAAAGTATGTGACAGATTTCTTCTTCCCTCATGAGATGTGGAGGGCCACCCTGAAAAAGCTTAGACTGCTCCTGATGAAGTCTTTACTGTTGGTAAATCTGTTCTCTCTGTGCTAGACTTCTCTCAGGATTGTGTTGACTTGGAAATATGAGCAGTAATATTGCAAATGAATATGACTTGAAGCTACACAATTAAAATATTTGACACTGTGGTTTAAGCCTATGTTTTATGCTTATTTCTTTAGTGACTGTATATGTCATATATGCCAGAAGCAGATTTCACTTATAGCAGCTTAGGAAATATATCCAACCAATAAAGATACAAAAGATTATGATGCAGAAAAGCTACATGTACTTTAGATGTAAAAGTTAAGGAATAAAAGCCCTTGTAGTTCTTGCTAATAACATTGCATGGGATTTCTGAGATTTGTACCACAAAAAATAAGAAAAGGCTTCATCTTGTGCAGTTGCAGCTTCCCTATTCATTGCTCCTAAGGCACGTTTCCTGGACAGCCAGCTGGACAGTTCTGAGCCTCAATGAATTTTGTAATTCATGCTGTTACCATGAAAGAAAAGGGATACCTTTAAAAAGCAGGTTTGCCAGCTTCCACCTGTGAAATGGCAGAGTGTCTGTGAAACACCAGGTGCTGGTGAGAAGCCCTTTACATGGCACAAGCAAAAATGACATGACCGACTCTGCAGCCTTAACAGCAAAGGGTTACAAAGCAGTTTGCAGCTAGTGACATTTCACATCAGCAAAAGTACTTTGTAGCCTAATGGCACTTTTGTTTACAATAAAACCCAACAAAATAAAGTGAAGAGATCCAGAATGTTCTGGTAAGGACCAAAGAAGAATGTGTACCCTTGTGGCTGAAGCAACAGTCTCAGGAGTAATGACACTTTTCTCTCAAACTAGATTAAAGTGGTGTTTTGAATCACTTGAGCTAGGATTTTTGTTCTTCCAGAACTGTGCATTCAATATCACAGTTTCTCTCAAGTATCAAGTCTTCCTCAAGCTAAAAATTCAGCTTTTAATCTGAGAAAAAACAGACATTTGGAAACAATCCCCAAAGTATACATTATTTTTAATTTCCTTTGAGCTATCAAACAATTTTTGAAGCTGAAGTTGTTTCTTGGAGTGATCAGCATCCAGCATTTCATTAATAGCTCTAGGGAGGAAAAGTGCAGCCTAAGAAGTACTCATGGCAATAGGAGGCCATCTTTATAAATTCTGAGTAGCCAGCAAAGACAATTGTCTAATGGGGCACAATACAATTGATCAGATTTAAAAAGAAAACAATTTCTCATATATTTGTACATAGTCTCACCTAGGTTAGGCCGTCCCAGCCTACTGCATTACCTCTCTCCTACATGGTACTTTTTTTTAAAAAGTTGCCAAATTCTAGGGCTTTGTGCATTGCAGATTTATAGTGTTCCAAACACATGATCTGTTACTCTGAATTTTCTAAAACTCACCACCAGCTTTAGGCACATTAAATTACAGAACCTGTGAAACACATCCTCTACCAAAGGAGCTGTGCCAGACCATGATAAACAAAAGTCAGATTAAAGTCATTGCCTTTAACACTATCAATCACATTACCTCTTCCAGACATTTTGGCTCAAATCACAGCTCTGAATATGAATACCTTTCAAACTGCCTGAGAGGATGAGGGAACATCTCCTGTTTTATTTACAACATATGTTTACTGACCTATTAACATTTTACACAAATTAAATTTCTGCTCAGAAAACTCTTTTGCTTTTCCATGTTTCAAAACTATGTATTACTGGACCAGGCATGATGGTCCACACTCTTGTCAAAAATTTTCCCAAAGAAAGTTATATTTTCTGACTTATGGATTCTCCGTAAACACTTAGATGTTGCAGGTGTTGTGGTTTAACCCCTCTGAGGGACTAAGCACCACAGACACTTCCTCACTACTCTCCCTTCCCAGTGGGATGGGGAGAATTGGTTAAAAAGAGGTAAAGCTCATGAGCTAATAACAGTTTAATAATGGAAATAAAATAATGATAATTAAAAAACATTTTTTTTTATAAGAGAGAAATAAAACACAAGAAAAGACAAGTGATGCACAAAGCAATTGCTCACCACCCAAGGAATGATGTCTGAGCAGTGATCCACCCCTCCTGGCCAGCTCCCCCCGGTTTATACACTCAATGTGACATTCTGTGATGTGGAACATCCCTCTGGCTAGTTTGGGTAGGCTGTCCTGGCCATGTTTCTCCCCAGCTTCTCATGCACCTTATCACTGGCAGAGCATGGGAAAATGAAAAATCCCTAACTTAGCATAAGTGCTACTTAGCAACAACTAAAATGTCAGTGTGCTATCATTATTCTCATCCTAAATCCAAGCACGACACCGTACCAGCTACTAGGAAGAAAATTAACTCTATGCCAGCTGAAACCAGGACACTGTGTTAGAAGACAAATACACAAATACAACAGAAGGTTTTTTTGAGATAAGCTTTCCTTTTCTCTTCCATGCCTGTCTTTTCCACTCCACAGGCAAAATGTAGTTGAAGCACAAAACTATCAAACCAAGAGTTGAAAAAATAAAGTTCATTTAGATGTTTTAAATTCTTCATATAGGAAAATATATATTTGTACTTTGTACTATATGTACTCAAGTGTTTTTTTGTACTATGTGGATTAAAAAACCCCAGGAAGACATCTAAAAAATTTTAGAGCAATAAATATCACATTTATGGTTTGATTTATTTAAAAAAAAATATTTTACTATTTCTTTAAACAAATTTCTGAAGCATATCACCTTTCTGGGCAATAGAAAATGAAAAAATAGGAAATGTGTTTTTCTGGCTTTGGAAGTTAAATCTTAGGTTTGTGTTTTCTGCAGTATTAGGACACATAACTGATGACTATGTTTTGGTTTCTCTAATGAATGTTTACTTTGTGCTGTAAGTCTGTGGATTAGGACATTTTACTCAACAGCTGTTTCAAAGCTGGTACCTTTGACTACAAAAATGTATCTAGGGGCAGCCAACAGGTTTGGTGTTAGTGAGGACAGAACTGATGGATTTTTTTTTTTTCCAACATTCAGGGGTCAGTTGCTGTCATTTGCTGCCATCTTTCAGATTCCACACATGTGTAGGGTTGCTGACAACTGTGATTCAGGCCAGGGTTCGAACTACTCCAGCTCACCCTCGAGACCAAGCACAGACCCCTTATGGTCAGGACTTAGGAGCTGAGTAGCACTGTTACTGACATGTATAGCTATGTGAAAACTTTCATCTTTATTACAGGTATTTACTGCTGTCCCATAAAATTGCCATGCATGTCTGAAAAACTCTTTAAAATGCCAGAAATAATTACGATTTGCATCATTTGAAAAGTATCAGGATCCTGCAAAGCCTAAAGAAGCCATTGTTCTACAAAGCAGAACTTTGGCTAAATATTTTTATTAGCTATCACTGGACTTATTTTTTTTCTTTTAAAAGTTGAAAAAATACAAATCTAAACTCTCTTCCAAGGAGCATGAAAGTGAAAAGAAATCTGTCATTCACTAAGAAAACCAGCAAAAATCAGAACAAAATTTCTTTCTTTGCCTTTTAAATACCATGAATATATCTACTACTTGTGCTACACATAGCACTGATCAGCCAGCAAAGAAAAGGTAAATGCTGTGGCAGTCTAACAAAACCACCTCTAAAGGATACAGGGAAGGTGAGCCAACAATGCAGAAGCCAACAAAAGAAGTTTAAGCAGGTGTTTGTATGGTTGTTTTGTTTTGTTTTTAGCTGTTTAAACTGTAGCATCACCATTCTCAGACCTAAAACAGGATCTCAGGGGAGTGTGAAAAAAGGGTTATTTCTTGAGTGAGGTCATAAGTGATTTCTTTATTCTTTCTCTGAGAGGCACAAGGGAATCTTTTGTAGACATGGACTTATCTGGCCTATAGTAATCCACATTACATCCTTTTGTTTCAAGGCCATGGCCCACAGCATGGTAGAATAGTGATAGGATAAGTCATTGCTTACATCCTGAAAGACATTATTCCACACTCTTTTGGAAGGAATCACAAAGATCATCTTCTGAACAGTGGTGAGATCACTCAGAGGTAACAATTTATAGTCATCAATTCACAGTCACTGGAGAAGGCCAGGAGCCAGCTCTGGTGTCTGCCTGTTAGGGTAGTTATTCTTATTACTTGCACCAGTTCTCTGTCTTGTTAGCTAAATTCAAGTCTTAAATTATTAAAAATAAGCAGGGTTTGTGAGTGTGCATCTGGTGCACTGTCCTTGCAGCTGGAAAAAAGAACCTGCCATTGGCATGATTAGACATTGGTAAAAGTATACTTTTTAAAATCTGTCAGTTTGACTGATCTTTCACCTCCTTAACTCCCATCTACTCTAGTCCCACTATTGCTGAATCTACAGCACTGTCTCTATATCCTTGTTCCCATGGATCATACAAGCTTATCCATGAGCCCTATCCTTATGCCCATAAAGCATGACTTTGCTACTTAAAAGTAGGGGGTTTTGTGGGAGAGAAGGTACAAAGCAACTTAAAAAGCAGCAAAGCCCATGAGAAAGTTTGGAAGTATCTGTACTCCCTTATCTGGAGGATACTATACATACAAATAATCTATTTACACAGAACACTAGCATTTATAAATTTGAAGCTTTATTTTGGTAATTTTAACTCAGCCTTCATTAATTCCTAATGTATAGATCTCTGCAGGATGAGATACCCTGTAAACACAAAGATATGTTATAAATCTTCTTCACTCCCAGCTAAGCAGTTTTCTGAACAAGCCAAGCTTCAAACCTGACAGCTGACTCCCCTGAGAGCCTTGCTCTCAATGTGATTTATGCTGTCACAAACTGGCAATAGCCCTGTAAATGGGTGCCATGCTTTAGCAGGCTCATACTCCCACAGAATTCTGCTGTGGCAATCTCAAAGAAATGATGAAGGGACTCAAGGCTTTGTAGTTGGGTACAGCCTGTCTTGGATACTGATACAACCTGGGTATATCATATGCCTGAGATTAGTGGATTTTGCTGGCATTGCTGTAGCTACACTAATGAGACACTAGCAGAGAATTCCCATTTGTCAGGGTAATTTGCAGATGGATCTCTCACAAAAAGAATATATACCCTAAGGAATATAAGGGGTGTCAAGACAAAGCATATTGGGGAATCTTGTAGCAAAACTCACCTCTTGGAGATTAGCCAGTGTATGGGGAAAATATCTACTGAGATATTCTCTGAAAGCCCAGGAGAGGAGGGTGGATGGTAACAAGGGACTAGTTTCAGTGATGCTGAAAGAATTACATAGACTGGTTGAAATAGCTTCTCCCTGCCCATTACTTTTGCTATGACTGTTCAAACACAGGAAAGGTGAGGGATGGAAAACTGTGAACAGACCTGAACTAAAACAGGAGTTTGACAGGAACCAAATCAAAACAGTTTCTTGGACAAGTCTGAAAGATTCTAAAGACAACTTAGTTTGTAAAACCAAATATTTTTAGAATCACGTAGCAGAACAGATGTAAATTAACATTTACTGAAAAAAAAAATCTCTCAGCAAAATAAACATTTTACTTTAAGTGGCCACTTTCAAAAGTATTATTTAGACTTACAGCTTCTCATCTTCACCACCCATACCCCCCCCCCCCCCCCCCAAGTGACATATATGTTAAAAACTACTGTTTTGGTTATGCGGTGGGTTTGTATCCAGCATGTGCTAGTGCAGCTCAGGCAGTAGTATTGTGGTGAAGAGACTAATATTAAGAGGAGAAAAATAACTAGAGGTACATAGCTCCTGAAAATTGATGACACTCCCCTTAGATCAAGACTTGGAATATTCCTTCTTCCAGTCATGGGGTTATTCTGATCAATAAATTACCTTTTGTAGTAAAGTTGTTGTACAAGCTTATTCTCCAGCCAGTTACTCTGAAGTAATGTAATTTAACCAAGCAGAAAAAGATGAAAGTTTACCTACAGCACTGGAAACTCAGTTTAATAATCTTGACATTATTCTGCTTGATCAAACCTGAAATCTCACCAAGGAGACAAGAGGAGGAATAAATTGGTCAACAGATCAGAGTTACAAGGACTATCTGTAAGTCTGCACACTGGCAGAAGATCATATTTCTGCTTTTAAACTGTTCATGCCAGTCACAAAACAATCAAAAGCAAAATTCTCATCTTTGAATAGGACAGTTAACTACTACTACACAAAACATAACAATACAGCCAATTCCTTCTTGGAAAGTGTTTTATTCTTTCACTGATTAAAAAAAAAAAAAAAAAAAAAAAAAGAGTTACCATTAACTCAGCATCTGTGAGGTTTGCCAGAAACTGCATGTGATTTATAATTAACCAGCTCTCTGAGAGGGACCTTAAACCATGCAGTAAAACTCCATGAAAGGAAACTTACCACTCATCAAGGATTACTCTTCCCTCAAGACATATGAAGAGAGAAGAGGGGCAATTATAGAATGAGAATTACTGTGTTGCTTACCAAACAGCATTATTCTGGGGATTCTTGAATTGGACACCAGGGAGGAGCTGAACTTTACATGGTCTTCTGGACCTCAAGAGAGCCTGTTAAATTTCACCGTAGTTCAAAAATGGCCAAGAGGGGGAAAAATAAACTTGAACTGCATGGAATAGAAGCCCTAGTGACTTCTGGTGATTGTTTAATGATACACTTTGACTTGGTAAAATTATATTTTGTTAAAAATATAACCTCTGTGATCATTACAGGGCACGCCTAACAGTATATTACACGAAGCCCACTGTGCTTCATGCAGGTGGTATTCAGTTATTGTTGTGAGCCATGAGACTTTGTAAAGTAGAAATTTCACACCAAATAGTGATCATGGGGCTCAGCCTAGTGTGTCTTTGAGAAGATACTCCCCTTTTCCAAAGCAGGATGAATTAGGAAGACCTGACTGACAAGGTGGATCCAGAGCTGTCTGTCAAGCTGTGAGGACTTGTACTGACATGTTTCTTCCTTTAAGCCTAAAGCAACATTTAAAACACAAAGGTCCTGCAGTGACACTGTCAGACTCAATGCATGTAAAACACCTGAACCTAAGGAGAATGTAATTCAGCAGTGCCCAGGGAACAAAATAAGTAAGAAACCTGAATGAACTTCAAGTTGATATGTGTTGGGGTATCACTGACAGACATATTCATTTATCACTGTGTTAAGACTCATTCATCCCTCATATATCTAGCAATCTGTAAGGTTCTATTACTCACCAAAGGCCACTGATTACAGTCAATTGGATATTCTCAGCAAGTTTGACAGCTTATAGGAAAATCACTCTATTGAAAACACTATTAATGCACTTAAATTGCTTGAGATGGTATGGATACCACCCAAACAATATTACTTTTCCACTTTTATGGAAAAATGATGATGGCTGGATCTGTGAAATATGCTTCAGCATACTGGAATAGATCTTCCATCTCCAGAATCACATCCCTGGGTCCTTGATTTCGACTACCAATTCTCTCTGCATTTGCATATGTACTATACAGAGGTCAGTTTTAGATCTCTTGTGCACTTAAGGTTCTTCTGCTGAGCTCGAACAGGACAGTCTTCATCCTAACAGAGTATGAACTAGATGCCTAGATCTCCTCTGGAGATGAAACACATGGCTACCCCGTCAAAAGCTGTCCATAACACCCAGAACACATTGAACTCTGTACAAAACTTTGTCAGGTAAGCATTGGCACTTTCCCCATTTCTTTGGCTTCTCCTCAAGTTGTACACTTATTCAGAATGAGAATTGTATGACAAGTAAGATCTAAACAATTCCTTCCCTCATAAGAATTCAAATTAAAATGTCTTCCTGGCCACAGGAGCAGGCTAATTACCAAGCAACAGGCAGTGCTGGAGCATGGTGGTGACATTTCTCCAGCAAGAAAAGCCTCATGGAAGGCAGAAGTATTCATGCATTAGTAAACTAGAGGTTGTGGCATCAAGTATCCTTCAGAGAGATGCAGTACTGAGCTCTCAAATGCTAAGAAATTTACATTGTAATCTCTGCTGGTGTTTGGTAACAAACAGTAACCAGCTAAGATTTGTTTCCCTTTCCCTCTACTGGAGTCGTAGGATTCTGTATTATTCTAGAAAAGTATGCATGCAAAGTCCAAGGTCAAACAAAAAGTTTATAAGTCATGAGCTGTGACATCAAAGGCATTTCAAGAAACCATATTTCTTCCCCTCATTGTTTGAAATTGCTTCTCTTCACCACACTTTTTGTGTAACTGCCCCTCCCGAGAGTAAAGGTTGTATCATGTTTTTCATCCCTAATTACTATCTGTTCTCATTAACTCCATCTTTATTGTGCAGTTTATTTCCAAAACATACACATGAAGAAGCTGATTATCTCAGTTTGGAAGCTGAGACAGCTGGGGTCAGTGTAGACCTCACCATAGCAGAATGTTTTTATCTTCCTCATTCTCTCTACTAGGGCAGTGCATCCATGTACAAAATTGGAGTAGACCTGAAGAAAGTGTAAGGCTGTAAGAAGCAATAGCAGTCAGTAATGCAAAACTTTTCAAAAGGAACTTACACACCCATTTAAAAAAATTGGAAGTGCTGCCTACATCTTATTTTAGACAAGTAGAGAAAATGAGACATGAGCCAACTAAGTGGACATCCCAGCAAAGAAATCCAGTAACAAAGAAGAGACCCAAGACAATTTTCTCAATGCCATAGATTTCCACTTTACATCAAAGACTACCCTTTCTTTCATCAAAATAATACATGAAGAGTGAATTTGATTAACTGATCATCAGCTGGAACCAACTCTGCTGTCCCAAGAACAATGGGAATATCATACAAGTGCATCATCTCCATTTTAATCATGATATAGGGAGAAACACAAAGTGCTTCTTTCCCTGCTCAGCTAAATCATGGTATTTAACTGATGCACAGAATTCAAGTCTTTTTGATTTAATAGTGCCAAATTATTTTGGGCTTATAAAGTTTCATACCTCTTTGCTGGATGAGTGCCTTGACAACTGACCTTCTGTCAGTTCTCAGATTTAAAGACTCATGTATCCATGAATCAGATGGAGATTATTTTTTTTATTTTATTTTTTTAAAGGTAAAGATGGTAAAAATTATATCATTTGGGAAGTACAGGAAATTATTTTTATTTGTGTGTCATCTCACTTCATTATTACTCCTATTATTATTAATACTGTTGCCTTTATTTTACTGTTGCTGCAAATCCCCTACACTGCTCATGATGTGTGGAAAGCACTTAATCTGTGACACTTCTTCAAAGGTGCCTGTGCCAAGAAGGCTTACACAGCATAAATCAGATAGGTTCTGCAAGGACACTTCCTGGTAAAGAATTTGATGTTAAACAAATGCTGTGTACTGGAAGCACACACATAAACACACACAGATCCAGCCTACACATGCCACTTATGAAATTATGTCTCAAAGTAGGAATCTAGCACCTAGAGAGTAGGCTAACACTCTGGCAAAATAAGACCTCACACAAACCACACCTTCAGAAGTACAATTTCTTCCAGGAATATGGTGTGTCCAACACACTGCAGATACACCCAGTCACTCTTCTTCATTGCTTAATTCTCATTTGCACATACCTGAAAGGCACGAGGCAGTGTCCTACACACACACAATTTGCTTTCAGTTACTCAATTACAGCATTAAGCAGGAAGATATCATCTCTATGTTCTGCCAGTCTTCATCTGAATGTATATAAGCCCTTTGCCTTCACCAGTGACAACATTCTTACACAAGTTTCAGGTGTATGTCTATCCCTGCATTTTTGAAAGGGGGAATTATTTGAAAAATACCCAGTTTGAATAAGTATGTCATTTGGGCTAATTTCCTGGGCAAATCTGACATAGGATTTTTCAGTGCTGGTTGCACAGACCTTCACAAATGCATAAAAAAATTTAAGGATTTGTCTGAGCACCAGCTGCTGCTTCTTCTCCCTGCTTCTTTGCTTGTTCTCACATAGAATCCCACTAGGGTCAAAATAGATGAGGGCTAGATCAAGAGATAATCTTAGGTTTAACAGATTCATCTGAGACTCTGGAAACCTGTATTTTTAATACATGCATATTTAATATATAATAATACAAGCATATTTAATACATTCATATTTAATATATGCTATTAGCCTTTGATGCAATGTGATCTTCACTTCCATTTCTCTAGTTTCCCTCTCTCTGTCTCATCTGATGACCCTACTCTTCAGTTTACCTGTGGTAGCATCACAACAAACAGCCTGGTCCTGTTCCCTCAGCAAAGGTCTGCTTGTGCTGCTGTGACCTTATTTGTTCTATACTCAATTATTTGTGCACAGTGTTCTTCCTGTTTAAGACTGACAAAACCTGCCTGTCCTGCACTGGGAATGCCAGAGAGGTCTTTGAGGGAGGAGTGATGATATTGTGATGAACCTGGTCCCATCCTCACTGCAGAGCTACTTAGGTAGCATTCATAGTGTGCTGCAGACATCCATAGATTACTTAAAGCTAAGGCAGGACTAGTAAGCAGAGCTGCACTTCCCAGGTAGCAATTTGAGGATTGTGCAGGCATTTGTAGAAATGACCTCATGGTGACTTTTGAGGAATAATATATTATAAAAATACTAGGAGAAAAATAATAATATAAGTTTGATTGGAGTGAAAGAAACACCTCGGTATTGTGCCATAACTTCCCAGGTCTCCTTTATTTCATTCATTGTCCTTAGAATTAAATGACACTCATTTAAAATTACTAGGTTTGTGAAGCATAATGTAAAATTAAGGGGTATGTCATCTTAAAGTATACAGTTCTCTATCAGAGCAATTAATTGGTGAAATTAGTCATTGTTTCATAATCTAAAGGCAAGTAAAACACGTGTTTTCAATTGACAAAAATGTCATCAATATCCTTTAATTATTGTTCCAACTAAGTCATTAGTATTTTCTTTACTCTTATAAAAAGAGGTTTTTCACAGTATAGCATTAGCTTGCAGATATCACCACCTCTGCTTCCCACGTTGACTCCTTCCCCTTTTGTGCTGAATAAATAGCACTAAAATATAGTAATTAAGAACAAAAACAACCTTCAAGCTGTACATGAGTGGTTCCAGATTTATCACAGCGTGAATAAAAGCAGAATTGGGACCTACCTTTCTAATCAGGCTCAGATTATTTCACTTTATTTTGCTTGTGATTATTGTAGGACCATAATGGCACTAATCCACACTCTTTAGTCTAATAGTAGGAAGGAACCATTATCTTATATTTTCTTAATATTTCTTTAAAATTTAGGATAGTTTCAGTATTTAGTTGCTCTGCATTAGTTCAGACATACAAGAATTGAAAGAAAACCACTTTAAAGAGAATGCTCTGCCACTGAGAACATCCATGGGCTAAGAACATGCTCTGACTTAGTTCCCACAAATTGTCACTCCAAAGCAAATTACTACTGAGCACAGGTCATGTGCAGACAAGGAGCAATAACTTATTCATTGTGCTACTCATGATCTTGTAATATTGACTGACTGAGACAGAGTTCTTTGACCCTTCTCAGCCATTGTAAATGGAAATTAGATTTGACCCTGTGAAACTGAAGCTTCATCTTATGCTTTCAAAACTAAGACATCCATATTTAAGCCTTCTGTCAAAAATACAGCCAGAGATATGATTGTAAGCTGTAGCTCACAGAGGAGTTGCACCTCATAAAAGAGATGCTCAGACACCTTAAAAAAAATTAAAAATACTTTTAGCTTGAAGTAATTAACTTGGAAACGTTTGGTTTTACCTTATCTAGATCAGTGTCTAAGCAAGCCTTTCTGGAGTCAGTAGGAAGTGAAGCTAGCAGCATCACATACACTGAATCTCCATCCATACTGTCTTACAAAACAGAGGTACCTTTTAAGTGTACCTGCTGCTAGGCATTGAAAAATCTGTTCATCAATCCTCCAAGGCTGCCTGCAGAGACCTTACTTTTATGCCAGGATCTGTTTATGGCTGCAAGTGCTGTGAACACTCCTTGGACTGACCAGCACACAGGCTTTATGAAAGCATCCATTTTACCAGAATATAGGAAGGAAAGAAAGAGAAAATGGCTTCCATCAAACTTGGGAGAAAGTGAAAAATTCAACTGAGAAACACTGTAATCTTTCAGTTAATCCATTTAACTAGGGAACTGCAGCAACCTAAAGATATCTGCATAGATGCCACACTGTAGTAGAGGCTTATCATCAAATCACTCACAGCACAACAAAATGTCCAACTGCCCAAATCCTTACAGACATGCCTCTAGAAACAAAAAAACCTCACTCATAATCAACAAGTTTCAGGAGTTTAAGGCACTGATGTTTTGTCTTCCATAAGACATACTATTTTTTAGTCTTACTATGAATTGCTTTAAATGAATACACAACAGCTAAGGGAATCCCATTCCTAGACTGCTAGGTCAGGACTTTTACTTCAAAATTAATTAGTGAACATTATTACTCAACAACAGCTATGAAACATATAAAAGGAAAAGGAATATCCAGAAATACCAATAGTAAATTAATTCCTGAGGAAATTATTTAACCAGTGTTTGATAACCATTAAATATATAGCAATTACATAAAGCATAATTTTTAAACTGTTAGTGCTATTCATAGTTTAAGTGACTTCTTTTGTCTATGTACTTATTTTCCAATATTAAGTGGGTCATTTCTCATTAAGAGTAGAACATAGCAAATGCTTAATATGTGGGGTTAATTGCTATTCTGGCTTGACCCCAGCTGCACACCTGGTAACTTAGATGCCAAGACACAATTCTCAGACATTTGGAAGTAAAAAAACAGCTCTATACATGATAGTCCAAATTAATTTCTGCTATCTATGCAAATCAGTACTACCCCTTGATTGAAGAAATAGGTATTGATTATACAAGATATCCTAGATACTCAGTAGCTGCTACAACAAAGTGCATCAAAAATCAGATGTGACTCCAGATCTAATGCCACTGATTTCTGTCCCATTCAGAACTGAGACGACTTCACCAATAGCACCAGGAATCCTTTTTCCTTTGACGAAGTGTTACAGTGAATAAGAAAATAAATCATAGGACTATTTCTTTGAACAGTTTGAGGACTATGAAAGTGTTTATTAATTTATTTTAGTGTGTTTGTGCTTTGTGATGTTTTTTGACAATTCTTGCAATACCAGTTATGTTCTGCTTAGAAGTAGAAAAGTAGCAATATTCCCCAAGTCCTTATAGTGGACAAATTATATGGACAAATTGTCAAACAGTTGCCTTTAGTGCCAGATTATCCAAACTATTTGGTATAAAATTGGAATACAATGGTCACTGAGGAACAAATATATTTCTTCATTTTTCCAAAGGTTATCTGATATTGCCTTAGGTCTCATTCCATCTTTCCATCTGTTTAAAGGTATTACAGAACATCCCAACTCCTACTATCTCATGAATCTCCAATTACATTTTTTTTCAGTATTCATAGCAATTTCAAGATGAAGCAAGAGTTAAAAAGTGATATTTGCTCATGACCCAGTTTGCTCAGTTAAAAAGAAAAGCAAAAACCCACAAAAAGCTTCTCCTGATGTTTTTTTAATTGGAGCCATCTGCTATTCCATTTTTTTTTCTGTAAAGAACAAAAAATGTAAACTCTGATTTAGGTGTCAACTCTATGTAGTGTGAAAAGTTAGTGCTTGAAGTTTGGAACGGGAAGGTGTTAGGAGACACTGCAGATGATATATGAGGTATCAAAACAGTTATTAGAGACAAGGAAAACCTACACAAATCCTAGAATGATTTTTAACCTGTTTTCCCCCTCGTATTGTTGCTGAAAATATTTGTATAGTTTTGATTCATCTTTTCATCCCTTCTCTAGTCAGGCAAACCCAAAACATTGTAAGCTACCCTTCCTTTTGGTGTTTAGAAACATTCCAGTTAATCTTTTTTTTTCCATTTCTAGGAAAGGAGATTCTACAATTTCAGCTCTGGGGTATCCTGCCCCAGAGGTGAAGTACCTTCACTATGATTTTTTTTTTCTTCTTCTCATATCCAACCAGAATTCACCTTGATGCAGCTTCTGTCCAGCTTCTCTCAAATTCTCATAGTTTGAAAATAGTCTGATTTCACTTCTTAATGGGTAATTATACAGAAGAAGAGGACAGAAGATAATCCTCTTGACCTTACCTCTCCAAGATGGAGAAACACTTCAAGCACATGCAGGCCCTCAACCATCTTGGCGATTCTCCCCTGAAGTCCCTCCAGGTGGTTAACATCTTTTCTACACTGGGAAAATCCAAACTGGACCTAGCACTCCATATGTATTCTCACAAGCACTGAGTAGAGGGGGGATCAATCATTCACCTCCACCTGCTGGCTGAGATGTTGTTAACTCAGCATGCAGTTAAAATTTCATATCTGAAAGTAAAACATTGCATACTCTATGGTAATCCCATTAAAAACAGGTAAGAAAATTACCTAGGACCAGAGACTGAAAATATTACATTAACAACTTGACTGTATATAAAATTGGACAACAAAAAGGTATAAAAATAGGAGAAGCTAAAAACGAATTAATTTTCTTCAGAAAATATAATTGCAAGTATATTCCACCTCAGAGTGCAAAGATGTAATCATCTGTGGTGGTTTACAGCGAGTACTTCATTCCTATTTCCGAAATGATATTATTGTTAATTTTCTTCTTTTTCATCTCTATTTCCACTGGAGATGATTATACATTAACAGAGGGGTCATTGAAAAAGCACAGGGAGAGGGATTATCCTGTAGATCAAGTGAATTAAAATATTAATAAAGGAAGAATGGTTTCTGTATCCATCAATGGGAAACAAAAAAATTGTTAAATTTTGCTTATATTGGAGAACCATATAGTTACAGATTTGCTATTTGATGATATCAGTGATCACTAGCATTCTTTATCTTAAGAGCTTTTCCTTTCTAGTCACATTAGCAGTGTATTAATGAATGAAAATAAATAAGTACACTGTGTATGTGAAACAATATGACCCTAGGCCAGCACAGAGCCAACACAGGCCTGATAGGGTATGTTTTCTTGGGTCACAGAATCACAGAATTGTTGGGGTTTGAAGGGACCTCAAGGATCATCTAGTTCCACCCCCTCTACCATGGGCAGGGACGCCTTCCACTAGATCAGATTGCCCAGAGCCACATCCAGCCTGGCTTTAAAACCATCCAGGGATGAGGCTTCCATCACTTCCCTGGGTAATCTGTTCCACTGTCTCACCACCTTTATGGTCCTGGATCATAATAACTTATAATGTACTTTCATCATTCAATAAAGAGAAAATGCACTACATTTTTTTTTCTTTATAGGTACCCTCCCAAACTTCCTATTTTGGGGTATTCAAAATCCGAAGTATGTTAAAATACTAACTTCCTGGAAGTTAACCAAGGCATGCTCTGAAGTAAGACAGTATTCCTTTTGACATGCCACTGATATCAGACAGTTGTTGAGAATTTTTTGCCCCAAAATGTTTGATGTCGTTGCAATAACACGTGGTTTTACCACAGACAATGAGAAATAAAAGTTAGTTACGATATTTCCACTTCTTACCTAACTGTCTTTGAAATGCTGAATAGAACAAATATTTCTTTGTCAGAAGGCCTAATCACTGAATATAGTAAGTCACTAAGTGGTTTGCAGTTAGTGTGATGTAAATTTCTCCTTAAATTACTGCTTTTAAACACCAAAGTATCTCGAGACAGACCATCATTGACTTTGTAATTGAACGTAAAAATGTTTATATGGATTAAATAGTAATGTCCAATTGTTTAATTCTCCACCCACCCTGCCCCTTGCCCTGCACAGACAAGAAAAGAATTCATGATGTATGTTGTCCATCATATCCCTCCACTTTTAAGAAGTTCAATACAAAACATCTGTATATGTATGCTAATGAATATCTCCTGAGACTAATCTGTTCAGGTAAAATCAGCTTCAACTACTTTTAAACACTTCAGTGAAGCAGCTAAGTGTGAAACCTAGATGCCTCAAGCAAGCTGTATAGTCAATGATGAGAGATGGGTACCTCTACATCACGATTCAACTCATTTAAACCACCATATTTAAAATACATGTCTAAAATCAAATAAATTATTTTGAATCATAAAGCTCTGCATGTATAAGAAAGATCAGGAAAGGATTCAGGAGTAGAAACCACCATATTTAAAATACACATCTAAAATCAAATAAATGATTTTGAATCATAAAGCTCTGCATGTATAAGAAAGATCAGGAAAGGAATCAGGAGTAGAAACAAAAGGGGAAAATCATTGGTGATTCTTCCTACCTTAAAGCTCTGGCAAGAACGTTCCTGCTGACTGTCTGCCATAGCTGGCTCAGATTGAGTTTTAGATCAACATTTTTTTAATGAATGTGGCTGAAAACTTTTACTCACTCCTAAGAGCACAGGATGTGGGTGAAATTATTTTAGAACTCAGTAGACAGAAATACATTAGTAGCAACACCAAAAATGTTGCGACAAAAGCAAAACAATGAGAGGTACTCCAGCATCGGTGTTACCAAACACAGATTTATAGTTTCATCTACAGCCTAACTTCCTTCTAAATGTCAGTTATATCATTTGCATACCAGCTCTGGGAAAAATAGAAAGATCATATTTGGAAACACTATAGCAACAGGAGATTAAGGTCAAGACCTTCAAAATGGTTAGATCATTTTGGTCCCTTTTTTCTGGATTCAGTTTTTTTGATCCAGATTCCACAATGGAGGCACCTAAAAAAAAATTAGAATCTTAAAAATGTGTCCCAGGTGGCTTTCCATGGTGATACAGAAAATCTTTTATAACCCCTAACATGAACCCCAAATCTACTTCCTGCTCAACCACCAAGTAATAATTAAAACATTACAAAGGGTAGAGCAATTAACGCTTCTATATTTACCTATTCAGCTCAATATAACTATCGGTGTTCTCTACTGAAAGGCTCTTTCCAAACAGCTCCTAAAACACAGAATAGTAGAATCATAGAATCATTACACTGGATCATCTAGTCCAGCTGTAATCCTTGCACTTCCAAGACTAGCACTGCAATCATACCTCTCCTTTACTCACCTGTCAAAGGGCAATTACCTGCTAATTGTATCATAGTCTCTGTTTGATACGATCAACTGCGTAACGTGTTCTTCTCTCATCTTGTTCTTCTACTCAGCCTTTGAGGGCCACTCTGGCATCTGATTGGATGTTGAGTGTGATCCATTGAGGCTCGTTGATATATTTTTCCCAGATGTCCAAATCAAGCTCCCCAAAACCTAGCATTACAGTCTTAGCATTATTTCCATGGCTCTGCCTGTAGATCAGCAACAAAGGGATTTCCCCAAAGGGAAATACTGACTTAAAAGCCAACAATTGCAATGAGAGTTCATTTTGGTTTCATTTCCCTTTATCTTGTAATAATTTGTAGTGTACAAGTGGGTTTTGTGCTTTGTTTGTTTGTCTTCCTAGAAGCTGCCCTAAGAAAAACACATCAGAAAACATGTTCTGATCTCAGCCATGCCATTAAGATCTATATGCCAAGCCCACTATGCATTTTCCTTAATGTGAGACTGAAGACCAAAGCATAATGTTGGGACAAATATCTACATTTTTCTGCTGGGGCTCACAGAAATCTCCCTTCCTTTAGTTCTCCAGCACTGGTCCCTAAAGGCCTGCAGAGCTCCTGAGCCAGTTCTATGGCAGTTGTTACCAACAAAAGCAACAATAACTTGTCAAGAATGATTTCCTGTCATAATTCCTTGGGGCTTCTAGATGGGAAAGGAATGGGGGAAAAAGGAAATTAAAACTTCCCTAGCAAGACTCAGAAAGATACATTTTAAAAGTGTTTATTTACCTAGAAATAGACACAAGCATGTAATAGGATTCTCATAAAGAGTTGTGGACCATGCTCCCTGTAGAAACAAGAGGGCAACTTAAAAATAAATAAATAAATCAATCTGGCTACTTATTCAACCTACAGGACACCTAAATGACTTGGATTTTGGCCCATGTGGATGATAGCCTTAGTAGGACAAACACCTTTTAGAGACATTGCTGGAAGTCTGGGGTCACTGCTGTGTTCACATGCAAGGATGGCTCTTCTGAAAGATCATTTGCCTACAGCTAGTGCCATCAAAATCTGCCTGGAAAGCATCAGTATGTATTTCAGTTCTACTGTCCTTTTGATCTGCCTGGATCTGCATGATCAGGAAATATCATCTAAATTGGAGAAACTGTTTTTTTATGGCAGGGAAAAGAAGGAAGCACCGTGGCCAAATCCCTTAAAAGTCTGTTGCCTGAGATCATGATTTGCTATTTGAAATGAAGTGACATGAATAACAAAACAAAGCTTCACTGACAAACTGCTGACTGCAATTCCTGGAAACATCTTTCCCCATGGATCCCACCTTTTTCTTTTTATTTTCTGATTCCCAAGATACAAGATAGGAAGAAACTATTTTAAACTTTCCTGGTATGTTACTGAGGATATGCCTTTGCTGCAGTCTGCAGTGTTGTGTGAATACACTTGAGGTTGCTTTAAAAGAGCTAGGTTAGATTCTGCAACTCAGTTGTCTTATAGTACCACAGTGCTCAATATGAGCGAATATTCTCCACTTGTGCTTACAGAGAGATTAATGTTAAGCAACCACAGACACTCATCTGCTGGGGGAACAACAAGGAGGAAGAGAAATGGTGCATTTCATCCACACTATCAAAAAAAAAAAAAAAAAAAAAAAAGACAATAGAGGCTAGTCAGAGGCATTGTTAGAAAAGAACAGAGGTTTTTGTCATAAAATGATGACTGGACCTATTCCACAAGAGTCTTTAGGAGGGCAATGAATTGACTGGCATTTTCAATGACAGCAAAGAAGTCAGAACAACTAAAGGTTTTGTTTGGTCTTTATCATGTCATTTTTCCTCCTATTTCATATTTCTGTTTGAAGAAGATTACATCAGTGCTTACAAAACTATTGTTCCTTATGCTGCACTATTGTTTCATTCCTTTATTTTAAAAGAATTACTTCACATGGAATTCACAGCCTATTTGCATTGTAAGGAATCTATGCAATGTACTGCTGTGGGCTGAATTCTGCACTCAGTCTCTTCCTTCAGTCTCACTTCACAGCCTGATTATTCTGCTTGTGCTCTCCTTTACAGGATTTGACCCATAGACACTTAAATGAAAATTTACTGCATTTATGCAGCTCTGGTTTGTTAGTACCATAACTGTGAGTACTATCTCAGGCAAAGCTGCCATAGCCCTGATACTTCCCAGTAGGAGCTTCATTCAGATGTTATATGGCAAATGGAAGTTTGAATGGGTGTTTGAATATATTCTGAAGCCACCTAATTTAAACAATGAAAAAATAAAGTAAAATAAATATTCAGCCTTGGCTCTTCTACTTTCATAGTTATTCAAAGACAAGACACCTTCTCTTTAACCCAATACACATTGCTCTGCCAGAGTACAAGATTTTTAAAAAAGAAAGTACTTGAAATGCCTTAGGTGCTATTTTCAATCCTTTGCATTACACTATGACAATGACAATACATCTCAGATCACACTGTCAGCTCTCTGTTAAAATAGCCTTTAATGTGTATGAGGATACTTTTCCTTCATGTAGCCATATGAGTAATTACATTTTCATTGAGGACCATAGCAAGTGTCAAGAATTTATAAACAGAATAATAGCAGAGCTCTTGCCTCAGCTGATTTGGTAAGAACTGAATTTTCACTGATTTGAAGAGACACATCCAACCACAAAAATTAATGAGACAGGGCTCCCAGGGTCACTTCTAAGTACCACCATGGTATTTTGATTAGTGCTGAAACCTGGGACCTCATTGTGGGTACAATCCATAGTCATTATACAAGAGAATATGTACTCCAAGAAAAAGGATAAAATCTTGACCACATCCTCATGACATGTAAGAATTCTTGTGGGGAAGAGAGACTTCTTCTTTGTAAGGCTAGAAGTAGCAGGAGCTTTTCAAGAACAATTGGGTGCAAACTGCTACTGCTCTTCTTACAGAAGGGAAGACAATGGTAAAAATAAGAATATGAGCACAAATGTGACTGAGTGACTTTACTCTGATAGTATCTTTTTGTAATTCAGAAAAGAACATAATAATGAATAATGCCATAATGAAGGCATCTAGAAATAGAAAAGGGATTTAAAGCCATCTGCAGTTGAGATTGGCAGCCAGGAACACCTGTATTTCATTTATACATTTGCTGTCATTATTTCAGCTGACCCAAAGACGACTAGTGTACTTGTTAATTATACCACACTATATTATTTGTTAACAATAAACTGGGGATATCTTCAATGTCCAAAGGTATACATAGGACTTACATGTTATTAAAAGGTTAATTGTTGCCTGTGAAATCTAAAAGTAAAAAGACCTGTAGGTGTTCAGAAAATGTACAACATCCCATCAAAGATATTAATTGCTTAACTTTGAAAGATATAGAGAAGCTTCATCTGCCAGATATTTCTATCACAAGGAAAAGTGGGTCAGCAAATACATACAGACCTTCAGTACTGAATTTTACTACCATAACTGGTCTTTAATACACTGTAAAAAATAAGAAATAAATACACAGGACAGACTGAAATTTTATAGTTCGTTTTACATATGCATAGAGAAACATAGTCAGTGAAAAAAATAAAACTTAAAAGCAGTTTCAGGATCTGTGCTTGTTCCAGAGTCCCCAAGCAAAATTTTGGCAAGCATATATTTTCTATTATGTAGGTTTTATTCCTTCCTCTGTGACTGCCTGAGATATACATGCTGACAACAGAATGTTATCTGGATAATTAGACAAAAATATGTGGAAAACTAAATGAACATAAGGTCACATGAAGAAAGAAAATGTATTGAAAAAGTACATAAGTACTATGTGTTTGTTTTTTCTAGTATTACCTACACACATAATTGATGAAACTTGAAGTGGAAAGATGGTCTCATATTTCAAATGATGGATATGGATTCTGACAATTCAGATCTCTTGATTTCCTGGTTAACTTGAAGTTAACTCACTTTATTTAACTGAACAATATGGTGTTCTCTTCCTTTCAGGTTCTTTTACTTAAATGATAAACTTTGCAAGGCAGACATCTTCTCACATGATAAATGTGTACAGTAGAACCCAGTTCCTTTCGTTAGCCCTCACCATTGAGAATACAGATGTTTAGATTCATACAACAGGACTAGAAGGGACCTATGGATATCCTTTGGTACAAGTACCCTGCTCATTGAGGATCAAGTTCAAAGTCAGATCAGGCTGCTATGGGTTTCATCCAGTCAGCTTTTGAATTTCCCCATAGAATTCATAATAATTGTACATTGATTTTAGGGGAGTTTGGTATCTTTCTTATTTTATTTTATTTTATTTTATTTTATTTTATTTTATTTTATTTTATTTTATTTTATTTTATTTTATTTTATTTTATTTCATTTTATTTCATTTCATTTTTTTTTTACTTTTTGCAATGCATTCTTAAATCTTAGCCTTCTGCAGTTGTTTCAAAGCCACCTGTAAGGTGATATAGTTGATTTCATTTTTCTCTGTCTCAGTATTTTTCTTTCTGCTATATAAAGTTAATGAAAATTTCATATAAGAAACTGTTTCCACATCCAGAAAGAGTGACCTCAAGTTTCACCCTTATATTACAGTATCACAGTACCACAGTACATTAGAGGTTGGAAGGTACCTCAAGAGATCATCGGATCCAACCCCCCTGCCAAAGAAGGATCACTTGGGATAGTCTGCAAGGAATGCATCCAGGTGGGTCTTGAAAGTCTCCAAAGAAGACTCCACAATCCCCCTGGGCAGCCTGTTCCAGTGCTCTGTCACCCTCACTGTAAAGAAGTTTCTCCTCATGGTGAGGTGAAATCTTCTATGTTCAAGTTTGTACCCATTGTTTCTTGTGTTACTACTGTGCACCACCAAAAAGAGATTGGCCCCCTTCACTTGATACCCACCCCTCAGATATTTATAGACATTGATGAGATCCCCTCACAGTCTTCTCAAGACTAAACAGCCCCAGGGCTCTCAGTCTCTCTTCATAGGGGAGATGCTGATGTCCCCTAATCACCCTTGTGGCTCTCTGTTGGATTCTCTCCAGCAGGTCTCTTTCTTGAACTGGGGAGCCCAAAACTGGACACAGTATTCCAGGTGTGGTCACACCAGGGCAGAATAGAGGGATAGAAGAACTTCCCTAGACCTGCTGGATACACTCTTCTTGATGCACCCTAGGATGCCATTGGCTGTCTTGGCCACGAGGGCACATTCTTGTTCCATGGAGAAGTTGCTGTCCACCAGCAAGTCTTAGTCTTGTTTCCCATTTTTCATGCTTTTTAAATTAATCATGTTAATTTGTAAAAAGTCAATTGATATAAAGGTAATGGGCTTTTGAGAAAGCTGTTAACAGTAATCTGCTTAATTAACAAATCATGTATAAAATCATGCTCACTATAAACACTGCTGTGGAGAACATGCAGTCTATTAAGATTCATAGGAAGGCAACATGTTCTGCTTTGTCAAAAAGGTTTAACTGCTGATGAGCAGGTTTAGAATCCTGAAAGGTGTAAAAATTCATAGTCCCCTACTGTACATCCATTAAACGTTCCCAGACTGTGTGGGCTACTTGGGTCCTAACCTGTCAGCTGCTCTGAGCTGTGCTGAAGTCCTGTATAGTCAAAGAGGATATGTTGTGTCATATAATGTACTTCACAAGATGCCATTTGAAAAGTAGTGGTGAATGTCCTACTTGTAGTGGGGCTAGATTCTGATAGGAATGGTGATAAAATCAAGCAGCAGAGTGTTACTACTTTATGGGAAAATGGAGGGCTGGACAGGACAGAATAGAAAAGCACAGCACACAATGACCAGTCCTGCTAGTCAAAGAGGAAAACAGAGAGCACCTTCAAGACATTACAGAAGATGCAAAATAGAAAATTTATTGTAGTGAACCATCTGTGCATTGATAAACTAGTTATGAAATACACCAGTTTCAACTTGTCTTATTAGGGTGCTTCTTACTCAACTAGATAAGCATGACAGATCTGCCTGCAAGTCAGTGAGTTACTAGCCAGGGCAACAGATCAGAAGCCAGGAACACATAAGAGATTTTTCTATTCACCAGACTGGATCTATTTCCTTTAGAATGATGAAGAGAATGAAGCTGCTCTGATTTATTCCATGAAAAAAAAAATACTTATTTTTTTTATTCTGTTTCCTTTTGCATTTGATTTAATGTAACAGTTTGTAGTTGTCCTTTATGATATTAGCTGATGATTAGCTTGTGACCACTGTAGTAGCTGACAGATCTTCTTTGCCAAATTAAGAGTCAAACTTCCAAGGTTTCCATCCTTAAGGATTTAGAGACTTCATTATTCAATTATGACCAAAGGCAACAGACAAGATCGTCTTTCACAGTTACATGAGAACTATGATGCATTTAGACAAGAATAGATCTGAATTAAAACGTGTTTTCTGGAGGACACTTTTTAACAAAGACATAGGTCAGGAAAATTATGTATTGATGTAAAATTAGGTTTTTCTTACAAATACAGTTCCTAACTAACCATCTAAGACTTCTTAAGGATGTTTACAAATATATAATATTTTTTTATAATAAACTATTTCTATGGTCATAGCTGTGATGGTAAATATAAAAAATAACTTTTACACACACAAAAAAATTGGTCTCAAGTATTTCAGGGTCATTCTCTCATCAAGCCCTCCAGAGAAACTTCATTTGATCTATTTGCAACAGACAATGGTTCCTAACCATCTATATCAGCTACAGAAGGCACTTAAAACTAGTTGGAATCATTTGCCAAAACCAGGAAAATTCTCCAGGTCCCTAAGGAAGGTGTGAAAACTTCTCTGTATTACATGAACTTGTTTTAAGATACCAACAGCTCTGTCCATTTTCCTGTTCATTTGCAATCATCAGACAGAGCAGGGAGCCATGAAGGGGTTATCTCCACATCATCTTTGAGAAAAAAAAAAATCTGACACTAACTGGCTATAATTTATTATAACCTATATAGCACACATCCAAGGTCATTCGTATGTTCCAGCAGAAGTTTTTTAAGAACCACCTGGTTCACCGGCTTGGACACTCCTGCATGTTGCTACTGCTTCTAAAACTTCAGATTTAACATACACTAAGGGTGTTTTAAAAGAATTCTGACTGCTTGAGGTGAGTGTATTCAAGACTTCCCTTATCTCAATTTCCAGTCTTTCTGCATATGCTATATCAGTCACCATTAGCCTGTTTTCTGTGTCAGTCCCTCTGGTACAATGTACTTGAAACCAGGAGAGGATGAAGGCAGAGTTCTTGAAATCTGGGACCCTTGCCTAAAAAAAATGTGGATGCAACTGAGCCAAAGTCACAATCTTGGACAAGGATTCACTACACATCTGGTTTCTGCCTGCCAGCCATCTGTTAAGTGGATTGGGTGTTGGCTGGAAAACCCCAGCTATCAAGAGAAAAACAAAGATCTGTGCATTGGGAAAAGACAAGTGAGAAGTGAAAAGGCAATAAAATAGGAGAAAGGTGAATGACAGAAAGTTTAGGAACAACACACTGGCATTTTACCAGACCTTTTGTAATCAACTCTCATTCTTAAAAACCAATTGAGTGCAGAATTCTCCTCTCAGGGAACAGACAGCCTTGAAACAAAATACCAAAAACAAAGAAGATGCGGTTCAGAGAAGCCGTGCTGGCTGTATAATACAATATGACCAGAAACACTTAACAACACAAATTATACTCTGTATAGAATTACTTTACAAAACTTTCATAGGACAAAATCTAGTTCAAGGTAAAAAATATGGATGAGTATGTGTGCTTATGTGTATATACATGTGAAATATGTATCTCTCACTGCAGTTTCACTGAAACTGTACTGAGTCACACAAGCCAAGGAGCTGGTTGCCTAAGAAGAAAGAGATGTAAAATATAGCCATATTCCAGAGGAAAATGAATATCAATATACAGCTTCCACATGACACTAGTATCATTGATTTTTGACAATAGTCTACATATGAATGAGCTACAGTATATGCCATAGAAAGTTATGACACTACTGCTTGTAAGTCCTGTTTATTTGTTATCACGCTCTGCTCCTGAGTGAAAGGGTTCTTTGGTCATTAGCTGCTGTGAAACTCAATCACAGTGTTTTATGTGCCACGTCACAGTAATTGTTTGGCAAATGATTACAGTGTGTGTGTATGTGCATGCAAAAGCAACTAAGTCTGTCTAAAATGCAGACAAAATGCAGGAGAAATCCTGTAACCTTTCAGTATTCACTGAATGCTAAGTGAATATGCTACTCATGGACTCTGAGGCCAGGAGAAACTGCTGTGGTCATCTAAGCTGATTTTCCTCAAAACCCAGGCACAGTACCATCCCAAAATAATTATTACCTGGATTTAATTTCCTGTGAAGAATGACTGAAAGAACTGGGGCTGCTTAGTCTTGAGAAGGAGAGGGGTTCTTATAAGCATCTATAAATATCTGAGGAGCGGGTGTCAAGACGAAGGTGACAGAGTGTTTTCTCAGTGGTGCCCAATAGGCAATAGTAGGACAAGGAACAATGGAGATAAGGTAGAATACAGGAAGTTCCACCTCAACCTGAGGAGATGCTTCTTTACAGTGAGGGTGATGGAGCAGTGGAACAGGCTGCCAAGAGAAGTTGTGGAGTCTCCCCTGGAGACTTTCAAAACCTTCCTGAATGAGTTCCTGTGTGACCTGCCCTAGGTGAACCCCCATTGTTTGGCAGGGAGGGTTGGACTCGATGATCTCCGGAGGTCCCTTCTAACCCTTAACATGCTATGATTCTGTGATTCTATGAATGTAATTCTGCCATGCAAACTAAGATATCTGGTCTTGATTTTTAGAAATCATTACTGAGGAAGATCAGCCATTATACCCATAATAATCATTTCACTTATCACCCTGCTACTTGGTCTAGTGGTATTAAATTCTAGCATGTTGTGGTCACAATTGTGTAACAATGGACCAAACTGTCACATTCAGTCATACTTCAATATCAATTTCTGCTCTACAAATCAAAGAACTAATCTCTGCAAGACCATTGCCTGGATTTTTTTTGTCTTTCATTCATTCTCTACTCTCCCCAGTATGCAGGGTGTACTGGTCACCATGCATCTGATCATTTGTTTCCCCGGGTGTTACTCACACCCAGGCAGAAGTAGCAGGCAGACAGGAATGCAGGGAAATCATACCATGGTCCTCATTTGCTCAGGGTCTGTATCTTTTTTAGATAAGACTCATTCTCCTAGCAAAGTTTCACATATATTCTCTGTGGATCCTTCATTTGAGAAAGTTCTTTACAGAGAGAGTGCTTGGCCATTGGAATGTGCTGCCCAGGGAGGTGGTGGAGTCACCATCCCTGGAGGTGTTCAAGGGGGGATTGGACGTGGCACTTGGTGCCATGGTTTAGATAGTCATGAGGTATAGGGTGACAGGTTGGACTCAATGATCTTTGAGGTCTCTTCCATCCTTCTTGATTCTATGATTCTATGATTTAGTGCTTGATTAATTTGTTAGTAGGACAGAGTTATCTTATGACTATGACTCTCTATTAATGTATCCTAAGTAGGCTACCATTAATAAACTTGCATGTGAGAGTAAAACTTTAAGAGGCACAGCACCAGCTCAGTTCTCCCTCCTTCAGATCAGATGCTGCATAATGACTAAACATGATAGTTTTATGTAAATGAGAAAGATGGCAAGATAAGCCTTAAGCAATTTCATATTTTCTTGATTGTATTTTATTTGGGATTAACTAACCCTGATTAAACAAGACCTAACAAGTACACCAAGAGCCTGCAATTAACTTGTTGTTGGTAAACACTTGGAATCAGAACTTTTTGTCTCTCATGCCTCAAGAAACTTGTACAAGTATTGCTTATACTTCTACCTACAACATCTACTAATTAAAATCATGAAGCCTGGTGAATTATAAGCACTTCTGATGCGTTCTCAGACAGGTTTTGTGAAGAAGACAAAATAAGGGTAGTATTTCTAAAAATGTTTAAAATGTAGGTGTTTGATTTGCTACACTGCAGAGTCCTCAATAAGCCACACCATCAAGCGGAGCTGTGGTGAGAGCAGAGATGGCTCACAATTACCTTTCCAGCAGCAGCTTCAGAATGAGGGATCAAAACTTGGAAATCAAAAGACAAAAAGAAAAGATGTTCTTACAAGGTGCATGAAAACTGGATTTATTCCTTTAAAAAGAAAAAATCTAACTCACTTTTCTTGAAGAAATGCATGGGATAAGTTTAGAGGAATGGCTATTTAGGATTACTGGAGGAGGGCTCTTCAATTCTCTTCCCAGAAAAAAAAATCAAAGCCCATTGCCAAGCAAGGCTGCACACAAGTGGAAGTTGCTGCCCTGCTGCCACTGCATCCTAGTGCTCTTCTAACAGCAGATGCCATCAGTGATACTTGGAATCCCAGTGCACTTCACATCCAACCTTTGGCTTGTCCTCCATAAGTGTTATAGATCTGCTCATACATCCTTTCCCACTGTCTTTCTGCCAGCTGAACAAATTACTGACCTCACCTCCCTCCAGCTGTGCAGTACAACTTTCCACTCTCCTTACCTCTACTTGCTGAAGCACTCACATGAATTCTCCTAACTTGTTTCAGGCAAAAATAACTAAGGTTAGCAAGGACCTGCTGCTTAACGTGTTGTGGAAAATTTAGAACATTTTTACTTAAATGGATGAAGAAGCAATTCTTACAAGCAGCTGAGCTTGCCAGTCACCAAAGACCTTTAGCTTGGATAGGAGTTTTAAGTTGTATTGACACCTAATAAAAATGCCCCAGCACACTTCTCAGCTACAAGAAAAATGGGTAGGAAGCAAGGGATAGTAACTTGATGCAAGGGAGCTGAAAGCAACAAGTCCTGACTATATATCGATTTTCCTTTTTTAAACACCTGATTCCTTTCCTCAGAACTCTCTGCTCTGCTAAGGACAGCCTGAATTACTAGGAATGACAGTATATTTCCCCCAATCAGACTCTTATTCTCTGAAAATCTAGGTTTATATCCAGAAACACTGAAATCATCAACACATGTAGGGGTGAAGCAAAGGGCCAAATCATAACATATAATTTCACTTACTGGTGTCTTTCCCATGCCTCTTAGTAGTCAGTGGCAATTCTTACATGACAAGAATCACAGAATGGCAGTGCTTGAATGGGCAGTGGCACATCTTCCACTAGATCAGGTTTCTAAAATCTCTGTCCAACCTCACCTTGAACACTTCCAAAGGAGAGGGGATCCACAGCTTCTTTGGGCAACCTCTTCCAGTGCCTTCCCACCCTCACAGTAAACAATTTTCTTCCTAATATTTAATATAAATCTTCTCTATTTCAGTTTTAAACTGTTACACCTCATTCTGTCACTACACTTCCTGTTAAAATGTCTGTCCCTATGTTTCTTACAGGTCCCCTTTAAGTACTGGAAGCCTGAAATAAGGTCGTCTTGCAGTCTTCTCTTCTCCAGGCTCAACAACCCCAACTCTTTCAGTCTGCCTTTATAGCAGAGGCATAATCTTTGTGGCTCTCCTCTAGAGTCTCTCCAATAGGTCCATATCATTCTTATACTAGGGGCCCTAGAGCTGAACACAAGTACTCTAGGTGAGGTCTCACCAGAGCAGAGCAGCAGAATCACCTCCCTCGACCTTCTGGCCACAGTGCTTTTGATGTAGCCCAGGATGCGGTTGGATTTCTGAGCTGCCAGTACATATTTCTGGCTCATGTTTCTCATCAACCAAAGCCTCCAAGTCCTTCTCCACAGTACTACTCTATCCATTTTCCGCCCAGCCTATATTTGTGCTTTGGATTGCCCCAACCCAGGTGTCAGACCTTGCACTTGACCTTATTGAACTTTTCGAGGCTTGCAGTGGCCTTTCAAGGCTGTCAATGCCCTCTGGGTAGCATTGCTTCCCAAGAGCATGTAAATCACACTACCTCGTCTCCTACAAGTCATACTTTTCTGAAGTTGAAACGATGGTGACATGAACCCATTCTGTGAAAGACTGACTATAAATCAGAATCACAAAGATTTTTCAGGGAAACAGAAGATTCTCTGATATTGTCTTAGCAGAAATAGGTTTTATTTTTGCTTGGGTTTTTGGTTGGTTTTATGTGTGTGTGTGTGTGTGTGTGTGTTGGTTGGTTTTGTTTGTTTGATTGATTTATTTTGTTTGTTAAAAAAATTTATTTTCTTTTTACCAGAATGAAATCCTTTTTTCCTTCCTCCTGTTTCTTTTCTACCCCAGTGCTCCCTAGGGGAGCTAATCCCTCAGCATGGCATTGTTAGACAGCATGAAGGTTAAATAAGGGCTTCATTGCATTGCATTGAGTTGCTTGGAAGCATTCAGTCTCAATTTTAAAGTTATTCTAATAGCTTTTCTACTTTGAATTTCTTTTGAACCTACAGCCTATATATCACTATAATTGCATAAAGTTATGTAGTGGAAATATCTACAATGAGTTCCACACAAAATTTTACAAGCTCTTATTGCCTTTGCATACCTTGACAAAAAGAAAAAAAATCTGTCAGTATAGAAGTATCAGGAACAAAGAAATTCTTCCTTCTTTGGCTTGAAACACTGAGTTTTCAGATTCAATTCTTAGTGCTTTTCCAACATTATAAATCTGGAGTAACTTCATTTGAAATACTTGGATTACTCTGGTGTAAAACCTGACTATGTGAAAGAGGAATCACTGCTTCTAATATCTTACTGTATAAAGAATCTTAAACATTAATATATTGGGAAAAACAGTGACAGGTCTTTTTTGTTTTTGGTTTTTTTTTTGTTTTGTTTTGTTTTAGTACTCTGTATGGCAAAATAAATAAATCAAAAGCTTGCACAGGTTTTTTCTTCAGCTGAAATATTATTTTCAGTGCTTAAAAGAAGGGGGTTTTAGTCATTTGGTGTAAATCTGGAGTACTGTATATAACAACATTGAAATCATTATGTCTTGTAATCAATAGAATCACTCAGGATTTATGTTTGTCAAACTGGGCTCACTATGTGGTCTAGCTGTATATCTTTATACAAAGAGCAGCTAGAATAGCAAGGCATCAGCATAGCATTACAACCAGACTCCCAAAGTTGCCTCATTAAAGAACATGAACTCTATACTTAGTGAAATGTGTGTAGCGTGTAACAAACTGTAAATTTAGCTTAGATTTAGCATATATCAAGCTAGAGCAATCTTTCCTCTGTTCTATTCTTTCTCCATATAATAAGTTTGGCACTGAATGCTCTGGGAGTTTTATCCTTTTCCACATTTATGCATGCTGAGACCATGTTGCTATCTGCACACTGATAAATAAAACTGATTTTCAGCCTGGTTTGTAGCAATATTTTATGCTAAATATTGTATTTTCCAGTTATCAAAGACTGTAAAATGGCTTTGAAAGTTTAAACTATAAGATATAGCTGTGGCAATTGTTGAGCCTATACAATAGATTTGCAAGTATCCAAAACAATTCGTAGGAACAAGAAGGGGAAAATTTGATGTTGAAACTGAGCTCCAATTAGAATATAGAAAACACATCTTTGCAAGCTAACAGAGTATGGCACATTATAAAGCTGAATTTGAAGCTCTGACTCAGAGCTTTGCAGCTTATCTAATTGAATAACATCCCAGAATAGAATGTGTTCTGGTATTAAAAGGAACTACATTGAGAATTCATAAATCAATTCTTCCCTCCCATCATGTGACATTAATATATTTATTTGATACTAATTTCAAGAGGTTATCAGCAATCCAAGCATACATGCCCTGATTATGGGTCAGGCAAGAAAGAGGCATCAAACTGCAGCAAACAGAAGCAAGTGAAAAAGAGTAAACAAGATGGATATCCTCCTTTCTCAAGTCAACCTTCCCAGGAACTCAGGCTTCTGCAGCTATCTCTCAGTGTTAAAGCTTGCTCTGTAGAAGGTCTTGTTCTCTTTCATGATCTTTTAAAATGCCTCAGCCTCCTATGGTAAAGTATCTCTTAATACATCTATTTTCTTGTACAGCATCATGAAGAACCCATCAAACTGTCTATGGTTCTTTGCATGTTGACCTCAAGAGAAAAGGACCTAACCCTCCTACAGATCTTCAAACCCTTTAATAGATTATGAGTAAGTCTATTCCATGTATGGTTTTGTCTTTATTTTAGTAAAAGTATTTGTTGTTTTGTAGAGTCTGTATAGTGATGTCCATATTTTAGTAAAAGTATTCTTTCTTTGTAGTGTTCTTGTACAATCTGAAGTGTTGTAAATGATAAAAAAAATTAAAAAATTAAAAAATCCAGAGGTAAGCCAGAGCAATTGAAGCTCTGTGGATCATTTTTTAACAGTCTTTAGTTACAACAGCTCATCTCCAGCTCCCCTCAAATCAAATACATTTAAAAGCTAATCAGATAATGAAGCTACAAAAAAGCAAGAAACCTTGAAAACTACCCATGTTGTTTTCCCCTGTAAGATTACTTGGTATGCATCTCATGGAAAATGACATCTTAAAGAGAACATAAAATACTGAAAGGAACCCTGTATTTAGAAAATTGGGAGCTACAAACATTAATGGATGGCCAGAGATTTTAACAAGTTTGTAAAACAAAAGAACCATTTTTATATAATAAGTAAAGCAAAAGCAACCCACACCCAGTTTCTGCTGTAAAGAATAAAAGGCCACAGGAGGTTGTTTCTGAGGTGTTATTTATACTTGATTTTTAAATGGTCTGAGGGGACAGAGGGTTAAGCTGTCAATTATGTAACTGTAAACGAAGAACCTTTGGGAAGAGAAGCAGAAAATTGTGCACTTAGAGAACAAGCAAGACATTTAGGAGAGGTTCAAGGTTAACTCCTTTCCTCCGCTTCTCTGAATTGTGTTACAGTTCACATGATGGTACAAAGCCCAGGGAACAATTCTGGAGCAATAGGAAAGTAATTCCTAAAACTGTGATTTTCTGAGAAATTTGAGGGATGAAGTAGGAAATGTAACAAGAAGCAGGAGAGGACAAGTACAGTCTCTATCCTACCGAGATCACTTTGTAGTCACTGCAATTCCAGTGCTGCAAACTTTCTATAAGGCTGTTGTAAGACATGCTGCTAATGCCAGCCACTGCCTTACTGTCAGCACTGCTAGAGGTGTTTAAAAGTGCACAGCTAGTGTGAAAATGGGAAATCTGACATGAAATAGAAACACAAAATGGTCTGTGTGTCTGTGCAAGTGGAATTGGAGAAAGAGAGAGAAAGAGTAAATGCCATTCCCTAAAGGTAAAATAGAACAACCCAGTTGTTCTCAAAAGCTGAGACAAATCCATATGGAAAGACTTTTCTTCCATGAATCTTCTGGCTGCTGAAAATACTTAGAGTTTTTTCTGGATACATAGGCAGGAAGGAGTGAGAGATTGTAAACCTTTCTCCTTCCTCTTCCCCACTGTATTTTTTAAGAGCTACTCTAAAACCTAAACCCCACCTTTCCATCCTGAAACCTCATTTGTAGGCCTAAGCACCTCAGCCATTTTCTTCAGGTGGCTAAATCCTGCTTCTGCACACATCTAGAAGCACGCCAGTTCACCCAGGGATTTGCAGTTGGGTGCTGGAGTAGAAGGCAGCTGGCTGAGTGTGGAAACTGTCCCACCTCCTTCCTATCTCCTTCCTTCTTTAGCCAAGCTTCAGGGAAAGAACAGGGTCCTACTCTGATATTTCCAGCAGGCAAGTCTGAGACCTTAGGAAAATAGCTTTACTGCTCTCTGTGGCTCAAAGATCATAAAAATTCCCTGCAGGCATTTCATCAGACCCTCCATCCCTCCATGGAGAGAATAAACTGTCAGAATATTCAGCAGGTTTAGGAAGGTATCTCCATTTCCTGCAAGACAGTAGGCTTCCCAGTCAGGGCAGAGAAGGTATGGGATTTCACAGAGAGAGAAGAGCTGAGGAGATATTCCCCCTGATGGTATTTTTTGATGTTGTTAACTTCAGATGGTAGGAGCAGCAAGGTTGATAGTTTGGGGTTCAGAAAACATTTTTGTAGTGTATACAAGGTTGCATGCTAAGATAAAGTGCACGTGTTGGATGCATTCTCTTTTGGCTGGAAGATGTTCTCACTGTGTTTGTTTTTAAACTATAGCATAAGAGAGGCATAGATTAGGGAAAGGATGTTCCTGTTCTCCTATATGTTCTGCAAACTGCTTAACATTCTTCTGGCTTATGTCTGTGAAAGTATCAGGTCTGCCACACACAGAGAGGAAAATGATCACTTCAAGAAATACTCGGGGGGAATTAAAGAGCACAAGTTTGAAACAAATATACATTTGTCCCTCTAGTTGATTGATTTTATTTTTTTTCCCCTGTTGAAGCATCTGTGGAGTAGAGAAGACACGCATTTTTAATTGAAATCAATGGTCTAGGATTTCAAACCACATTGCCTGACCCAGAACTCAGTAAAGTCAATGGCAGTCTTTCCATTCACTCCAGTGGTCTTTGAATGAAATCCAAGCAATTGAAAGTGATGACCTGCACTTTCAGGTGCACCCTAATGCATGCATGTTTATAAATGCACATCTATGCTTTTCCTGTTGTGTCTCTTTATCATGCTGTTTATTCACTATGGTATTGTGTAATATGTAAATATACTAGTACTAAGAACATGGCTTTACATTCTAAGACTCAAATATTATGTTTCTCTTGTAAGCAATTCTTATAAAATCAAATTTTATAATTAACAAAAAAAAGAATGCTGGTTTTATTTTCATCATTCTATAATGTTGTTTGTTTTCTTGAAAAGTTATGTTTCACTGAATGCTTAATAAAACTGAATTCCACTAACATCATTGTAATTTAATGATGACCTTTATATAAGGTATTCTAAGGAAATGCAGCCTCCAAGATATTTAGGATCCCAATCCTCTGAGCATCTAGACCAGAACATGCTGTTGCAGACTAATTGGTTTTCCCTCCCACAGGGATGATGAATTTATCAAATGTTGGCAAAAGACAAAGCCTGGATGTATAAAAGTATTCACCCAGTCCCAGGAGAATTGGGAAGCACTCTTAGGTCTTGTAGTTTAGAGAAACCCATAATATTTCTTTGTTTTCAGGCTTGGATCAGCCTGTGCTGCTACAGGCTATTAAAAAACACACAAAACACAACCCTTTCTTTATACCAAAGCGCTTACAATCTAAGTAAAAGGGATGAAAACTGACTTAAAACTAGTCTGAAGCACACTCATAAAAGAGTTTTAGGCAGGGATTCGAAGGTAGATAGTACAGGGGTCCTGTGGGAGTCTCCTCTCCCTGTTTGTCCATCTTGCCACGTTGAGAAATGTCCATTGTGCTTGCCAGAACAGACAAAAATGGCTTATACTAAAACATAGTCTCCTTTTACCACATAAAATCACTTAAAATTTGCAATAGTTCAGAAAATTTTGCACCCCATAAGGACTACTAATTCAATTACAGAGAAAATTAACAATGGCTAATTGCAAGAGGTATTAATGAATTACTTCTAGTAGAAAGAAGGCCTTTTTCTGAATGAATGGCATCAGTGATATGTCAAGTAGTTTTTCATTGTCATCCAGAACTGAACTGGAAAAAAATGGCAGAGTTGGCTTGTGCTCTAGCTTTCTAGAATAGAATAGCTAATAAGTCTATCCTTATTGTCCACAGAAACTACACAATATCAAGCCACTGCCAGGTACAGCAGGCAAGGTGGCTAAAATGAAATGTAAAATATAGTAACTGTTGTCACATAGGAATGTAGTATTAGAATTAAAAAAACTTGGACTTGTTCCATTTGTCACTGAAGTTTCATCATTAAGTGAGCAGGAATTTCAAAATATCAGACCTAATATTGATTTGAAAGATTGTGTCTTTTTCTAGTGAGAAACAAACTCTTTTCTAAAAACACAACACTTTTTATTCGGAAGCATTGCCTCATAGTTGTTGTCCTAGAAATACTAGAACTACTCTCTTGACTCTGTCTGTAAGGAAACTTTCCTCACTACAGAAATATGCACAATATACCAAGGAGTTGCATGCTTTTAGTGGTGATCAGGACACTGGGTTTCGATGGGAAATACTACATACGTAAATCATTGTTTCGAGTTGCACAAAACAGCGATGTCCTCTAGACTGCAATGAGTCCTCTGACCAGTTGGTGGCATCTTTCTGGCGATTTCTCGAAGAATATGATCACCAAATTACAGGTGAAAGTCTATGGCTAGGCAATGCTCAGCTTAGTGTAAACACATTGCAATGTGCTGCTACCATATTACAGTTTTGAACAAGCCAGAATGCAAGTCAGACTGCAAGATGTAAAACTGTGGTAACTTTAGGATCATCTTTTAAAGCACCAATTGAATTCTTTTTCCTGCAGTATAGCTGGTGCATATCACAGGTGCTATTGCTTGGGTTGTTCGTGATTTTTTGGTTTGGCTTTGTTTTCTTTCATGTATAAATGTAATTACTAAATGTAAATTAGAACTAAATGTTAACAGATCAGGAATCATTAGCTTAAGTCTAACTCTCTGTTCTATCAAAACCTCTTTAAGCTATTGTCATTGTGGTTAATCAAGGCTAGTGTAGGGATGATCCGAGCAACAAATCTGCCTTTCATAATGTATTAATTTCTGGTTTAGTTTCTATAGAAAGATTTGAAAATAGAGATAAAGTAACAGCTATTCTCAGATTAGAAAGCATCTTCCTGATTTCTAAAGTAGTCTTTCATAAAGAATAAAAAGTATTATGTGTAAGGAATTAACCCAGGTGCCAAAAACATAAATGTTGTGAAGATAAAAGACAAATTAAAATAGCTGTTAGTTCCTCTAAAGGAGCACAAATATATCTGTCAGTGCAGTCCTTTGTAATATTCACTCCTCCCTCTAAGACTTGCTACATTAAGATAGAAAAGGTAGCTCTAAGATAAGAGGTAACTTCAGCATAGAGATAACTTACAGGTGTAGTTTTTGGCTCAGAATCATAGATAGCACACTCAGTCCCATGAAAACACCACATAATCTCAATGAAGGCTGCCCTCAATTGCTAATAATGTCTTATTTAACATCTATCACAAAATACAGGTAAAGAACAGTCCCCATTTAGGGGTGAACAATGGCAATGCCTTGAAGAACATGACACTTTAAAGTTTTGTTTGCAGAGACTTTAACATTAATAAAAACAGAAATCGCCCATCTCCACAGAAAAAAAAAAGCCCAAATGATCTAATGACCCAAATCAAACTATATATCTTTAATTACCTCTATGGAATAAGTGGTGGGATTTTGTTCTTGTTTGGTTTGGTTTGCTTTGCTTTGCTTTGTTTTGTTTTCCTCAGAATTTAAAACACAATGAGGCAAGATTTTTGTTGTCCTTTCCTTTCCTTTCCTTTCCTTTCCTTTCCTTTCCTTTCCTTTCCTTTCCTTTCCTTTCCTTTCCTTTCCTTTCCTTTCCTTTCCTTTCCTTTCCTTTCCTTTCCTTTCCTTTCCTTTCCTTTCCTTTCCTTTCCTTTCCTTTCCTTTCCTTTCCTTTCCTTTCCTTTCCTTTCCTTTCCTTCCTTTCCTTTCCTTTCCTTTCCTTTCCTTTCCTTTCCTTTCCTTTCCTTTCCTTTCCTTTCCTTTCCTTTCCTTTCCTTTCCTTTCCTTTCCTTTCCTTTCCTTTCCTTTCCTTCTTTTTTTCTTTTCTTTTTCATACAGAGGACCCTGGGAATTGACCAGTAAACTCAATGGGGTAATGTAATATAGAGAAACAACCCATGACTGGACAAATAAAATAAAAACAACATATTAATTGGAAGAAAATCTGAAATTGTTCTTTCCCCAAAGAAACAAAGGAAGAAGCACAGACAAACCTCTGAAAACACAAGGCAAGAGGACAGGAGGAATTACAAAACTGATAGTCAGAGATGTTGCAATCACTTCTATGGAAGCCAAAGGCACCCTATATTGCAATAAAAACAAGTCCTAATAAATAAGTTAACAACAAGCATTGCACCAACAAGGTTAAAACACGAGAAACATATACAGACTCACTAAAAAACTTGTCCAGCTAGTAATGCCTGGACTTGTTTTTATACCTGCTGCTGTCCAGACAAAGTTTCTTCTAAAACCTGATGCTCATTTCACACTTGCAGTTATCCAGTTGCACTATAACCCTGTGAGGGATACTCAGAGTTCCCCACACTTTTGCTGCTGTTCACCAGCCATTTTTACAGGATGCTTTTGGAGAAATATATAAAACAAGGCTTTGATTAAGCTCTTGGTCTAAGGTACTGCAGCAGTATTTTAACAAGTAGTGTTCTGATTCTTACATTGCAACTGCCTGAGTAGGTCCAGAGGACAAATTGCTGCTAAAATCCTTCAAAATACAATCAATAAAAAAGATCACTGCAGGTCTACTTCTAATTATGCTAATTGCTGGGTGAGAAAGATCAAGGTCAGATGCTCAAACTTTCAATAATTTGAAGTGCTCAAACTACCATGTCGTATTTCTGTGCACCTGCTAATAATAAACTATCACTGGTTATTACTTAAGAGCTTGATGGTAAAATACAGGTATCCATGTCTCCTTAGGATCTCTGTAGTGCTCCTTCCTTAATATCATGCATAAAATAAAGTATGTTGTATAAAGAGATATATATTGCTTTTTTTTTTCCACAAGGCGTGGCTGTTTCTGCACATTAGAACAAAATGTACTGCAAAAGCAAGCTTTATTTAGGGTCACAAGTTATGGAACTTACCCAGTGGTCATTGAAAGATACTCAGCAATTTTTTTTTTCTTCTGAAATATAGCCATTTTCTGTATAGATGGTTTTATACAATAACTTTTTTTTTTTTTTTTTTTTTAAACAGCACCCATTCTCATCAGGTTGCATCACTCTTCTTGATGGGAAAAAAAAAAAAAATCACCCACAAGCTCACAAGTGTAGGAAACACTATAAATTACTGTCTTCTGAATGCTGAATGAAATTATTATCTTGACAGTATCAAAGTTCCCTGGAGTTTGCATAGGAAAAAAAAACAAACTAACATCTTTTTTCAAAAAAGACACTGGCACTAGATCCAGTGCTGGCCATTTTTCTAGGACATGGATCAGTTTGACTTCTGAAAAGCCATTCACCAATATAAGCAACATGCAGTGATTTTCTGTGTGTAATCTAGGAGGACTCAAACAGGAATTTTGTTTTTCTTAAGCATCCCTGACTCTCTGAGAACAGTTCTTTTTTTTACATACTTCATTTGCTTTACTTATTTTCCTAGTTGCTTTTTGCTATGGAAGCTTAGTGACGAAGGTGTTCACAGGAAATATTTGCAGAGGACTGCAAATCAAAGTGAAGAAAACCAACCTGAAAGTTCAAACAAACATGCAGAGGGCTGTATTTTTCAGCACACTGTAGGTCACACCAGAGGTGAGGAATCTTCATTAACAAATATGTCAAGAGAAAGATATTACAGTCCAACTGGAGTGTGTAAATGCCCTCATGATCCATGAGGAAAGAACCCTGTTTGTACTATTTGGAAGAAGACAAATAGACAGTGTGGCTTTATTTTGAATATTTACACAAGGTAAATAAGGTTGGCTAAGAAAATTCTGTTTATTCTATGCCTTCCCTAAAACCTGACTGAGCATTTTCCCAACAAAAATTGTTCTGGAAGAGTTATTTGTTCCCCTGTGGATCAGAAAATCAAGACAACATTAACATCCGAGTCATTGATCAGTTGCAGTTGGGCACACTAGGTCCTGTGTTATTTTAGCCAAATGAAAGGCTGAAGTTCCTCACAAAAAAATTTGAGGTAAGCAAAAAAAAACAAAAAAAGTGTTTAGGAAGGGTTGTATGAGTGATGGGAAACTACCACTGCTATAGACCAGAGCAGTAAGGTATAGTGAGACTAGTATCAGCATGAAATAAAGCAATCCATTTTGACATTTCCAAACTCCACTTTTTCTGTATAACTTTTAATCCCTATGAAAAATTTCGCTGTTATATTTTTTCTTGACTCAGGACCAAGTGTCATAATATCAATCTCTTGTGAGACAGAAATTCCACTTTATATTAGCTTTCATATCAAGAGTGACATCCCATTTTCATCTGAAGCATCTCTATTTTTACATTACACCATTCAGCCTCTGAAGAAAAATAATGTATGTTAGAACATGGAATCTTTCGGGGGTCACTACTTCTATTTTATAATCCCTAGTTCAGATGCAGTAGTTCAGATTTAAGAGGTTCAGTCTGCTTCTTTCCATAAATTCTGCTTTAGCTGGCTAGATTTGAAGGCACAAAGTACCCACTCTTCTGCTGGGAAGGCTCACTGCTGTATGCAGAAGCTAGTAAGTTTAGCCCTGTAAAGACTACTCTTGGGGGTATTCCACCAGGAAAACATAGTGAGGATCAGCACACAGATCTCAAAATGCTTAAATATCAGTGAGAATCTGACAAAGATCTTTAAGCTGCATGCTGTGGTGTCTTTCAGAGAACACATTCTGACAAGTTTTTATCCTGCTGGAACTCACTGGAGGCATGTTTTAATTTTAACTGTTTGATTCTGCACTATCAGTTACACTAAGCTGGGGAACAAACTGCTTCAATGCAAAAGGAAGATCCACTCCCCTCTGAAATTTATATATTTCAAAGGTAAACCTTTCCAGCTCTACAGCAAACAAGAATGGCAAAAGAGGTAAATTACAAACTACTTTCCCAAATTAAAGAAAAAAAAAGGGAAAATAAAAGAGGATTCCTTGGTCATATGGAAAATACTCTCAGATCATTATAATTTTTATCTTGGGAACACACAGAGAACCTAAATCAGGGAGAGCCAGATTACTGTGTCTACAGGATAAATAGTTCCCCTCTTTCTTAAAAGGCTGTTTAAAACACAGGAAAGTGTGAAGAGGAAACAGAGGTATAGAGAGAAGTCCTTTGCTTGTGATCTGTCAGCAGGTTCATGGCCAAGCCAGATCTGATAATTCTTATTTTAATGCCATGTCTGGGGATCTTCCATCTCTTGGATGCAAACTGTTATTAAAGAAAAGTATTACCTGTTAAAGCAGTGTAATAAAAGACTCCATAAGGTCTTATGGTACTTGGAAGATGTAATGAACAGCTGGAAGTAAAAACAGTAGATTTGTGACCAATAGAAAGAAATAAACTTGCCTTCATATGGATTTATGCCATCAGTTTGAACAATGTGCACTCTCAGATGTCTAATAAGCAACAAGCTCTTGCTACAGACTCTCTTATGGGAGGAAATTAAATGGGTCTCTTGTTCTTACTTGTCTTTCTATTTTCACACTGTAGAAAATAATTTTCTTGAGGCCTATGTCCTCCTTTCAAAAATGTGGTTGAAATTGCCCAGTCAGCTCAACATTATGGAGGGAGAGGAACAAAATCAGACATTTAAGCAGTTATACACATATTGTTTCACACAGACTCATGCATACAGCGTGATAAAAAAAGTCATATTTCCTTAGGAAAACAAGCTTAAAATAAATGTAATGCTACTTTTTTTGACAGCCATTTGGAACTTTGGCAGGATAAATTGTTTTATTCAATAGCATTTCATAAAGAAAAATGTAAGTTACAATGTTGTCTCCTATACTTTACGAGGAAAATTAATTTGACCTCTAGGGCTCCTTGCTATTAATCTCCATCAAGTACCCCTGCCAACATGCCTGCAGGGGCCATGAGCCCACAGAAGCACTTATGCCCAAGAGCAGCCCTAGAGATTACAACTGTCACAGGTTTAAAGTTTAGCATTCCTAAGAGATCACTGTCACAGTAAATTCAATCTTTAGGATAATATTGTGAAGGTAGATCTGTGCAATATGCATCACTGAGATATTGTAATAAAACCCTCCCAGCCTGTTTGTTCTACTCTGAGGCAATTTTGCACCACAGACAGAAGTATTTGGGACAGTAAAGTTAGGTTAGGATGGATTTACCCCATGTCTCTACCTAAAAAATATCTTAATAGAGCACTTGGCAAAGCACATGTCAAGTTGAGAAATCAAAGCCTAATGACTGAGAACTGAGGCCAGCTTTGAGGCTCTGAGTAGTGCCACATACACACTAAAATAATTGGAAGACATGTGTAACAGGTCTGTGAGGTACCAGCTAAGAACTGTCAGTCTGGTAGGTGGGATTCTTCTCAATTTCATTACACTTCAGAGTTGATCTAAATTCCATAGATTTTTAAAGAAAAAGCTTTGGTGGGATTATTTTCAGAGTGAACAAGGTCTTCTGAAAGCCTAAGAAGTCAAGTGTGACACAAGAAAAAATTTATCAGCTGGCTGTTGCAGTTACAAATAATGTGAATCAGGCACTTTTGAACTCCTAATTCCTACAATACTAAGTAATCATTTAGCTATCTGTGGCTATTTAATTCTATACTTTTTTTGGCAAGGATTTCAGCTTTTTTTTTCACAGATCTAATTAGATGAGTAATCTCAAAGTTTTGCTGCAAAGTTTTGCTGGCCAGTGAAAGAATATTGAAGCAAAACCATTGAGAGGATACTGTTCTTTGCTTACCCTGCCAACTTGGAGTGTAGTGGTGCAGCTGTGGATGTAGATAAGTCAGAGGTCTCAGAAACAAAAGGTTGGCAGTGAGCAGCAGAATAGAAGCCTTTCAAGTCTTACTTCAAGGTCATGTGGACGAGGGGATAAGCCTCTTCCTTTGGCCACTTCTCAAGTGACTATATATGGCAGCAAAGAGGGTCTTTTAAGCTTTGCTTTCATCAGTTAGCAGGCGATGACTTCTCTGTAACAGATCCTCAAAGAGTTTGGAAATATAATAACAGAACTCATTTATTGATTGCTTTGATCAGATACTAGACAGGAGGGAAGAAAACCTCAACATACACATCAATAAACAACCTGGAGCCTCTAAAGCCATACTGACAGAGCCTGAGAACTAACAATGAGGCTGAGATACTCAAAAAAAGAAAACCCATGACAGTGAATCAATATAAAGCCTTGCGGTAAAGTTGCTGAAGTAAGAGAAGGAATGTTGTATCTCTGTGAAAAGAATTATGTGGCCTGCATTAAAATTCTGAGATGACTAACAAGGCATCCTTCAGGTACAGGCAGTGGGTGAGACCATTTCCCTTTCTCCAAATTACTATAGATGATGCTTGAAATGACAAGAGCTCAGACAAAGGTCAGGTTAGACAGGCTGCACCACGACACTGATTTGCTGTATATTTCTGACATCAAGTAGACATGAGGCTAAGTGGCTTCTCCCTTTCTCTGGAGACAAATGGCTTGTGCTTTATATGAGCAGTAATGGTATCTGAATGCAGTGGGTTTGGACAAGCTCTACAGGGCTATGCGCTGTTTATGCTGAAGTTGTTCCTGGAGTGTTTGTAGTATAGATACACTGAGGAGTCATTCAGAAAAACAAATGGGAAGGGAAAAAAAAATGGCAGGAGACATGCAGCACTTTACTGAAGATGAAGAGAAAATGATAGGAAAAGGCTTTCAACTGAGATGAAAGGAATGCTTGCTACCTCAACAGTATGTGACAGAGACAGGTTGCAACCCAGTCAGAGAGTCTGAAAATTTTAGTATCTGTTATGGCATATTCTGGTAAGCTTATATATATATATATGTGTGTGTATATATATATATATAGTAAGCTGTGAGGTAGAGCTACCCATAGACTTTTAAAATGCTATTGATGTGTTTTTTTCAAAAGCTGTGTTTCTTCTGCAACAGTAAATACACAAGATGTCTTCAGAAGGCTAGTCATTCCCTTGATATAACCAATTACAAATTCTCCAAGGGAAAGCTATTGAGTATGCAGATATACAACAACCTCAAGGGATACTTGGTCCTAAAATATAAAGTGTAATATCAAAGACAGTGAGCTCAGGGGTCTAAAATGGCCATGAAATTAAACAGAGGTTCAGCAAGTCCTAGAACTGTAACACTGCAACATTTTCAATGTTACACAAGAATCTTTAATCATCAGACTTATAGAAATTCCAATCTTATCTCTTTGTTGAAATTCTGAAGCCAAACTTATCAGTGTGAGACCATGGGTATCCAAACACTCCCTGAGTGGAAGTCTGGCTGTGAAATATACAACCTGTGTAGGATATGAACAGAAGCTCTCTTTTCCATCCAGATGATTAAACAGAAAGTGAAAGTGTGAGCTTCCTTTCCCTACAAAACAAGGCTAAGAAGAGCCTCCTGTGAAGTGCTGAAGATCAAAAATGCCAAGTTTTACCAGTTCCTGTTGTTAATGAGGAAAACATTCATTACAAATATTTTCAAGAGTATGTTTGTAACAGTATGTTTGCTCCCACAAATGGGTATCACTGACAAGCACTATTTGTAGATATTTGGTAAATGCTTAAAACTCTATTTTTTGTACCATAATTAAAAGAACTGTAGAAGCTGATGAGTCAGCAGGGCAATGATAATTTTTTTTTGCTATTTATGTGCTAAGGTTTATGAAACTAATAACTGTTTTAAGTAACTGTGAGGAGGAGAAAGCTTACATGTAATGAATACATTAAAAATTGCACAGGTAATTGGATTGTATGGGAATTCAAGATAAGAAAAACTTAATTTAAAGAAATAAATAAATTAAACAACGACCCAGGGTTTGGGGTTTAATCCCTTCAATGCCACCTTGGGGAAAAAAAAAATCTCAGTGTAATCATGACTACTAGATTAGGAGAAGAGCTAGGCACACAAGTATATAAAGAGGAAAAGGGGGTTAAGAATTTCAGAGTTCATCTGTTAAAGTTGCACTTATAAAGGTCCAGATCACTGTGAGAGGCCAACAACCAACCCCTAAACCAGGCAATTACAATTTCTTGTTTCTTTTATCTCTCTTCCTATCTTTCCTCCTTGTGATGGCTACTTTCTTTTAGACCATCCTCATGAAAATAAATTAGCTTTGTTCTTGGCAGTGTCAGGTCTACATTCCCCTATTGTCAGTCAGCTTCAGAGTTGATACCATCTCTCTTCCAGCTCCTAATAAATCTTCCGCATTAGGTAGGAAATACTCCAACATTTTTGCACTGTGTTTTTACCCAAGTTCCAATCTGGAAAGGTCTTTTCTCTTAGTCTCTATGTCATATGTATCTCAGATTAATTTTTGAAATGTTTCTGAGAGGAACACAGAGGATATTGAGCGGTTTTAGATGTGACTTTTGATGATGAGAGAATGCTCAGGATAAGAGAGGACAAATATACATGCTACAGGAAAATGAACGGTCTCCTATTTCTTGTTCTGGTTTCAGAAATCCATTGTGTTTGTGCACTCACACCCTGGAATCTGTCATCTCTAGCTCTGTAACTTTCTAAAAATTAACAGAGGATAAGTGAAAGGAATTATTATCCCCAGTTAGAGCTAGAGTGGAGAGTACAAGTGAAATGCTCAGGGTCCCATAAGCTGTCCCAAAGCACAGAAGCGAAACCAAACCCTTTGAACTCCTCTCCAGGAGTTTTTGGTCTCCTTTGCAAGGTGCAAGTATCCTTCAACTAATGCAATTCCTGAATCACATATCACACAAGGAAATGCTTTTTTACTAGGAGGATGAATGAGCACTGGCACAGGTTTCCCAGAGTGGTTGTGGAATTTCCATCTTTGGTGATATTAAAAATATGCCTGGACCATATTAAATATAGTGATATTAAAAATACGCTATGGACTGGGAAACCAGCTCTAGATAATTCAGCAGTGGGGGACCCCAGTAAAGTCATTGTCTGTCACTCCCAGATTTGGAAACTATAGTTCCTTCCTTTCTACTGCTGTTGGGAAAGTCTGTCACTAAAAGGGAGGCCAAGCCTGAGGTTAAACAATATTCACTGTGCTGCCTAATTTCATACTGCCTTTTACAGGACGTAGTTGGGGAAATGCAATTACTACTCTGGTTTTTTTTGTTTGGGTTTTTTTTTTTTTTTTCCCCAGAGAAAACTCTTCCCCAATAGGATAAAAATAGCCTTCCACAAACGTTCTATCCCTTTAGACTTAGTGAATAATTGAAGAATGTTTTCCCGGTAGTTAGTAATAAAAGAGGTTTACTCTGAATCTTTCTCCATTATCCAGCCCCAGCACTTTCCTCCATTGCTGAGGTTGCAGCAGAAAGTGAGGGGTGACAGGTGCTTGTATATCTCTTCACAAACAAAAGAAGCAAATTCTGCTGCCAGCTGGCTAGGAGCAAATCTGCAGTAACTCTACTGGAGAAGTGAGAAGACTTTGGATTTACTCAAGAATAACTGAAAGCAAAATGTTCAATTATGTTTTTCATCTGGCATGTTCAAACGAACATGTGACTAATGAGACTGACATGTCTATAAATGTATGACAAAGCATCAATCCATATGGCTTACTTTTTTTACCAGCTCTTCCCTCCTACTCTCTTGATTATTCACCTATGGTACCAACATTAACCTCGATGCAGTTTTCCTCCTATTATATCTTGGCTCTTTCTGTACCCATGTTAAACTTTGCTGAATTTCTTCTCTGCTAAATAGATACTCTTTTTCTTATAAAATAGTTTCCTATAGCAACCACTAGCAGTTTAGGCTTCCAGCCTACAGAAGAAAGAATCTCTTCAAAGAAAGTTCTGCCTCTATTCCCAGTATGATTTGGCTTCCCTTCTCTATTATGGCAAACATCTACCTGGTTACAACCCCAGATCAGGGGCTCTTGTCTCTGCATGCCATTGAAAGACTAAGCACCCAATTTAACTTTTGCAAGAGACAGACTTGAACTACTCCACTGCAGAGAAATCAGAAAAGAAACTGCATATTCAAACTGCTTTAATTTTCTTATAATTTCTTTCATGACTGTATTGGCACTCATATAAGCTCCATCTTGAAAGAGAAGACATTCATGCTAGGATCTGAAGGGAAAAAAAGAGGAGGGGAATATGTTTGGTTTGTTTTTTTTGGTTGTTTTGGGGTGTTTTCTGTTTATGTTTTTTTTTTTTTTCTTAGAGCTTTTGTTCCTGCAAATTGGGAAGATCAGGTGAGCTTTTATAAAAGTGTAGGGACACTAGAGGACAAAAGTAATATATTAAAAATTCAAGCCTCAGGAGTGATGAAGGTTATTTGGGTTTCATTCATCTATGGGCTCTTAGCAGTTGGGCTTTTTAAAAGAAAAAGCAAATGAAAGTCCTGCAACTTATTTTTCTTCTCAGAAGAAGAAATTAAAGCATCTTATGTATGGTACTGAGAAATTAGAATTAAGTACTGCCTCATTTTCTTTTACTAGAGCTTTATGGATTCTAGAAATCCTAGAAGTGGGATTTTATGTAACATGGACGGAAAGCTTAGTCACTGGAAAAATAAGCTACCAGAAGCTCCATGCTGAGAATTGACACTGAGCTGAACCAAGTTTGTACTACTTTGAGGGTGAAGGAATAGGGTAAAAGGTAAGGCATCCTTTGTTTTGGTGCAGATCTTAATCTGCTATCGCTAGCTAACTGCATGTTAAAAGAAATTGCTGTGTTTGTGCATACTGTAAGATTGCAAAAGAAGAGTCATTAAATCTTGCTTTAATTAAAAAAAAAAGCCAAACTGTTGAGGAAAAATCATAGCCTATAACAGTGAGATTGTTCCTTCATCGCTCTCCTCATTTTAAATTTACTCTGAAATCAAACTCGTTTTGCTTTTTAATGCACAACACTAAACCAATAACAATATTACCATTCCATTTTATTTGGTTTTCTTGCCTCTGCTTACAGTTATAATTTTGAAATTCTCATCTTGATTCCTAAAAAAAAAGTAAATAAAATAATAAGTGCTGTGAAACCAAATTAATAGAAAATTAACCTGTGTTTCAGAATGAAAAAGCTATGACTTTGCTTAAAGTGCCTTGTATTAAGCTTTATATGAGGTACTGAAATATGAATTACCTGGTCTTTTGAAGAAGTTAATTGATTGCAAACCCTTGCAGCTGGCAGTGTTTCTTGAATTATTTCTTCCATTCAGTGCCTAGGCATCACAGAGAAGAAACAGAAAGGGAAAGCAGGAGGGAAAGGACCACACTTTTTGAAAGGCAATGAGAAATGAATAAAGCATCTCTGAACAAGAAGAACTCAACTACTATGGTATCCAAGAGCAGGATCGCAAATGATTGAAGTTTTCAGCAGGCTCTCCTTAAGACTCCATAGGACTTCATGGAACAGACTTGTTCCACTCCTGAATCTCAGATCTCACTTCTACCTAGTGAACTGTCTTTCCCCATGGGCTACACTTACTACCTGGGCTAGTCTTTCTATGGATTCAGAATATTATATGTTTAGCAATTCAGGAGTTTTTTCTTTCTCTTTTCCATTGTTTAAAGAATTTGACTCATTAAGTTAAAAAGATTCCTTGGATCCCTGGACCGTTATTTATGTTCAATGCAAAACCTAAATAATTATTTGGGGTTCCCAGTGTTCTCCTGTGAGTGTTGTCTGTGTTGGGACATCACAGTTTCTTCCATTAGATTCTGTTAAAGTTGATGGTACTTATCAGAGCATATACAAACCATGCAACTTGTTTGCTAAATTCCTGGTGGGACTTAACAAGGTAAAGACCCTGGTGCTGAGCAAATAAATTTCATCTCTTTGCATATGATTAACCCTCTCATAACACACAAGAAATCCAACTGTGCATCTATATAACCTCATGCACTAATGAAGCTGCTTGTTACTGAACAATAGGGGCAGGTAACACTTCATTAGCTGGATACAGCTATTCCTGCATTGCTAAATACAAAACATTTGACTAAACCAAGACAAATAGGATCACAATATTTTCTGTGGTCATTGCCATCAAACAAGGATCTGTGGGAGCAGTACGTATGAAATAGTGCAGATACTACATGAAGTGACTTTGGGTGTGTGGTGAACAGGGAAGGCTGTTCCAAATAAAAATAGAAGTAGAAACAGACAACACAAATATTAAAGGATATGAAAAGAACAATAAAGAAGCCCCAGATGGAGAAAACTAACATATGAGAAAACAAAAAAAGATGCAAGTGGGGCAAAAATCAGATGGCAGTATGGTATTTTTACATGGTATTTATACTATCACAAATAAAATAAAAGAAACACTATTTTTCACCTTCTCAATGGACTGGATCAGGTTTGCAGCAAGATAGGGAAGCTCTTTATAGAGATATGTTGTCAACTTGATTTTTGGTTTCTGTTTCAAAAAAACCTAAACAGCAGGCAAAGAGCAAATGTCAGAAAATTATTGTAGAAGGAAAAATCTCAGGTGTAAGGAAACCACACCTAGCATTTTCTGCAGCCTCTTATTTAGACTGCCTGAGTCTCAGTAGGTGGAGGTTTTTTTCTTAATTTTAGGAGTTGGAGTTGAGACTTGCCCATTCCCTCTGCCAGCTTAGTTTTACATCTTGGAAAAACTCTCGTCTTCCTGTTAACTGTACACCAAAGAGTGACATGGAGTGCATTACTGTGTCTCATAATATTGAAAATATTTTTAAACTTTCTTTTTAAATTTCTTGGTGATCACTGAAAAAAGAAAAAAACTATAGAGACATTTAAGCATGTGTTAAATTCTGGCAGATATTATTAATAAAGGAACATGATTTTCTTTTATATATAGTTTTCTTGGTTCTAATGCTTTGTGTGAAAATTCTGCTTGCTGAGTTAAGCTCTATTATATGAATTCCTAGTTGCCTGTTATCTTGTTTCAGTACTGCAAACAGCTTCTCATGGTTTTAAACTTTGATCAAGTAGATTTCAGCAGGTATCGTGAAAGTTGAGCATGAATAGAGTTACTCTCACTACAGAATCGTATTTCTCATTTCCGCAGGGTGTTGTGTGAAGGTAAACTTCCTGAACTTGTTTGATCAGGAGATAATTTAGGGCTACAATACCCAATGAGGGGGCTGAGGGTGAAAAAAATCAATTTTTGGGTCTTTTTGTTGAAGCTTTGTTTCACTTATAGTTTGACAATTTTGCAGAAAAGCTGACTTCCACTCAGTTCTGCTTTTCCATTTAGCCATAGCCGTACAATAGAAGTATTTGTATATAACAAAACAAATAACAAAACCAAGATTTTTTTTTTTTGAGGGAGCTGTTGTTTGGTTTGGTACTTGATAATAGAGGTCCGTGGGTTATTTTGCAAAATTAAAAGTTATTTCAAAATTGTGTGAAACCTAAGCTAGCCTGAAACCTACAATAAATTGTAGAGACCATTTTTCTGCACAATTTGCCAAACTTTAGCTATTTGTAATAAAACTTTTTCTTGCTCTTGTAGGGATTAGGCACCACATCTTGGTGTTCACAGTAAATGAAGGGGGGAAAAACCCAAGCAGCCACCAACCAAAAAAAATAAAACCCCACAACCCCAAATCCCAGAGAAAATTAGTGCTTATTCTAAAATAAAAGGTTTTTACCTGATTACTGTATCACCCTATTACTATACAGGGGTTTGGAAACATTTGTGAATAAGACCATCTGCTACTATAACGCATCTACAAAATCGCAAGATTTTATCCTGCCACTGAAGAAGTCAATGAAGGAAAACCTTCTTTTCATTTTAATTAGGGAATAATTAATAATGCATGTGAATAACTCTAAGAATCTTGTCTAAGTCCAGCATCAAAAATTACTGGACTCCAGATATCATATTGATCTAGTAAATGGGGCAAGAAAAATTGCTCTTATGCTATCTCTTTACAGGAAATGATTATAAGAGTTACTCCAAGATTAATTTAAATATTCTGCTGAGCTTAATACATATGTATGTGTGTATGCACTGTTATACAACACTGATTACGAAAGAAGGTAATACCACAATAAACTACAAGGAGGCTTTGAAGTACTTATTTTGTTAAGATCTTACAAAGGAAAAACTTGATCAGTGAAACGTAATGCTATGACACTCAGATAATTTACAAAAGATTGGCATGAGACATATATTGGGGGTGGAAGAAAGAGGAGGCAGATACGAGGCTACATCCCTCCTTCCTGATGGGCTTGATTGATAGTCAATGGGTCATGAGTCAGCAGTGTGCCTAAGTGGCCAAGAAAGGAAATTGCATCACGGCTTATATTAGAAACTCTCTGGCCATCAGGAGCAGGGTGGAGATCATCCCCCTGTACTTAGCACTGGTAAGGTCACACCTTGAGTATTGTGTTCAGTTCTGGGCCCCCCACTACAGGAAGGACATTGAGGTGCTGGAGCATGCCCAGAGAAGGGCAACAAAGCTCATGAAGTGCCCAGAGCATATTGCCTGTGAGGAGCATCTGAGGGAGCCGGGGTTCAGTCTGGAGAAGGGAAGGCTGAGGGGAGACCTTATCACATTCTACAACTATCTGAAGGGAGGTTGGAGCAAGGAGGGGCCCAGCCTCTTCTCCTTGGTGGCAAGCCACAGGACTAGAGGAAATGGTTACAAGCTGTACCAAGGGAGGTTCAGGCTGGATATTAGGAAATATTTCTTCAATGGAAGGGTTATCAAATATTGGAATGGTCTGCCCAGGGCAGTGATGGAGTCACCATCCTTGGGGGTTTTCAAGCAGAATGTGGACCTGGTGCTTAGGGACATAGTTTAGCATTGACTATTCAATGCTGGGTCAAGGGCTGAACTGGAAGACCTTTGAGGTCTCTTCCAACCAGATATATTCTGTGATTCCATGATGCTGTGATCCATCAGAATGAAAAATTAAGTGTCTATTATTTTCTTATACTGTATTTACTGCTACCTAAAACTCACACTAAGAATTTTAATAACAGTATCTAGCAATATGTGTTACCTGGTACTCAAAGATTCCTTGTTTTCAGAAAAACATTTTACTACCTTGTGCTGGAAAAACAACTATGACATGCCACCACTTCATAAACTTTCATGACTTTAGTGATGGAAATGACCATTCATTATCCAAAGTAGATACATAATGAACCTCTCATGAAGGTTTTCTAGAAATATATCAAGCTGAAATATTTAAAATGAAATTAAATTATAGAAGTCTTGACCTGAGGGTTAGGTTAAAAATTTATAACAAGGAGATATATGAAAAAGCATTATTCAGACTTGTAATAAAAAAAAAATAATCCTAGCCATATTAGTGCTACCTCTCCAACACAGAAGCCCACAAACTATTTTAAGGAGCTGTTAATATTAAGTTTATTTGAGGAACATACATTTTTAAGAAAAAAATGTTGAAGTGCATTAGAAAATATAAGATTATGTAAATCAACCTTGAGGATGAACATTATTTACCTAGCAAAGACGTACAGCTCCTTATCAACTAGAAGGCATTGCAGAATATGTCAGCATGGTCATCTTTTGTCAGATATATCATCATATGCCACTGTCTTAAGGGAGTGTGAGAAATGTCTCTTTAAAGAGGGAAAAAAAGAAAGATTCCCATCTCCTGCTCTTTATTTTCATAGAGGACACTTCACAGTAATGAGATTCTTCATGGTTTGGATTTTAAGAGAGTCTCTGCCTTTCACCTGTCACAGGGCAATGAGAAAGGACAGTGAGAGTCCTTACTGCTTTTACTGAAGCCTTCACTCCCCATTGACATAGTTGTGAACAGACACCTGATTAATTAGGTTTGAAAAATAAAGACATCTGGATGTAACATTCTCTCTTGGACACTGCTGGTGATAGGAACTGTCTTGATGTATGTGCACAAGGTTTAAATTTGGCCTTTTTATTGAGGCCACTGCTCCCATTGAAATCCATTCTCTTGATGTTAATGTGATATAAATAAGTGACTCCCTTATGCCAATGACTACTCATCTGGTAGACTGTACAACATTTGGCTCTGTGCCACAAGATTGATTGCTTTTCTGAATGTTGGAGTGCCTCAAAATTAAAGTTGAGTTACACTATTAATTGATTCAGAATGGCTTTTTTGAAGTAATTATGTTCAAGAAGGGTCTGTCAATACAATTTGCTCTCAGTTGTCACTGCACCATCAAATATAATGCGATTGGGTGCACACAGGACACTAACTGATATGACTACTGCAGTACTTGCCAAAAAACATGGTACAGAGAGAAGAAATATAGAGAAGCTGTATTTAATGGTTTGTATTGCAGAGTGTGCTATAATAAATGTAATTCTGCTGTTTATGTATCAAGGTAATGGTGATATGTTGGTAATGTAGCTGTGTGTTTTTACACTTTAGGCTCGAATCATTAAGCTGAAGCACTGAAACAGAAGACTGTGAAAACACACATTTCCTGACTATCCCCCAGACAGCCTTTTGAAATGTATTAAATTGTGTTGGTGAGGGAACAGTGGTCCAGAAAGGTTCATCAGGTGCACAAAAATTCATCATGAAAGTTACATTTAGAACGTGGGTATACATAGATTAGTGACATGCTTAACACAGCTCATTGTCTGGTCTTCTGAACAGGAAAACATTCCAGTCTGCTCAAGTCATCCTAAAAGAAGTTCTGCACAGATCCAAGATCACTTTCTATAAGTCATCTTACAAAATAGCTACACACAAACATCTGTCTTCCACTGGCTTTTGTCATTCTCCTAGAGGACTGTTCAGGAAATATTTTGCTTGCTTCATGCTAGCACATAGAGGAGAACTGCACATTTCAGGGTTTTTTTCTGTTTTGTTTGGTTACAATCATAGATGGGCAGATATACCACAGGAATTACTTTTTTTCAGCACAATATTGTATCTCTTCTTCTTGTTGTTAGTCATCTCTCTGAATTCAAACTGGTTTGTAAACCTTTCCCCATTTAGTACTCAAAACTACTTTCCACGTCCACTGACTTTCATTTTAAGGTGACATCTTTTTCCAAAAGTACAACTATTTTCCCTTCTATGGTGTCTAAGCAACAGCAAGATAAAAGCTCACTTTATGATTAAACCTTAAAGTTATAGAAATGAAGTGCATTCTTTTAAGTCAGGATAGCCTGATGTAAGATAAGAATTTTCATGTCTATAGTTTCCCAGAAAAATAATTTGTCATTCCTCAGACAAATGTAGATCCTACTTATGCCTCACCTCTTTTCCAAGACCCACCTTGGAGTCAGCGTAGCATTTTAATTTCATTCCCTGTTTTGGCATAAAAAGGATCTAAAGACACCGGGCTAGCTCATACCCCACAGCCTGAAAGTCATTTTCAGCAAACCTATTAAAATTAATTGGATGACCTGGATGAGTTAGTACTGGAGAGGTAAGTAATGGTCACAAGTGAATAATACAGATCTCCTGCGTAGATGCATTATAAAACATCCACTCTTGATTGGGTTAACTTCTTTTTCACCACCAAAATTGTGGCTGTTCTCCTCTTGTGCGGCACAAGTGTAAGTTGGCCAGGGATTTAAATCATTGCTTCTGCTACATGCTTACAGAACAGGATTCAAACACCTGTTAATTTGATGAGGCAGGTGTTTCTGTTCACCTTCTTTAATCACCCCTCTATAGTTTGCATTTCTCAGGATCTGCAGGGGCACTGAGTTAACTAGACCTGTTCATATTTCAGACAAAATGCAATCAATAAATCACCTATATTGTTCTGATGTCCACACACATGGGTTTTATATTAAGGATATTTTGAAAGGTTCATTGAATATTACACATTGAAATAAGTGTCTGTTGCCTGGGAGCAATTTCCAAGCTGTCTTCTGGGAACTAGGACACAGTTAAAAGGATTTAGTGGTGGAAATCTTTCATTTAGAAAATCCATTCCTGCAATTCACATGTTAAAGAAATAGAAAATGTTTCTTTTCCAACTTCAGCTTTAGTAAGTGCATGTGAATAGCTCCACACCCCTGAAACAAGGCTAATTTCTGCAGAAGTTCATCCCAGAGATATATTTCTGAGCAGGTGTTTTGTTTCACTGTTCACATCTTGAATTGTATGCATTCTATCATATCTATCATTTTGTCCTTACACAGTCAAAGAATTTGGTCTTAGTTGGGTGAGCTGTGAAAGAAGAGAGCATCAGTTCTTGTTTTAAAACATTCCATAATACTTGGCTCCTGTGTGTGTCTGAAAACAGTAACTGTGTAATGAAATAGCTGGGAAAACAAAGCACAAATTACCACATATATCATGCTCTGTATTTACAGTAGCACAAGCAGTAGCACTTTCAAAGTATTTTCCTTACTGCTCTCCTTTCTGACCATTGTTGCTATCATTTTTGTCCTTTTTTTTTTTTTGCAGAAATCACAAAGTCCTTACATTTGTCAAGCCATCATTTCTCAGAACCAAAGATGATCCAGACAAACTCAGCTCCAGCTACAGGAGGCAAGTGTCTCTTGACACTCAGTTAGGAGGTTTTGACATCTGGCTCATTCCTTAGGCAAGGAGTTGGGAAACAGGGGAAGGAAGAAGGAGTCTAATATTGATTTCATTTAAAAGACAGCTTCCATCTCAGGATTGATTTTCAACACTATAATCTTCATGGGGAGTGTTCACAAGTATTAAGCAGAAGGAGATTTCCCAGATTGAAATCACCAAATGCAAAGCCCAAATGCCTGATTTGTCTTGATGGTATCTGATTTTCATAACTAATTCTACCTTTGTTTATACGGAAATTGCACATGATGTAAGAAGAATTGATCAAATTTCCAGGATCAATTCTAGCTGTTGAAAAGTTGAGTTTTTCAAATATGCACTCTGTCAAGGCATCGCCTGTGTGATTTCAGGCCAATTTGTTACTTTTCCTAAGACTTCTCTATCTATAAAGTAGGGATTATACTTCCCTGCCCCATATGCAGATGGTGAGCTAAATCTTCTGAATACTATAAAGCTTTAGGATGTACAGTACAAAATCTGGTGTTTTTTTAGACAAAGGGCATAGTATAGTATTTTGCATCTAAAATACTGTCATGCAAAGTTAACGTCTCAGCAGTTTTCTGATCACTATAATTGAAAGATAATTTTGGTGAGTTTTCTTGGCCATCACACATATGATGTTTGCATGAGCAACCAAGGCAAGCACTTCCTCACCATCTGAGTGAAAGACCCCAAAGGATGTTTTGGCTGTAATACCCAATTAGAGCAAAAATATTTTTTGTCCCATCTTCCTACTTTTAACCTAGAAACAATGCCATAAAGCAAGTCTATCCACACCTTTCTCTGAATTAATGGAATTTAATACAAGTCAAGCTTCTAGATGGAGAGTAGCAGATCCAGACTCAGAGGAGGGCTGCAGTTTGTGAGGACAATATCACTGCAAAAGAGTGTGACAGAGTAGAGATAAAACTCAATAGCCTCTTGATTGTCTGGAGTTTCTCTCTACCCACAGAAATTTCAAATGAAAAGCTACTGGAGCTCTTCCTAGGGAAAGAGCCAAAACTGAAGTTTAGTTAGGACACCAGCAGGAAGAGACTGCCTGCATGAGTCATGCTTTAGGGTCACAGGGTGTTAACATTTCAAAAAGAGTGGCATGTATTTCCCCAGGTACTCCTACAGGAGCAGCCTCTGCTACTAGGAAACAGTTCTGAACAGTTCTGAGTTGTGTGTGAAAGATATATCCTCAAATATTACAGTATTGACCAAGATCTTAGTGCTGACTGGGAACTCTTTTACTGTATGGTTGTTGTACAGCCTGGAGTAAATGGACATGATATATGTTGGAAAAAGCAACAAATCTAAAGCTGACAAATAATACAGTAGCAAAGACAGGATTAGACTGCCTGTCTCTTGACCCACTAAATCAGCCCCAAATGGATAACAAATGCAAACCTCTTCTAGCTGAGCACTGGGATCCAAATAACTTAACCTCCACATTTGAATCCATATCCCATCACTCCAGAGTAAAAGGTGGAGTACTGATCACAACAGAGGAAAAGAGTATAACCCAGAATTTGTCTTTCTGTATTTGCTCTGCTTTGCTTTTACTATATCATTCTGCACATCAGTTTGTTTGATTAGGTCACTTTGCTCAATGAATTTTGTCTTCCTTCCAAACAGATGGTGTGAGCCTAGGAATGGGTTTAATAAAATTCTTTGTGTGCTGGTTATATGGCATTTATTTGGCAAATGTCACTCCACAGACATACTCTAAGTTTAAGATGATACTGTAATGGTTTAAATCTTCCACCAGCTGCCACAAAATTAGAGCCACATTAATATCAACAGAATAATTAGAAGTTCTGGTAACTCATCTGGGAACTCAAGGGAAAACTGTACAGGCATTTGGAAGATTTGCAATGGGAAGAGAATGTGAGAGTCTGCCCTAGGATTAGGCAGTAGCAGTATTAGGGCTTGAAAGTCTGAAATATATTTTGGCTTTTACTCTATGAGCTGACCAGACAATGCAGGTTGTCTGTATTTTAATCTTGACAGCCTGGAAGAAATGTTGGCAAGGTGTATATATCTTAGATGGATATTATTCAATGAACTATCAGAAAAAAAAAGGTTTTGAAAATGAAGTTTATGCCATAGAGGGCTCTATACTGTGAAGCAATAAATTGCTTAACACCTGTAGATAAGGCTTCTGTGTTGCATGGAGATACAAGACTGGAGGCACACCTACATTCCACTAACAAGGTCTGCTCTGCTCTCCCAACTTCATTCAATTAATGGATTCACTTTTAAAATCAATCACAAGTACTTGGTCAGTCAGAGAAAGTTAGATCTTGTAATTACACGTCCTGAATCACACACAAAAAATGTGCAGGCCAGAAAATTAAATACAGTGAAGAGATCACAGCATAACTGGGAGATGTGCAGAACATCATAGCATATGGAGTGCCCAGACATCTCTTAGGAGAGGGAGTACTTGGGAAAGCCAGAGAGTATGGAAGACTCCATGTAAAATCAGAATATTTCAAAGCAAAGAGAGAAGACTTCAAGTTCAGGTACTGATCTGGATGTTACACTCAGGTTGACTGCAGAGACATACAACTGTTTCCATGTGTTATAGAAATCTTCGCCCTTCACCTCCCTTGATCTCCCAGACATCAGTGCATTTAGCAGGGCTTTGTGCTGGAAATGAATGGTGTGAATGCTATGCTACAACAGTTAAATGCAATCTCAACAAGCTTCCCCTGTGGATAAGGCAGTGCTGTTCAGTTATTTTTACTATGATGGGCAATGGGGAAATTATATTTCTTGTAGAGTATATGTGATTGACTGTGGTCTGAGATGGGATATCACAGTAGATAGACTACTACTGTGCTCTCTTATGGCAGCTCCTTTATTCCACAGTGTATGCACATTATTTGATAGCTGCAAATGAACATATGAAAACTAAGAGGCTTTTTTTGAAAATGATGGGGTTTAGCCTGAAATATTACATTAATTACACCATAGAGGTATGAGAAATTATCATTAGTGTGATCACACTGTAATGATGGATAAAGAAACAGTTTTAAGTAGAAGGGACTGAGTAGCCAAGGTATTTAGGAGGGTTTTTTTTTTGCTGAAACCAGTAATGGCAAAAAGGCAAAATGGAAAAAAAAATGGTATTTAAAAAAAAAAAGGAGGTAACTTTTAATATTATGAGAGGTCTTGAAAATAGGGCAGCTAATGGGGATATTCACTCAAAGTGCTTGTTATTATAAATCTGCATTAGCATTAGTCTTTCAAATCACTGCTGGATATAAAATGACAGTTTTCAGATTGTAGAGAAGCTGGTTTATAACTGTCAATCTCTGGAAAAATGGTTCTATGTCAAACCAGATTCAACAGCCAGTAAGCACGCTTAGATAAATGCCTCCTGATATTCAGAGCTGAACTAATGGCTATCATTCTGACTGTAACAGGCCACTCTGTAATTTTATTAGATCTTCTTCTGATACCTGACATTTTGAGACATATTTTGTGGGGCATTGTATGTTATTACTAATTTTCTTTTTAAGGGGAAAAGAAAAAAAAAAAAAAGCACTGTAATAAGAAGCCCCAGAACTAAAGGCAAGATTAGTCCAGCCAGTCACAATAATAGCTGGATTTTCAGAGCCATGCAAATTTGCATGCACAGATTTGTGGTCCAAGCTGATATATATTTTCAGCACATGGTTCATGTGTGATTGCTGTGACTTCACAACAGCTAATTGAATAACTGCATTGCTTTACCAGTTAAGCTAAGCCTAGTGACTACACCTGCAGACCAAGTAACCAACAATGCAGAGCTATTTGCACATGAAATTAGAGCTATTGATACTTCTAGTTTCATATGCAGTCAGATACCAAAAAGGAAAGCTAGGAAAACAGCCACAGTGTCTAGATCACCTTTACATACCATTTCTTCAAAATGGTTCTTGCTTTTAGAATTACTTAAAAAAATGTAATGAAATTGTAATTAAAAAAGTAATGATGTGGATGTACACACATATACATGCATATTATGCACATCAATATGCATACATGCAGAGACATGCATTTACAAATACATATATATATATCTTTACGTATATATAAATATATATACTGTCATGAGTGAGTAACTCCTGCCTACGATCTTAAGGATTTATCTGTATGTGAGCAGCACTCTATAACTATAGCAGAGCAGAGAAGGACTTGAGTATTTGATTTGTGGCTATGTGGAGATTTCTGTGGCTCTAATTGAGCAAACACTGGTTCACTAGGCTTGACATTGTTCTTGTAATGGTATAAAGCTGAAAGAACTCTACCAAGGGCAGATGACCTTTGTGAACATAAACAAGGAGAATTATGTCCTCCATTGAATAAAAAGCATAGAGGAGCACTTCTAAGACATAAGCAAGGAAATTCATTCGGTTTGGAAGTTGTTTCATGCTCCCTAAAGGTTGTCATTGTGACTGCAGTAGAAACTTGATCTAGATATAATTTTTAGAAGCTTTTATTTGCGGATTTTTTCCCTTGATTTGGTCTTACTGTTCTAGCTGCTACATGCTAAGTACTATAACTGGGCAGTAGCTCAGATATATTCTGTTAGAAATCTTAAATTTTTCTCACAATGAAATTGCCTTCTGATATACCTTATTTGAATAGAGCTTGAAAAGCAAAATAACTTATCTGGAATGGAAAAGGCATGATGTAAACTCCCATGTCTTCTGTTCTATAAAAAATCATTATCAGCCCTGACTATGGAGGCAAAGGATTTGCCTTCCCCCAGTAATACTACCTGTTTATACAGAGGTGTCTGTCACAAGATGCAATAGAAGTTTTCCATACTGCAACTGGACCTTATGACAGGATTCAAATAAACTTTCTGTTAAGACCAGCCTTCTACTCTGATAAACATAAAACTGATTCTTCCATCTCTTTCCTTGTCTTAAAAGCAGACAAATCGGGGACAGAAGGAGAAGCTGGATTTTTTACATTTAATGCATTGTATCATTTACTATTTTTTCCAATTGAGCATTTTTTGAGCCATTTTATGCTTACAACTGCAGAAGACAGTTAAATGAATGTAATCATGATGATTAAATGTAAATGTTGCTTTAGGTGTTACTAATGGAATTTGTTGTCCTGCTTTTTGAAACAGATATTCATTTTGCTGTTCAGTTTTCTATTAGACCATTTTCCCTTCTCCTGACTTTAATTTGTTTCTTGCTGCAGAGAGTAGAAAAGAAAAATGTATGCTGCCTTGACTCATACCTTACCTCTAAGCTATACGCTCTTCCATAACCAAATAGGGAAGAAAAACGTCCTTTTAAATTGGTCTGGCATACAGTATCTTACATTCTAAGGCACTCCACAAATCAAAGTGATCATGTTTCACCGACATTGAATTTACATCCCTGGTTTCATCAGAAGACTAATAAGATATTTCTTAGGTCTGTCAGGTTTGAAACTACCTGTCAGAGAAATTCTGGATCTGACATGCTCTCAAAACATTCATGACCAACTGTTCTGAATCTTCTAAAAATAATAATTATTAAAGAAAAAAAAAAAAAAAGGAAATTCTTTTATAAAAAGGTGAAGAGCTTTCAGAGCAATAGTTACCTCTCAGTGTTACAGATCCAGATAACCTTCCTTATGCTACTATCCCTCATTCCTTTCAAAAATAATAGAAATTTGTGTAAAACAATTTTGCAACGTCATACAACAGACATAGGTAGAAGCAAAGCCAGGTTCTTCCAGCCAGAGAGAGAGAGAGTGAACCTAACACTTATCATGCTATACCCTTAGCTTTAGATACCATGAAATATTGATCCCGTGTACTTAAAGCATCTAAAAATAGCAGGGGGCAAGCAGTCTTCCCTGGCACCAGGACTGCACACTGATCTTTAGAGGTTCTAAAATGTGATGTTTACCATTTTAAAATCCAACTAGCACCAATTTTAATAAAATGAAAGTCATATTTTGTTCATTTTTACTATTTTGGACTCAGTTCCCAGACTAGGCATGTTTGCTCTCCTTAAACCTCAGCCTCCTGCAGATTCTCAGCTGAACGCTAACCTGAGTTTTCTGCTTTCAAATCCCACTGATCAAGCTGTGACTGAGCAGGAACCACTCATGTTGATGATTTTATGCACAATTAATGCCAATATTTTAGTCTTAGATCCTCAAAAATGCTTGTTTAGCAGCTTCCCAGATACAGAGCAGGAATGAAACAAAGTGTTCTCTCAATGTCTGGCTAATCTAAACTTACAGCATAAAAATATGTCCATTTCTGTATCCATTCAAACTCATTAAGCACCAACAAAGTCTGTTCACAGGGTTGTGCTGCTTGATATTCCTAGGAGTCTAAAGAAATATGTGCTTTATATACTATTTGAATAGAATTCACCACTCCCTGTGTGGAATGGTCTCTTATGTTCTTAATTTCATTGCTGGTCTCGTCTCTGACTTCTACATCTTATGGATATAATATCAATGTTTCCAGAAGTATCATCTCAGCAGCACTCAATATCTTTAAACTCAGGCAGTTATAATCTGATTATTAAAAATTGCTAAACATTTCTAACAAATACTAATAATTAATTACCAGCTGTCTGTAGAAGGAACATGGGATTTTCTACTGCTACTAATGAATGCAATCACCAATATGATATAACATTAAGTGCCTCCTTACTCTTCAAGAAGAGTTCTCAGAAGAACATCAGCCTGATACTTTTAATTAGCAAAGCCAAATTTGCTACCAGAATTTTCTTCCCAAGTGTTGATTATACTGGAAGTTTAATACACCAAAGTCACTCAAGGGCTTTTGACCATCTTTGCAACATCTAGATATGAGCAAAAAAATTGAACAAGACTGTTGGGCAACTATCTGTTGGTTATTCATTTTAAATAAAGTTTGAGTTGCAGGCCTGAAATAGCTGTAACAAAGTACAGGGACCCAGAGAGTGCCAATAAACCTAAATTAGCATTGCTTTATTGTTATACAACCAGCAGCATAGCAGTCTCTCTAAAGATGTGTAATGAAACCATTACATAATCTAGATTCCTATGTACCTTTCTGTATTAATGACATTCATATTTTATAAATGCACCATCAAAAATCCATCTGCTATGGTTTTGGTTATTTATTTATTTAATCTTTCCTTTTCCAAGACACTAAAATGTTCCCAGTGGCTATGGTAACTCTCAGAGCTAGCAGCCCTGAGCCTAGGGTATCAGACATCTCCAGAGAGTCAGGCCATGACAAAGAAGCCAGATTGTGGGTTGGGGGTCTAGATGACACCCAGTGAGGGTAACCAGGGTCAGACACAGCTTTATGATGGCGAGGCAGGGCCATGACATCAGGCGATGTGTGAGGAAGTCATGATCAGCAAGGCAACCAGGCATAGAAACTGACTGACAGTGCCAGCCAAAACTTGAATAGAACCAAGTTTAAACCATTCTTGAGCTCATGGTTGTGGCTGGAGGCCCTAGATGAGGTGGGTCAGAGCCATTAAAGCTTATTAGTGCCTTCAGAATTCTGACAGCTTCACACATTAATTATTTCAAAAGTTGTTACACATCTTGCCCATGACTTGGAGTATTTTATTTCATACTACTTGACCAAAGCCCTTTCAGACTTGCATCTAGAAGTCATTCTAATATTGAGATGGCAGTATTCTTTATTTACAACTGGACCTTCCACTTGCTCATCAATTTATTCAAAGGTAGAAAAGTTCCAGTAGACAACCAAACACTTCTGCTAAGCAAGCTAGCCCAGTTTGGCATTCCTGTTTCCAGTGAGCTCACAGCCATTGCAAAATGTAGGTGATATATCACAGGTAAGATATCCAAGTAAAATGATAATAACCCTGGTTTTCTTCTCCCAGTTTGGGGGCCACTGGGTGACGAATGAAGGTGTGAACCCTATTGCCATATGGCAATGAGATTCCAGAAATGCAGAGAGCAAAGAATCTCGAAGTCTTCTCAGAAGTCCTTTATTTTTCTGTTGTAGAATCCCTAGCATTACAGAGTCTCAGAGTCCCACTTACAGAAGTCCCAGAAGCCCTTAACAGATGAAGCAGCTAACAGAAGTCCCAGGCATATCCCTCACAACATCCCTACACCAAAGCCCTAGCCAAATCCCTAACCAAAGTAACTATTGCTCAGAGTGGCTGTTCATATATTCTTTGTCATCAATAGCTTAACTAGTAAAATCCAACCACATATATAAGCTAAATATTTTTGCAATAAGAGGTGCCAGCATGTCAAGGAGGTGGCTTCTGCAGCATGTTCCAATCAAAGGGTGCCAATGTGAGGATGTTGTTCTTGGCACACACAAAATGTTATTGTTTTGCTCTACACAGAGTGCTAAGGAATTGGTCAGCCAAGGAATCACGCACTCTGCACGCATCCAGCAGCTGCTCTCAGAACAGTGGCTGCAACAAACCCACTCAGTTAAGCCTAGAGTTTAGCTAAACCTTTATTAGTTTTAATCTGCTAGTTTCAATCTAGTTTTAATCTTTCTGTCAGAAAAGTCTATTGAAGTTAATGAGGCAAATTCCACAGACATAGAAGAGCTCTGAATCATGCTGTAAATTATTTACTACTAAATTATTATGGGCCTGAGTGTGGTTTAGTCATTGCAAGATAATTTGGAGGAGCAAATAATGTTCCTGATTGATTTAACTATACTCTGGACCAACACCAGGAGAATTAAACAGCCAGTGCAAGAATCATTTAAGAATCCAAGGCTTCCTCAAGTCTCTGTAACCCTTATTTATTGGAATAAAATTAGATATCTAAGTCTATACCCATGTTTAACCACAATTCATCATCTGCTCCAAAGCAGATACCTTAGAAGCTAATTTGCACAGTGAGAAGCACTGGGGACTAGTAGAACTCAGTTACAGGGCATCAGCTGTCAGCACTTTATTGGGCCATACAGTCAAACAAGTTAGCACACTGAAAGTATAAGCCATACACACACACTTTCTATGTTTTTTCACTCATTCTCACTTTTCATCCTATTCATCAAAAACACTTTTGCAGAGAGACATTATTTTTAAGCATAAATAAGGCCTTTTATATAATAAAATGCATGGGAAACAAGATACATGGAGAGAAAAGAGTAATCTCTGTCAGACAGCGCTGAAAGCACATGGGTAATTTTCTGTGTCAAAACTCAAACTTAGTAGAAAATATGCCCAGCAAATAATCTCTTATCTCCAACAACAGGCTCAGTGCGTGGTAAACACCACAGCAATCATGCCAGTCAACCCATATACACTCCTATTACAAGACAGCACTTTTTCACTACAGAGTGTACTACACTCTCACAGTCTCTTGCTGCGGTGTTTACTGCCACTTTCATCTTCTGAGGGGTGACAAAGAATTGCATAGGAGCCAAGGGAAGAAAACAGAGAGAAAACCTTCCAGAGATGTAACACACTCAGGTTTCCACACTCTCTTAGTTCCATTTTATGTGGACTATAGAGTAAGGGTGTAGGACTACAAAGAGAATTCCTGCAAAAGAATGACCTTTTCCACCCTTCACTATGCTGTGATTTATTTACTTCTGTTCACTGACTTTTTCTGTCATAATTTAGATTATTTTCACAGTTTCCCCCCTCCCTTTCGCTCTTTGATTCTTCAGTTCTTTTACCCTTCAAAGAATATCTCACACTCTTCTCACATCTGGAACTAGCCACATCCCTCAAGTGCAGAAAATGGACAAACTAAACTTTGATAAGGTATGTAGTTGATACCTTCCAAATTATGTGTGAAATATACTTTACAGATTAATATTTATTAATGAATATAAACTACATTAAATCATATTTTTAAATCATATTAATTTTCTGCAGTCCACCAAGATTAGTAATAATAATTATAAAAGTCTTTTATGCAAAAGGTTAAAAGTTTTATGAAGAAGTTAGCATGTTTTCTAATCATTAAGAAGGATTTTTTTTTTTTGAGATTATTTTATTGACTTACCCTAGCAGAAATTGTAGTCACTGATTTCTTCTCCTAGGTAATATATATTCACCTATGAAAAAGTAAAAAAATAATGCATGTTGGGAAGTGGGATTATCTACATCTCTGCTTTATGAGTGGCAAACAACACAGACCGCTGGTTTATATGAAACAGTTACTGGTTTGTAATGAGATAAATAGAACCCATATGTTCCCACAGGGAACCTAAGAATCGATAAATACCATCCCTGTTTATCCAGATCTGGCTGGTGTTACGTTCAAAAAAGAAGCCAAAATTTTAATATCTTAATGTCAAAAGCTGAGGAAAGTCACCTCCTAAGTTCTTTCAGAAAGAATGTATTCTTTTAGTTAAATGGATATCTAATGTTGTTATGTGTGCTGATGCTGAGCAATTAATGTTAATGACTTGTGAATTATATGGCATTTGAAGCTCAAAGACAATATTTTGTAAAAAATCTTAGGAAAACAATAACATAGGTCCTAGTGGTAGAAGTGGGTACAGATTCCAGAGCTTTATTTTTCTTATTAATTCTGTATGATGTTTTGAGACCACAGAGTGATTAGTTTTCTGGATAATAATTCAAGTATTTTGCATTTAAGTATCTCTGCCCATATGCAGCCACATCTGTGAAAAAGAAATAGCAGGTGTTTCATTTTCATGGTTTCCTTCTGTTTATTCTTGACAAGTCCATTTGTTATTCTAAAATAAAATGATTAATTTCTGGGTCCATTTGATTTGGAATATAGTGCCCTGTCTGTTTATGATCATTAGTATTCCCATTGCAATAGTCTGGCCATTACATAACCAGATACATTTATCTAGCAAGAATTAAAATATTCTGTGTACCATTTGACTTGATCCATAAAAGGACAAACCTATTAGACCAATAATGCTCCATTTTATTAGTTTTCATACAGCCAATTTTAAACTGAATGTTGTTCAGACTTGTCATGTGCTAACGCCTGTATGCTTACATACTGTAGCTAAAAAAAAACTTTGCAAATGCAGGCAAAAGACTGTTTCTTTTAGTTTACTATGATGTGACAAGATGAAGAAGGAAAAATTTCATCCTAAATGCCACTGTGGTCTTGAATCATCTATAGAGACATGTCTGTTTTCCTTATGCTGTGTTTATTATGAGTGGCTAGTGTATATACAATAAAAATAGTAGAAATCAAGCAACAAATGGATCAACTCTGAAGCGCATTCCCTCTTCTGACAAGAAAATATCATTACTTTTAATTAGTACATAAATGAGAGACCTTCCAGGAAAAAAAACCATGATGTTGTAGGAAGAGAAGACCCTGCTTCAGAAAGTGATCATTGTCCTTATGGAACAGTGACTCACAACTGCGTTGACAGTGACCCAATAAAATTTATTGAGTGTTAGGAGTCATAGTGTGGATGAGATTTAAATGTTTGAGAAAGAGGCAAAAATGAAATATCTTACCAGCTTTCTAATATTTAGATATAATAGGTTCTCATGTACCATTATGAACAATTTTAGATAATTACCTACAGATAGCTTAGCTAAAATGCTTGTAGTGTGCACCCATAGAACCATGTGCCTCATCTACAATGGTTTAGATATTAAAATTCCTCCTGTAGTGTCAAAAGGATGTAGAATGATTTTCTCTGTCTGTTAACACAGTGGCCTAATGAATTCTACTGACCCAAAGGTGATTATTTGTAGAGGTGGGTGAAGTTAATTTTGTATGCTACCAGGCTTGAACATCTGACAGAACATCTAACTGAGAATAAAAAGCGATTATTCAAAATACTAAGCCAAGTCTAGAAATCCTAGGGCTAAGTTATTCAATGGAAAAGACTTGTTTTCAGACCAAAAAAGTTTAGAATCTCAGTAATGACAGGTAGCAGCTAGATGTTCCTTTTATTCCTTTAATGAAAGGAGGAGTTTGGAAACTCGGCACTGCTCTCAACAAAGCCTGAACAACACTAAGCTCTAAGGAAGATTTGGCTCTATTGCGGATGACAGATAACAGACAATACAATCCAGTCTTTCTTCTATGAATGAGAAGGTGTGAGAGAATGGTTGTGAGGGTGCCTGGCTGCCAGCCAGGTACAACCCAAAACAGTGCCAGAGATGTTGAGTACACAGATGCTTTCATCCTCTGTCTTTGAAGACACTTAAAGATCCTGCTGTTAGAGTGAGTGTTGGTCACGGTTTCTCTATGCACTTAAGCATGTCTTCATGGAGGTTGTTTTAGTCATTAGTACTGTGATCTTCTAGTTGGTTCAGTACCTTTGAAATAGTATAACTTCTATCATCAGGCATTGAATATGCAGCTGTCAAAACAGCAAATTTGTCATTTGTTTGGCTGTCATTAAGAGAAAATCTTGTGTTATTTTTGAAGTCAGACTTTTAGTTCTTTTTGGTGCCATTTCTTGTGACATCCTTTTAGATCAACCAGGGTTAAAAATAGGATGAGAAATTATGTTTCAAAGTAGCTCATGCTCCAATTTTATTAAAGTCCTTTGCTCTATAAATAGCCTTTTTAAAATGAAATATCTCTTAAAGCCTTTAAATTAAGGAAAAAAACCCCAACAACCCCAAACTTCAAAGAAACAATTGTCTTTTTTTCTTATCAACCAGTGGTAAAGTAAAGCCTGTCTTTATCATTTTGGTAGGATAGTTTAGTAATTTTGCAACTAATCTCCATATTTTTAAGCAACAAATAACTTGTTATTTCAGAATACAGTTAAGGATTGTTTATAAACTTACTACACCTTACCTACAACATCTTGGTATTCATGATAGCAGGCAATTACTGATAACAAAATTTTCAGCAAATTTTCATGCAGAAACATTCCATCACATAGTGAATGCTTTATATGTAAAATTTTTTTGCAAATTATTGTACAAATTGCATATTCAAACAACAAAAAGCAATTCACCTTAAAAATGGAAATCTTGGTTTAGAAGTAACAGATATCTTCTGCAAACATTTCTCAATGAAGTGATGTCCTCAAATTTTTAAGTACTGTTTACACAAGAAATCAGTTTTATTAAGAATTTGCCTATTGTTCTTTGTCCAGGGTTAAACTACAGGCCTTCCTTCTTACAAGGAAAAAAGACCTTCTTTTATGGCATATTTTACAGATCTGGTAAGACATAGCACTATTTCCATTTTAAGGGAACAAAATGACTTTCCTTCATATAAAATCTTAGTCCCTTCCCTTCTTATTTCTTCTATTTTTTTTTTCCTGATAGGGATCATCTCTTTATTAGATGAGAGTCTTGTATAAAGGAGTGAATACATGGTACTGCACTTGTTTGCTTCTTTCCACAGGAATTGTATGGCACTTCATGATTTTGTGGAGAGGAAGTGTGCAATAGTGAAAAACAAAGTCTTGGCTGTATATACCTAAGCACTGTTCTTCTACCTATTTTGTGCTGAAACAAGTCTTAGTACATGGAAGAGTGGCCTTGAGAGAGACAGTGGTCTATGGATGGGACAGCCTCATTTCTAAGATTTAAATTCACAATTACTGTAGGTAGTGAGCAGCCTGACAAAGCTTCTCTCACCAAGTTTTCTCATTGGATGTTTGTTATTTTACCTGTTGATGTATTAAACTTCCAGTTTTACATCCCAAAACCTCGTTAATCACTAACCAGAAATGTTGTATGGGAAACAGAGGCAACAGCAGCACTAGATGATAAGCAGAGAAGTAAAAAATAGAGAACATGAAGCTAAAACTTGCAGATAGCTTGAGTACTCCAGAAATTCAGCACAGGAACCGTTGCTACCGAATATGGACAAAACTAGTACCTTATGTACAGCTGGATTAGGGGCACTGGGCCTGGAAGTTTACTGAGGAAGTAAAAGCCATATAAGTTATATACCTAAATTTGATATGAGCAGAAATCATAATTAACAGCAAAACAGCATCCAAGTTAATTTTCCCCAACTTACTCTCTACTTCTGTAACACCTTTCTTACACGTGAAAAAATAATGTGATTTGTAATTAATTCACAAAATACCTCTGTAGCGTTGTAATACATAGTACAGAAATTTAAGCCAAGCAAAGAGTTTAAAATTGCACAGAGGCTGCATGGTTCTGGATGAGAAGCTGGGAGAAGAAATGAGATATGGAGTAACAAGAAGGAAAATTGCCCAGCCAAGAATGCAACCTCTCAAAGATGACCTGCTAATGACTTGTCAAAGTCTTCAGCTTGACAAACAGTGATGACCTGAGGCCCAGAAGTGCAGCTGATTAGACAACAGAGTAGAAGAGGTTTCTGAAGAGTTTTACTATGAGAATATTTGGGCAAGCATTTTCAGCTTCTTGCTACAAGGAGCAAATTTGAATGGTTGCTATGCTGTGGTAATACTACAGAACTTGAAGGTTTCAGTCAGAATCAGGTCTCTCAAACCTGTGCCCTAACTACTTTATGAGCAAGCCCAAAGAAAGCCAAGACATGATGTAAACATCAGTTAATACTTTCCTCTATACAGTGGATAATGTCTAGAGGTACGTATTTTTTAGGACAATCACTAGAAAAAAATGCTAGTTTTGACAGTTTTCTGTTGACATTTTGATCATTGATGACAGCATTATGGTTTCTTGTTTAGATTTTGTTTTGGTTTGGTTTTGTCAATGCCATTTTAACAAATGAATTGTAAATATAAAATCTTGAGTTCCTGCAGATAACACTGAGATAGCAAAGTTTGCATAAACTATTTAGAAACAGAAACACCAAAAAAAATTAAAATGTTACCTTTTTTCCACATTAGATTGCTTTGTGAACAGTCTTTTTTTTTGGGGGGGGGTATATTTTCATGTGTCTGAACATGTTTCTTTGATACAGAACACTAGTTTCACTACTAGTTCTCTACAACTTTCCCATTAAGCCAATTTCTTTTCCCTTCATGCACAAAAACTCGGTGTGAGTTCCACAGGAAATACAACTGCCCCTTAATGACTGTCTAGCTATTTAGAATGATACAATAGCAAGCATATAATGCAATAAAGCAAACATTGCTAATTTCTACAGAAATATATGGCAATGGCACTGAAAATTCTGCCTCAAGCTCCCACTGTGTTAGGCAGAATACACTGAAAAGAAATAATAGCTTTTATGAAGCACACAGAAATGAAAACTTAAAAGAAAAAGAGAGTTTTGATCAAGGTTAACAGGCGTGCTTCTAATTTCTTTTCAGATCAGCAACCTTTAAAATGTACCAAGGTTTACTTTACATAGATATTTTTATCTTACAAATGTTGTGGCCTTCCATACAGAGGCTCATCAACATTAAAGAAGATGGTTTGTGAGCTTTGAAAACAAAACTTTTAAAGTAATTAGAAAGTTTTTGGGTCCGAGGATATTTGCTTTTAAGGATTTTATATTTTCCACGTTATATTTAAGAGAAGCAGATAATAATCTTAAGAACAAAACCAAAAAACAAGTTGTTCTGTTGGTTGGGTCCTGCAGGAGACCACCTTGAGATTCACTTATTTTAGCTGTTTTAAAGAGGTGAGTTTGGGATAGATGCAACCATAGATTCAGTCAAGTGGTTCAGTAACTATCAAATCTTACATCTTACAATAATGAGTCAAAGGCAGCAAATATTTGGAAGACTTAAAAGAACTTTAAAGTCTCTGGGCTTGTAGACCTTGCCCTAATTTAGCAGGAGAAACTTCATGCAAACTTGCTTATAACCAGAACCCTCAATATTGCCATTCTCCTCTGCAGATACTCTGCGTGAAAGAAATAGAGTCTATGTCCCACATTAACACCCACAGCACATCTGACATCTTTTCTATGCACCTCTCCACCAGCCTGTTCCCCAGTAGTGCTGGCCTCTGGAAATTTTCATGCTGACTGGCTGTCTTTCTTCTTGGTTTTGTGATCTGCTGTTCCAAGCTTGTCAGTCACTCCGGCATCAGCAGCCCCGATCAATGTGAATGGAGACTGAAGAGAAATTTTCAATAATGGTAAGTCAGCAAAATAAGGAGCTGCAAATGCAAGGCAAGAGAGGACTTTTTGGAAGTCTTAAAGTTTTGATATTCTATGACTTTCAACAGGGAAGGCAGAGTTTGGAGCACTGTAAGCTTTGTTATAATTGCCCAAAATAAATATTCCCTCAAAATGTCTGACACAGTACAGTACAGGTTGAATCCAAATAAAGTCAATGAAAACTCTTTAGCTGACCTTCAGTGGTGCTTGGATTATTCTTTTATCAAGGAATGTGTTTTCTTGCTTGATGTGCAGAAACATTAGTTTGAAAAGGGTCTGGAGATGGTAAAGAAATACATTCAGCTATCTTATGTTGAAGAGTATTCACGAACAGCTTCTGTTCAGTTATATTTAATAATGCTTATAAGTTGTTTTTTGAACTACTACTACATGTCATTCATCTGCACACAGAGTGGGAAGTGCAGATATTTTACTTATCCTACTACATAACATGAACTAACACTGACAAAACTGGCAACTCTTTTCTTTAGTGTAGAAGGTCCTTAGAGATCAAACCAAATGGTTTAGCAGATAGCTACAGAATTTCCAATTTTTGTAATTTTTATGATCATCTCTTCTTTGATTCTTTTCCTTGGGTTTGCTATATTAAAAAACAAACAAACAAACAAACAAAACCCCAAAAACCCCAAAAACCAAATCAAACAAAACCAAACCAAACAAAACCGAAAACACCACAAGACCAAAACAACCTTCTGGCACTCTCTGGGGCATTTTGTTAATTAAGTTTTCAAACACAGACAAGTTTCTCTTGTCTTTATTTTGAAATGGAGTTCATTTCATCAATACTTTTCCCAGACTGTCTTCTGTCTTGAGCTGTTTCTAAATAACACAGCACTGCAAAAGAAGACACACTTACAAAATGGCAACTACAGGAAACGTGAAAATTGCACAACTGAATATTTTCTAGCAATGTTTCTCACTCACTGCTTGTAATAATTAGAATGTACTTTTGCCTCAGGAAAGAAAAAAAATATATTTTGAGGAAAAGTCCATTGGCTAACCAGTAGTTTCTCTACAGTCTTTCCTTTACCAAGAATTAAAAGAGATCATAAGGGTTTATTTTTCTTTTTTCCTCTAAAAGTGGATGACAGCTGACTTCCTGTTATGACAACTCCATATTCTTATCAGCTAAGAGTGCCATTGGCAAAAAGATAATAAATCTATGCTGTACCTTCATCCTTTTCTGTAATACAATTGCTCCACTGAAACCACCTGATCATAAGTGCCTAGGTGTACTAAAGATCAGATTTAGAAAAACCAAAAAATGGCAATATTGTGGATCTTTGACAGATGAATGCAGTCGTGACTTTAATAGAATAACCTGAAACGTACTCAACTTCAAGAAAAGGGTAGTAAGGCACCTGGAGGATGTCATCTAACTGAGTTACTGACAGTTACTAGCAGAGCTGCACAGGTGTAAAAGACCAAACCCTCATTTACCCTTTAGCAGTTTGCTTTGCCTTACAACAGGTTTTTCAACAAAATATATAATCTCCAAAGCTTAAAAAACTGAACAGCATAGACGTATCAGTAAACTACAGCAACACTGGGCATGAGAAAAGGCAACTCTTCTAACACTCACATGGTGTAATACAGCATAAGGGCTCATTATTGATTCTGAGCCTGATTACTCACTACATTATTACAAGTTTATATTTGAAATCACATCGGTGGAAGACTGGATTAACACAGTGGAGAATCAGGCTGGTATTGTTCATTCAAGGCTGATCAGAAATAAAGCAGCCATCCTGCAGGTCCAGAGCTGGAGTGCCCACTACCTTGCTGTGCTGCATCTTGTCAACGTCTTTTGCTCATACCAGGAGCTTAGATGAATTTCACTTGTTCCAGCTTTCTTGGTTTTTTGATTGCTTTTAAGCCAAGCACAGTCATTTTCCATTTTGCTGACAAACACAAGACAGCAAATTGACCAGTTTTTACTTTGAGCAGTGGGCGGTTTTCAATACTGACATCACTGGCCAGTCCACCAACTGTTCCAGAGTTTTCAGCAAGAAAATCATCATCAATAACTATTCCTTTTAAAGCCCTAGGCACATTTTTGCATGCTCTCAGGGTGTTTCCATATTTCCTTAACCATGAGAAAAGAAAGTATTAACCAGAACAGGCGTTGCAGGACTTAAGTCCTGCACAAGTCAGTGGAAATAAGACCTCCTGAATGCTACTGGAATTTTAGATTGCTGATGAGGGGAAGAATCTCAAATGGCTTAAACCAGAGAGCTCCACCCATCCCAAGACAGTTTGATTTACACTCACTGAAATTCTGGCTTAGAAGATTTTGATATGATTTGTAATATACTCTCACTCTGCCAATTTTTTCCGGGTGCTCACAAGTCCTTCCCCATAAAGATGTTGATATTTTCTATGTTTACATGCCTGCAGTAAAGTGAGCATGAAGCCAGTAAGGACCTTTGTCTGGTTTGCAAAGTGAAGTTCTTACATTATATTAATCCTGAATTGAAAGAAAAGCAGTCAACCTAAGAAGGTTATAATGCTTTCAATTTCATCTAGCTATAGTCTCCTCCTTGAAGCACCAACTTTATTTTTGTAATTTGGGTGAAGTCTATGGAGTATCTTCCCTCATAATCAAATGCCATTGTTTTCCTCCTAAAGGATAATGTTGCAATTAGCATAGAGCACAAACACTATTTCCTTCTTGAGTTCTTCCTTTTTTAAAATTAAAAAAGTCATGTAAATATATGTCTGTTCCAGAAATACACAAGAAAGACACACAAGGAAGGTGTAATCCAGCATCACCCCTGTAAATGTCAGGCTATTTCCCCAATTAACTGAAGTGCAAACCCCTCTTTTAAATGCTCTATACTCTGTAGTGCTTGCAAGTCACATCTCTGTAGACACTGAATTCTGTAGGCTAGGATGTCTCAAATACATGTATGTAAACTGACGCCAGGATATCTTTGTAGAGAAAGGATTTTGCATTTCTATGAGAAAATTAATGTTTTTTGTAATTATTTTTTAACCATGGAAGTGTCAAGTTACCAAAGGCAGAAATATTAGGCAGAAATATGTTTTTTAAAAGCTATTGTAGTTAGATCAGTGCAGGAAAGGAGTATATTCCTCCTGAAAATTTTAATAAAATGAAGCTTTTATTTTCCCCTCAGAAAATAACTCTTCTTGCCAGAAATATTTCTTTTGTGTCTTGTGGCAACTGAAGTTTGGATGTTTCATTATGAGTAAGTTCTTTTTTGTCCAACATTCTCTCTTAAGATACACTCTGTTCTTCACTTCCAGTAAGCTGCAAAATTAGGGTTTTGTAATTGTACATTTTCATCTTGCTGAGTAATTCAAATGGTCAAGCAGCAATAAGAGGACAGAAGAATGGAACACAGCAGGAGATTATTGAGCCATCACTTTAAATCCTAAGAATGACTTGTATGTACAGGCTTCAGTCTGGACAAATAGCATCCTTATGATGAATATCTCAGAGAATTTATGTAAGACTACTCACACTGATGCTACTAAATAATATAATCATAACTAAAATCCCTGAGATCAAAGATCCTGTTGTGAAAATGAAAAATTTAACAGCTGAGAGAGAAGACACAAGTATTAACAGTCTGAGGTGATTCTTAAATAGTCAATAAACATACAAAAGTCTTTTCTATATTCACTCTTTTGCAGAAAGTTGTATTTGCAAGGTATTGAGGGCTGGAAACTCTGAAGTTCACCTCATTCCAGAAGCTGAATAAAAGTAACTGCTTAAGCTTTTATTACAATTCTGATGGTAGCTGGGAACAATGAATGCAGTGAGACAAAGAATATGGTAAATTGGAAGCACATGGCACGTCCAATCCCCTCTTGAACCCACGTCCAGTCACCCTCTTGGTGACTCCACCACCTCCCTGGGCAGCACATTCCAATGGCCAACCACTCTCTCTGTGAAGAACTTTCTCCTCAGAGAAATCTCACTAATTTTTTAAAAATGTTCATTATTTTACATTTTAAAATATAGGTTTATATGATTACTAATTCTTTTGAAAGCACAAGAACTAAATGATTTTTGGGCCCAAATCATCATAAGACTCTTCCGCTGTGACAACAAATTCTCTGTAGATTCTTTAAGTCTAGATTTTTAGTTTTTGGTGGAGGATTTGGGTTTTAGGAGTTGAACCTGCTTTAAGTCTTCTTTTCTTTACTTTTTTTTTTTTTTATGTGATAGATGCTTTAATTTCCTCTCCCTTTCTAATTTAAATTTAATTAAAATCTGGCCTCACTGACTTTCACTTTCAGGTCCTGAGTTGTCTCTGTGTTTACTCTCCAAGTGTTTCCAGTACCTTGAACACATTAGGAATATTAAGCAATTAATCAAGTGTAAAAACCATTAATTTGTTCTCTAGAGCCTTTCATCTTTTTTTTTTTTTTTTAAATCATAATAATATCCAACAACTAAGCCCAGAGATTCCACAGCAAGTATTTCATCAACAGGCACTGATATTTTGCTGCACCCAGGATTGTGAAATAAATCTCTGCTGATGTGAGTGAATGTTCTTCTGTACAGGAATCATCCCAACCCCAGACTAATCACTAAGATTCTCCCATACAGGTTTTAAATTAATCAATATAACTCCAGCCAAACTCTTTGTGTGTATGTGTGCATGTGTTTGTGCACATGTATAGAGCAAGTCAGTTCCTTGAAATCATATTCAGTTCTCTACTCTTGTCCTAAAAAGCTGAATGCAGTTTAGTATGCCATAAGCCCTATAAACACTCTGTACAACCTTCTCTAATTTTCCCCTTTTGTGGGATATTTTTTTAGAATTCGCTCAACTAAATGGCCAGTGTGAAATTAATTTTAAATGTTCATTTTAAATGTTGTGAAGTTCATTTTAAATGTTGAAATTAATTTTAAATGTTTTAAATCTGATCTAATATCCTGGCACAAAGTTATTAAAAGCAGCAGAGACCTTTCAAAGATTGGACTGTGCTGGGATTAATTTTTATCATAGTCATTGCTGCCATTGACCCAAAATACACAGTGCTTGCTCCAGAAGCAGCACAACTTTGTGTTTGGAAAATCCATTACTCTGGAACTGTTTTGGTTTTTTTATCAACAAGTTTGCAGATGACACCAAGCTGAGTGGTGCTGTCGATATGCTAGAGGGACAGGATGTCACCCAGAAGGATCTGGGCAGGCTGGAAAGGTGGACCCAGGTGAACCCCATGAGGTTCAACAAGACCATGTGCAGGATCCTGCAGTTAGGTTGGAACAATCCTCATTATCAGGAAAGGCTGGGGGATGAGGTGATAGAATGCAGCCCTGCAGAAGAGGGCTTGGGAGTTCTGGTGAATGAGCCAGCAGTGTGCTCTTGCACATTCGCATCCTGGGACGCTTCAAAAGAAACATGGCCAGCAGCTGGAGAAAGGTGCTTCTGCCACTTCACACCTCACCTGGAGCACTGTGTCCAGCTCGGGAGCCCCCAACACAGCAAGGACATGGATATGATGAAGTGGGTTCAGAGGAGGGCCACAAAGATGATGGGGGTGCTGGAAAACCTCTTCTGAGAGGACAGGCTGAGGGAACTGGGGTTGTTCAGCATGGAAAACAGAAGGCTCTAATCCTGGCCTTCCAGTACCTGAAGGGGACCTACAAGAAGGCTGGAGAGGGACAGTTTATAAAGGCCTGTAGGGATAGAACGAGGGACAATGTTTTCAAATTAGAGAAGGGTAAATTTAGATTGCATGTTAGGAGCAAGTTCTCTACTATGAGGGTAGGGGAACACTGGAACAGGCTGGCCAGGGAGGTAGCTGAGGCCTCATCCCTGAAGGTACTGAAGGTCAGGCTCGGTAGAGCTCTTAGCAACATGAACTCGTGGAGGATGTCCCTGCTCACTGCAGGGGGTTCTATTACATGACCTTTGGAGGTCTCTTCCAACTGTTCTATGATTCTATGAATAAAACTTCAGGTTCTGAATAAACCAAGACAAATGACACAGCCACTGGAATTAAAAGAAGATGCATCAAACTATTTGCACTGTAGTCTTTTATTGCTTTGTGAACAAGCATCACAAGCTTCTTCCAGTTCATTGATGTATACAAAATACTTCTAGAACTATTTAGAAATGGGTTTAGTTTCTGTTTCTAAATATAAGTACTTTTTATATTTTTTTTGAAAACTTATAAATCTGATTTAGTATGTATTTGTCTGATGAAAGTAGGATTTTTTTTTTATTATTTTTCTCCCCTATCTGAGAAACCTGAGACAAGATCCACGTAGAAAATTCCCATCTAGAAGCTTATGTTTACTATTAGATCCCAGGATTTATTGAGAAATTCAATCTATGTCAAGATAAATACTTGGAACAGCACCCTGCTATAAAATTCTAATGAAGGTTTTGTAACGATTCACTGCATAGCTATTTACAGGTGAATTCAGAGGGATGACAGTGATAATACAGCTAATTATTTTTCTTTGTGTAACTAATAATGCAACATCCCATATGAGTAAGCACTAACAGATATTCATAGCTTTAAAATTTGCTTTTGAATGGAGGAAGTGCAAGCTTTAATTCACATAGAAAAGTTATGATGTAGTAAAGGAGTCCTGCAGGGCACAAAGTGATTCTGCAAGTCTACAGAGTTTACTAACTCAAGGTGAAGTAATCCTACTCCAGCCCCACCTCAGACAAGTGAGCAGCATGTGAACCAGTTCATGAATCACGTAGCTGCCCTGTCTGTTGGTCTGAGGCATACCAGTTGGCTTTAAAACACGGGGTTGTAAACTGCAGTAAAGCAGGATTTTCTTCCTGAGCAGCTTCACTGACTGCAGAAGCAGTAGGTCAAAAAGTTAAGTGGAATAGTCTCATCAGATCTGCCAATATAATTTGTCCTTCATGAATCAGAGCCTGAAGTATGTGTATGGAGGAAGACAGGACAAAACACTACCGTAATATAAATTCCTGCGGCACATACTGCACAAGGATATCTATATGCAGACAAGCCCTTAAAAGTAGGGAAAAATACAATAACAAAGAAATATAAAAAATCTGAAATATGTCTGTACCTTCATGAAAAACAGAATTTCATCTTGCATTTGTCAATTTACATAGTACATTTTCTTACATGTACTGCATTTTTTATGTAACGTTATATGCAATATGTTATAATAACATATAGATCAGCTCTCCCCAGACTTCCCTGTTTGCAGTCATAGAATAATATAGACTGGAAGGGAGCTCTGGAATTTGTCTGGTCCCATCCCCTATTGGAAGCAGAGTTAACCAAGAATCATAATACAGTTTGGGTAGGAAGGAATCTTTAAAGGTAATCCAGTGTAACTGGCCTGCATTAGTGTTTTCTACTAGCTGAGGTTGCCCAGAGCCTCATCCAAACCTTTAGTTTTTCCAGGGATGGGCCTGCTGCCATCTCTGAGCAACATGTTCCAGTGTTTCACAATATTAATTGCAAAACATTCTCCTTCTGGAGAGGGTCCACATCTTCCCTAGTCTTTCTTTTATCTTCGACATACCTATAGAAGCTTTTCTTGTTGCCCTTGATGTCCGTGTCCAGATTTAATTCTATCTGGGCTTTAGCTTTCCTGACCTGATCTCTGGCTACTTGGACTACAACTCTGTATTCAGCCTGATATATCTGTCATTTTGTCCACTCTCTGTGGGCCTACTTTTTGTGTCAAATAGTATCCAGGAGCACTTTTTTCATCTATGCAGCCACCTGGTGTTTTTGTCTGCCTTCCCCTTGGAAAATATCATTCCTGGTCTTGGAGGATGTAATCCCTTCAGGGTGGCCTCTTGTACTTTCATTTCACACCTCCAAGGGTCTGGCTCTGTCTTCTCTGTTACTCCCTTTAGGTAGTGAAAAACTGCAAATACAGTCTCCCCACTCTTAGCTTCCCCTTCTCTGAGTTAACATCCAGCTCCTCTTTCCTGTATATATTAAGACTCTCAGAGCATCTCAGTGGCTTTATGATCTCACTCCACTCAAAATGGAGTTTTCAAGGTTTGTGAGAGCTGATATGTAATGTTTCTGAGGTGCTGAGACTGTGCAGTATTCCAAAAGAAGTGCTTTGTCAAGGTGCACAGCTGAACACAGAAGAAAAGGTTTAAATTCACAATGTTCACAAATTATGCCATCTGTTTAATATTGTTTCTTTACTGGAATAATCTTATTCAGTGTAATCTTTTCAGCTGAAAAATTATGCTGTGCAGTATCTGAAACCTGGATGAACCACTGAAAAGAATGTTTACGTTATTTTGGATTTATGAGTAAGAAAACTGTGGAAAAGCAAAGTTAAGTGACTGAACTCAGGTCACACACACAAAACTTGACAGACAACAACAAGATTTTAGCAGTATGTTTTAGTGTCTGATGCATTATTACATTTTTGGATTAGATGAATAATTTCTTTGCACTCACTCCTGTTCTCCAACAACACATTTGAAAACAATGCCTTGTATGTGAGCTATGAAAAAGAACATTTTATGTTCTGTGGCTTTTAAACAAAATGTTGCTTTATTTTAAAAATATTCATATGGTCCTGTACCATCAAATAAATCACATCAGTTCATCTCTGCCTATAGGGACACATAATCTGAATAAAAGCCTCTAAGGAAGGATAGAATTTTCTTGATTTACTGTGGAAAAAACACTTATTTGTTGTACTTTTTCAAGTGTTGAGACTGATAACCAGGAAACAAAAATACTTTTGTAGCTGACAGGCTAATTTCATGACAGATCACTCAGGGATGACACACAAGAACCTGATTTTGAGCACAGCTATTAATGTCTAGAAAGTCATTTAGGGAAAAAAAAGAAAAAAAATTGAAATTAAATAATCGAAAGATCCTCCAACAGTGAAGGTATCAGTGCCAGGTATTTATTACTAGGAGCAGAGCAAGTTTACTAATCTTAGTAAATTGGAACAAGCGATACATTAATTCTGTTCATTAGGTACCTCCTGCTGTTATGGTTTGATTATTATTCATAGTACTTGGACATTTCACCTAGGGTTGGGTTATTAAGAGTTTTAAGTACTGCACATAAGCATAATAAAAGCCCAGCCCCAACTCAGCTTTACAGTCTAATAGAAAAAAAAAAAGGCCTTGATCTGCAGTTTGGGAATGGGTATAGAATGTGCCCTCACTAAGAACTGAATAAGGACATTATTTTTCACAAAGATGTACCTTAATGCCCTTATAGCTTACCTGCCCTTTGGGCTTTTGATTTGACTTGTTTATAAACATCCAGCTAATATATAGCAGCAGCAGCAGACACCATACACAGCGGTATGTCACCAGACAAAAACACTGGCAGGTTTGCATTGCTGTCTGTAGCAAAGGATTACAAACTACTTCAGAAATCTCCACTTTCTCAAAGGAGGTCTCTAACTGATGGTGATAGCTCCAGCATTTCAGCCTACCTCTGTTTTTGGTACCAAAGCTCCAGCTGAAAACTTTAGCATTTACAATTAGGCACAACAACGTTACTGTTTTCTTTGACCAATTTTTCAATACATCTCTGTGTTGGGGTTGTTATTCCGGCAAGAATGCTCCAAAACATTTAGTATCCACAAGACATCAGTTTTAAATGCCCCAGCCAAAATGCTGCTGCTCAAAGAACATGCAACAGATGGTTGCATGAAAAATGCTCAGGGCGGACTAGCATCCCATGGATTTATATCAGGCAGGTCTGAATCTATCAGACAAAACCAAAAACTACTAAACAGCTGTATAACTGCAAAAGCCAAGATGGTGAATCACAATGCCTTGTCAGCCTGCTAAGGGGAAATTCAATGATAGATTAAAAAGGGCAGAACTGGAGGAGAGCTGGCTAGCTATCTTACTGTGCAGTAAGATTTTCCTATGTTTTAGACACAGAAGCCCTGAGCCAAAGCAACAGTGAATAGGAATGAGTCCACAGCACTCGCTGCTCCTGTACTGTATAATAGTGTAAATCCAAAGCATCTAATGTGAGAGATGAATCACAAGAAGAATATTTGGGATTTTTAGGCAATGAAATCAATCCTTCTACTTCTAGTCTCTCTTGGTCTTTTTTTTTTTTTTTCCCCTTTTTTCCCTTTTTCCCCTATGAAAGTTGTAGCTATCCATAAATTTCTGGAATACTTTTATCTGAACTGATAACAAATCTGTGTCATGAAGTTTCGAACATGAGTACAAAGATGCAGCAAATTTTCAGGAGTCTTCTGATGGTAATATGTGTCACAAGCAGTTGTAATTAGCTGCCTTAGCTATGAATTGACTTGAACCAAAGTGGAGAATCAGACACAGCTGGTCAGCAGAGCACTACTCAGATACAAGAGCTTGTAAGTACAGCATCAGACACAAGAAAGCAAAAAACTTAGTGTCTGTCTTCTCTCTCACTAAAAGTCAGACCATTTGCAAAGAAATGGGAAGACAAAAGAGACTATTTACTGAAAATAAACCTAATAAGTATGTCTGATGGGAAAAGCACACTGATGTCTTAGAGGCAGTACTTGTGGAAGAAGTTAAAAGACATGTTCTAATTTCACCTAAGCCTTTAGGAAGGGGAGAAAAATTTAATACTTCAATTTAGATTAAATTTTACAGCCACTACTAGTATAGATTAAAAAATATAGTTTCACAGCTCTAAAGGTTTAAATTTAATTAGAGAAACTTGTTTCCCTTTACAGGGCAAGTTTTCCAATGAGGCACACTCTCACTATTTGCTTTAATGTGCTGAGTTTCCTGCTGTGAGGTACTCCTATGCAGTTGTTATGCAGTATCATATTTTAGGAAACAAATGTGAAAGGAAGTTTTTATTCTTTCATGCTTGCATTTGGAATTTGGCTTTTATTGATTTAAGAATGATTGCCATAGGCAAAGCATTTCCATGAGCAAACCTATTGACTAGATTTCAGTACGCTTGCAAGAGAAAGTTTGATATTGATGAAGTTAATGAAAATTTAAGTCAGACAGTTTTCCTAAAGCATTCATTAGCATGTTTACATGATAGAAAGATCTTACTGTCACACACTCTCTATTCACTTTCTGATGTACACAATTGAGGATTTAAGATTTTCTTGAGGACATATGAGTTTATGTACCTTCAAGATATTTCTGAAGTTATTTTGACAGGACATACTTTCCACAAAATTGTGTTGAGGGACCTCAGTAACTGATCTACCATTTTGACTACAATCAATGTTGAGTTCATTTTACAGTGCTTACTTGGTTGTATGCGTTTGCCACTTTTACATGTGCCATAACTTTTCTCTATCACATTCATTTTTCATATATTCTATAACATAATCACAGTATCACAGTATATCAGAGGCTGGAAGGGACCTCAAGAGATCATCAGGTCCAACCCCCCTGCCAAAGCAGGATCACTGAGAGTAGTCCACACAGGAATGCATCCAGGTGGGTTTTGAAAATCTCCAGAGAAGGAGACTCCACAACTCCCCTGGGCAGCCTGTTCCAGTGCTCTGTCACCCTCACTGTAAAGAAGTTTCTCCTCATGGTGAGGTGAAATCTTCTCTCTTCAAGTTTGAACCCATTGTTCCTTATTACTGTGACTCACTGAAAAGAGCCTGGGCATATCCACTTGACACCCACCCCTCAGATATTTATACACATTGATCAGATCCCCTCTCAGTCTTCTCTTCTCAAGACTAAATAGCTCCAGGGATCTCAGTCTCTCTTTGTAGGGGAGATGCTCAAGTCCCCTAATCATCCTTGTGGTTCTCCATTGGATTCTCTCCAGCAGTTCTCTCTCTTGAACTGGGGAGCCCAAAACTGGACACAGTATTCCAGGTGTGGTCTCTCCAGGGCAGAGTAGAGAGGGAGAAGAACTTCCCTAGACCTGCTGGACACACTCTTTTTGATGTATCCCAGCATCCCATTGGCTCTCTTGGTCACAAGGGCACATTGTTGTTGCATGGAGAACTTGCTGTCCACCAGCACTCCAAGGTCTTTCTCTGCGGAGCTGCTTTCCAGCAGGGCAGTCCCTAACCTGTACTGGTGCCTGTTGTTATTCCTCCCCAGATGCAGGACCCTGCACTTGTCCTTATTAAACTTCATCTGGTTTGCCTGCACCCAGCTCTCCAGCCTGTCCAGGTCACATTGGATGGCTGCACAGCCTGACCAGGGTGTCAGCCACCCCCCCCCCCCCAAGTTTTGTATTATCAGTGGACTTGCTGAGGGTACTCTCAATTCCCTCATCCAGATCGTTGATAGGTACTGAACAAAACTGGACCCAGTACCGATCCCTCGGGAACACCACTGGCCACAGGCCTCCAAGTTGACTCTGTGCCACTGATGATGACCCTCTGAACTCTGTTGTTGAGCCAGTTTGCAATCCACCTCACTGACCATGCCACATCTATAAAAGAAATTTCAGATCTGAACATGCTCTTTGAAGACTAGATTTCAAATTACAAGGGATGCTTACAAATTACAAAGAATGCTTAACAATTGCAATTATCAACATCACATTTGGTTAAAAATAGCAAAAAAAAAAAAAATCAATCATATTATATCATGCTGGTTTTGCCTATACATATATTATATGAGTAACTATTAAACACACCTGCATCTTTCTATATTACAAACCTATTTAAAGCTCCACAAAATTTTATCCCTAGTATGTCTTTTCTGCTCATACTCAGCTCTGCTGGATACTGCTTCTGTAATGGTTTTTAGCTTCTCTTATCAATTCTCTGCTTTTAAAATTATATTAATACACTCTTCCTCTCTTGTTATTTGCTCTCTGTTGTGTTTTGTTTATAATTTCTGCCTTCAACAATGAACAACAATGGGCCTGCAGAATCAGTTTTTTGCCCTCAAGACTTCTATTGTTCCCTTTATTTCCTCACAATTCTCTTTCAGAATTCAACTCTCCCGAAACACTAATTTTGTATGCAAATACAGCAGTGGTTGGTACTGCCCCTTTTTTAAACTAAATTTAACATAATTTTATCAACAGCGCTACCAAAGCAACTATTAATTTCCAATATGGTGATTAAATAATTTTCATCAAAATGAGTTTACTAATTGATTTTTTTATTATATTAAATTAAAAATCATCTATAATTTGTGGAAACTAATGACATTTTATTACTGGCAGTACAAATCTTCCAAACTGAATTTTATATTCATAATGGTTTTTCCTGTGCACACACTATTATCAGTTTGGAGGTTAAAAAGGAATCCCTTCACTGGAAATTGGTGGCTTGTATCTGCATAGATACTGCAGCAATTATGTGTATTTAAATTCATGTGTTAAGCTGCAGCTTGAAACTATTAGTAACTTGTAAAGAATTGAGCAAGAAAAGGATGAGCACCAAGAAGGCAGGGAAAGACAAGACACCAGAAAATTCTAGTTAGAAATTATGCTCCTGTCAGAATCACTTTCCAGGAAGCAGGCATTTTCCTGCTACCTAGGGAAATTTTTTTCACACTTCCCAAACTCACTCATTTATTAGGATTTTTGCTCTTAGAAAACCAGAAGTTGTTGGTTTCTCTCTTGCAAAGGCACATCCTTTACTCCAGAATCTTCAAGGTTTTCTGTGAAATATAACTTCCTCCTCCTAAGCAGCACTTACAACTATGCAAATGAGGAAAAGAAAAATTCATCTCCAAAGACAGAAATATGCAATTGGAAAGGAAAAAGTCCCAAAGAAAAGCAACTAAGCCATAATGTTAGCTTAACAGTGGACTGTGACTATAACTACTGACAACAAAATAAGGGGCAAATCTTGTATGTGCTCCATACTATTATGGCATTGATTTTATTGTGGTTTTTTAAAGTTAGGTTAAAAGAAAAGGTTAAAATTTAGTTTCTTGTATTTTGCAATGTTTGTAGGTTCATTGGTAGGATGAAAAAATTCTGATATCCTATATGCATAATTGGGAAAAGTCTTACTCTGCAGATACTGAAACTGGTTTTACATTTTTCTTGTTTCCTAAGAAACTGTGTAGAATGAAAAGCTATCATCTATCACTTGAATCATTGTAGGCTATATTAATAGGCTGGTTCAACAATGGGAAATAGTTCATTAAAATTGTATTGCGGCTGGCTGACTTTTTCCTTGATAAAACCTCCATTTATTGTTTAATTTCCGAAGAGATAAATAATGAAACTTCACATTAGGGTAATAACAAAGGAGCCTTTAGATATATACTTCAAATATCACATACAGTTGCTGAAGACTATGGTCAAGTTTGAGTCATTGCTGATTTTGGTGTTGGTGTTACTTCTGGCTTATAACACCATAACTGAGAGGACTGTCATACTCCTTAGGATTTAAACTCTAATTATGAGGTAATGTAACTAAAGTCAAGGACTTTGATGCTCTGTTCAGTCTCCATGCTAGCTGTCATTTTGGCTTCAACCTTGAGTGATGGATGTTTTAGGCAAAGAAACCTGGGTGTTAAGGTGGGAGGGTTAGAACAAGGAAGTGCTATCTTACACGCAGGCTCCTTTGCAGGCACTTTGTCCTGATGTTCATTGACAGGTGGCGTAAAAAACCCCCATGCTCAGTAAGAGCCAGTCTAGCAATAGTCCCACTAGGGTTCCTCTTTGCAATGTTGTACCACATCTCCTCAGCAAACCTTCAGGCTATCGTAGAATGAACATAAGGTTTCAAATTTTCTTTCTCAGTTCTACTGCAAGCTGCATATACAATACATTTTATTGTATTTAGCCAAGGGTCATATAGTCCTTGAACAGGTATTTCATCTCTATGAGGTACATAAGCAGGATTTATGGGAGTAATTCAAATGCCTAAAATATGTGCTGTGGGTTATCCTGTCAACATTTCAGTTGCCACAGTGGAAATGTATTGTTGTCTTCTAGGTCTTAGGTCTTACCAATCAACTAATTCACTCAAGTGAATGTCTCAGAAACTCTAAAACAGATGTCTGTTAAACATGTGAATTATTTCCTGGGTGATGATAGACAGCAGCTTTTTCTATGTGACTAACATGCTACTGTTTTTGCAGCCAGCTGAATATTCACAGACATCACGAACAAGCAGCTTACAATATCCTGTTGCTTAGAATCAACACAGAGCCACTGTCAAGCTACAAACTTGCCTCAATTCTTCAAACCACCATGAGACTTATCATTTGATTCCCAAGCAGTGCATGACTACATCATCTTTACCTGCTCTGAACTGCAGAAATCTGCATGCTGATACTTTCCAGAATGCACTGTACAATCCCATGATACTATAATCTTATTTCAAAGACTTTTGTGATTTTATTAAGCATCACTCTTCTTGTAATTCTTGTAATATTGCTACTCCCTTTCCTCTTTCTTGAGGTATTTACTTAACAGCAGGCCTTTAGTCCACCACCCATTATTCCTGAAGTCTTTGTAATATTCCACATTGCTTCTAATTCCTTGAGTACTTTAGGGTAACTTTCATCAAGTTCTATTGACTTGAACAAATTCAACGATCTACTGGCCTGTCTACATGAGCATCACAATTTACAGATGTTTTTCATCCTTAGTTATAGTAGAACCAGTAAAAGGACAACTAAGCTTACAGGTAGATTCTTCCATTTCTGTGAATGATTGGATATGCTGAGAAATGGATATCAGTGCAAGGTGTGGATTCTCTTCAAATTATGTTATTGTGTTAGGAAAAGATAAATAAATTCATCATATAGGTACTTAAAATCTGTCTCCAGAAGTTTCTCTGGAATATTGTGGTGTTCTTTTAAAGTATAAGTCAATAAAAAACCAGAATGTGTTTAATTAATGCTAAAGCTCTTCATAATAACCAAGTGATGTCTTCCCAATAGCACTCCAGTAAGAATGAAGTCATACATTCATTAAACATAAATCCTGACAGTAAACATAAATTTCTGGCAGTATCCCAACCACTTTCGCACAATTGCTCTCATCCCTTTTATATCATTGATCACTCCTTTAAGATCAGATGCCTAGCATTCTCTCTGTAATCCTTTCTTGTAAGATTCTGTTGATTAAAGCTGAAAGCTTTTTTCCCCTTCTTGCCTCACTTGACTACGCCACCTCAGTTTGTTTACTGTAGTTTAAAGATGAACTGATGGGCCAAATTATTCACAGTATTGTACACATAAAAAAACCCAACACCACCTAGATGAAATATAATTAAATACTGTATAACCTGGAAGTCTCATAATTACTCCAAGGAAATATAGTCCTCAGTCAATTCTTCCTCTGTCATGTCTTATCAAGTTCTGCTTATACTTTCCTGGGGGCAGGGCAAGACTGCAAATGACTCTACTTTTGTGCAAAGTCTGGCACAATAGGTCCTTTAGGTTCTACTGGAGTGCAAATAATCACCATGTTATTTGGGTGCTTAAATGTCACAGAGATGTGCTTAATCCAACCAGGTGTAGAGTCAGATGAAAGGAATATTTAATTGGACAACTCCAGTCTCTGAATAACTGATTGGATTTTTTGCCTCAATTAAAATTATTAAAATTATTACCAAGCTCTAGTGCACTTCCCACTTTCATCATTTATTGAGATATAGGTGTACCTACTCTTGTCCAGATTAAACAGGACTTCTCTTAACTGCTTAGAAACAGCTAAATGTTGAATTTACTGAACAAAGAAGAGTGGGTATCCCTGAGAGAAATTAAGGGGATCTGCCTAGGCCACAGAGAATAACAGAGTTCATCAACCCAATGCACTGCTTCCAGTCCAGCGAACTACATAATCTTCTCTGCAGTTCAGGTGACTCCAGTCCAATGAACAAAATAATCCACTCCAGACTTTATGTGATTTCAGACCAATGAACAGCATAAGCCAAATTTTTATTAGAAACTATAGCAAAGAGAAAAGATTTTATGAGTAATCAGCATGTAAATGTGCTTTCTATAGCCAGAAAGGTAATTTGTACTACAAGACATTAATGAATTACTTTTTTAACACATAGAACCTCTATGGACTTCCATTAGCTCCAAAATATGAAGGTAAATTTGTCTATTACACCTGATCATGGGTGATTACCAGCTAGGGATGACTGTTTTGTTACTTCAAAGTATGTTCATTCCACATTTTTCTTATCAACTAAACATTTCAGATGGGATAAAAATTGTTGGCTATTTTTGAACAGAAAAGAAAATAAAAGGAGGTGGAGGAAAAGATATTTTCAGGTCAATCAGTCTGATTTCTTTGTTACTTTGGCTTTCTACATTTTTATTTTAAGTGTTTTCATGCATTCTGTATAGTCTTCTGCATTATTCTTTAATATTAATTTACCAAACCCACCCAAAAAAATGGAATTAAAGATCACAAAAGTAGTTCTCAGAGACCTCAATTTTTGAGTAATCAGGTTGAGTGGTAAGAATGTTTACATATGAAAACCAAAATGCTACAGAGGTCATATCTGGAGAAGGGAACAATGAACAACATAAATTTGACCATAAGGATAATCTCTTTCAGAATGGATGAAACATTTGAAAGCACACCCACCAGAGAAATAATTAAAACGTCAAGAATCACAGACATGTCAGGTTTTAAGAGCCAGCTTGAAACTGCAAAAAGTCATGAAAACTTGCTTGAAAAAAATTCCTGTACAAAATAGTTGCACTTTTAATCTCTAAAATTAAGGTGGTTATTAATGGGCTATGATTATTTTCTATAATTGTTCAGTACTGCCTTGCTTTCACCTGTTGCCCTCCTATAGATATGTCTGATCACTATGTGCTATCTGTAGTTCCCATCAGGTCTATCTTAATGGAAAGCAATTGAGACCCCTGCCAAAGCAAGTTTTTATATCCTACAGTGTACTGTATTTGTGTAGGTTCACTTTGGATCTGTTTCCTTGCTTAATATTGTTGGTCTTTTCACAATGCTAACTCAGGAAAAGAACAAGCTATCCTTTGAGCAAGCTGATCTGACTTCTAATCTGGCCCCATGTTAGGCAAGAGATTGGCCTAGCTGACCTCCAAAGATCCTTCATACTAAGTTAAGCTAAAAGAATAAACATAGGAGAACTCGTTTGTATGAAATTAAGTGAAAGATATGTTGAATAAGTGAGTTAACATTCGCAACAACATTTCTTCTAAAGTGACTGAAGTAAAAAATAAACTGAGCGTGGAAGAAGGTCTACATTTCCACGACCTTTTTCCTGTATCTCAAGTTACTGTTTCCCACGCATGCCCACCTTAAGGATCATTCTTCCATCTCATCTAAATATCCCACTGGAATCTCTCTGAGATTTCCCTAATAACCATTTCTGTATACGGTGCAAAGTCTTAAACATGTTTATGCTGAAATTAGGTTTTATTAACACAACATTAAAAACCCAAAAATTACATTCCAAAATGAAACTGTTCATTAATAGAATTATTTTACTATAATATGTTAATTAAAATAAAATGTTTCGTTACTAATTGGCATTTCTAGGGGTAAAAAAGGCACACATTTTTGTGGTTAGACCTGCACTTGGATATTGAAACTTTTAGTTTTAGCTGAGAGAGCTCCCAAAACAAGGAGAGCTGTTGTGTGTTCCAGTTTTCCACTTCTTCCTCAATACATTAACAATTAACAATTTTCTATATTAAAAACAAAACAAAAACAAACAAAAACTGCCAAACAACAAAAAAACCCCAAAACCCAAAAAACAAACCCAAAACCAACCAACCAACCAACCTCCCCCACCCACCCACCCCCACCCCATAAATAGTTACTTTGAATCAAAACATGCCTCAAAATAACAATATACCCGTAACGTGCATTAAAAAAAAAAAATCTGATCAGTTTGAGTTGCTAGATATTACTTAAAATGTGTTCTTATCCTAAAAACATGTGTTTGTCTTTATTAAATATATTACTTGTTAGCACACTTGGACTGAAACTTTTTCACAGATTGCAGAGATCCAGCTATAATAAGGACTTTATTGGATGTGGATATTAATATAATGTGAGTAAGAATGTATTCCTGCCTGCTCAAAGTGCTAACCACACATCCCTGAATAATTCCTTCTGTTTAACCTGTAGAGTAAATGAAGATTTTTGAATTAAAAATGCCAAGGAAGTGGAAAACGTTGCCCTAGTATCATCCAGATTGTTTTATTCCTTTGTGACCTTCAGGCACTTTACTTGGCACCAAGAAATCTACTCAGTCACCCATGTATTTGACCGTTAGTAAATGGAGAGTGAAAACAGCTATCCAGTATCTTCAAAACAAGGGTATTTGGTGGACAGATTGTCTGGCTGCTTCAGTATGATCCCCATCCAACTCCAAAAACGGTTGCAAGGAATAATGTAACTGCCAAAGGTGTTCAAGAGCAATCAGCTAGTTTAAAATGCTACAGAATTTAGTTTCCTGGCAAATGCTTTAACAAGCTTTGCTACAAAATGTCAACATTTGGATTCACAGCATCCCAGGATACCTGTTAGCTGCAGCTCTGCTGAAGCTCTGAAGGTTTAACTATCTGAACAGTGAAAAAATAGTGAAAGCTGGAAATGCAACTGCATTGGAGTCTAACTTCTCTTGAAAACAATGTACCAAGAATAGGCAAGAATTCTTCTATCTGAAACAAACATGCTAGAACTAAAGTTATTTCTGTGCTCCCAAAATAGGTATTGTATGAGTTATAAGGTGTAAGCTTTATCCAATAAACTGCACATGCCATGATGTTAAGACACCCCAGCTTTTTCTGCTTTAGTTGTAGAAGAATCTGTTGTAGAGGTACGTTAGAAGTAGAGATAGGCAGTCAGTCTCTCCTAATTTTTTTAAATAATAGGTTATTCGTATTTCCAAAACATCTACTTGATGTGGAAGGTTGAAACCCGTTTTCATAAATTACAAGAAAACACAATTTCCAATATTCTTTTGATGCCTTTATAAACCTAACTTTTGGCCTAAGCCATAGCACTAAACCCCAGTTTTAATAAGGAGTGGATTAAGAGCTTTGGCTATCAGTAGAAATCTTTGAAACCCCTGATTTTCAAAGACATTTAAGCATCTCAATATCCTGACTGTCTTATGTGTAAGGATCTATACTGTCTTTCAAAAAGAAAATTTGCACAACTGTTACAAGCACTGGAGCGTCAGGGTAAACCAAACCAGGCAGGTACTGCACAGACAAAGCAGCTAGAGAGCATTCAGCTACAGGAATATTCTGCAAACAAATGTTTATGGTAGGAAACAAAAATGGCCCTAGGCCATGAATAGCCCAGGGCTATGGGAAATCCAGGTCTTGGGCTTGTCATGGTCTGAGCTGACTGCCTAAACTGCAGTGCAGACTAGCAGATTTTGTCTAAAGATTTTTTGTAAAACAGGGGTTTGGAACTGATTGAATAACAAGGCAGAACACACAGACATGCATACTGAAAAAGACTAGCTAGAAAAGTTTGCTGGTTTAGGTTGTTCGGGGTTTTTTTTGTTGTTCTTTTTCTTTTTCTTACCTTGGCATTCTTTCCCTGCCTCCCTTGTGTCTTCCTAGAAGCCATTTGCTCTCACACTGCCCAGATGTGGAAGCACCAAACCTCTCCCTGAGCACTGAAACACAGTAGGACATTTCAGTACATGACAGCAGCACACAGACAAGTTGGGGAAATAGAGGTTTGAATCTCAGGAACCTTTAGAGTTTGAGTCAAATAGATGAGTAGTTTCATCTTCCGTCCTGAAGTATATTTTAACTAGAAATTGATATAAATTTGTTGCAAATTGATACAAATTGCTTGAGTTTCCTGGTTTCCCCCCCCCCCCCTTTTTTTTTTTTCGATTTCATGAAGAAAAAAAGTAAGCCAAATAGTAGAACTACTTGGACATTTACTGATGGAGTAGTTTGCCACTGGGAAATGTTAATAAGTTAATAGGTTTCTCTACAGTGTTTTAATATATGCTTGTAGAAAAATTCTAGAGAATTTCTGAACAAAACACTTAAACTTTCAGAGACAGGGATATAAGAGAAATAGTATGCACTTTTTCATTTTATAACAAGATACTTTGAGAAGAGCATTTTCCCAGTATTCCCATTTTTCTAGTGAAAAAAAAAAGATTTATTTTTAATTTACTCTCTATTTATTTCTGCTGCTAAGACACAACAAGATTAAAATGTTACAAACCAGGAAATTTCTTGCAGATCAGGAATTCTGATATTTGGGTACTTTAGAAAATATCATGTGCATCAGTTTTGTATTATCTGCTTCTAATATAGTTAACTTAAAGTGTAGTTGATTGACATACTCCAAGCCTGAAAGTATCTACAATGTGATGTAGCTCAGGATGGAGAATGCATTCTTTATCCATTTATCTGCAGAGACAGACTAAGGAATAAAATACAGTAAGTTCTTTCCCCTCCTATTTTATATGGTAAGTCTGGCTGTCTGGTAAGAGGCAACAGTAAGAAGGAAATTATATGTCTCAACTGTTTAAGTAATAACTTCCTCTCCAACTGAAACAATAGAACTATTATTTTGATGGCACTGCAGAGTACCAGCATAAGCTATAAAACTTTTTAAATTACTGTCAATATCAGCCCTCTTATCCTGCATTGTAATGTCTCTAAAAGGTTAGTATAGAGATATTATTTTTGTTAGGTATAGCCATTGAATATTTTGATGATGAGCAGAGGTTACGAGAATCTGAGATATACAGCTCTTTTTCTAGATGACTCAGCTAACTGCACCATAAGGATGTGTGAGGTTATCAACATTGAGAGACACATCCTAAATGAGAGCAAAGTCCAGATCTATTGAAGAAGCAAATTTTCTCATTTGTATGGTGTATTAAAAACAGAACTACCTTTAAGTTATATTTTTGTATGGATGGATTTTTCTCACAGGAAGAACACATCCAAATCCCGTCATTTTATCAAGATGACATTTATTCACTGCAGTCATTTTTTGTATGAAAGCCAGTGCAATCCATATGAGACCTCTTCTGTCACTCTGAAGAGCTTGATGCTCTTAGCATCTCTAAACTACCACACCAAATTCAGAGCAATGTCAAAAAAGATGACAAGTGGGCTTTGTCAGGATAACAGAGATGACACACTGTAAAGTACATGATTAAAACTAGAGTTTAGGCTGACAAATACACAGTGATCCATTTCCTACTGGTCCAAGAGTTCCTTTATTATTTAAGATCTAAATGTTTATATGTCCAGTATATTTTATGAGAAGGGACATAGCCTGTATAGTTCACACAGTGTACACCACATGCCAAACAATCAAGTGCTGTAAATGGGCCTAACTCAATTGATGTCCTCAGAAGTGTGATGTTTTGCATCAGTTCAGACCTGGCCCTGTCTCAGTAGAAGTGCATAAGCATTAATTTTCTAGAGTATTTTCATTGTCATTTATTAAGTGGAAGCCCACTTAATTACAAGAGATCATTACAGTAGACCTTAGGGCTTTTATAAACCATCTTGGAAGGTGGCTATAGACATACCAAAAAAGTGGATCATCAAGAATTAATTTTCATAGTGTTTATTTTATACTGCTCTCTAAAATAATAAACCTGCTTCCTTTCTATAAAAGAAAAAAAAAAAGCTTATCTACATCTTGCATCCTTTTCCTCTGCTTAACCATTGCCAGAGAACATACCATAATTAGTCTAGCTCTCTGTGCATATTGTTCAGTTAATTACAGTTTTCTTACATTATCTACTGTAATTCTAACAGACTCAGGTTTTATTACACATACTTCAAGAAATCAGACTAGTAGGAAAGCAGCCTTATTTTCGTACACACAACAATGGTTTTTGGGGACAAGTAGAGAAACAGAAGTAAGGAGACTTGAGGTCTACTCGCAGTCATCCCATACTTTTTTCCTTCTCAGCTCAGGCAAGACAACTTTTTGTACATCCCTTACTCGTTTGAAAATGTAAACAATAAGGTTAAGATGATGAATTGGAGAAACTTTGTGAAAAGAGCATTCTAAAAGCACAGCTTAAATTAGTGCCACATATTTAGCCTGACTGCATAAAAAAATGTTTTTAAGCAGTCAAAAATCATTTGTATTAGCAAGTGTTTCACAAAATATTTAAAGGACTCAAAGTGTTTTGTTTTTTTTTTTCTTTTTGGATTTATTTAGAAATGCAGTTATATTGCTGACTCACTTGGCAGGAAGGACAAATGGGCCCTATTAGCTTCAACTCAGGAATATAAAAGGAACATTAAAAATTCTTGTCACAAGAGAAAAAAAAAATAACAACAGCAGATGTTTCAGGGTTTTGTTTCTGCTATGCAGTGGATTGATGAGTGAGTAGGGAGGGAAACAAAAAGACATATTCAGCTACTCCAATCCAGTTACACTTAAAACCATTGAAGAAAGATCAAACCAAATTTTAGCCAATAAGTACTTTTCTGTGTTGTGAAGGAAAAGAATTAAAATCATATATATTGTACATTTATATGTAAGTGTAGCGATTTGGATAGATAGGTAGCTAGGTAGGTAGGTATGTAGATAGATAGATAGATAGATAGATAGATAGATAGACAGACAGATAGATAGACAGACAGGTATACTAGAGCCTCAAAACTCCCTGTCTACATCCCAAATGAAGGAGAGTTGAAGGAAGTTGAAGATGATCACTTATGCTTTTCAAGTCCAAACTAATATTAGCAGTGATGCTCTTTCATTCCCAACAGAGACAGATTTAGCTCAGAGACTCAGTTAACACTGTTTACCATATTCTTTCTCTCATTCTTAAAAGCACATCTACAAATCAGCTTACTCTGTTTCCATATTAACATTGATAACCAGCTATCAAATGAATGTTCACACTGGCTTAATCTGGTAAACCTCGAAATTAATAGATATGGAAGATGTGATAAAAAAAAAACCAAAACAAACAAACAAACAAAAGAGACATGAACATGTTGAGATCTACCAGGTAAAAATGAAATGCTATTTCAGATGCATGTCATTTTTCTATATAGATCTACAAAGTAAATATTAACATGGTATTTTAAATGAAGCACTTCATTATATTTCACCTGTTCTATTCCCAATGTTTTATTCTCTTAGTATAATTCAACCATTGTACACATTGATTATAGCAAGCTATAAAAAGTATTTTTTTTTTTACTTCAGATTCTGTGATGAATTTATCATCCAAAAATTACATGTTCAATCTAGTTTCATGGCTGTATTATCCTTCTGTCTAAAAACTTAATGAACTAATTAAATTCTGAATTAATTGAAATCAGAATAAACCCCAGACACTAGATTCTAATCTGGACAAACATTTCTTGACAGAAATTAGAATTAATGTGTGTCTCATGCTTTGGAAATATTTGCTAAAAGCAGAACCCTTACTATTTTAGGCACATGATCCTGTCTCTATCATAGGTACTATTTGCTATTACAATGTTTCTCCTTCTCACCTTAATGTATAATAGCCTTAATACACCCAAGTGATATAACTTTAAAAAAAAAATTAATTAATTTGTATGAAATGGAATGTTTAATACAATAAAAAGTTCTGCAGTTCTTTTTCACCATTAGGATGTTCATAGAACAGGAATGTGGAAGCTGGCATGATCTTTTTATAACAGCAGTAGAGTGGGAAGTAAATGAGGAGGATATGCCCAAAGGATGTCTGGACAAGAAAAAGCACTGAATGTAAAGACACATATGTACTCCATTTTGTTTCCCTGTACAGTTTCTAAAGGAAGAGTTCCCCACCTGCTGACCATCTAGGTGACACCAATAGCCTGAATTGCAGTAGGCAATAGTCTATACAAAAGCTTAGCCATAGAGCTAAAGCATATCTTATATGATTGCAAAGGACTTTGTGAGGGTGATAGACCACCGGAATGGGCTGCTGAGAAAGTTTGTGGGGTTTCCTTCTCTGGAGAGTTTCAAAACCCACCTGGATGTATTCCTGAGCAACCTGACCTAGGTGAACTTGCTTTGGCAGGAGGGTTGGACTGGATGATCTCCAAAGGTCCCTTCCAACCTCTACCATTCTGTGATTCTGTGACTGTCTGGTAGATCTGCATATGAACATCATCAGGGGATGATTTTCACCTCCCAGTCTCTCTAGTTTGCCTTTATTCCATGTCAGTTAACAGCTTTCACTACTGAGGATTATATACGTCCTGTGGCTCTTGCCAGCAGGACAGCTTCTCATTGCTGCCTCCTGGCTACATTTAAATGTTAATGACTAATTCTATAGCTAATACACGCAGTTGGTTTTATCTTAATGTCTACCAGTTTTAAATGTCACTGCTTAGATGTGTCTGAAATGAATTTTGCTAAACCATCTCCTGTTAATTATCTTTTACCATTTATAGTTCTACCTGATGGTCTTTGTTGTCAACCGGGCTGCTAACAGGCATTTCAGTTTTACTGCTTTTGAGATGGGGAGGTAGAACAGTCAAGCCCTCAAAACACAGCAGAACCTAGTTTTCTCTGATGTGGAAGGAAATATTTAGAAAGATGTAACAAAGAGAAATAAAATAAACTCTAGATTCCAATGCGATGAAGTTTATGCACCTCTTTAGTTGTGAATCTTGTACATAAGGGATTTGTTGTTTGTTCCTGAATCCCAATATTGTTCTATTTTTGTTTGGTTTGTTTTCTTTTCTTTTTCCCCAAAGAAAATGATGACCCACAGGCAATCATCAGTTTTATGCATAGGGAGTAAACAGGAAGTCCGACATCAATTCATTTTTCATAACTGTGACATCAATAGGTTTCAGGAAAAATAAACCCACATATTTCTAATTTTAGGTTAGTGATTATAGAGTTTTTCTGTAAAGACAGTTCTGTGCACTGAACTACAAGCAGCATTAGACAGAAGAACTTTGTTGTTAAAAGAAAAAAAGAATTTGGAGATTATCTGTTCCATTACTTTCTTTTCAGCTTTTATTATCAGCCCTATACCCCAAAATATTTCAGTATTCTAGCAGATGAAAGTCTGGTTCCCAAATGGAAAGTTATTTCAGCGGACAGAATCCTACCTTCATAATAGGAAAACAGCAGATTAAAATCACTGAAACGCATAGTAATTGCATGACTTGAGTACAATCAGGTGAAGACTAGATGTAGTCATGAAGGAGTCAGTAACAAATTCTTAATATCCAAAACTGTGGTTGAACAGCCATAGGTAAGGTTAACATAGGTCCCAGCTCATTCAACCTGTCCTAATTAAGACTTAAAAGAACTGATGTCAGGGTATTTGGTGGTGGACATAACCATAGTATATATAGTTATCTCTATGTTGGATCGTTTAGATAGCTTGAACAAATCCTTTATCCACATTATTTCACAAAAATCTCTGGGTTTCCAGTTACATTCAGAGTGTGGGCTGAGGCAGCCTCAGAACACAGACTACTCTTTTACATAGTGGGAAATCTTGGTCTGAAGAGTGGGTTCAGATTTACATTTGACAAGGACAGGACAGTGAAATCTCAGTCTGTGGCTTACACATGATCATACTGAAAGTGAAGATAGGTTCTGAGAAAAGCACATCGAGTCAAGAGTGAGTGGGCGTGGGACAAACTTTTGGACTTTTAGAAAGAAAATTCTGGTTTGGAAAGAGTTATAACAACACCCTATTGTCCTCACTGAATGCACCAATACCCTTCTAAATAGCTTCCCCTGTGTCTTGTTACTGTATCTGAAAATTATACTGTACTTCACCATACCACAGAGGAATTGCACAATGATCATACATCATGGGTCCTAAGAGCCGTATATATGTTTCTGAGAGATTGTCTGCAGGAAGGTATTCACACAAATGAAACCTCCACAAAGACATTTTTAGAGTGGGATATTACATTCTGATTGAATTGCTGCTTGCTAAACAACATTAACTCTTGCTAGAATCCTTCTACAATTCAGTCAAGTTTCTTAAGTTTTACTCAATATTTAAATTTATCTCAATTTTATTTTCAAAACTAAACAGAAATTAACCATTCCAGTGTAAATACAATTTTTCTGTGATATGTGACAATCCTCAAGATCAATACATATATATGCCAGAAAGATTTTCAATGTTTGAAACAGAAGGCTTGAGTATGCATTCTGAGATAGCTGTATATTTTCACTACAAGGCAGGTGAAGGTGAAAAACAGCATCTTTCTAAACAGTTGATGTGAGAAAGCTATGCTACCATCATTGACACCTGGCACATTTTTTTTTTAAATCCAGCAAAAATCTAGTCTTGAATTAGAACTCATTGACAATATTACTATCTTTTCTATGTCACAGTTAATAATAAATTACTATATTATGAAAATCCAGTCCTTCCTTGCCAAACATGAGTTATTTAGGTTGTGATATATTAAGTCAAGCCATGCTGCCTGTTTCTTTTCAGTTTCTAAGACTGTATTAGATAGGAGAAAAATGTAAATAATTCTTGCAGCAAAAGCTGTGTGGATCTCTGGCTTTAAAAGTTCCTTACTTCTGTTTACCTGTACAATAGATTCTTGAAATCAGTAAAATAATAATAATTTTTAAAGGGCTACAATTTGTCCTTTTCAGTTCTGAAAAGCCAAGTAGATATTGCCCTGTGCCTGTCGTGATAAAGCAATTAAGAAACTCTAACTCTGGTAAAGCTCCTTCTCCATGATCATTAAACAAACAGAATACAAGATAAAAAGAAAAGAAAGAAAGAAAGAAAGAAAGAAAGAAAGAAAGAAAGAAAGAAAGAAAGAAAGAAAGAAAGAAAGAAAGAAAGAAAGAAAGAAAGAAAGAAAGAAAGAAAGAAAGAAAGAAAGAAAGAAAGAAGAAAGAAAGAAAGAAAGAAAGAAAGAAAGAAAGAAAGAAAGAAAAGAAAGAAAGAAAGAAAGAAAGAAAGAAAGAAAGAAAGAAAGAAAGAAAGAAAGAAAGAAAGAAAGAAAGAAAGAAAGAAAGAAAGAAAGAAAGAAAGAAAGAAAGAAAAGAAAGAAAGAAAGAAAGAAAGAAAGAAAGAAAGAAAGAAAGAAAGAAAGAAAGAAAGAAAGAAAGAAAGAAAGAAAGAAAGGGAGGAAAGGAGGGAGGGAGGGAGGAAGCGAGGAAGGAAGGAAGGGAAGGAAGGAAGGGAAGGAAGGAAGGGAAAGAAAAGGGATAATAAAGACCCTATCCAACTTGAAAAGAAATTGTAGTATCATTAAATCTTAGAATCTTCAGGATTATATTGCACATGCTACTTTTCCTTGGTTCACATGACAACTATATCTGCATAATAAAAATTCTAGCCTACACAGAGGGCTGGAATAGGTGATTTTCTGAGTTCTTTTGCTGATTTAACCACTAGTCATTCCAGATCATAGAATTAGAAAGGACTGCTCTTATGGTTTTGACTCAGCTGGTGGCTGAGTTCTAACCCAGTTGCTCTCACAAAACTCCCACACACCCCACTATTGGTGGGATGGGAAGTAGGATCAGGAGTAAAAGAACAAATAAAAGCCCTGTTGGTGGCAATAAGACTTGTTTAATTGAATAATACTACCAAAAAAAAAAGGTTCCTGGGTTTCACAGGAAGTGCAAGTGAGCAAGCTGAAAAAGAGAAATACCCTTCTGCCCAGAAGTAGAAGAATGAGAAAACACCAGAAACAGGAAACGTCATAGGTCACAGTATGAACTCCAAGTCCCATTGTCCTTTGCCCAGGGCAGCCCTTTTCTTATACAGTGGGCATGGTATCAAGTATCCATATTCTGGTTCAGCTGGCTGTCTTGGTTGGAATTCTCTTCCAGCTGAAACCTGGACAACTGCTCATGTACCTGCATGGAACTTTGAGCCTGAGCAGGATAGGTTGAGAATGGCTATTTCAGTCTTTTCAGTGATTTGAAAGAGTATCTTCCACCAACAGGTCATAAGTTCAGTCAAAGAAAAGGTAAAAAGCTCGTTAAGGCCTATTTAATTGCCTGTCTATAGGCCATTAGAGATGTAAACATTAGGGTTTTTTTTACCTTTGAAAATGGTTTGAATGTGGAATAATGCCTCATGAACCCAGAAGTACAACTCAGCAAAAACTAGAAGGTGTGAAGGACTGACATCTTAAAAGGAGAAAAAAGGAAAAAGAGCATTCTATTTCATAGATTTAGATCATCAATTGCAACACACAGCACCAGAAGCTGAAGTGTTAAAGGATCCTAGAATTGTTTTGGTTGGAAAAGAACACTGAGCCCAAAAGCATCATTGAGCCCAACCATTGACCTAACACCACCATGGCCATTAAGCCACATCCTGAAGTGTCCTGTGCATATGTTTCTTGAACTCAGAGATTCCACTCCAGAGAAAGGAAATGTTTAGGCCTCCAGTGTAACTATCATTAAAGATCTGCCTTTAAGGGATTCCTAAGATTATAAACAGCAATCTAAAAAGGTCTGTAAAGCCTCAGTTGCAGTACAGTTGAAAGTGTGTATATCAAGTGAAAATTCACCAGGATACTGCTGGTACACTGCAATAATTTTTAATTCAGAAAATTTCGTATTTAGTCCAGAAGAGGTCACTGAATTTAGTAAGCCTCTTCTAAGATATCCTGTAGGGAAACCACTAAGTGCCAGTCTTTCATGATCCTGAACTCCAGGCAAGACAACAGAGTAATTTTCCCAAACTTCCCTTCTTTGTCTGAGGCTAACCTGACACCAGGCCCAATTCTCTCCTTAGATAATCTCAAATATGGAAGAATATTACTTACCTAAGCCTTGTCTCCTTGGTTTTGATTAAAGATTCTTTTTTAGTTTAAATCACTGCTTATTACATTAGATCAGGGACTGGCAGGTTTCATAAGTCTGACTAGTAAGTCGAAGAAAGGCACATAAATTTTTAAAGAAAGCTTGATGTTTAATATTTTTCTGAAGGTTTACATATGCAACTCATCAAGTCAATTTGCAGATTCCTTACATTTAACAGAACACAGAATTAACCAGGTTGGAAAAAACCTTTTTCCATGTACTTGTCCTCAGGTCAAATTCCTTCAAATCAAACACACATCAGTATGTGTTAAGTGAAGTTTTAAGAGATTCACAAGCAGTCTTTCCACTTTGACTGGTCCAGTAAACTTTGAGAAAAGCATAGAGATCATTATAATTCTATCTTGTAGTTTGCAGCCCAACATTGTATCTGTATTTTCAAATTTGAACTGAAATTTAGTGTAGTGGTTTGAACCATATAATATTCCCCACTATCAGAATCATGAATTTACAAGTGCAGCATTTATGGCTCTGCAATGTTACAGCCCTAGAAAGGAGAGTCTTACTCTGGCTTTTCCAGTCCTTGAGCAGGTGGCTGCATTTCTGCCTGTTACAGGATTTGGACAGGTATTCCTTTCCCTTTGCCTTCTGTTCTCTATATATACTGATGTAATCTGGTATCTTTGTAGCAGAGGAGTAAAATATTCCCTCTGCCTTGTTTTTCCCCTCCCTTTCTTATCTCCTGGTAAGGAGAGAGGAAAGAGAAGATAGGGGGCCTTGCATGGAGGGGAGTTTAGCCCTTGCACTAAACCATTAAACATAGACACACCCTTAAGTTAATGAAGATGTTTGATTATTAATAACAATACAAACCTAACACTTGAATGAGTACAAGATGATTCCGCAGCATTTCAATGTGAAATTATTCCCTATGACTGAAAAAACAAGAAGCAGAGATAGTGATTGTTTGGTTCCTGAAGACATGACATTAGAACTCCAGATTTATAAAGCTACAGATGTTTGAAACTTCAAAGTAACTAATTGTGCATTGAAGGTGGTCATATTATTTTGGAAACGGTAGTTCATTCATTTTCTCTTTTTGGTACCAATTGAGCAAATATATTAAAAAAAAAAAAAAAGAATAGTGTTGTTCTGTGGTATGAACAAAGACTACAGAATCTTCAAATAATTGTCTTCCAGATGTAAATCAGAATTTTTAATTAAGGATAATTGATGGTATCCTAATCAAAGGCTTCTTATATTTTCTGGGGAACAATACAATCTACATGAGTTGAAAAGGTTTCCATGTTGCCTGTAATAAGCTATATTAGGATACTGGGCATAAATTTCTGACTATGGTAAAGAGAACAAATGTCCTGGTAGGTTGCTTCTGAAGAACAGAAAAAAGAGGAAAGAATAAACTATCAATACTGTTGATCACATTTGGGTTTCCATTTAGGATGATAGTTGTCAACCAGTGTTTCAATGCTTAATGTAATAAAATTAATTTAATTTTCATCTGACGTACAAAAATTTAAGATGCAGAGGATGAAACAATCTTCCATCTGATGGCAAGAGAAAATGAATTAAACCTGACCCTATGTTTGTTAATGAAAACAAATCTCTTGTCACAAACATGTACAACCACAATGTTGAGAGAGGAAGCCTGGAGATCAGGTATCTGACATCTAACCAGACATTATCTGCTTAGGATTTCCTAAAATGGTCTGGTAGCAGTTATAATAATAATATCTGCTCCCAATACTTGGTGACAGTTGGTCAAAACATGAAGTCTGCTTAGCACTTCTTAGAGGGAAGTACAAACTAGAAGCAAATGCAGCAGGGTTGACACGAGCAGCTACTGCCTCCTAGAAAAACTTCATGAAAGTTTGTGACTGAAAGAGAGCTCACCAAGTCAAGTAATCGGACATACCCTGAGTGCCAGAATGACTTGATATGTACCCAAGTTGTGTTTGGTTGGCTTGTATACAATTGTCTGCATGTTTTTCACAAACCATGGTACAATTTGGTGGGTAAAGCACTACATTTTCAAGAGATACTAGAAGACTTTCTCATTGGCAGAAATGTCTTCCTCCTGCCTGGAAATAAATCTTTTTTGTGTGGTCATGACTACCTGAGACAGCAAAGAGATTTGACACTATTTCTTTTCCTTGGCTAGTGTTGCTGATGAACTGCATTTAATCATTCATAAGGAGGTTCTGCTCTTTAGTTATTTGGACAGTTTGATTCCTTCAGATTTGACAGTTTTCTGACATCCCCCAAATTGTTCCAATAATAACAGAGAGAACAACAGTATCGTTTAGAAATCTCTCCCTGCTCTATGTGAATGGAGTTACATATCTGCTGTAAGTAGCAGAATAATGGAACAGCAAATTGTTTTGTAGAGGGAGCTGAAATTAGATTGTGCCATGCTGCCAAAAGACACAAAAAGAGACAGATGAATTCTGGAAAGAGGAGAAATTGTTATACCCATGAGAACTGCTGGTTGTTGTTCCCTACCTCAAGGATGTACAAGTTTTTCCCATCTTGGGAAGAGGCAAAACACACTGATTGATTCACAAAACAGAACAAATCACATTCATTCTATAAAGAGAGAGGAAGGATGCATTTTTTTCCACCAGCTGACTAAGGGAACTAAACCACAACTTTACAGCTGTATATTTGTTGATTACATCAGCAAATGCCACCGAAAATTCAAGCCTGCAGAAGTAGTTCTAGGTACATCTGCTGATAAGAATAACCACTCCTCCCTGTAGATTCCATCAATCTAAAGGAATACAAATGCTTTCTTTCCCAGCAGTGCAGGGAAAGCCTGCAACTTGAATAGTGTTGCAAAAATATGTGAAGATATAGGCAATACCAGATGGGAAACAGGACCCATGGGATAGTTTACTTTCCTCAGCATCCTGTTCGTGATCACAGCCAAAACCAGTGTTGTTTAAAAAGACACCCAAAAAGCCAGGTACAGGAATATATTTCCCAGGTATGAAGAAGAAATTCTGTCAAAAAATCAGATTACTTACACAGGTAAGAAATAATAACATCGGGTGCTTTACTTCTGAGGATAACACCAAGAATACAGAGGTACAAGAGATATTGATGGAAATCATCATAAAAGAAAAGAGAATACAAGCCAACAAATGATATCCTTGGTGATGCTGAATGTATTCCACGCACTTATTTGTAGAAAATTGCTTTCTGCCAGTTTAGCCAGTCATCACTACAGCATTAGATACCACTCGTTGTGGCTCATGTTGCAGTACAGTCAGAGAAAGAGGTAAGGGGATGAAACACTACATTTCACTTCAGGTATTTACATTTTGATATGTTTACATTATGCTGCATGAAATACAATAATCCCTCTCATTAATTTCCAGGCTCCCATACATAAAATAGAGATAAAAAAAATCTCTTAACGTAGAAATTTAGGATCTTGAAACATTTTTGCAGAGGCTATAGTGTAAGATCTGCAAAAACATCTTCCATATTTCTTAACTACACCACTTAGCATGTTTTTGTTTAGGCTGTTAAAACACATGCATTGGAAATTGTTGAGGATTGTCTTCTGGTGTAAATCAGAATAACTCTAGAAAATGTAAAGTAGCTGAATTGTATTGATTCAACTCAGTACATTTAGGATTATCAAATAAGCAAGGGAGCAGAACTGGAGAGATGTGGACATTCCACTGGACAGTCAGGACTGGGTTAGAGATCTCTTACACCAGCTAAAGACAAACAAATCCATGGGCCCTGATAGGGTGCACCCTTGAGTGCTGAGAGAGCTGCTGATACTGTTGCTGAACCTCTCTCCATCATCTCTGAAAAGTCATGGAGAACAGGAGAGGTTCCTGACAACTGGAAGAAAGCAAATGTCACTCCAGTCTTCAAAAAAGGCAAGAAGGAGGACCCAGGCAACTACAGACCAGTCAGCCTCACCTCCATCCCTGGAAAGATGATGGAGCAGATCATCCTGTGGTCATCTCTAACCACATAGAAGACAAGAAGGTTATCAGGAGTAGCTAACATGGATTTACCAAGGGGAGATCCTGCCTGACTAATCTGATAACACTCTATGAAACCATGACCAAATGAGTAGATGAGGGAAGAGCAGTGGATGTCATATATCTTGACTTCAGTAAAGCTTTTGATACAGTCTCCCATAACATCCTCATAGAAAAGCTCAGGAGATGTGGCATAGACAGCTGGTCAGTGAGGTGGATTGCAAACTGGCTCAACAACAGAGTTCAGAGGGTCACCATCAGTGGCACAGAGTCAACTTGGGGGCCTGTGGCCAGTAGTATTCCCCAGGGACTGGTACTGGGTCCAGTTTTGTTCAGTATCTTTATCAGTGACCTGCATGAGGGCATTGAGAGTACCCTCAGCAAGTTCACTGATGATACAAAGCTGGGGGGGTTGGTTGACACCCTGGTCAGGCTGTGCAGCCATCCAACGTGACCTGGACAGGCTGGAGAGCTGGGTGCAGGCAAACCTCATGAAGTTTAATAAGGACAAGTGGAGGGTCCTACATCTGGGGAAGAATAACAACAGGCACCAGTACAGGTTAGGGGCTGCCCTGCTGGAAAGCAGCTCTACGGAGAAAGACCTTGGAGTGCTGGTGGACAGCAAGTTCTCCATGGAACAACAATGTGCTCTTGTGGCCGAGGAAGCCAATGGTGGAGTATCCTGGGGTGCATCAAGAAAGGTGTCCCCAGCAGGTCTAAGGAGGTTCTTCTTCCCCTCTACTCTGCCCTGGTGAGACCACACCTGGAACATTACATCCAGTTTTGGGCTTCCCAGTTCAAGAAATACAGAGGACTGATGGAGAGAATCCAACGGAGAGCTACGAGGGTGATTAGGGGACTTGAGTGTCTCCCCTATGAAGAGAGACTGAGATCTCTGGGGCTATTTAGTCTTGAGAAGAGAAGACTGAGAGGGGATCTGATCAATGTCTATAAATATCTGAGGGGTGGGTGTCAAGTGGAGGGGGCTAAGCTTTTTTCAGTGATCCAGGGTAATAAGACAAGGAACAATGAGTTCAAACTTGAACGTAGAAGATTTCACCTCAACATGAGGAGAAACTTTATGGTGAGGATGATGGAGCACTGGAACAGGCTGCCCAGGGAGGTTGTGGAGACTTTCAAAACCCACCTGGATGTGTTCCTTTGTGAACTACCCTGGATGATTCTGCTTTGGCAGGAGGGTTGGACCCAATGACCTCTTGAGGTCCCTTCTGACCTCTAATATGCTCTGATACTGTGATAAATGAAAAGGGAAAAACTAATCTCACTCTTCCACAGTGTTGTTTTATTTTTGTTTGTTTGTTTTTCTATTTGCTTCTTTTTCAATTAAAATGTGAAATTGTGAAAATAAAGAGTGGGAATAAAAATAGGTCAGAGTGAGAAGAGCTTTGAGGTTTTAAAGAGATATCTTATACAGTTTAGAGACAATAAGAGGTGGGCACAGGGGGCTCAAGAATTAGAGCAAATACTCTCAGCTCTGATCTGGACATCCTTCTGTAACTAAAAGTTTGGAGGAGTAGATGCATCTTTCAAGATTAAAGAGTATTAAGATGTTATCACAGAATCACAGAATATTAGGGGCTGGAAGGGGCCAACCCCTCTACCAGAGCAGGATCATAGAATCATAGAATCATAGAATCATAGAATCAGTCAGGGTTGGAAGAGACCACAAGGATCATCTAGTTCCAACCCCCCTGCCATGGCCAGGGACACCTCACACTAGATCAGGCTGGCCAGAGCCTCATCCATCCTGGCTGCAAACACCTCCAGGGATGGGCCCTCAACCACCTCCCTGGACAACCCATTCCAGGCTCTCACCACTCTCATTGGGAAGATATACATATACCAGATTACACAGGGACACATCCAGGCAGGTTTTGAATATTTCCAGAGAGGGAGACTCCACAACCCTCCTGGGCAGCCTGTTATATGAACATATTTTTAGGAATTAGGAAATACTAAGCCTCTACTACATAAACATCTCATTTGGATAGGATTACTGTATTCAGAACAGGACAGAAAAGAACGTATGAGCATTTTCATCTGTCACTTTTTTATGCTGCCAGATTTGTGTCCCCTAAAAGAAACAAGCGTGTGAATTCAAACCTAAAGTATATGAGGTGAACAGAAACTCAGCTCCAGAGAATGATATGTCAAAGTGATAACCCCAGCAAAATTCATCAAAAGAGGGAGGTATAGATGCTTCTTGCAGAGCATATGAAACATGTCATATTTTGTCAGATATACACAATTCCTCACTGCATGTGCCACTGGGAACCTAAAACACACATCTAGCCATGAAAAGCTAGAGTATGTCAATAAGACATGATGTAATATCCTTGATGAATTAATATTGAACCAAACAAGGACCCCCAGGTCACCGCTCTATGTCACTCCTCTGCATATGTAAAGTCAAGGCCTACTTCTCACACAGGGGAAGTTCAACATCCATTGCAACAGAGTTATCCTAATTTATACCAGATGGAATCAGGCCAATATTTAATACAACAAAATGATCCAAAATGGTTACCAGATGCTAAATATCCGGGATTTCATTGCATTATCTTCACTTCAGGCTTAAACTCTATAGAAAAATGTCTTTTGTCCGACACATTATCCTTGCAAGGAAATATTTTCCACATGTGATCATTAGAACCTATCCAGCTCATATTAGAGATCACAAGAGGTCACTCCTTCCTAGCAGTGACTCCCCAAACCCCATCATATGAGATAAGGACTGAAGCACAGAAGGGCAATGTAGGACAATTCTGCTGTTATAAAAATATTACCTGCCTCTCCATCATTACTATAGGAGTGAAAATGACTAATGAATCATCTGACACTGCAAAAATAATTAAAATAGAATTCATTGCAGTTACTGAAACTGGAATTTGGCCAGAATATTATGGTTAATATTCCTACCTGTGGTTAAAAGTAGAGGATTTTTAATGATCATGGAGTACCTGTGGCCACAGTTCATCTGTTCTACTTCTTGTCACATCAAGTCCTCAGCACATAAGAGTTCTCAACTTCCCAGTACCACCAGAAGACTTCAGTATACCCTGAAAAATTAATCCTTGTGGCATTACACAATTCTTTTACACATAAACCTTCCAGACTCTATAGCTAGATGGATAATGAGTTGTATCAAAGAGACCTAGAGGATTGCAACTGTCAGGAGTAAAGCACACAACTCTGCTGCTTCACCCTATATATATCAGACCCAGAAACCTGCTGAGACACTTCCTGTATGAAAACCAATACTTTTGTCAAATACTACAAACTAGACTTGCAATCCTCTTTGGACATGTCCTCAGGGGGCCAGATAATCCAAGCTGTTCTGATGCAGCAGGAAGCTGTCCAGTGTTTTAAGGTTTCATGGAGGCTGTTTTTCTGTTCACAGAGCTTACTATCTTTCAGATTGTAGAACTCAGATATGACTTCTTATGGATAAAGGAGTATGTTAATAAGGCAAAGTTTCATAAAAGGGGACTAAGTTAAAACAAAATCCTTATCTTCACAGAGATACTGGTGCTCATGTATTTCCCTGCTTTCTGTGCAGGGTTGTTTACAAGGACAAATTATTAATATTATTACAGAATCTGTGAAAATGGATGTGAAAGCCAGTTAAAATATGGAATGTTCAAGTGTCTCAGAGGACCCTTTAGTATCTTTGAGGTTTTAGAAGGACTTTATCTGCAGGAAATATGGTTGGGGGTCTTTAATTGAGCTAAGATGGTCAACTCACCTTTACATTGATTTAGAGCTCTAGGTGAAGGGAAGAGAATAATAGAAGGGATGATCTTTAGTACAAAAAGGAACAATGCATAATTTTTAAATCATCTACTAAGTAATTTAGAAAATATTTATTTTTATCTTAGCAGAAAAAAACTATCTACATTATATATATATATATATAAATATATACACACACACAGAGCTTTTCAATATATTTATTTTGATTTGGAGTGTATCTTACCATATTGGTAGAGCACTTAAGGCAACAAAGACCTCATTTTAGTTAGAATCTCATAAAAAACTATTGAAATCAAACAAAAGGCAGCAAGATGTCTCAGGAGAAGCACAATAAAATAGTATGAAAAATTTGGCCAAATAGGTTGTCTTATAAGAAAGAAATGAATAATCTCATAATTTGCTTTTAAGTATAACATCTGATGGAATAAATGTAATTATTTATAAAAGATAAAATATTTTGTAACTACTTAAGTATGCTTTAAATGCAGATTTTAAGTTAATCCAATGTTCACTCACTGTAACTATAGGGTTTGCCATGTTTATTTGGAGAAAAAAAAAAAAAGAAAGAAAAAAGTGTACACTCTCATATAAACTATTATTTCTGCATCACTTTTCCCAGCTGTTTTGCTCTTCCAGATCCTTCACCTGTGTTTCAAAGGCAGCACAAATCCCTTTATTATCTGTGTCGCCATAGTTGCTAAAAATCTAATCTAGCTCTCATCCTATCCTACCTTAATTGCTATAAGCAACCCTACTGTATAATTCTGTTGTGTGCAAGTCATGAAACAGCATACAGATAAACCCATCTTTGAGCACATTGAAGATGTTTGTTAAAAGGCAGTGGGTTTTCTTTTCTTTAGTTTAAAACATGACAAAATCCATTTTTAAAACTCCACATCTTAAAGTGATTTTGAAGCTCTGAACTTTTTAAAGTGATGTGCAAATGGCTGAATGATATCACATTGGCAATCAGTTGCTCACTGTTACAAGTTCCATTTTTCCATGCTGCTTCAAAAGCATGGTATAATCAACAAGTAAGCCTTTAAAATGCAAATTAAGCAAAATGCACCTTTAGAATGAAACAAGAAGAGACTCCTTTTTTTTGCACACACCAAGGCCAGAAAGGTCTATTTGATTGCAGTCACTTTGAAAATAGGACTAGGTAATTGGGGGATTTCAGAGGTCATTTTACCCCAAAGCCCCAGTACTGAACCTGTTAGTTTTAATTTCTAAGACTTGTGGTTATTTAATGTAACTAAAATGCCGATCACACAGAACAAATTAGTGTTGCAAGTAGTGTGGAATTTTTCCCGTCTGACACATGCTTCTTGCTTCAGAGAACGTGGTAATCAAAAATCAACACTAATAGCAGAATGCCTCTCTTATTATGAAAAATGTGGGAGTGAAAAATCTTTCTTGTCCTCTCTGGAGAGAAAGCAGAAAGATGAGCCAAGCCATCTTAAAATGAATATAATACTGATACTTGTGCTGGGGGAAAAGCAGGTAATTTTGGCCCCTTGCAGAGGGACCTGGACAGGCTGGGTCAATGGGCTGAGGCCAGTGGGCTGAGGTTCAACAAGGTGTGACGGGTCCTGCACTTTGGCCACAATAACCCCATGCAGCACTACAGGCTGGGGATGAGTGGCTGGAGAGCATCCTGGCTGAGAGGGACCTGGGAGTACTGGTTGACAGATGGCTGAGTGTGAGCCACCAGTGTGCCCAGGTGGCACAGAAGGCCAATGGCATCTAGCGTGTATAAGGAATAGCGTGGCCAGCAGGACTAGGGATGTAATTCTGCCCCTGTACTCAGCACTGGTGAGGCTTCACCTGGAGTACGGTGTGCAGTTCTGGGCTCCTCACCTCAGGAATGATATTGAGGTGTTGGAGGGGGTCCAGAGGAGAGCAACGAGACTGTTGAGGGGGCTGAAGGGAAAGTCGTATGAGGCAAGGCTGAGAGAGCTGGGGTTGTTCAGCCTGGAGAAGAGGAGACTTAGAGGGGACCTTATGACTCTCTACAACTACCTAAAAGGAAGCGTAGTCAGGTGGGGGTCAGACTCGTCTCCCATGCAACTAGTGACAGGACAAGAGGGCATGGTATGTGATTCTGTACTAACTGTCATTGTGGTCAATGGCTGGGGAAAAGAAATGCATTCACAGTTTCTAAGACTGAAAGGATTACCATGCCCATACAAGAAAATACTTCTTTTCCTCATCACAAGAATGCATCAAATAGGTGACAAAATATTTCCCTCATTACCTGAAATGAACAATATATTAAAAAGCTCTTCTTGCTTTAAAAGCATGAATAATTGCAAGCTGGAAACCTTGTCCAATAAAATTTTACTCCCAGAAAACTGCTTCTAGGAGTAAAAGGAGGAAACCAAATGTCACTCCAGTCTTCAAAAGGGGAAAGAAGGAGAACCTGGGTAACTATAGACCAGTCAATCTCACCTCCATCCCTGGAAAGGTGATGGAGCAACTTATTCTTGGTGCTGTTTCTAGCCATACCAAGGGTAGGAAGGTTACTGGGAGCAGTCATCACGGTTTTACCAAGGGAAAGTCATGTTTAACCAGCCTGATAGCCTTTTATTAGGACATAACCATGTGGGTAGATGATGGTAGTGCAGTGGACATGGTTTACCTTGATCTCAGGAAAGCATGTGACAGCCTCCCACAGCATCCCTGATGCTAAAGTGAGGAACTGTGGTCTGGGCAATCGGGTAGTGAGATGGAAGGTGAACTGGTTGAGGGAAAGAAGAGAGTCGTGGTCAGCGGGATGGAGTCTAGTTGGAGGCCTGTATCTGGTGAAGTCCCTCAGGGCTCAGTTCTGGGCCCAATATTATTCAATGCATTCATCAACAATCTGGATGAGGGAACAGAGTGCACTGTCAGCAAGTTTGCTGATGACACAAAACTTGGAGGAGTGGCTGACACACCTGAAGGCTGTGCTGCCACTCAGCAAGACCTGGACAGACTGGAGAGTTGAGTGGGGAGAAATTTAATGAAATACAAGGGCAAGAGTAGAATCTTGTAGGGCTGATGTGTTGGAGAGCAGCTCTGGTGAAAAGGAATTTGGGGTCCTGGTGGACAACAGGATGACCATGAGCCAAGAGCGTGCCCTCGTACTGAAGAAGGCAAATGGCACCCTGGAATGTATTAGAAGGGGTGTAGTTAGTAGGCAGAGAGAGGTTCTCCTCCAGCTCTGCCCTGGTGAGGCTACATCTGGAATACTGTGCCCATTTCTGGGCCCCCCAGTTCAAGAAGGACAGGGAACTTGTGATGGTTTTAAGGCTATGCCTTTAATTTCTTTTCACAGAGTTCGAGCGGAAAAGTAAAAGAATGAAAATAAATCACAACTGGATGTAAGAAAGCAAAATAATGATTCTAAACACTTCCATTGGAGAGATAGAAATGTTTAAGAGTCAGTACTCACAACAAAGTTTCAGTCTGTCAGTCTGTCTGGTGTTTCTTTGCTGGGCAGTCTGAGTTTCCCTTCTGACTTTTGCTTTTTGGGCACACACCCACATACTGACCTTGAAAAGCTAAGTTTAACAGCCTCTCTGCTTCTTGTTTTTTCTTCCTTCTGCCATGGGGGTCTGCGGAAGGCAGGGAAGAGGGAGGCAGGGGGGCAGCTTTCCTGGCTTTGGCCAGGAGGGTTTTGTGCTGTTTCTGTTAATTGTACATATTTGTAAATACAGTGAATACTGTATATTTGAACATATTCATTGCAGTCCATTGTAGACTGTGGTTTTTGCGTTGTAAATACAGCTTAATTTGCTTCTGAACTGAGCCAGTCTGGTGTTATTAATGTGGGAGGGGAATTTCAGCCCACCACACTACAACAGAACTGCTTGAAAGAATCCAGTGCAGAGACACAAAGATGATGAGGAAAGGCTGAGGGAGCTGAGTCTTTTTAGCTTGGGGAAGAGGAGACTGAGGGTGACATAGGGTGAGTGTCAGAAGGAAGAAGCCAGGGTCCTCTCAGTGATGTCCAACGAAAGGACAAGGGGCAACGGGTACAAGCTGGAGCACAGGAGGTTCCATGTAAACAATAAGGAAAAACTTTTTCACTGTGAGGGTGACAGAGGACTGGAACAGGCTGCAGAGAGATGTTGTGGAGTCTCCTTCTCTGAAGATATCCAAAACCCACCTGGATGTGTTTCTGTATGACCTACTCCAGGTGATCCTGATCTATAAGGGGGTTGGACTAGATGACTTTTTTGAGGTCCCTTCCAAGATGTAATACTCTATGATGTTGTGATTCTTGTTTCAAGGTTTAGTTTGTGTAGCTTCAACTTTCTGTTGCCAGGTTTGGTTATTCCTTGTGATTAAGACTGAATTCCTTCTTCGCCTTCTGCTATAGGTCTTGCTATAGTTTGAATATCTATCCCAGGTAATTAAAATTGCCCCAAACTGTCTCTTTACCAGCCTGAATATATTTTCCAGACTAATTTGCCTCTCATTGTTTTAATTCTTTTCAGTGATATTTTCCATGGGGTTTTCCCAAGAGCAAGTACCAGGGCTGGACACTGTATTGAGAGAACATTTAGAAAGAAAGCTTCTACTTTAGGGATCGGTGTTCTGTATCACAGAACAAGTAACGCTGCTGGGATGCATCAGAAACAAGGGCAGAATTAATTTTTCTCCAAATTGTGTTGGAACATTTAGGATATCTTCACACTATATATTAATAGATCAGAGTTAATTTGCCTTTCCACTCAGAGATGGAAACCTAACTCCAGGTTACAGAGTTACAGTGGAAATCTTTCATTCTAGGCTACCTAACTCTTAAATTCTTTATTTCCAATATCCTGTGGTGGCAGCAGTGCTACAGTCTTGTGATTACTGAGATGAAGGTAAGTGAAATTATATTAAAAGCAAGCGCAAGTGGAGGTTTAATGGAGCATACAGACAAATTCAGTTGAATTAAAGAGTCTGGTATCTTGACTGGGTGAAAATTAGGATGGAAATATGAATAAGTTTGGAAGTTTGGTATTACAAATTATCACAGTTTGCATGGGAAGAGTGCTGAAGCTCTGCTAGCTCAAGAGGTGAGTTCAACTCAGTGTCATCATCCCATCAGAAAGAGCTTAGCAATACTCTCCACTCATCAGAAAAATCATGTTCGCTGTGCTCACCAGAATGTGGCAAACCAGACAGCTGTCATGAAGACATGCAGCTATCCAGGCTGCAGGAGTGCCAGAGCCTTTCACTGGCAATGGGTGGCAGTAGTGAAAATTACTGGGTGTGCTGTGAATGAGTAGATGACTTGCTCAGCCTAGTAGGAAGGTGTGAGAGGAAGTTTAAGGAGCATCAGGGAGACTTAGCAAGAGATAGACTGCTGGAGCCAAGCTCTGCTCTCCCTGAAAGAGAAACAGGAGCACCCATCAGAAAATACCCAAGACTAAGGGGACCTTGTATCATTCCCCACCAGGCTGAAGGCAGCAGCCTAAACGAATGAGGAGAAGGGGGGCAAGGCCTCACTCAGGGCCACAGACGAATATCCTCTGTGCCCACGTTGACCCTCCTAGCTGCCTCTGTACAACAGGTATGAGGCTTTTGTTGAGGACAGTTAATGGAGGATGTAGATGACAATCCATTTAATCCACAGGTGTCTCCCAGGTCAGAGAGGGCTATCCCCACTTATCAGAGCCACATCCACAATGAAGAAAAGAAACGTTATAGTTGCACATGACTTCCTTCTCAGAGAAAGAAAGAGTCAAAGGGAAGTCTTACAGTTCCTTGGAGTATTATCCATTACTAATCTTACACGTAGGTGCAGAGGAAACTTCAACCCATAATCAAAAGAGACTTCAAAGCCTTGGGATGGTTAGTGAGGGAGTCTGAGGCACAGGTTATTTTTTCCTTCCTTCTTCCAGTTGCAGGCAGTGACACTGAGAGTAGCAGATGGATTATTAATACTCTTAATACCATTAATACTCTGTGGCTGGTGTCACCACCATAATTTTGAGTTTTTCAACAATGGGATTGTAACAGCAGGGTGTCTTCTGACCTTCTTTAGCAATGTGGTGTGGGCAGGTATAGCTTCTTAGAGAGAACACTTATGCAGAGATACTAAAATGTGCCTACCAGTGTTAATAATGTTTCTACTTGATACATTGCCTATATGAAGCAATTGCACAAGCGTTAATAGCTCTTTGGAAGCAACACTTGGGAGGTTAAAAAGTTGCCATCTGATTTGTAGGCTATTCTTTATCACATTATTTGAGTGAAAAAAGAACCCAGGGGATTACAGACAGGAAGTATAAATGCATGTTTCACTGGATGATCAATAGATCTAGCGATCCTGTTTCTTCATTCTAGACTGCACTACACAGACTACAGTGAATAAATAAAACAGTGAAGTGTGTTGAATGTTTCAGCTTGCTGGACAAGAGACTGTATGTGTTTCTGCACACACATCTGAGAATCTTATACTGTTTATGGTAATGACTGAAAAATGTATAAACTCAAAAAGGTTTACTTTCAATATTAACCTGAAATCATGTAAAATCTGATCTTTAAATATGTAACATTTTCATTTCCATGAAGCGGATTAGTTTTACCTGTTCATACTGCTGAACAGCATCTGATGAACAGAAAACAAGTTCTGGCTGTTTAGTGCTGTTAAAAATCCCAGGACCACTCTGATACTCCTGAGGAGGCAGCCAATCTCTTTTTGGTGGTGCACAATAGTAAGACAAGAAACGACTGATACAAGCTTGAACATAGAAGATTTCACCTCAACATGAGGAGAAACTTCTTTACAGTGAGGGTGACAGAGCACTGGAACAGGCTGCTCAGAGGGGTTTTGGAGTCTCCTTCTCTGGACGCATTCAAAACCCACCTGGACTTTTGGTGGACTGTGCGGACTGCCCTAGGTTATCCTGCTTTGACAGGGAGGTTGGACCAAATGATCTCTGGAGGTCCCTTCCAACCTCTAAGGTACTGTGATACTGCGTGATACTATGATATCTCAGAAGTGGATTTGAAATCGAAAGCCAGACTTTCTGCTTATCCCAGCATGGTGATTATCAGCATTTCCTTCATTTTGAAGCGTGTCAGAATACTTGGGCTTCTGCTGTATAGCAGCTTTTAGGTGCAAACTCATCTGCCTAAGTACTTGGATGAAGCTTTCCTATAATCTGGATTCTCCAACACAAAAATAGCTTGAGACATACAAAACAAGTATACTACTGTGATATATCACAGTATCACAGTATATCAGAGGTTGGAAGGGACCTCAAGAGATCATCAGGTCCAACTCCCCTGCCAAAGCAGGATCACCTAGGATAGTCTGCACAGGAATGCATCCAGGTGGGTTTTGAAAGTCTCTAGAGAAGGAGATTCCACAACCCCTCTGAGGAGACTGTTCCAGGGCTCTGTCACCCTCACTGTAAGGAAGTTTCTCCTCATGTTGAGGTGAAATCTTCTATGTTATAGTTTGAACTCATTGTTCCTTGTCCTATCACTCTGTACCACCAAAAAGAGCCTGATCCCCTCCTCCTGACACCCACCCCTCAGATATTTATACATATTGATGAGATCCCCTCTCAGTCTTCTCTTCTCCAGACTAAACAGCCTCAGGGATCTCAGTCTCTTCATAGGGGAGAAGCTCAAGTCCCCTAATCATCCTCGTGGTTCTCTGTTGGATTCTCTCCAGCAGTTCTCTGTCACTCTTGAACTGGGGAGCCCAAAACTGGACACAGTATTCCAGGTGTGGTCTCACCAATGCAGAGTAGAGAGGTAGAAGAACTTCCCTAGACCTGCTGGGAACACCCTTCTTGATGCACCCCAGGATCCCATTGGCTGTTTTGGCCACAAGAGCACATTGTTGTTCCATGGAGAACTTGCTGTCCACCAGCACTCCAAGGTCTTTCTCTGTGGAGTTGCTTTCCAGCAGGGCAGCCCCCAGCCTGTACTGGTGCCTGTTGTTATTTCTCCCCAGATGTAGGACCCTCCACTTGTCCTTAATAAACTTCATGAGGTTTGCCTGCACCCAGCTCTCCATCCTATCCAGGTCATGTTGGATGGCTGCACATCCTGGGGTGCATCAAAAGAGGGGATTGAGAGAGGTGATTCTGCTACTACACTCCACTCTGGTGAAAGTCCACCTAGAGTCTTCAGCACAAGAAAGACAATGCATCTGTTGGAGTGTATTCAGAGGAGGAACACAAAAAAAGATCAGAGGTCTCGATCACCTCTCCTATGAGGACGGACTGAGAGAGTCGGGGTTGATCAGCCTGGAGAGGGCAAGTCTCTGGGGAGATCTTATTGAAGCCTTTCAATACTTGAAACAGGCTTGTAAGAAAGATGAGGAGTGTCTGTTGTGATGGGACAAGGGACAACAGTTGTAAACTAAAATATGATGAATTCAGAGAAGATGTAAGGAAGACATTTTTTACAATGATGGTAATAAAACACTGAAAGTGGTTGCCCAGAGAAGTGTTAGAAGCCTCATTCCTGGATACATTCAAGGTAAAGTTGGGTGGAGCTCTGAGCAACTAGATCTAATAGTTGGTCCTGCACATTGCAGAGAGGTTGGACTAAATGACCTTCAAAGGTGCCTTGCAACCCATATTATTCTATGATTCTGTGACTTTGTGTATATTAGATACTGACTCTTTATAACTCTCTCTCCTGGCAGCCTACCTATCCCCACTTCACCATCACTCTCGTGTTAAAGCACAATCAGAAGCTGGGGCAGATAAAAGTGACATTACAAGATGAAAGCTGTAACTATCTAGAAATTCCAGATTTTGATTGGGCAGTTTGTTTCTGTTGTGCTCAAAATAGTTTGAGAGGTTACAAATTGAACTGATTTCCTCAACAGCAACAACTATGAGGCTCTGATGGACAGTGTCATGAAGAGATGTGCCCTTTTTTATTTGATGGGAAATTATTCAAGCTGGATTTAAGTAGGAATGGGCACTGCTGTGTCTCTGCAGAAAGGCCTCCAAATTTGCTTAGGCTCAAGGATAGCATGCATTTCTGAATTTGCTGCTGATCAGCTTGATTCACAAGAAAGCAAATGGTTGTAAATCAGTGCTCAGCTTTAGAAAGTGCAAGGTGCTTACACATATTGTCAGTAATTCTAGAAGAGAAATTAGAGACAGAAAATGGGAAGGACTCATACAGTCCTTTTAAAAAAAAAAAGAGAGAGAGAGAGAGAATAGGAATACCCATCTTTGTGCTGGGAACAAGACACTGGAATCTGTCAAGAGAAAAGGTCTAGTAATCTACAGACTAGAAACGTTGGCATATTAAGTATTTCTTTTCCTGTACTTAAAAAAGAAAAAGAACAGGTTAAAAAGCTGTACTAAGTTTTACATGTCACAGAAAATATCCACATTCCTTTGCCAAGTAAAATTGCAAATGATAGTCATTTGAGGGCTGCACTAATGTTTCACAAGAGCTCTGGAAAGCAGAAAACACTTTTGTACAATGAAGTTTGATGACAGCCCTGATTCATCCTCAATAGATCTTGCTGAGGACTTCTGGTTGGAGTTATCACAGAACTTCTCCTACTGAGTAACCCTCTGTCTACAGTGCTGCAAGTACCTCTTTATTGCAGTGTACATGGTGGTAGAATGAGTTACAGACTGCAGGTGCAGAACCTTGAGAATATGGGGAAAGTACTAGCAATGTCTCCAACTAGTCATCTCTGGAACTAAGCATCCTAAATGCTCAGGTAAATACTTCACTGAACAGTTACACCACTTCAAGGATGTACCTGTCCATAGTAATTCTGTATGAATATCCACAAACTAGGTCTGGACAAGCTGGTCACACTGCTTGTCTTTGCACTGCACTATGTAGATGGTTTTTTTCTACTCCAGGTGTAATAAGCACATATTTTAGTTCTCCAAATTCAGTTCCTTGAATGTTGGTCAAGAGGTGTATCTGCCACAGAAATACAGCAGTAACATGCCGTGGAATTGCTTTAAAGACCTTTTATTCTTTCTGCATCTGCTTTGAACAGCTTAATTGTGATTTCTTGTTAATCGATAGATGGACCAGCATTCATTGAAAACAGCACAGGAATAATATTATTATTACTTTTATCCCTCAAAATATGGGGAGACATCAAATATTGTCACTGTGTCATCCTCTCACTTGAGCAAAATTGTGGAGGAAAAGAAGACATTTCTGAGACCTTACTTTGATGTGATGATGAAAACATTGTCAATACAAAGCTGAAATGCCTTTGAACAAGAGGAAAAACAAGAGTTTGTGAAAGGGAATTCTCAGCTCCTTATCTCTGCAGTCAAGGAGAAAAATGATAACCAAAAGAGTAGGAAAGACCTCAGGTTTTTCACAGGCAAAGCTGGCTACAGACACTGGTACAGGATTTACAGTTAGGGAAAAGTATTTGTGCTACATTGAAGATCAGCTTGAAAAAGCAGCTATTTTTCATTCAACAGACATAATTATAAACTCCAAATAGAATAACTTTTCTTGTTTTCACTAACTGATCATTTTAACAACTTTGAGATAGCTAGGTCAACAAATACAGTAGTATTATGGAGAAAAACAGAAAGTCTGAACATGTATGTGAACAGAAATTCTTGTAACGTTTTAATCTGCATCTCATATGGCACAGCTATTGAATTCTTGAGGCTAGTGTGCAACTTTGAGGTTTGGGACATTTGTCACACTAAGTGATCTCCCTGACCTTATTCATGGACATATTCGTGAACTGCACACTCTTCAGGCAGCTTTCTGTATCACACAAAGTTTCCCTGAAGCCAGAGGGCTGAAGGCATAAAAGAGTCCATGCAATTCTAACAAATGCATTTAGCAACTTCCCAGAACTACAGAATAAGGCTATATATTTTAAAGTGTTCAGAGACTAGTGATGTAGTTTTCTTTATGTGAGCACCATACATAGCACAGTAAATTTTTTTATTAGATCTCTAGGTAATACTGAAATACTCATTTTTATATTACTCTTGATAATGTTTCATACTATGCTATGAATACTTAGCATGCACAATGAACTTCTAAAGGACTATTTAATCTTAACACCTTCCTATAAAACAATGCAAACCAAAAAGAAATACACACAAGAACAAATTTTGACCAACTGTGTGCTTTAGCTAGGAAAACACTTTAGCATCTGCTTTATACTATCTCTGGGGAGTCCTTCTATGCTTAAAATTAAGCAGTTTCTTAAATGCTTTGCTGGATTAGCTCTCCAGAGCTAAAACATGAGATTCTACAGTTTGTCATAATATTCCTGATTTAATGAGTCCCTATGCTTTTGTCAATTGGCATCTGAACATTAATGTTTTTCTAGTATAGTTGTTGCTTGAGTGAATATGGGTAATAAAAATCTGTAGCATTGCACAAAATATACTTGATTCTGTCCTTCCATTTGTCGTGAAGATGTATTTTCTGAACCCAATTAATAATGCAAGCTAATTGTCAAGAAGCATCTGCTGCAGTATTCTTGAAGAGCTTCTGAACACAGTGATAGAAGGAATTGTAATTCCAAGGCCTTGAAAAACTATGCATATCTGTGCATTCTCTCTTTTCTTCTGTGGTCATTATTTTAATGAACAGGTTTAGATAACACATCTCAGGAAAGGTAGGTATTAACAGACCAAATTACTGCAATATCCATAACTAATCAAGAGCTATGAAGTGGCTCAGCAGGGAGTCTAACTCATAGCCTAGGATTGATCTATATAGAATTTGTATGTGGGAATGAAATGATCTAATTGTACCAAATACCAAAGTGATGGGACAAATCCATATTTGGGGTAAATCAGCATTGGCTTGGATGAAAGTGCCATCTTAAACTAGGAGTTTGCCCCATTGCATTTAATTCAAGTGTTCTCTAGGGCAGTGGATTCAGCAGGCAGTCATCAGGCATAGATACTACAACACTCAAGGTTGTGGTACTTAGGGCACACAACAAAGTGCTGCACTTCCCAGCAAAGAGTATCTTTGTCATTTAGGGGCATAGATGCACCCTCTCCTACCAAGTTGCAGTAGTTAAATACAAAAAAATCTTTCCTGCTTTTCACTTCTGCTCTTTACATTTGAATCAAGATACAGTATTTGTCAGATAGGATAGAGCTAATTTTCTTCATAATAGCTAGTGTGTGGCTGTGTTTTGGTTTTGTGATTAAAATGGTGTTGATATCCATCAATATTTTCGTTATTGCTGAGCAGCACTTACAGTGTCATGGCTTTTTCTGCTTCTCACACTGGCCCACCAGCAAGGACACCAGGGATGTACAAGTTGGAAGGGAACATAGTTAACCTCAACTGACCACAGGGATGTTCCATACTGTAAGGAAGAAAGAGGAAAGGGAAACATTCACAGTTATGGCATTTGTCTTCCTATGTGTGATGGAGTCATGTTTCCCACAGATGGCTGAACATCTACTTGTCAATGGGAAGCAGTGAACTAATTCCTTGTTTTGTTTTGCTTGCATGCATGGCTTTTGCTTTACTTATTAAACCCATAAGGTTTTTCACCTTTGCCCTTCCAATACTCTTTCCCATGACACTCAAGCGGAAGCAAGCAGCAATGTGAGGCTGGGGTTAAACCGTGACAGACACCAATTTCTAGGCTCTGAGCAGTAGAGAGGTGGTCAATGAGTTCTGATTTAACATAAAGTTGATTTTTTAAATGTACATAACTAACACACATAATTGTACATACATGATTAACACTAACAGGCACATGCTTAGATGAGGTAATTAGGTCATAGGAAGTTATACCTAAATATGTCAGTATTTCTTTCCCTAAGTCAAAATACCTTTGATATCCCATATACTCACTGTTTTCACAGAATTTGTCCATGCAGTACTACAGTCCACCTTCGATAACTTCAGAGGATGTTATGCAATACCAAATAACAGAGAAGCAGGAAGAAACTTTCTCCCAGCAAGTAGGTTTCCTGCTTAATTCTAAAGCTATAAAGACATCAAAACCAAACCCCTCCTGCTGACCAACTTTATTCATTTAGGCATGTTGCATAAATTTTAGGCCCAGCCTCTTCTACCAATTAGACTGCTGAGAATAAAACAGTAAAATAAGCACATTATCCATCAATGTGGAATGAAAACAGGTCTGCATAAAAGCTCTTAAACTTTTTATTTTAACTATTCCTAACAGATTCTAATTAAAGCTAATTACCCAGTCTCTCTATTATTGCATTTTATGATGTTCTAGAAGATATGATCAGAGCTAATTTCTCAGGTCATCACAGTACAGATTGAAATGACCACATTTCTCTGACTTCTTGTGAATATCACCTCTTATCTTCCCAGGAGCAGCATATACCAGGCAAGCTTTTTGTTATTAGTTACACAGTACCTTCAAGTGCATGACTAAGTCAAGACTCGGAATAATATAATCCAGCATCAGTTCACAAAAATATATCATACTAAAATCAGCTCAGAGTCGGCTGACCAGATCAGAGTGGAGTTTGAACTAGCATGTTTGAAACTATGGAACTGCCAAGTAAAAGCCTGAACATGTATACATAGATATAGGCATATAAAATAGATAAAATCATAACATTAGAATTTTCAGGGTTATATACTAAAAAAAGATCAGGATGTGGAGGAATTGTTTTCTTTTCCAATATACAATCTACAACAGCAAGTACAGAGGTACAAGAAATAAACAAGGATAGATATGTAATAGGTTTATTTCTAATTATTTATTGAATAAATGTGATTGACTATTGAGTTTTAATTCAACTGACAGGATTTATTTATCCATTTCTATTAAAAAACACTTCTTTTTTTGGGAGTTTTAAGGATTACTCTTTCCTTTTTGCAACAATCTGACAAGATGTCATGAAACATGATAGAAAAATGTTATCCTGTCTTCAAAGGTCTTAAACATAAAAAAGGAATAAAAGAGGTCAGAGAATGAATTATGCATATAAACACAACTACAGTTACTTACCACGTCTGCATGTCTACAAATATTTCATTATTGCAATTTCTACTGAAATCTGTCAAATTTCACTGAGTTTACAGTGCCACTCAGTAGAAAGCCTAGGTTTTTGCATTTTGGTTTATTAGTTTTGTGTCATTGGTTAAATTTCATCCACTGTCTGGGAATTTTTTGAAGAACCAGTAGAGATTTCTTTAAGAAAAAAATATTTCTAAGAGCAGAAAGCTGCAACTCAGAGAGGGATCTGTATGTATTGGTTCACTGTTGACTGATTATGAGTCAGCAGTGTGCTCAGGTGGCCAAGAAGGCCATTGACATCCTGGCTTGTATTAGAAACACTGTGGCCATCAGGAACAGGGAGGTCATCATCCTCCTGTATGCAGCACTGGTGAGGCCATACCTCGAGTACTGTGTTCAGTTCTGGACCCCTCACTACAGGAGGGACATTGAAGTGCTGGAGCATGTTCAGAGAAGGGGACAAGGCTTGCAGAGGGCTTGGAGCACATAACCTATGAGGAGTGTCTGAAGGAGCTGGGGTGGTTCAGTCTGGAGAACAGGAAGCTGAGAGGAGACCTCATCCCTCTCTACAATTACCTGAAGGGAGGTTGCTGTGAGGAGGGGACCAACCTCTTCTCCTTGGTGGCAAGCAACAGGACTAGAGAAAATGGTTTCAAGCTGTGCCAGGGGAGGCTAGATATCAGGAAATAATTCTTCACAGAGAGGGTTATCAAACACTGGAATGGTGTGCCCAGGACAGTGGTGAGTCACAGTCCCAGGAGGTGTTTAAGCAGTATGTAGACCTGGCACTAAGGGACATGGGCTTAGTATTGAACCTTCGGTGCTGGGTTGAGGGATGGCCCAGATGATCTTTGAGCTCTCTTCCAACCAGATGGTTTTTGTGATTCTGTGAAATAATTAATAATTAACATACATCGAGTGTCAAAAGTAGATGTAGAATCCATATTCTTAACAGGACATGAGTTCTGAACTCCTGAATTTCTTTAGAAAAATGTAACTACAAACATCAGAATAAAAACACAAAAGCTTTTTTTGTGTTTTGAATTCCATCTCATTCCATTACTGATAAAATACACATGGTTACTCTTGATAACAAGATAAATCATTGCTGAAAAGAGTGGATTACCTTCTGGGACACACACAGACAGCAAAGTATTATGAAACTATATTTGGAACTGAAGAATACACCACAGAGTCTGATCATAGATTCAAGTATTGATGGCAGGTTCATTAGGGGGCTAAACAAAATGTGAAATTCTTGAAGGAAATGTGTAGTATCTGTTAGGATAAAACAGTAACAGAAATCATTGCAGGTTGGGCATGGACATAATCATTAACAATAAGCAGAATTTTCTCACAGGAGTTTCAGAACAATTTTAGTATTAATGGCAAAGTATTAAATGTTTATGGAAAGTTAATAGGTAATTAATAGATTGCAATTATCATAAACCATATTAGCGAAACATTTCATAGGATGACAGTGCCTTGCAAAACACATTTAATTGTGTATATTTTCAACACAGATTCTCAAACTGTATGAAGCCTAGCAACCGATGAAATATATGCCAAAGCTGGGCTGCTGATAATTTTTAACCATATTTTAATAGATAATGCAATTTTAGCCTTAAAATTTTTTCTCAGAAACATATTTCAAACACTTGAATTTTTCCCATTGGTAAGAGAAGGAAAAAGAGAGATAAGGGAAGTCAGAACCACTTTTTATACCACTTCTTTGTTTCTAGTGACAAAAAGTATGACAAGAAAAAATTCTATTTTTATATAAAAGTGCAGTGATAGTCATGTTTTACTGGGATGTTCAAAGACATTAAAAAAGTCTTTCACAATTTCTGAAATCTCCTTGACTTTTTTTTCCCACACAACTCCTTTTTCTCCCAGCCAATCAGCCAACTTGCTAATAAAATACAGAGAAACACACCCTAACTACACAAGAATGAGACCAGGTGGTGTTTCAAGGGAAACTGGAGATAAGTTTGCAAATGCCTCTAATTGCACATTAGTGCTTATAAAAATACACAGCAGGGAACTAAATACAAACCTCAAAGAAAAACTATTTTTCCCCCTCAGAAAACTACTTTGCCATGCCTTGTGGGGGACACAGTCACCCTATTTAATTCATTTTCTTGTCATGTTCAATGTAAGAAAACCCTCTAGAAGCCTGCTCTGGTTTTGAGGTAAGACTAATAAGGCTTAAATATACTTAAGAAATCGTCTATGCCTAACCTGTACTGAGGGGTAAATTACAACAGTTGCTCTATCACCTGACAATCCCTCCTTAGCAGAGAAGTGGAATCAGGGAAAATCAAGGAGGCCCAAGGGTTGAAAGAGCTTGGAGTGAGGAGGAGGCCAGCCTCTTCTCCTTGATGACAAACAACAGAACTAGAGGAAATTATTACAAGCTGCATCAAGAAAGTTTAGGCTGGGTATTAAGAAATGCTGAAAGGGTTATCAAACATTGGAATGGTCTGTCTAGAGCAGTGGTGGAGCCACTGCCCCTAGGGATGTTCAAGTGGTGTGTGGACCCGGCACTTATGGACATGGTTTAGTGTTGACCCTTCAATGCTGGGTAGAGGGTTGGACTGGATGATCTTTGAGGTCTTTTTCAACCAGAAATAGTCTGTGATTATGTGAAATAAAAACAGATTTAATGAAACAACAAAATCGATGTCAATATAAAAATTTACAAAGTTATTCTCAGCCCAGCAAATATATTTTGGTCACAATAAATGGGAAAATAGTCCTTGGGAAATCAGGAGAACGAGAAGAAAAGTCAAGAAGGAGCCCAAGTAGGAAGCTTGCTGCCATTATTAAACTTCCCCCTTTACACTAAGCATGATGTTCATGGAATGGAATATACCTGTAGCCAACTCAGCCAGCTGCTCTGGCTGACTCAAAACTGCTAATGGTCTGCCACCCATGGTAGGCGTGTAATTCTATCACAGCAAAACCAAAACAGTAAGTCCTAGGAGGCTGCATTTTCCTTGAACTACGTCTTCAATCCTTCCTAGACATTAACCCCAAAACCCTCAGACATGCTTGAATTGTCAGAGAGTAGTCCCAACCATAACATGTTTTCAGGTATTCATCTAGAGGAAGTCAAAACAAATAAAAGCCCCACTGCAGGGCAGTGACCAGGGAAGCTTCAAGGGGATATTTGTAATTAATATGGTTTCAAATACAGTCATGTTTGAATGGGTATGGCTGAGGGCACAGTCTGTTTAGAGCCTCAGTGTAAATGAGGTGTGGCTGGAAAGCCAGATCATGGATATATCTGACTGATGGAATTTTTCCCTCATAGCCTAGGGGATGGTCATTTAGAGATTAGGAGTCTTTTCTGACTGAAATGAAAACAACTTTAAATATATTTGAAGCTAACAGACAAGAAGCAGCAGGGACTACACACATTCCATGAACAGAATTTTCTCTAAATATAAAGAATAAAGTAATAAAAGAACATTATAGAACATTATTATAACATGTTATAAAACCTCAGAAGAATACACATGCAATCCAACAGCTGTGACAGAAGAAACAATAGTTATCAAGGCTAGTCAGAGCAACAGTTTGACAAAGAAAACCTCTGTCACAAAAATGAGAGGAATGCCTGCTTGTTGCCAGGCTGTGGCTGGTATTGTAAAGGTGTGCTAGTTTAACAAAGGGGTAAAGTGATAAACTGCATACAATGTGACAGGCTTGGAAGACCACAAAGTCACTTTGTATGTTTGAGTTTATTAGCCTTGAAGACTCACAGCAGCAAGGTCATTTTGCTTCAGCTTTCTTATAATGAAGCACACCAGCATGGCTTGCTTCTCAAATTTTCCAGAGAAAATGTATTATTTAATGCAATTAGTGAGAACACCCCAATTCCAAAATTTAGGACAAAACTAGGTGCAAGAATATGTCATGCAGCCACCTCTACTTCCCAGAAATATCAGCCTTCATTTCATAGACACAATTTTTCTGCTTTGTCCTCATAAGAATACACTTTTACATCTTTCATTCTGTCAAGACTGGCCCAGCTGTGCTAGCTGGTGTAGGTGTGACTGAAGTCAAAAACTCCAGTTGCAATCTATGTCATCATTGAATGACAACCAGTCATACAAGGATCATGTGCTCCTCTATGCTCTATACAAAATCCAAAAAGCCACACAAAATCATTAGGAAAGGCAGGTCTTAGTGGTCTTTTGAGTCCACGAACAGCTACAAAGTCTATGAGATCTCCAAACCTAGTTGTATAAAGACTCACAAAAGCTTTAAAATGATAACTAAAACCTGTAAGCCACTCTTGGGAAACAAGTTTTGCTGCTACTCCACATGAATTTTCTTTCCTTGGAAGTATACAGAGTCACCTATGTTGGTGTGAATGCATGTTGTAAGCATCAGATTAAAAACACTAGTAGTAATAAATTGCACAGTAAAAACAATAATGTAGATATTTCCTTTTTTCTACAAACCTCTTCTGGTAAAAATATATGGAAGTGGCTAAGTGCCCTTTCTTTGTCAGGTAGCAGTGTGGATGTCCTAAGCCACTTTTATGTTGTGTGCTTTGACAGCTTGCCTTTCGTTCCATTTGTGATAGGGTGACCCTGATTCTAAATGGCTACTCCACCATTAAAGTTCAAGAAATACAGAGGCTTATATCCTTAGTTTTATAACCGAGAAAATGACCATTTGAGTATGAGAGACAAAAACTTTACTGTCCTCTGAACCTGGTAACTGCCTTAAGTACACTTTATGGTGTATAGCTGTAGACTTAGGAAAGTACAGTGGTACCTTTTGCATTAAAAGTCAAAAGAATTTTGTACTTTAACACACCTTTCAAAATTTCTGCAAATCTCCAATCTTTTGGCTGTCAGCCACTAACACCCACAAATTACTTTGCTTCTGTCTATTGTATACTGATTGTAACTACCAGTTTTGACATGACATCAGTTTCCTTCTTCAGACCTGATAAATATGAAACGTAACTTGGACCAGACATTTTCCCTCTTGCCCCAGGAAAATGTAGGTGAGACACAGAGAAGAGCTGTTTGCCAGCCAAACACAACTCCTTCCCAGTCATCACCTGTAGTGAACATTTTGCCAGTGGCCTAATTTTCCTGAATGTATGTCAGCGTCAAGCAGCACTACTGCAAGTTTAAAATGGTTTAATGTTACAAATGGTTTATATCAATAGAACAAAACCAAGCAAGTGATAGAACATAGCAAAGTGCATTACAATCCTCCTTTTCTATTGTTTCCCACAGTATGGCAAGGCATGCTGCAAGGAAGTTAGTAGCAGGTTCTCCCCAGAGACTACCTCTCTAAGAAAGCGCTTGACATCCAAAAATTCTGTATTCATTAAATGCATACTGCATATAATTTTCCAGTCCTTCTGGTGGATATTATTATCCCTGTCTTGGCATCTCTTCATGTCATGTCAATTGCTGAGACATATTTTCAAGTCAGAGATGTAAACTAAATAGTTATTACGCTCACAGCATACTTTGGACTCCACCCTATCTGACACAATGCAAAATGAGGAAGAGATGATACTAATCTGCTGAAAACAAGAACAAAACAAAAAATCCAACCAACCAATCAACCAACCAACCAACCAAAAAAAAAAAAAAAAAAAAAAAAAAAAAAAAAAAAAAAAAAGAAGAAGAAAGAAAACCCAGACCCCCTCTTGGAAGGTTTGTGCACAATTGAAGAGGAAGAGATGTTTCCTTCAGTAAAGCATTTCATGCAGTTCTTCCATCAGCAATCCACAGAGTAAGTGGAAACGTGTATTATTGCTATTCTGGAAATAAAGTGAAAAATAAAATCAATGTTGAAGGTTTTCACCTACAATTATGTATTGTATTTACTCATCTTCAGCATCTGACTCAACTTTTCAGATTTAAGGTCACTAGATGTACCTACAGCTGAACAGTCAAAGGTGATGACAAGTTTTACTCTATAGATATTCTCACTTTTCAAGGCTGTCATCAAAAGTTTTTACACAAGATTGGAAGCCTGAATGTCCCAAGTTTCACATGATCTCACACTATATCTGAAATTTTATAGTTCTAAATCTAGAAAAAGATTATGAAACAATATTTTTCTAAGTTTAGTTACATCTGTAACTAGCATACATCCAACTGAAATCAATAATAATACCACAATGTCAGAAGAGTGAGATAATGATGAGGTTTTTAACCTTGGTGTGTCAGACTTCAGTGAAGCACAAATCTTTACAAGGCACTTCATGCTGCTTTTAAAGTGCTGCATAGACACCTACTCTCCTGAGCAATACCAAAATCAACTATAGGAGCTTGTAAGACCAATACGCAGGCATGGCACTTATTTAATGTACAGGAAATTGTCTAATCCCAGGAGAATTCAATCACTTGTCCTGTGATTAGCATAGGCTATTACCTGAGTGTTTTATTTTCTCACTTCACTGAAACTAACTGCATTGAAATGTATTTCTAACAGAAGAATTTTAGATGGGGATCCATTCTACTAGTATACCCTGTACATATGAACTCATTCAAAAGATCCTATAAACTTTATAACTGCAAACAAAGATCAAACTACAGTGTATCAATAATTTCAGATGGCCTCCCATTTCATATACAGGCTTTACCCAGAGAATAGTCTGGTCTATAGACATTTATCCTGCACTGCATTGCAGACAAAATAGGAAAAAAACCCTTTGATTACTAAAAACATGGAGGCTTAACACTTCTTTTCAATCTGTAAAAGATCACTTGAGAACTGTAAGATGGATATATCTGAGCTAAGGTTATAGGCTAAGGAAGACAGAAGAGCTTTAGTGTCTATGATTTCCTTTTTCAGAGACAGCGGACCAATGTTCAAACTTCACAGCTTTTGCATAAGCACAAGGACTGTGAAAACCTCCCAATAGCTGATTTTCCTCTTAAAAGCAGAAAAAAGGCATGGTAAGACTGTTGAATGATGTCATCATAGCCATGTCTATTCAATTAAAATTTAGATTTAAAAATTAAACCAGAAGCAGTCTTTTGAAGTAGAAACTTATTGCAAGTGGGAAGTTTCATTCTGTAATATCATCACTGAAATCTGATAGTATTGAAGCCCAGATCAAGGAATGAAGCAGAGAGCTATTCAATTAAAAAGACCAAAAATAGTAACTCTTGTGAATACTGAAAACTGGTTAGGAGGGTTTAGGCAATATGAGCATAGCAGACCCCACACAAAGAGGAGTTTTTAATCCATCTCACCAACCTTGTGGGCAAGAGTCATGTTTGACAAAGTGGTCCATGTTGAGACACACCATCTGTAAGGAATATCAGACTCCAAGGAGATGTCAGGGTTGATAAAGCTGGTCATGTCAATTTCCATCTGAAGTACTAGCTAATATTTCACAACTCCAAGGAGTGTGCGCAGAAATAATCCATAGGAATGAGAAGCTTTAGGAAAGCACCTGGGAATACTGTTAATGAAAATGAGCACACTAAAAGCAGTCTTTTCTAAAAGAGTTATCATCAAACTATTTTTTGCATTTCAATTGTGTTTGCTTTCTTTCTTTTTTTAAGATCTGTTTGGGGAATTGTGTCCCTTGTGTGTTAATAGCAATTAGCATCTTAATGGTAATTTCTTTTGCTATCATTTCACTGTAGTATTCAACCAATAGATGCTCTTTTGGCAGAGAGTAACACTTCAGGACATATTTGAGCTAATACAATAATGCAAAGGAACTTGACCAGGACCCTGAATTTTAGCTCAGATTCTAAGGTAGGAGCAAATTAAGCCAACATAATTTCTCAGGGTTTTTTTTGTTTGTTTGGTTTTTTTTTGTTGTTTTTTGTTTTTGTTTTTGTTTTGTTTTTTTTTTTTGGTTTGGTTTGGTTTTTTTGACATTCAGAACAGCCTTCTGGAAAGATATGTCATACTCTGTTTTTCTAGCATCCAGGGCCTTGGGTTCTTGTGTATTTTTAATGTTTTTTAGCATCATCTCAATTATATGTGAAGCCTTGCAGTTATCAGTAGAGTAATTTCCCCCTGACACTTTTAAGATAAACTTCATTAGACAAAGAATTTTGCACCAGAAATAAGCTTGGCTCATCCTAAACTGAAGAAGCTGGAAATGGGCAGCCTCCTCTGCAAGTGGATTAAACGTATGCCTCATGCACAATAAAGAAGTACAGAGCCATACAATCTGATTAAATGATTTTTATTTATCCTGTAGCTTTTTCTAATTTTCTTTCTCTTTCATATTCACTAATAGCATGCCTATGAGTTTTTGCTAATAAATTAGACTTCAACTGTACAGTAACTCTTAATTTTTTTTCAGGTTGTTCTACTGGATACATTGTTTGCTTGAAATGAACCCCTTCACAAATGAATGAATATTAGTCCTAAACCTGTACTTATGAATGAAGTCTTATTTGTGGTACCAAATCATATAACAGAAAAACCCTTTGATATCATTACAGAATATTTTACAGTGTTAAAACAAAGATGCAATGTCATCTAACACTGAATATTGTGCTAGAGTATGAGAAAAAAGAATGCTATTTAATTTTGATTAGGAGTTTTGCATTATAGCAAGATTTTTCCTAAAGGAAAATAGACTTCATTAAAATGTACACGTACGTTCTCTTTTATATCACACACTTTTCAGATTAATGTCTTTCTGATATAACACCTCATATTACAAGTTGGCTCATTTATGATACAAGAGATTTGCTGTACCCTGACCATTTATTGCACTCTGCCAAAAAAAAAAAAAAATCTTAAATTAATTATTTTAATTTCATTTGCCTGTTTCAGATACCAAATATCATTTTGCATTTTTACTAAGAAAGAGGACAGAATCAGAACTATCTCCTCCATAGGTGTAAGACCCTTTACTCTATGCAAAGTTTAATTTGGCTGCTGGATTGCCCCACTTCTCTGTAAGTCATATATTGCAGATAGGTTTCTCAGTGAAAAAAAACCCAACCAATCAACCAACCAAATTCTACCATAGGCATTTTCAGGATGAAATTTTCCACTAATAAAGAACTTATTCTGTTTCCACATAGTCCTACCTAGAAGTGAAGGAAGAGATAAGTTCGAACAAGCAAGCTACATTAAAGACAAAAAAAATGTTGCATAAATGTCTAATAATCCATTAAACTGGTTTTTGCAGCAGCCAGTAGTAGTTAGATCACTGAATTCTATAATTCTCAAGTGGAAGGTTAGGGAGAAATCTAACATTGCTTTATTGAACCCACTTGCCCTTGTTGGAAAGTGTGGCCTCATCATTCCCAACAAGGTTACCAGGCACAACTTCTTTGGATCATCAGTTGCCTACTCTAATTAATGTGCTTTGAATCATTGAATTTTTCAGACACCACATGCAGCATGACCATTTCTGGTAGAATTTGTTCTGACAAGATCATAATAGGCCTTTATTCACCTCCTTTGTCGGAAGTATGACACACTGTAGGTCACCGCTGCCAAGACTGTTCTTTTATTCAAGGAAAAGACTTCTCATTCATTTTCTGGTCTGTCACTGAGAAGTCTCATCTTTATTACACAGTGGCTTTTGAACTTCAGTTTGATTTCAGTCCTTTTTTCTTCTGTAAGGAATAAAACCTTTTTTTATATTTTTTTTTTCTGTTTTACACTGCCAAGCCCATCATACTGAACAGTCTCCTTATGGCTAAAGTCCTGCAAAATGTGCAACACAAACTGAGTACATTTGCAATAAGACATCCCTTTTTAAAAAAGTAGAGTTCAATGCAGCACAGAGGCCTCAAGAAACTATCATTCAAAAAAAAAAAAATCACACTTTTAATTGTTTAGGGAGCAGCAGTGAAATCAGCAAGCTAGCACAAAAATTATTTATATATATATATATATATATATATATATATATATATACATAAAACAACCCCCAGCTATTGATGTTCTGAAGGAACACAAACAATAGTCAATGTCCACAGAAAGGTGTCCACAAAAAGCAGATTTTTTAGAGGCATCTCCTTTAATAGTAATAGAATTAGTACAGCTATAGTTGTGACTTGTTATCTGTTCTTGGCATTCTCATTAGTCCTTGTATACAGAACAGTGAGGCAATAAACCAACTCTTGCAGTACTCCAGAATTTTAATCCATTCTGCACTCAACAACCAATGAAATTGGATTGACATATTACTAGAGGAGATCTTTTCATTTGTTACTTTTAGTCCTCAGTGACCTCTTTACAATAAAAAAAAAAAAAATGATGGCACTTTTTTAACAGTCAATATAAAAGGAGTTTGTTGTGCTTCATAGAAATTTCCCCCAGAGAACAAATCTTTTACCCTATTATTTACTATTTCTATATATATTGAAACGATTTAAAGTTAGAAAGATTTCTAATGTGGTAGAGGCTGGAATTCAGAGGTGAAAGCCTCTCCATCACTTGGAAACAGTTCTGAGATATCAACCAACTAGCACATATATGCTCAAATGCACTGCAGTCCTGATGGATGGATAGTGTAATGCTGCTATGGTACCCTGCTGATCGATTTATCACACCAACTATTTTTCCACCATGATCCCCTTAAGGAAAAGAAGAAAATAGGGAGGGTAGAGTCAGGGACATAAAAAGAAGTAAAACAAAAATAATCTCCATCAAGCTAGTAGCAATTTCCCAGTGGCTCCAGCAACTGACAGGGCCTTTGTACCATAAGTTGATGAAACTTGCAGTAAGAGATATGTCATCTGTGAACTCCTCTAGTTAAAACTGCAGGGCAGTGGCTGTCAGAATGACAGAGGACGAGAACAGACTTTGAAACTTCATTTCACTTATATGAATTTTTTTTAATAAAAGAGGCAAAATATGTTCCATTTTGACATATGGCATAGTAGTATGCCATTATTTTTTTGTTATTGTTTAAGTGACTCTCTTTTTATGATCTGCAAAGATAAAAAGACTACTAATATCTGGGGTTTAATCTCTTAATATACTGTTTGTTTAAAATTTCCAATATTGTTAATAAAAAAATAATAAAATTTAAAAAAAAGATAAAGAAAGTCCTGACATCAAAGAAGAAAGTTTTTGCTGCTGTGTCAGTTCTTGCTGAAAATATCAATAGTGAAATTTGGAGTTTAAAAGTCCTTGGAACTCGTTCAGTGTATTAGAACATCTAGGAAAATCCTGGCATACCAGTTTCACATAAGACCACGACTTTACTTTGTAATGTGACATACTTAAATCACTGGTCTCTTGAACTGAACAAATGAATAAATGAATCGTAGCACAAATAGCAAGAGCTGAGTTTGGGCAGTAGTTCAATGTGACAAAGTATTCTGGAGAACTTTAACATGATCTTCAGTTACTGGTAAGTGAACTGATTTTGAGTCAATGGTAAACTCCCTCATTTGGAAAAATCAACCATAGAAGTACAAATTAGGCCACTCTGGACAGGGGAAGAAAGGAAGTCTGCATAATAGTTTTTACTTCTCAAAGTAATCCTCAGTAGTAAGATTTCAGAAAGTAAGTCTTGGGTAACAGAATGTCTGTTTCCTTTCTCTCCCATCCCTAGTTACCAAAAAAAAAAGAAAAAAAATCTACATTATACAGTTGTTTGATTTCTGCAGTAGGCAGTAGGTCTATATCTCATGTTATATTTTTCATTAAAATGTTATTGAAATACTCATTCCTCTTCTGTTTACAGTGCCTGAAAGACAGAGACTTTATCAAATGCAATAAATATTTGAAATACGCTTAAAATTAAATTTGATATGGGGGGGAGAGGGGAATTATTCCTCTCGCTCCCCAAATCAAGAAAGAAATGAAGAAAATAATCAAACATAGTTATAGAGTACTTTCCTAAGACTTTTGCTGTCTGAGGCAGGAAGAGTATTCAAAGGAAATATGTTTGCCCAATTATTATATTGTTTCTTAGACATCGAATAATGGCCTCTGTTGGAGACAGACAGAAGATATGTTTGGTGCATCATTAAAAATCTGCAGATGATACCAAGCTGAGTGGTGCACTTGGCAAGTCTGAAGGATGGGATGTCATCCAGAGGGACCTGGACAGGCTGGAGAGAAGGGTTGAGGAGAGTCTCATAAGATTTAATGAAGAAAAGTGCAAGGTCCTCTACCTAGGTCAGGGCAATCAGAGAGATCAATACAGAGTGGGGAGGATGAAATTGAGAGCAGTCCTGCTTGGGGGTACTAGCACTGTACACCTGCAGCCCAGAAGGTAAATCACATCCTAGGTTACATCACAAGCTTGGCCAGGAGATTGGAAATGGTGATTCTGTCACTTTAGTGAACCTAGGTTTGGAACCCTCAACACAGGAAGAACATGGACCTGATAGAGCAGGGGAGGGCCACAAAAATAATCAGGGAGGCTGGAACACATCTTCTATGAGGACAGGTTGAGGGAGCTGGGGTTGTTCAGCATAAAGAGAAGGCTCCAGGGAGACCCAATAGTAGCCTTCCAGTACCTGAAGGGAACCTACAAGAGGGCTGGAGAGGGAGTGTTCACAAAGGCCTGTAGTGACAGCATGAGGGGCAATGGATTTAAATCACTCAGAGAAGATTAGATTTAGATTGGATGTTAGGAAGCTGGAACATTGGAACAGGTTGTGCAGGGCTGTAGTTGAGGCCCCATCTCTGGAGACGTTCAAGGTCAGGCTCGACAAGGTTCTGAGCAACCTGATCTAGTGGAGGATGCCCCTGCTCACTGCAGGAGGGTTGGACTAAATGACCTTTGGATGTCTCTTCCAAACTAAACCATTCTATGATTTCAAGGTTTTCAAGACAAGCACATGAAGCCATAGCTGAGCTGATCATCACAATCATTCCACTTCAAGCAGAATTCTGGGCTACAGACCTCCACAGGTACCATCTAACCAACATTTCTGTAAAAAATTCCATGAATATCCTTATGTTTCTACATTGTCTTCATGCTTTTGGGTTACAGGATGCTTATAAACACATAACAAAATATTTATTTCCTTGCTTCATGGAAGGGAGAAAACAAAAGAACCCCAGGAACCTGCAACCAGATGTGTTGATTTCTTACTACAGCTGTCTTAATTGAGCAGTTGTCTCTTTACTGAATACTGCACATCCTAGAGTTCTTTCTAGGAGAAAGAACTTTTTCTGGTGGTATTTGCTTTCATACTCTCAGAATAATCTCTTTGTTTAATGCCTTACACTGAACATGGCTTTAACAGTTATTTGCCTAGAGATGATGAAAGAATGGGGGGTTATTTTTTTTTCCTTTCTGATCCCCTAACACAGAAAAAAATGGTAATATTTACTATAAGGATTTATTTTAGACAAAGACTTTCACAAAGACACAAATATGAAATCCACAGCCCCTTTAGACACGTCACTTTCTCAAGTAATTGAATCTTTTGCTCTTCAAGAGCAGCCTATTACAAAGCAAATTGGTGCTTTGTTTCTCTTTAACAGTCTCTCTTCTCCTCTGATATCCTAATCTTGCCAGTCAGTTAGTTGGAGCACGTTGTTCCATTTGCTTGAATAAACTACTGTAAAAAGTACGCAATGACCTACATGAACATAATGTTCAATTTACTCCCTAGGACTGAATGACAAAAGAAAGGTGACTTTTAATGATTCTAAAAGCATCGAATGAGATCAATAAACCATCAAAGATTTGATCCCAGGAGACCTCTTAGCAGCTCTCTTTGCTCATAGTTTCCTTTCAGAGAAGATTGTATGTGAAAATCAAGTTCACTGTCTGTTAATGGATTTTTAAGCTCTTTCCTATGCATTAAGTAAAGTATAATTATCACCTGCATTCTTTCAGCTTTCAAGAATGTTACTTGTGTGTCTCTGCTATTTTCTTGTTTTGATGAAAGCTACAACCCTTTATCCTCAAAGACTTTGTTATAAAAAACAATTCTGTAAGTAGGAACTTGATTTAGGAAGAAAATCATTTTTTTTTGCAGAAAAAAAAAGCTGCAAATAAATAAATTAAAAGTTAAATACTGCAGATATAGAGCTTCATTCGGTTATGTAGGTGTCCTTGTGTTTTCTGTGGCAATCTGATTCCTCTATTTCCCCTGCAGAGAGACAGAAGGATCTCTAGGCAGTCCCTGGTTGAATACATCATGGGAACGGTGCCCATACAAAAAAGTATTTTGCTGGGGAAAAAAAAGTATATTGATCTGTTCAATAGTGACCAAAATGAACTTGTTTTAACAATAAATTAGGTTTACTAGATGTTCTTATTTGTATCACTAAGGCTCATTAACAATCACCTGATCGATACAACAGCAAAGAATGACTCTTAATAGTCTGCATTATGGTAAACGACATGGCTTTGTTCTTTCTTTTTCTTTCTGCTTGGGTGAGGGGAGTAGACAGAATGTCAGGGTTGTGGCAGATTAACATTTTTCAAATCAAAATTTCTAACATGTAGCTCACCATATTTCCCTGAGTACAAGCTGTATTGTTCTATGCAGATTAATACTGCTTTCTGGTACTTGTATAAAATCTGCTCTTAATTGAAGCAGCTTTTTATTTTAATTCAAAGATATGATCACAGGGACTGCAACACAAATGCGTCCCAGTGTTGTGCTAGCACATTAGAGACAGGAAAAGAAAGCTATCTGAACAAAAGTGTAATTGTTCTGTTTCTCAAACTGAGAAATAGAACACGCATTTTGTAAAGTACAATGCAACTCATCTGACATGCTATCTTTGACAGAGAGGAGCTTGATACATCAAGAAATAATCACATATACCATTAAATTGTTCAATAGGGAATTTACATTTATATAACTGTCCTTTCACACTTGGCTAGAAGATGGATTTTGGTGTGCTAGAGTAAGCTAATGAACACATTTTAAGAATATAACCTTATCTCCTTTAAAATAACTCTCAACATTTACTTGAATAATACAGTCACAAAGCTGTAAATTTAAGGAACCAAATGAACCTGCTCTCTGTTTGTAAGTTAAATACAGATTTAAAGTAGCTGGCTGGAGTATGGCTACCTCATTTGATGGGCAGTTCTGAATTTCAAGGTATTTTCTTAATTTCACTGCCCTCGTCATTATTTCTCACAGAACAATGAGCCCACCACTGGCTGTCTCTCCCTTCATTTCCTCAGTAGAAAAATAAAAAATATAAAGAAAACCAAAACTATCTTCTTAATTTAATAAATTTAGAATACCTTCTTTGAGCCTGAGGCCAGCAATAGGAAGTGCACATGTGCAAGTGAGAGCAATGAGAACCATCTTCCTTGAATACTGGGGTATATTATTTGAGATCTCATAATCTTACTTGGAAAATTATATGCAATTTCTCATGCAGTTCCCCATGTGTTTCTTTAGAATAATTCCATTACTGAAATTAAGCCACTTTCCCAGAAGCATTGGTGACTTTTAGGCTAAACTATTGTACTTGGAACAAGACCATAGAAATTTTTTTAACGGTATGTAGAATTTCAGCCAGTTGCCGAAAAATATTTTGTCTTCACACTGAAGCACAAGCCCTGCTTTCTATTATGCAATAGAGGAGGTTTTTATATTTCTTCTCCCACATTCTTGACTAACCTTATTATTGTTATCCAAACCTAAAATGGCATTTATCATTTGGTGAAAGAAATTGAAAACTAACATTTTCCATAAAATTTTGTCATTTGTTGCTAAATTTTCAACAAAAATATAATTTGAAAAATAAAAAAAGTCCATTTTTTTAATAGCAATCTTTACTAAAAATATAGTAAAATAAAAATCACTCCCCAATTTATGCAAGCCAAATTAACAGGATAAAACTGAAAATCTTTTCCCAGCTCAGAATCATAGAATGTTTTGGGTTGGAAGGCACTTTTAAAGGTCATCTACTCCAACCTCTCTGCAGTAAGCAGGGACATCTTCTACTAGATCAGGTTTCTCAGAGCTCCATCCAATCTGACCTTTAATATTTCCAGGGATGGAGCATCTATCATCTCAGAGCAACATGTTCCAGTTTCAGCAACACTAAAAGATTTCTTCCTTACTTCTAGTCTAAATTGTTCCCATCTTTCTTATTTATAAAACCCCTTTAAGTATTGAAAGGCTGCAATAAGGTCTCCCTGGAGCCTTCTCTTCTTCAGGCTGAACAATCCCAAATTCAACCTTAACTTCAATGCAGTCAGATAAGAACAAATGTCATTCCACATCCAATTTCAGTTGTGAAGTCAGATATGTTATGTTTTGACTCCTTAACCTCTTGTCTTCAAGAGAAAATCAATACAACTATGTTGTGGTTTAGACCCATGCAGTAACTGAGCCCCACACGGCCACTGACTCACTGCCCCTCAACTTCTTGCTCCCCACAACTCCACCAGCGGGATGGAAAGCAAAATCAGGAGAAAAAGAATCCATAGGCTGAGATAAAGAGAGTTTAATAGAACAATACAAAGAAGAAACAAGAAAAATTGTAATACTAATGAAGAAATGAACAGAATGAATGATATAAAATGCAACATGCTCACAGGGATGCCTAGCCCTGTTTCTGCTACACTAAGCCCACACATCTGCTCAGGACAGCCTTTCCCTTACATAGTGGACATGACATCAATATATTGCACTTCCCATTCACTTGTTCCATCCTGGGTCTGGCCCCTTCTATGTCTTGTGAAAATTAACATTTTAGACAAATCCAGGACAAAGAAATTACTTTAACATCAGAAAATTCTGAATCCTATAGAAGATTTGTAGCACATAGTCATTGGTTTTACACAATGATACAACATTTTTAAAATTACCACTGTCATTAATAAGAATTTTTCACTGAAATTTGAGTGCGCAGATGTGTGTTTCTTTCCCTGTTTTATGTTCCCCTGCACCTCAGGTGGACTTTGTCAGAGGAATACAATAAAAACATACTTAGTTTTTATGTATATTCTGTAGGTTATGGGCAATAATTTTCCATCTTTTTTGGTCCCCAGCAAAATGAGACAAGCAGCTTGTGAACTATTCCCAACAAAGGAGTTGTAAAAAAATATGTATACAGGAAAACTAACAAGTTTAAAATCAGAGGAATCACTCAGAGAAGTTTAAATCATAACTCTTATCTAGGTTCCTTATTAGAATAAATAAAACCCAGTAAGTTTCAAATAAACATAAAAAGAGGCATTCTCTGTTTATGATGGTAAATATCTGCAGACATGAGACCTGGCTGAACGGATTTAACAGTAATCACATTACTTGCTTAAAGCAGAGAGGAATCCAGCTCTCCCAATTACTAGCTCACTTAACTCTATGGCAATCTAACTTTCCACTCAAAATATTGATTAAAACTGAAAATAAAAAGTAATAATATTGACCAAACAAATTAAACAGTGCACATTCTGGCAATAAACACACTTTATTATTTTCTGTGTCTTGAAAAACAGCTATTGATTGTCAACATCTGGCTACAAAGCTACTTCCTGTCAACCCAGTTTTATTGAGGACAGTGATATGGACTGACTAAAATTAAACAAGTAAATAAAAGCAACTATATTTTTGTATAAAAACAGAAAATGAAAACTATATTATGAATCAGTCATTTTAAGGCAATAGAAATAAGTGTCTCTTGTAAGCCATTTTGCATAACTTCTGCCTCATTTTCAGCTCATCAAAAGATCCTTAGATAGATTCAGATATGAGATAAGTAAGAGATTATTTTCTTCCAGCAGGGAAGGAAAACTTCAAGAAATCAGACACATTCAAACTAATCAAGAGAACAAAACTGGGACTAATCCCATGTGGTCAGTTGTTATAGGCTTAAATTTATTTTAATTGTTGTTTTGTCTTTTTTTTACTTATGACATCATTCTTTCCCAGTTTTAGACACTGCCAACACAACCAGTGCACAACTTTATATGGATCCTTTTGCCTCTCAATGCTCAAGCATTTACACTCTTCCTATTTCTATCTCCCAAGACAGAAAAAAAGAAAATCTGTATTTTTAAATTTTTTAGAAGTGCAATCAATTTGTGGTGGTTTGTTTCCTTTAAGACTAATAGCTAAAGCTTTACTATTATTTTCTAGAAATTTTAAAACCTGTTTTCCTGGTTATATTCCCTATTAAAGCTTAATAAGATCATTCCATATATGGACTATAACAGGAGAGAAAAGGTGCAAAACTACCACAAATTATTTATGAAGACACAGGGACTGCATCTTCTCAGAGATGTCTGCCAGTTCACAATTGAGGAAAGACAAAAACCAGCCTGAACCTACAAGCAAAAATTTCACCTGTAAATTTAGTTTTCCCCTGGTTAAGATGAAAAAAAATTACCCTGGTTAATTATACATGGACTGGAAAAAAAGACTTCATATGGAATACAGCTATGAGATCTATGTATAGAACACATTAGAGTTTGCTCTGATCCAATACCTTAACAAACACATCATATAACTCCATGTTCTGCTGAACAACCACAATCAGTGCCAGCAAACAACTGAAACAAAAATTTACAAAACATTTTGGTCATTTTAAAACAGCTCCCAGAAAACAATTTATTCCAATGAACTACTTTCAGTCAATGAAATTCCCCTGGAATAAAAATACACGGTCAGAAAGCAGCTTTTTGCTGTTACTTTGGTCATCCATGTGCCCTCTGCACTTGTGGCTGCAAGGTTTATAAGCCAATACTTCAGGCTAAGTGCTGGAGTCCACACCACTTAATAAAGTAGGTGACTGACCAGATTCGAGCCTTAATCTCTTGCCTGTTTAACTATAACTTCACTCTCTGATACTGTTTTGGGCTTCTCTGCTGTGTCTGCACTTCTTCTCTGAGGGGAACTAGATCAAAGACAACTGAATGAACCAATTATGACCATCTCACCAGTTTACTCTTACATAGCAATACAATCATAGCCTTATCTCTCTAAAGTAGTCAGTCTACTTTATCATCTTATATCTGTGACAACTAAAAAAGTCAACAAAAGCTAAAATAGATTTTATTAATCTGAAACAAGGAAAAAATCCCTCTTCAGATCATTGAAATACTCTGTTGGCTACATCCATAATACTAAATGAAGTGGGCTAGGGAACAACTCTCTGACTGAGGGCAAACCGACGACAGTGGCAAATTTTATACAGCTATTCTTTTTCTTCTCTGCCCCTACCAGACAGTCTCATTCTTACAGTCTGAGGCACAGGCTCTGCCCTGAACTGTATCCAGACTTTATGCCCATAGTGATTTCACTCTAACAGTCACACTAGTTAAAGTAAACTTCATCCAGTTTCTGAGAGGTAGAGTAACCATCTTCTGCTATGTGCATTAGATCTTCTTAAAGTCTTTTCTCTATCCAAAATTTTAAGCATATGTTTAATTGTACTAAAAAGTTTTTTAATTTCTTAAATTAAAGAATGTATTCAAGCATTATGCTGAGCCACAGCCTAAATCCCTAAGGACTTTAACATTTTTTCATCCCGAAATTGCTCCTTTCCCAGCAATCACAGCTGAGGTTGCAGCTGTCAACATGGACACTCAGCTGTCTGCCATTGGCAGTGAAGATTTCTCTGCTCTGAGCCTCTGGCCAAATGATCATCAGAACTGGAATGGGTTGGGCTTACTATCATTGCAGGCAATCATGTGCACATATACATATGCATCTACGTCTGGGATCTTGCTTGTTTGATGGATTTCTAGCCTGTATTAGGTCAGCTGTGCATTTATGAGTAACAATATACTTAGTGTTTTGATATCATATAAAAATATTGCTTTCTTAGTCCAAACCTTGGGTCTACTTAAAGCAATATAAAACCATTCATTTACATAGATCTATCCTGTTAACTATGCAGATCTCTAGATTATTTTAATCATATTTCCTATATAAGACAGTAAATTCTGGATTTTATGTTTTGTCCCATTTCTCATGAAATCACATTTTAGCAAATGTTTTTTAAATTGCTGTTCCAGTTATTCAGTGATTTTTGAGAATTCAATTAAAGTTAACCAATTGTGTTATTATCAGTTACTCCTCCTGACTATAGTGCTGTTTGCAATGTATAACAAAATGAATATTCATTCCAATATTGCCAGCCAGCTGGTGGAAGTGCTAAATACCAGTATTCCAGAGAAGATGGAGCACCCAATTAATCCAGATATCAGACAGCTTTGGGCTGGTGGAGGCTAATTTGTCTTTTAGTAGTAAAAAAGCAAAAACATGTTAGCAACAAGCATGCCAGTTGTTCAAAAATTTTGCAAGTCACACTTTATTGGAAGGGATGACCATATAATTTGAAATAAACTCCTTGTTGTAATTACAAACATAATATGTTTAAAGAGATCTCTATTTAAAGTGCATTTAGCCAAAGTACTGGAGGCCTAGTAGAACGATTTCATAGTTTTATCTATAGCATTCCTCATTGTAGTATTTGTGCAAATGACCCTGCATGGAAATTTTATTACTTGATGCCATGATTATTCCCTGCATGTGAACAACACTCTCTTATAAGCGTCTTGTGTTACTTAGGCTTCTCAAGTTCCTTCCTCCCCTATTTTGCTCTTCTCACTTTTCTCTAGTTAGCATCATATTCCAATCTTCTGCCTTACAAAGACTGAAATTGCCCCTGGCATCAGTTAACGTGAGGGTTCATACTGAAGATAGCTATGGAAAACAGGAAGGTCTCCTATACATATAGGAATCTAGGGCTAAACACCATAATACTCAAGTCCCATTCAAGTCTGAAAAGCTGCACAAAAATGTTGTATTGTCTTGCATTGACTATTATCTAGTTAATAATGTCCCTGCTTATTACACAGGGGTTGGACTAGATGACCTTTAAAGGTCCCTTCCAACTCAAAACATTCTATGATTCTGTGGAAAGTTTGGAGGACACACACAAATGACAAAATACATACAGTCCTACTCATAACGTACTGTGATTGTTGGATAGGGTAGGTCATACACTCTGTATACACTTTTTCTGCACTTATAAAGTCCCATGGCAACCAATTGTGGACCACAATCACAGGATACTGACTTAGCCAGACCTCTGATTTGACTAGGTATGGATCTTCTTATAGATGGTGTTAGTTTTCACTAAAGCTACATGAGAAGCAGTATGAGATTGTGCTATTAAATGCTATGAATATCATTATTATAGCACAAGGTGAAAGAAATGAAGTTGTGTCTCAATGGATAACTCTGTTGTTACCCAGTCCTAACACAAATTCAGAAATGTTCTTTCTCTCATAACAGATGACTTAATAAAAAAATTGTGCACTATCATCCTAACTATCATTGGTTTTGCTATTATAAAATGGGTGTTCCTATTTCTCTTCATAAAAACAAACATGGCATCTCATGCACTTCGAAGAAAGACATGTAATATGATAGGCTTGTGCCTTTCTTCAGGTATATGGATTTAAAATGAAATTTGAGCTCTCAGTCATCTCAGAGTTTATCTGTTTCAGTTATGAAGGCCATTCTGCTCAGTGAGCAACAGGGCACATTTGTTATGCAAAAGTACCCAAACGCTTTTCATCTTGGATTAGTAAAGATGCAGTAACCACCCCTGACTTTTGTATAACTATGGAAGAAGTCTCTGCTGTTCTTCAGTCTTATCATCTAACAGCAGGTGTCACATGAAACAGAATGAAAACTCCATATATATTCAAGCTGTTTCTGATAGTTGACAGTCAGGGTAAAAAATGGCTTGAAATTTCACTCACATTTAAGATAATGTTTTAAAATACTAAATTGTTATAGAACAGAATTTCACCAAGGTTGCAGAGCAAATAACAAAATTCTTATATTTTCTTCAACAGTTGTTGATATATTTTTTTTCCTAGTGGTACTGACAACTCTCATATCTTCCTTAAGGCTTTCAATCCCTCTTTGATGCGTCATTCACTCACACCAGATAAAGCAGACACAAGTGACAAAACATTCTTTCTGTATTTTGATCATCTTTTCAGTTCCAAGACACCATAATCTAAAGGCACAAGTAAATTTATGTAAGTATTGCCCACTTCTTGTCTATCTGCAAAATACAAGAAGTGTATGACACTCCAGTTTGTTAGCATCCAAAAAGTACATGGGCTGAGAAAGGGATAAGAGAGGTTACTTGTGCTGTGACACACATGGGTATCATCTAGCTATATTAAGGTTTCTAGCTATATATCTATATCTATATATCTAGCTATATCTAGCTATATAGGTTTCACTTATTATTAATATATCTTAATTTATAATCCCACAAAACATGATTGGCAAATATGTTCTCTTCTAATTAGGAAAGGTAATGGTGTGTTAGAGATGCAGAAAAATTCTGAATAAACACATGGAGCCTGTAGCAAAGATAATAACACCTCAGTGTTACACAATTACTTTAAATTTCTGTATTAAAATTATTCTTTTAAATGTGGTCTTCTCCACAGTGAAATCTGCTGGTTTCAGGTGATCATGTATAAGAGGAAAAGAATTAGTGTCTTCTTTCTGTTTTCACCAAGAGACATAATAACACATCATATGTGAAGTAAATTGTTTTCATAGAATCATAGAATGGCTTAGGCTGGAAGGGACCTCAGAGATCACCTGCTCTAACCTCTCTGTCATGAGCAGGGATGCCTCTCAGCTAGACTTGGTTGCCCAAGGCCTCATCCAATCTGGCTTAAAACACTCCAGGGAGGGGGCATCCACAACCACTCTGGTTCTTTGTACTAAAGAGCTTCTTCCTAAGATGCAGTCTAAACCTACTTTCGCTCACCTTAAAACCATTCTCCCTAGTCCTGCTGTTAGACACCCTTATGAAATGTCCCTCTTTAGCTTTCCTCTAAGCTCCCTTTAGGTATTGGAAAGCAGCTATAAGGTCTCCCTGGAGTCTTCTCTTCTCTAGGATGAACAACCACAGCTCTCTCAGTTTATTCTCACAGCAGAGGTGCTCCAGCTCCTAGATTATCCTTGTGGCCCTCCTCTGGACTCACTACAACAGTTCTATGTCCTTCTTATGATGGGGACACCATAATGGGATGCAGTTGCTGAGGTAGGGTCTTACAGGAGCAGAGTAAAGTGGAAGAATCACCTCTCTTGACCTGCTGGCCATGCTCCTCTTGATACAGCCTAGGGTATGATTTGCCTTCTGGTCTGCATGAGCGCACTGCCAGCTCATGTTGAACTTCTCGTCAGTTGACACCCCCAAGTCTTTCTTCAGGGCTACTCTCAACCTACTCTACACCCAGCCTGTATTTGCACCTGGGGTTGGCCCAACCTACATGCAGGAGCTTGCTCTTAGATTTGTTGAAACTCATGCAGTTTGCACTGGCCCACTTCTCAAGCCTGTAAAGATCCTCCTGGTTGACATCGCTTCCCTCAAGTGAGTCCACTGCACCACACAGCTTGGTGTCATCAGCAAACTTGCTGAGGATGCACTCAATGCCACTGTCCATGTCACTGACAAAAGCGTTAAAGTGCATGGGACCCAGGACAGGCTCCTGAGGAACTCTACTTATCACTGATTTCCACATTTTTTCTTAATAGTATGGGCTTAGATTTCAAAGATTTGAAAGCTTGTGATGGTGTATACCTGTGCTATGACCATATTTCATATTAATTATTTATTTTCAATAACTAGGACTTTGGAACATGCTTGATTAATCCAGATCCTGTTTCTTATCAGTATATTCATAAGATTTGTCCCTAAGTGAACTCCACACAGCCCTTTGTAACTTACAGGCCTATATTCACTTCATTACAAGTTAAATGATAATTTGAATGCATAAGGCAGAATAGCCACCTGACTGCTGCATAAACAATGCTAAAGTCCCAGGCCATCATGATTGCATACAGAAGCTAATATGACATGAATAGGCTTTAGTTTAAGACTTCTTAAAAAGTGAAGTAGGAACCAAATTTCCAACCAACCAAATTTCCAGCCAGGTTGACTGAGAAGACTATGGCTTGCTTTTTATAACAAGTATGCACAAGTCAGTGTTCTGGATGAGGGGATTGAGTGTACCCTTAGAAAGTTTTCAGATGACACTAAGCTGGGAGGGAGTGTTGATCTGCACTGTGGAGGGACCTGCACAGGCTGAGTGCCAGGTCCTGCACTTTGGACACAGCAACTGATGCAACACTACAGGCTTTGGGAAGGCTGCCCTGTAAAGAAATACCTCGGTTGTTGATCAACAGGCAGCTGAACACAAGCCAGCAGTGTGCCCTGGTGGCCAAGAATACCAAAAGCATCCTGGCCAGAGTCAGGAGTAGTGTGACAAGCAAGACCTGAGAGGTGACTGTCCCCCTGCACTTGCCAATGGTGAGGCCACACCTTGAGTATTGTGTTCAGTTTTGGTGCCCTCACTACAAGAGAGACATCAAGGCTCTGGATCAGGTCCAGAGAAGGGTCTGGCAAACAAGTCTTACTCTCATAAGGCATGTCCTCCTAAGTGGCTGAGGGAACTGGGGTTGTTTAGTCTGGAGAAAAGGAGGCTGAGGGGTGACTGTCTTGCTTTCTACAACTACCTGAAAGGAGGTTGTAGTGTGATGGGGGTCAGTCTCTTCTCCCTAGTAATAAGTGAAAGGACAAGAGGAAATGGCCTCAAGTTGCACCAGGGGAGATTTAGATTGGATATTAGAAGAAAATTCTTCACTGAAAGAGATATTAAGCACTGGAATAGACTCCCTAGGGAGCTGGCTGAATCTCCATCTCTCAAGGTGTTTAAAAGATCCACAGATGTGATGCTAAGCGACATGGTTTAGCATCAAACTGGAAAGAGTTAGGTAACTGGTGGACTTGATGATTCTGTTATTCTACGTATAATTTTATATACTTGGCATTGGTATTAGCTTTGTTGCTTTATTAAATGTGTTTTTATTTTAACACATTGGTCTTCTCTCCCTTTCCAAATTACCCTTCTCTGGTAAGGAGAGGTCATTGGGTGATAGAGAAATTTTAGTCCAGATATGGGCTAAAGGTATGCACTGTCAAACTCCTCTGAAGTTTAAATAAGACTAAGTATTGCAGATTACATCTACATAAAATATCAAAGCTGTGAAGTCACAAGAAAAATAGGAAAAGAAATAATGACAAGTAGAACTAAATGACTGAGAGAGTTTTATGACTGAATATGTGGAAACATAAAAGATGACACTACATCAATTCAAAGAACGTGTGTATTGTATAGCTGCTACTTCTGAAAGCTTTTTGCTGCCACTCCAAACAATGGCATTTTCCTTGTTCTTGGTCAACTCTTGACCAGAAAATAAGCAAGCTTATTGAAGACAAAATTCTTGCAGGAGAGGAAGCAGAGAGGATCCCATTTTTCTGGTGCTCATGAACATGACCATAGGTTTGGCAGTGAAAGACTGATTAGAATAGACTACATCAGTTCAATTCCTTTTCCTTCTGTTCTCACCAAATCCTACTTCACAAGCTGAGCAGATGAAAAATTCAAACTGGTAACCCTATCTGCTAGTGCAGAATGTGGTTAACTGTAAAAAGAGTGGAAAATAAGCTGTTTGTGATTTAGGCATATTCAAAATATATCTAAATTTTCTTTCAATTTCTAATCTCTACAGTCAAAATGTGTTTCCCTGAATAAGTGTTTTCAAGAGAGCTTTGATAGCCCTGAAACAGTTTGAGTTGGTATATAGCACAGGCTGGTAGACAATATTATGCTTCCATTCTTTCTGTATCAGAAGGCATGAAATACAGTACATGTGCTAGACTTATGTTTTTCTTCTATCCACAAGAATAGAGTCACTTTAACTCATAAATATTTTAGAACATTCCTACTAATATGAACACTCTAGCAGAAAAATATGCTTCCTACCTTCTGAATTTTTTTTTGTTTTTAATTCAAGTACTGAAACTGTGAAATAGCCCTACAAAAGCTGTTTCCTTCAAAACCTTGATCTCATTTCTGTTAATCTCTCACAGCATTCACATTAATTGTGAATTGTTAAGTGACTTCCCAACCTTCCACCAAAACATATATTTTCTGTTACGTAACTTCTTTAAGATCTTCCCTTTTTCTTGCCTCTGTTTCCAGTAATTTACAGATGTTACCTGAATACTGTAGGGATCCCACTGACTTGTATAAAAGGGACAAATACTCTAGTCAAGGAAAGCAACAGGGGCAGTTACAGTAAATGTAAATGCAAATGACAGAGCTACAATACCAGGTCTTTAAGGGGTCTGCACAGCTTTAAATTAATGGTATTATGCATCTGCATATACTAGGCTTTCTCATAGTGTAAAGAATAATTTTGACTGGCACAACCTAATAAAAAAATAACTTTAGATCAAGGGTCATAAAAATCCTGTCAGTTCTCTTCTTTCAGAAACACTTTTGCTCCAAAGTGAGGGGCCATGCTGAAATAAACTGAAAAAGCATTGGAATGCCAATTGGTCAGAAGAAACAGCAAATACAAGTTCTAAATATGCATGCAACCATTTAACAGGCAACACCAATGCTGCAAAGCTCAGTGATGCTATGTCTTTCTCAGTGTAAATTATTCTATTTAAAAATGTGCAGAATGTACCTGAACTACTGGAAAAGTCATCACATCATCATTTGTTTAGATAACATGCTCTGCTGTTTCAATATGATGTCACTTCTCTATGGATCAACTGGACAAAAACACAATGCTTTGACCTAATACCTAATATATAGGAAATTCATCCATTGGGAAAACAGCAGTATATGAGTGGAAATACAGAAAGCAACAAGACATGTTTACAAGGGAAATGATCCATATGAACTCCGAGTCCAACTATTTTTCATTACTACCTAATCTAAGGTTGGGCTTGAATTATTCCCAGGTGTCACATACTCAGAGCACAAATTCAATAATTATTTTCTTCTGTCTGCCATATATATTTTTTAAAGGGCAAATCCTATCTCTGCTCTAGAAAATAGTCTACCTACTACAACATTTTGTACCCAATCTTGCAGGGTGAAGCAAGCCCAGTGAGTAACAGGATAGAGCATCAGTCCACAGCCAACCTTATAGGAAATAATATGTAGCCTATGAATCTCTTAGTGCAGAGAAATAAGGACATATTTTTTACAATACTTTTTGTGTCTGCATTACAATCAAAGAAATACTTCTAAAATCTTTTTTTTTTTTTTTTTAAATAAATCATCTCTGCAGTTAACATAGTGCATTCATTCAGACAGGAGGCAAGAAAGAGGAATAGAGGTAAAGAGAAATAAATAAGAATAAAGAGGGCAAGTTCAAGCTGGAAACTGAAAGGGGGAAGAAAGAGATATTCTGTCTTTGGTGAAGTATACCAATGTCTCAGAAGGATCTCTAATCAAGTAAGAAGAAATGTGGAGAACAAAAGTGTTAGCACTGGTTCAAATGTGAAACAGAACCACTCAATAAACATAAAAAGCTCTGTTTTGAAAATGTGTCACATTAGGACAAGAAACAAAAAGCAAACTGGGTGAAATCAAAAGGGTTTCAGAACATGTGACAGTAAGTCCATCATTTTAGGAAAATAGCTGACTGCAGTATTTATCTGCATTGTCCTACCCATGTGCTGGAACTATGGGGTGCTTTAGGCACATATCTGAAGACAGATGTGTCCTACTGAGACTTCAATACCTCCTACAGTAAGAACAGCACCAGCCTGGAAGGACTAACTTGAAGGGAATGCTTTAGCTTTTCACAAATATATGGTTAATATCTTTTTTTTTTCCTTTCACCCCCCTATTTAAAAAGCAAGTAAATTTTTTCTGCAGAAACTATTAGGCCAAAGATGGGTACTGAGAGGGAGGTGTGGTACTGATAATAGCTCACTATTGTACAATGTATGTTTTCCATAAACTCATTGATAGTAAGAAGGTACCCACATTTTAGTCCAGAAAAGCATAGGCTAATCTCCAATGGTTGCCTACGAATAACTTTGGGAAGAGTTCTGCTTTGACTAGCATTTGAGTTTGTGTCTGAGTTTCTTAACAGCTTCTTAGAATCTCCCACTAAAAACAGAGACATTCCTTCAATGTCTACCTCAAGGATCACAGCTGTCTGCCACATAACAGAAATGGGTATTTTAAGTAAATGTCAAGTTAAAGTGTAGAGCAAGCATCTAGGGATGCTTCTCAGAGTGATTACAGGAAAAAAAAAAAAAAAGCAAAACCCAAAGTTAGTAAAACTAGACACAAAACTTAGTAATACCTTATTGCTCAGTGGATGTGCTCTCTGGATTAATTTGATGAACCATTTATTACCTTTGAGAGCTATAAAAAGTTTTACTAGTTTCAACACCACAGATAAAATGCTTTGCCATTTTTTTGGTTGTCATATTCCAGCAGAATTATCAGTTGATTTATCTGGATACCTTTTATAGAATAATTACGTGGTAATTAGGATTTAGTCAGAAAGTACAGCATTTGGTTTCCCATCTCCAGGACAACTCTGCAGATTTAAACTCTATTAGCATTTGCTGAGCCATACTTACAAAGAGGAATACTGTCCAAAGAGTGCATTTTGGTGGGAGAGCTATCCACAGCTCTTCAGGTATTTTTTGAAAGTATTCCCAAGAAACCCAAATGAAGAGACATATCTGAATGATTGGGGGAAAAAAACAGGCAGTTGTCACTATTTCTTCACTGACACTCCTACTGGTTCATTTATCCTAGTCTTTTCTTCCTCGTTTTACTTTTCAGTGGAATCTTGTCACTATGTCCTTGTATGCAGTATAATTTATGACCTCAGTGTATGTTATACATCCTTTTTTGTATCGACTATATAAAGATGCAATTTGTTACAGCCTGTTAGCATTTTATCTTAGTGCTTAATTGGCTTATGTAGCAGCTTCCTCTTTTCAACTGTTACGCCCATCATTCAACCATTAGTTTGTGCAAGCGATTGCACTCTGCAATTATCAAACTATATTCGCAGTGAAACATATAACCCAAGGTGGGTTTTCTTCATCCTTGTTTAACACATAGGGAAAACAAAAAATGGGGGATCAGTAGAAGATGGACATTTTGTTTCTGAAGTTTTACTTATCTTTCTTCACTTAGTGTGAGAGTGGTTTCAGACCACTGAACAGCAGGTCTCATGTGTGACACATAGAAGAATCAACACTGCCTGAAATTCAGAGCTCCATTCTCTATATTAATCTGTCTCTTTTGCTTCTGTTCCCTCCCACTATTTTTACCATGCTTGCATAGAGAAGCAGTAAACAACCCCTAAAAGCCACTCTGAAGTCCAGATGAAACTGAACTTCTCTCCTGTGTTTTAAGGAAGCGCTGAGTTTGCTCTTCACTTAGAGAAGAGTGCACGGCTTCAATACTAGCTTTAACTTCCACGTCTAAGGACGCTAAAGAACATTAAAAACACAGTAACTGAGAATACTCTGTAAACTTCCTATAAAGCAGAATACAAAATGGCTGCAAATGCCTATGTTTCAAATCAGGCTTAAGCAATGCAACTACTCCAAGTGCATCAGGAAAAAAATACTTCATTGTCATAGTATGTGAACTCAGGACCACTTTGTAAAGGACTTAGGTACCCAGAGGCAAGTTTCAACAGAGTTCAGGGATGACCTTCAACACACCAAACTCTAACCATATAAAAGTATATTTTATGAGCTAATTCTTTTAGCTTTTGCTATCATTTACAGACAAAAGCAGACACTTCATTATCTCAACCCAGAGGGGTTTGCATTTTGCTCCTGACTTTCCTTCCCATCCCACCAGGATACACTGGAGGTTGTCCATGAAAGCTGCTGCATGGGGCTCAGCTGCAGGCTAGTTCTAAAATACAATACTTGGAATGGGACAAAATGGAGTTCTGGGGTGCCAAATTCTCTCTCCTGTGGCTACAGGTCCTGCCTGACCAGTCTGATCTCCTTTTATGACCAGGTGACCCACCTGATGGATGTGGGGAAGGCTTTGGATATAGTCCACCTAGACTTTAGCAGGGCCTTTGACACCGTCCCCCACAGCAAACTCCTGGCCAAGCTGTCAGCCTGTGGCTTGGACAGCAGCACTGTGCACTGGGTTAGGAACTGGCTGGAGGGCAGAGCCCAGAGAGTGGTGGTGAATGGTGCCACTGCCAGCTGGCAGCCAGTCACTAGTGGTGTCCCCCAGGAATCAGTGTTGGGCCCAATACTGTTTAATATCTTTATTGATGATCTGGATGAGGAGACAGAGTCCACCATTAGTAAGTTTGCAGATGACAACAAGCTGGTGGCAGGTGTCGATCTGTTCGAGGCTAGGAGGGCTCTACAGAGGGACCTTGACAGGCTGGACAGATGGGCAGAGTCCAACAGGATGGCATTCAACAAGTCCAAGTGCCGGGTGCTGCACTTTGGCCCCAACAACCTCATGCAGAGCTACAGGCTGGGGTCAGAGTGGCTGGAAAACAGTCAGGCAGAGAGGGAACTGGTTAAGAGTCAGCTGAACATGAGCCAGCAGTATGCCCAGGTGGCCAAGAAGGCCAATGGCATCCTGGCTTGTATCAGAAATAGTGTGGGCAGCAGGAGCAGGGAAGTCATTCTTCCCCTGTACTCAGCACTGGTTAGACCACACCTTGAGTACTGTGTCCCGTTCTGGGCTCCTCAATTTAAGAAGGACATTGAGATACTTGAATGTGTCCAGAGAAGGGCAACAAGGCTTGTGAGAGGTCTCAAGCACAAGCCCTATGAGGTGAGGTTGAGAGAGCTGGGGTTGTTTAGCCTGGAGAAGAGGAAGCTCAGAGGAGACCTTATTGCTCTCTGCAACTACCTGAAAGGAGGTTGTAGACAGGTGGGGGTTGGTCTCTTCTCCCAGACAACCAGTGACAGAACAAGAGGACACAGTCTCAAGCTGGTGCCAGGGAAAGTTTAGGCTCAAGGTGAGGAGAAAGTTCTTCACAGAAAGAGTAATTGGCCAGTGGAATGTGCTGCCCAGGGAGGTGGTGTAGTCACTGTCCCTGGAGGTATTCAAAAGAAGATTGGATGTGGCACTTGAAGCCATGGTTTAGTTGTCAGAAGGTGTTAGGTATTAGGTAACAGATTGAACTTGATGATCTCTGAGGTATTTTCCAACCTGGTCGATTCTGTGATTCTGTGATACAAAACGACAGATGACTACATTTGTTAATGGTTGTCTTCCAGACAGACACTGTTAGCTGAGATGATTCCTGTCCTGTATCTAAACCTGGAATATACCCACATTCCTGAAATTTCCATGCTTGCCCAAGGCCCCAAGTGTGTCTTACAGAACTGAAAATATCAGTAATCAGTTCAAAAGTCGCTCTGAAAATAGTACAAAAATGAAGAACTCATTACCAGGGCAAGCATAAAATAGATTAGGCTTCTGTACATAACAGGGCTTCCACCCCATGATCCCTACTGCTGCATTTTAATTGGTTTTGTGTTAAATACAGAAACAGTCTTGGGAACATGACCCCCATCTTCCCCATTTCTTAACAGCTAGTCTAAACTGTACTGCACTTGATGTCATTCTGGTGACAAAAATAGCTTGTTATTCCTTCCCCATGCAGAAGTTCAACTATGACATTTTTCTTTTTTTTTTTTTTTAGAAAAAAATAAGGCCAGAGCAACTAAAATGTCTGTGGCTTGTTTTAGCCTCAAGGGATCTATGTGACAGAAACTGGTTCACTTATAGCTAAAAACACTTCACTCATGGTTGCTGCCTGAGCAAAATGATGGTGTGGTGCTAATCTACCTGCCTGAGGGCATGTGTTACAATCTCTGTGCAGCTGGATATAATTGGACAGTCTGATACTGATAGTCTCAGAAGAGATGCTGCAGAATTATATATGGGGACAGTGCTTTGCTTCCACTGTCTCAAGTGTTCCCTGTGTAATGGAACTGATCTTCTCCAGTGAAGTGGTCTATGGCAAAGTTGGTGTTCTTGTTCCAAAGGATCTCTGTATTTTTGAATCAGATAGTTTGGCAACATGGACTTAACTTTTCCAAAAGAACCCACAGATAACTTCTGAAATTTCTGCATCAGTGAATTTTTATTATTAAAGATATACCCTGAATTTGTGTGAAATGTAAACTTTCATCAAGTGCCCTTCCACATCCTACTCCAAGTCCACTGGGAAATGAGATATGTGTCTGCTAAGGGCATCCCAAAGGGTTTTAAATAAATAGATCAGATCCATTTGTCTTTGCCAGAAAATGTCTGTTAAATAAATTTCTTTGGCCCAATTGACTATCACTATGCACAGCTGCAACTGGTATTTCCGTAACGTCTGATTCCACTATTGTTCTTGTCACACAATACAGTGCACATTTTGCTTTGATTCTCTTCAAATAGCTTTCTTGTCATTCTAAACTCTAAATTTCTTTCCTTCAGTTACAGTTTTTCTCCCCAATAGATTCCCTTTGCTTTAATATTAATATCCAGATTATTAGCTGATAGTGTAAGTCTTTATTCCCAAAAAATCTGCATCCACGTTACCTCTATTATAAGATAACAATAAAAGCCAAAGACACATAGATGATTTTTTATGCCTGGTGCAGTGGCAACCGGAATGAACAAGACCATTCTTTGGGGATGGGTAAACCAAGCACAAATTTTAGTGCTATTCAGCTAGCTGAAGACTGATGGAATAACACTGTAGGCCCTACTCCAGACTACTTACCTGAGATACATGTAGAATGTCAGATTTCTGAAAAAGAATAGAAGGGACTGGGATCTATAGTAAATTTTGGTGTAACATAGACTAAGGTTTGGCAGCTAGTTATCAGACTCTCTAAATGCCAGTAAGGACTAAGGCATGAAGTTTTTTAAAGGAATATTAAAGACACTTCTAGGATCTACCAGAACAAAAGAAAGGGTACTCCCCTGCATGCTCTAAACTGCAGGAGTCTTCAACCCCATGCCCTCGAATTCACCTGTGTAATTTAGGTTGAACATAGACTTTTCCCAGAATGGCCGTTATCTGCTAAAGAGATCAGGCATCTGTGGATTTGCAGTGCAACACAGAGCTAGTTGAATCTATGATGCACTGAAGTTTTTCCAAAGTGTTCTCTAATGAATCATATCTTGACAGTCCCTTCACTTTTCAGTTATAACTGAAAGACCTAAGGGTCTGAATTTGTTCTCACATGCATCAATATACTGACATAATTTCACAGGACTTAAGTCACATTTATAGTATGTCACCTTACATCATCCTGCCTTAGAGTAAATAACAGTACACACGACTATTAATCAGAACAGGGCACTGCAGTCTTGACTCGAATTGCTCAATTACACAAACCCAAGAAAATAGTACTGGTGGCTGAAACTTGTTTCAAATAAGTGCAGGGGTTGCCCTTTCTATAAAGAAAGGAGCTGTGAAGCTCTTAAGTCTGACTGAAAGCTGAAATAGCTTTGTTTCAGTGCTTTGCTGCTTTTATCACCACAGAACATAAAGCCAAGAGAAAGAGAGGGATGATTAAACACCCACTAGTGGAAATCCTTGGATGTGAAGTATTTCTCACTTAGGATCTTAGCTGTCAGGACTTTTACTAGGCAAAGGTGGCTTGCAGCAGCATACATCTGTCAAGAGTTACAGAAGTTAGTTTATCTGCATCCATCTGGAGAAAATAACTCAGACACAGAAATGCAGATACCTTCAGTCAACAAATATGATAGCACTGAACAAGTCGGAAACAAAAATGATAGCCATAAAACTCCTTGTTTACATTTGCAGAAATATATGTTTTCTATAACAGCCTTGAGTTTGGGAGGCTGCAATGTTATATACCATCAGGGACCAGTGTGCACCTCTCTCTGGATTTCTTGAGGCACACAATAGATCACTTAGAATAAAGAAACAGCAAATAAATAGAGAAAAAAGGTACAGTGGAGAATAAGCCAAAGTACAGTTAAATCAGTTTTTCTGAGTATCAAATTGAGTGTGTGTTTTGTAAAGAACATAGCAGTGAATTTGTTGTCAAGATTAATTAATGAATTCTAGTTTCCCATACTGATTGTGTAGAATTGCTCAAATTACTACATTTTCCTTCATCCTTCATTTGACACACCTACTAAAAAAAAAAAAAGTAAGTCAGGTTTAGTTCATTGTTTGGTTGCTCTGAAATCCTCAGATAAAGCCTGCTGAACATAATTATTCTTATAAACATCAACAACTCGCACAGCTGAAGCAACTTACTTCTGTGAAAAAGAAGAGTGATTATAAAGCATTGCCAATCATTGAAGAAGACTGAATGCTGTGGAGTAAAAGTTTTAAATTTTCTTCCACAGAAAAGTAAACATTGATAATGTTGACAAGATGGGAAGAAAACCTTAATGTGGTAAGAGGAGAATCTGGAGTTCTGTTCTGGGTTACAGCTAAGTGTTGTTTTAGGAATGTTCTGTTTTACAGATATTTTTGCCTTTCCATCATAAATATGGATTGCTGTCTACCTATATCAGAGAACAAGAGAAGACTTAGGAACAAGGGAAGGCTTGGGAGCAAGGACAACTATTCAGATTCACACTCCCTCTGTGCAAGTGGTTTTCTGCATAATGCTTCACTGTGCTTTCTTTTAAATGAAAAGACAATACGTACCATTTCTGTTGCGTAAAACACAAATTTATTACTGCTGCATACGTGGCACTCTTGGACTTGTACTTGGGCCATCTCAAAATTAGGTCTAATTTTTCTACAGCACCATCCTACAAAGTGGCAAGTTCCTTTGTGTTTCAAGTACTGAGTGATTACTCTGGAAGATGGGACCAACATGTTTTTTAATACTTTGTTTCTTGTCAGATCAAACCAGTCCTTACATTAACAACCTCACTATTTCATAAACACTTCTTTGAAGATTGAAATATTGCCATTTTAATTTACTTTCTTTTTTCCCACTATTTGGGAGCAACAAAGTAGAAGTCTGCACAAGTGTTCCCATCAAAGCCTGTTTGGAATTAATCTTTCAAGTAGGAGCTCGTGTCACAGTATCAAATGTTCTAGTCACTAACATAGTGCATCTGCTAAATTCCCATCATCCCATAAGACTGTAAGTCTGCTTTAAAAAAAGCACTGACATTTTTGCCTGTCAATATTTTCTCATTGCTCATGATATAGTTGTTCTTAAAACACACAGTGAATCCTTTCTCTCTATATATACACCACAATTATGCAGGAATGTAAATTAGATTTTACACATATAATTGCTATGATAATGTATTTGGGGGTTTTATTATTATTATTAAATTGGAACAAATCCTTTACTCAGTTTTTCTTTCGTCCCAGCAAATACCCACACATTTTTACATAAATAAACTAACGGTCTAGTATCTGCATCATTAGATTCCTCTTTGAGCAAACTTTTCAATAATCTTTCTGGCTTTCACTCTACAGCTAACTTTAAAGCATCCTAATCTGTGTTTCCAATGGGTGTGCAGTCTTCCATTCTTTATGTCAGTTTAAGTCAGCTAAGGCTATGAAGTTTATATAAAGAAAGTGAATCATCATTTTTCATTTGCATATAGTGCTTATTCTACCTTCTAATTTAATCAAAGCAGCAAGAAGGATGGCATTTACCTCATGAAAATGTAGACACTGTAGGTATAAAGTTATGTCTGATGCCATCACCTTGGATACCCTTCCTAGCCAACAGAAGCATGTTTAAGAATGAGTAATCTGAACTATAGGACATGTCAAAATTGTGCATTGAAGTCCTATGCAGAGAGATAGAAGCAAAAACACAGTACTGTGTGCATAAGCAGAGTGACGCACAAGAGCGCTGCAAAGGGTTTCCTCTCAAAATCAGGAAGAACTTGCACAGAACAGTTCTCAAAGAGGTGTATTTGGTGGTTCCCACTTTCATTATTTGACATAAGGTGAAATAAATAAACACATAAAATAGGGTGATAAAGTGAAACTGCTTTCCATAAGTACATAAAATGATAAACTATTAAGTTTACAGAACCATCTTCATTTAAGTTTTATGATGATGGATGTATTTCATTAGTAGTACTGCTGCTATTTTTAGTAATGATTACTAGGTATAATAACTTTTATATAGAGGCAAAATGTTGGTGATGTGGAATGGAAGAGGTTACAAAAGATCTTTTCCATCCCTGAATGTTTTCCATTCATTTTTACAGCTTGGTGAAACATGTTTAGAGAGGAATTGCACATTGTATGCTGAGGGGAAGCATCTGCACAGCACATTTTTGCTGCATTTCTGCCCTTCCTATTAAAAAGCATCAAACTGTTTCACTGCCTGAAGAAAGGGTGAACCTAAGAAGGAAACCTCAATATTTTTCTGATAATAATTCCCTTGTGAAAGAAAACAATTCTTTCTGTAGCAAAATATGTTCTTGCAAAACTGGAAGCCTGGGATGCTTAAGTATGCTAACACTCCATTCACCTGATGGCAATCACCAGACATTTTAAAGCAGCAAAAGTCATCTGCCCTATCTCATTTGTTTACTTAAAGCAGTTACTATCATTAGCTGTTTCCCCTCTATAGTAAGCTTTGTTGCAAATGCTGTTGATAAAATTTTAAAGACTCATCTGAATCATTGTCATTTCACTAGAGTTTTATTGAGTTTTCAGATTTTCTTAGATCAGGAAAGGAAAAATCCTGTGCCTGTGTGAAAAGGTCAAGTTCTATGTAAGAGTGAAAATTCCTGAGAGGGTGTTTTAAGCTGTTACCTTCTTGCTACAGTTCCCTGAACGTGCACCTAATATTCAATTTTTTTTTTCAAATTCAATGCTAGTGTTTTCTGATGATTCATTTCTCCTTTCCAGAAAGTAGTACCAATTTGACAGGGAAAATCATGATCTGTGTTTATATAGTCTAATAGGAACTGTCAAAATAGTCACTAGCCAATCAGTCATCTGTCTCTCACTTTCAAAAACATTTTGTAACACTTTGTGGACTTGTACAAGTTCCAGACAGATATGACACAAGATACACTTGATTTAAACTGTCATGTATTAACAATGAAAAACTTCAAGGACTTCTTCTTTGCCTCATTATGTAACAGAAGTAAAAGTGCATGGCAGGGAGAAGACTAGACACGAATAGACATAAATTTTTTTTGAGTCCTTAATATGTCATGAAACATAAGTCTTCTTAATCTTTGCCCAATGTAATACTCTGAACAGCTCATACAGCTCACTAGCCCAGAAGTGCTAAACAGTTTTAAAGTATAATATTGCTCTGCTGTATTGCTGACCTCTCTGATCTCTCAGGGATTGTTTAAAAATTTCTCTGCCATTCTGTCATTGCCTAAAACACTGCTATTTGTTCAGACTTTTTCAGACAGACACCTTGCCTGTGGTTTGCAGCAAGAAGCAACATCTGTCATCCTTTGCATAGGTTGTACACATGGTTTGAGGACAGGCTTTGCATCCAGAGGATTTGGGATGTGCTCGTTTTGTTACCAGATGACACAGGAATAGTGAGGTGGTCCTGTGAACATGCTGTGTGCGTGGTCAGTATTTCCAGATGCCCAAAGCCTTAGTTCAGGAGAATTTCAGAACACTGAATGAAGACAGTGCTTCCCAGCAGTTTGAATTTTGCAATATTGAGGAATGAAAAAAATCAGATCTATTTTTCTTTGAATGGTGCAGAATATTGTGACTGTCCAAGTTCTTTATTTCTCTTCGTGACAGATGTGAATATTGCTTGCCTGGTCCAGCAAATGGGAGAAAGAGAACAAAAAAACGTTACCAGAAAATAATGACAAGTATGACTAAAAGAGTCCTGATAGACAATTCTGTTAGTAAAACTTCTGTTATGCAAAACTTCAGCAAATCACCACATATGGCAACACAGACCTAAATAAGGAACAAGTTTTACAACCACTCCATGGAAAAATCTAGCAGAGTTTTCCTGTGCACAGAGACCTTTACTTTGAAGCAGAATTACCTTTTGTGTACATTGACAGAGGAAAACAGTCCCCTTTGAAAACTTTAAGGAGTCACTTGGAGAGAAGGAACTGCTCTAGGCAAAGGCAGTAAAATACTTTTGAACACAATAAATACAAACCCTAAACAAAGAGCATCACCGCAGCTCATTTTCCAAGCTTCACATGTCTCTGTGCAAGCAGCCAGAAGTAATCTCTACAATAGTACACAAAATCTGATGATCTGATCTATATCTGATGATAGAAAATGGGGGGGGTGGCTGACACCTCATCAGGCTGTTGTGGTGGGTTGAAAATTCTCCCCCCCAACATTAACTTTGCCAGACCAGCTCAGTGGAAGCAAATGGAAGCTGTATTTACATGCAAAACTACAATCTACAATGAAATGCAATGAATATGTACAAATATACAGTATTTACAGATATTTGCAAATTTACAAATTAACAAAACAGCACAAGGATCCCTCTGGCCAAAGCACGAGGGAAGCTGCAAACAGCTTCTCTCTCCCTGCCTGCCCCTTATTCCCCTTGTACAAAGGGAAGAGAGAAAGAATCAGAGATATATTAAACTTAGCCACAATAAAAGTCATGCAGCCAAGGTCAAACAGAAGCAGGTGAGTATCTCCCAGGCCAAAGTGAGGAGAGGAGAGGAGAGGAGAGGAGAGGAGAGGAGAGGAGAGGAGAGGAGAGGAGAGGAGAGGAGAGGAGAGGAGAGGAGAGGAGAGGAGAGGAGAGGAGAGGAGAGGAGAGGAGAGGAGAGGAGAGGAGAGGAGAGGAGAGGAGAGGAGAGGAGAGGAGAGGAGAGGAGAGGAGAGGAGAGGAGAGGAGAGGAGAGGAGAGGAGAGGAGAGGAGAGGAGAGGAGAGGAGAGGAGAGGAGAGGAGAGGAGAGGAGAGGAGAGGAGAGGAGAGGAGAGGAGAGGAGAGGAGAGGAGAGAGGAGAGGAGAGGAGAGGAGAGGAGAGGAGAGGGAGAGGAGAGGAGAGGAGAGGAGAGGAGAGGAGAGGAGAGGAGAGGAGAGGAGAGGAGAGGAGAGGAGAGGAGAGGAGAGGAGAGGAGAGGAGAGGAGAGGAGAGGAGAGGAGAGGAGAGGAGAGGAGAGGAGAGGAGAGGAGAGGAGAGGAGAGGAGAGGAGAGGAGAGGAGAGGAGAGGAGAGGGAAGAGAGAAAAATTGTTTTGGGAACCAAATCTTATGGGATATATACCTCCAATGGAATTGTTTAGAATAATCATTATTTTCCTTTTTACACCCAGTAGTGATTTATTTACATTTTTACTACTTTCTGCTCAAAATCTGTGAAAAAATTTAAAGGCATAGAATAATAACATGCACCAGTACAGGTTAGGGACTGCCCTGATGGAAAGCAGCTCCACAGAGAAAGACCTTGGAGACCTAGTGGACAGCAAGTTCCCCATGGGACAACATGCCCTTGTGGCCAAGAGAGCCAATGGTATCCTGGGGTGCATCAAGAAAGGTGTCCCCAGCAGGTCTAGGTAGGTTCTTCTACCCCCCTACTCTGCCCTGGTGAGACCATACCTGGAATACTGTGTCCAGTTTTGGGCTCCCCACTTCAAGAGAGACAGAGAACTGCTGGAGAAAATCCAACAGAGAGCCACAAGGATGATGAGGGGACTGGAGCATCTCCCCTATGAAGAGAGACTGAGAGACCTAGATCTCATCAATGTGTATAAATATCTGAGGGGTGGGTGCCAAGTGGAGGGGGCCAGGCTCTTTTTGGTGGTTCACAGTGATAAGGAACAACGGGTTCAAACTTGAACGTAGAAGATTTCACCTCAACACAAGGAAAATTTTCCATTTGCTTTTTTTCCAAGTGCAGTAATGGAACTAGAGTATGAGCAAAATAAAATATCCTCTCCTGCATATGAATACATGATGAAACAAATTAGAGAGAACTATCTACTTACTATTAGCAACAAAGTATTCTAGAGTACATCATTCATGGACTGTTGAAAAGAATCAGGCCAGATAGAAACAGTCCAAAAAGTTGCAAGATGATCAACATAAGACCAAAGATTTTTCACCCCCACCTCATCAAAAAAAAAAAAAAAAAGGAAAAGAAAAGAAACAGGAAAACAATGTGCATTCTTTATTAATTAATCCTGATGTGCCAGTTGTTGCTATTATACACTGTGTTGATTTCAGCTGGGACAGAGTCAGTTTTCTTCATAGCAGCTAGTATGGGGCTATGGTTTGTGTTTCTGCTGGAAAGAGTGTTGATAACACAGAAATGTATTTGCTATTGCTAAGCAGTGACTACACAGTCAAGCCCTTTTATTTTGCTTCTCCAATCACCTTATCACTGAGCAGGCCAGGGGTGCACAAGAAGCTGGGAGGGGACACAGCTGAACACCACTGACCAATGTTATATCCCACAGCTTATGATGTCATGCTCAGCATATAAAGCTGAGGGAAGAAGAAGGAAGAGGGGTCATGTTTGTCTTCCCAAGTAACTGTTACGTGTGAAGGAGCCCTGCTGCCTGGAGATGGCTGAACATCTGCCTGCTGATGGGAAGTGGTGGAGATCAAAATTCTTATTCTTATTAATGCTTCAGTAAGGTTGTCAGCAACATCCTGAGTCCTGTCCAAATGTAATTTACTTTTGTCCTTTCTCCATAATAAAACTTTTTACCAACTTACGCTGTCCTTCTTTCAGTGTTTAGGATTCTTTTCAGGATAAGTCCTTTAGAAAGGGCATGTTTAATGGATTTGTAGTATCTCAGCCCATCCATCCAAACTCAAGAAACTAGCATTAGCCTCCCACACTGAGAGCTGGGAACCTCCCTGGTGCAACATGATCCAAACTTCTTTTTGGAACTACCTGCTTCGGTTGTTTGCAAAAAGCATCCACGAGGGCTAACCTGTGTGCTTTAGACTCGTAGGTTTATGAAGGAAAAATCTTTGGCACAAAGATCTGAGTTGGCCACAATTTCACACATAAGAAGAGGGTTTGGTTTTGTTTCTGTCAGTTAGCCCATGCCTTTTCTGCTCTTCCTTAAGAACATGTCAGGAAATAGTACACCTGTGGTTTATCCATTGACTTTTCCCTCTCCTACTGCATAGTTCTACACAAGAGAGGAATATTTAATTGTAACTTCTTGAACAGAAATGGCATTTCTTTCAATGTTTTAGACAGACAATAATGACTCTGAAGGAACGTTTCTCTTTTGCTGTTGAAGAGATAGAAGGACATGAATGGTCTGAGAAAGGATTCTATAGTGATGCTACAATTTGAAATGTTCCTGAATAAAAAAATCAGTAATCAAATGCTACAAATACTACTTAAACCATGAAATGAAGAAAAACAAACAACCAAACAACCAAACAAAAAACCAAAACCAACCAACCAAAACAAAACAAAACAACAAAAAAAAGTGTGTGTGTGGGGGGGGTGGAGAATGCATTTTAAACGAACTTATTCAGGGAAAGAGTACTGGTTTTGTTCTGATATATCAGGTTGCTGTGGGAATCAGTTGTGTAACAACCATAATGAAGAGTCTGATAAAGACCTGAATGCACATCAGAAGTAACACTATTATTTCTTTCTAGATAGAAAGTAATGGACAATCCAATTTTATGATTTGTCTATCAAAATTTCTGTAGCCAGAATTCTGTTTCTGTCTAGCAAATGTAAAATCCTTTAGAAATGTTTCAATGCTGAAAGGCTTAGACAATCATGGAATTGTTTAAACACAGTTGTTCCTTTCAACTTTATTTTAAAACCTAAGTCAAATGGAGATACTTTAAAGAACACAAAGTGGCCTGACTGCTGCACACCTTTTTTCTACTCTTGAAATAAGTCATAGAACAATGTTTTTGTTGGGTTTTTTGTTTGTTTGCTTGTTTGTTCTTTAATGGTAAAACATGTCAAAATTGTATCCTCCAGTTTTGGCACAAAGCTATAAATTTAAAAGTACCAAAGATTGAGGGTTAGTATCATTGGCTTTTACCTCAGGAGAAACACTATTTGCGTTTGAGCTAGGAAGTTTAGGTGACTGAATTCTTCCTTGAGAGAAATGTAATTGCATTGAGCCCCTTGGAACCAAAGGGTCTGATGTCTTATAGTTGCTTTTACTCAAAAGTTGATCATTTTCACAGCAGAACTTGCTTATTATGCTGGATTTAGAGGGCCGCTTGCATCTTGTGTTTGACAGCTACTGCATGGCTTCAAACATTTTGAAGTGCAAGGAGCTTTTGCAAAATATAAGGAGTTATTTTGTTTGTTGGTTTTGGTTTGTTTTGGTGTTTTGTTTTGTGTTTTTCTTTTTCCCTAAAACAGTGTGATAGAGGTCAAAATATATAATCAGAGAGAGAACAGAACTGAATGAGTAGTGGGACTTTTGACATAACCTAAGGATATTCTTTCTTAGGATATTCTTCCTTAGGATATTGCCTTCCCTACAACCTTGCTTCAGCAGCTTATAAAGAAGCAGTGCTTGTTGCAAGCTAAGGATGAAATGGTACACACATTCTTTAATGAATTGTAAGATATATTCATGCCACAGAGGAACCAGTGTAAAAGTTGGTATTTGTTAGAGAGCTACGGAAACTGGAATTAACTAAAAATATTCTTTGAGAAACCAATGTTCCAGGCAGGTTTCAAACTGAGCTATTAAGTAGTGAGGCCTCAGTATGGAATTATATTTAACAAAAAGTGTGATTGGGACAGAAAATATGTCTTGTTACAGTTAAATGAAAGTCAGCTTGCTTAACCTAAGGAAGAAGAATAAATATGAATAAAAGAATAAACATAAAGCTATTACAACAGCAAATCACCTGTTTGTGAAAACTAGGGAATCAGTCAAGAAATCAACTTAAATTTTCAGTCATGATGATTTTTATCTAATACTAAGGGGGAAAATGTCAATAAAGTGTTGCACCAGGATACCATAGAAGCATAAAATGGTTTTGGTTGGAAGGGACCTTAAAGATCATCTACCAGGGACACCTCCTACTAGACCAGATTGCTCAAGGCCCCATCAAACCTGACTTTGAACACTTCCAGTGAAGGGACAAACACACCTTCTCTGTGTAAGCTATTTCAGTGCCTCACAACCCTCATGGGAAAGAATTTAATCTAATCTAAATCTAGCTTATTCCAGCTTGAAATCATTATCCCTTGAAGGATTCAGGTATTGCAACTCCTCTAAGGGACATTTAAGAAAATTGGCATAGCTAATAGGTTTTACTATTTGCAAAGTCTAATAATGTATCTCCCAAAATAGGCAGAAGATGCATGGTACCTCCTTACAATGACATTATAAACAAACCTTCAGTAAGACATAATGAGAAAGTAATGAGATGGGACTGAACAGAGAAGAAAGGAAAGGTGAAATATTAAGATTATGTATGACTAGCCAATAAAAGCTCCTACATGGGTTGATGGGCTGTAAAGGGTATTTTCAGGGGAGGAGTTAAATGCCTATATTTCTGCATTCTATTTAGTGTAAACAACCAGCTGGCATTTTGCTGGATTTTAGTCATTCTTGTTATTTACAAGCTACAGCTGAAACGATGCCTAAAACGTTGTTGGTGTGTTTGTGGGTTTTTCTTTTTCTCCTAGTCCTTCAATATTTTAGATGATGCAATTAGTTTCTTTACAGTTGGAGTTTCACTTTATATTTTATTCATAGTAAATGCATAGCCATAAATATATATGCATGCACACACAGAAGGAGAAAATCCTTTTACCAAGACATTAATGACTTCTGTTTGCAAAAGATAATTTTGCTAGAGCCTGGTACCTTCTCAAATCTTAGCAGGTGGACCATAATAGTTGAATGTAAAACTTGTTATTGTATAAAATTTCTATTACCATCAATGGACAAAAAGGTTTTAGAGACACGAAACTGGTTAGGATGATAAGTGTATGGTTAGCTGTAATAAGATTCCATTAAATCTTACTGCATTGTTTCTATATTGACACCATTCCATTAACTCTTACTGCATGTGCACCCTTTGTGGGAGGAATGATGACAGTATATATCATCCTGGGAAGGGAAGCACATGCTTTTTTGATGACAAACCATGAAAAGAAGCAACCCTAGCCTTTATTGCCAGAAATGGGAGAAGAAGTATTTGTACTGTGCTCCCCCAGCCCCCAAAACAACTAATGAGGAAGCTTAAAAGGTAGAAAATCCCTCATTAATTGCAATCTTGGTAATAAGAAGTGCATCACAGTAAGGATTTTTTAGGATTTTCTCTCAAGAAATCATCTGAATGTGCAAAATTCACAACAGAAGTGAGAGAAGTAACTCGGAGCTATAGAAATGCACTAACATATTCCTCCTGGCTAGGACAGTGATGTTTTACTTCCATGAAATGGAGCTTCAACTTCCAGAGCTGCTGACATCACGTAAAAAGTATTTTTCAGCCCCACCTTACACATAAATCAATTCATAAACAAAGCTGCCTCTTAAAGTAGGACATGTGGCTTTCTGTATTTGAGGAACAAGAATAACAGTAGAGGAAGCAGAAAATATCCCAAAATGCAAACTGTTGTTTTCTCTTTCTTCTCTTCTCCCACCTTTCTTTACTAGAAGCAAACACATTTAGAGTCAAGATAGTATTACAGCAATGTGAGAGAAAAGGATCTGTATATTCACACTTCAGTGGAAAAAAAACCCAACTACCTGTTTACAAATAATACTGCTGGGGTCATAAAAGTTTGACAATAAAGTCACATACAAAGAGACAAGAAAATCTAGACTTCACAATTTCAGCTCTGTTGGAAACTCAGAGTGAGTCTTGCATGCCTTGTAGGGTGCCAGCTACCAAACCCTGAGAAACTCTACAGCAGCTTTATTCAAACATAAATTTAGCTTCACATTTGAAATCAACCAGGCTGAGGAAAAAATTCTTAAAACATTCTATACTCTCAGTGTAGACAGGGAGTCTAGCTGTGACACAACCCAGGCTTGAAAAGGAAAGAGAAAATAATCACTCACTAGAGTGTTAAGATTAAGCTCTTCAGAGATAGACTTACTTAACAAAGGCACAGTGCTACATTGATATGTCTCTATTGCTTCAGGAACCCAAATTAATATCTCTGTGTGATGTTGTTTCATCCAAGATATATCAGCTTATTTGGAACTACCTCAGGGATCTCTGATCTGCTTTGCTGTGATGCTTTGCCTCATACAAATGTACCTCAGAAACAGGTTTACAGGAGAATATTGTGCTGGAAAAATCAGATGTGACAGAGGAAAAAGCTAAGATGTTCATTTCCCTCATGGGGTCTCCTGGATGCCTGCCTGCATCCCGTGTCTCCAGACTGCTCATTTTCCCAATATGTATTGTGAGGTTCCCTGTACTTTTAGATCCCAGTGACTTGTAGGTGGCCTTAGCCACTGCTGATTCCTGAAGGATTATTGATATTTCAGCTGTGGGTTTGAGAAACACAAGGCTTCTTTGAGTCTTTGGAAATTCAGACTGACTCTGCATCAGCTTATTTGCTCTGCCAAATAGATAACTCTCCATAACAGATAATAGCTACCTAAACTGCCACACTTCCCAGATTACAGATTTTCATCTAAATTCAGCACTCAGTGCCTGAGCCTGCTGCAAAACTAGGTGTTTAGGTAGGGCAGAGAATAATCTCCCAAAATAATTTTTAAAGCACATTTCTCTTCCTCGTTGTAGTTTCCAAATTCATGTTTTCTCCTTGATTTAGGTGCCATATTGGTTTTGAATATTTGTGATTCTGTTTTGTTGTGTTTTTCAAAAGTTTGTCATTTTCATTTACAGGAGTCAGTATAAACCCTCTTCTTTCGTCTTAATTTTCTGCACCACTTTCTCCTCATTTCATGTCATCAGCTCAGACTATTTTGAGCCAAAGTATCCTCCTGGGCTGAGCCAGACACAGTAAGACTCACACTTCCCTACAGTGAGGGCAAAAGAGGCATAACATCCTCAAAACTGTGTTTCTCTCTTATCACTGTTTTTCTCTCTGTATTGATTATAGAAGAGTAAAGAATCATTAAAAGCCAGGCTATGTTTTTCCCTAAGTATAAAACCCTTGGATAGTTTTCAGCATATTTTAATTTATCAGCTTCATGAAGGAACAGAGAGTATGCAAAGGTGTGCATTTTTATTAGAAGTGCTGGTCAGTATTGGGATTGCACCTTGAGTTAAGTCTGCATCTTTGCAAGTACCTTCTTACTTGTAAGAAAAGAAGAAACTCAGGATCCATCATCAAAACATTTAAAAATGGTCTGACCATGGCTATAAAACAGGAAAAGTGGATTGGAAAGGACTTAAAGAGTATTTCTGAAGTGATCAAGCCACCTTGAGAGATAAGGAAATTGAAATGCTTCTGAAAATTGCACAACAATGATTTTGCTTGATTTTATTGCAGAACAAGTGTTTAGGTCAAATTGTCATAAATATTTACTTCCCTAAGAACTATAGACGTGGACATAGGAGCTTAGCACATAGTTCTGAACTTTTACATGTTTCTTTCACAGACTGCTTCATATAGTGTTGAGGTGGTATTAGTTATCTAGCATTATATTACCTAGAGAAGACAGAAGTGGCAGTTGAAAGACTCCTCAAAACTGGCAAAAGCAAAAACATTTCCCTGGGATACCAACCCCAGATCAAGCAGAGAACCTGGCTTAGCAAAGGTGCTGTCACTGGCAATTTACTGATGTTCAACCCTCTAAGACAAAATACCTGAAAAGAGGTAGTGAAATTAAAAACAAAACAAAACAAAAACACACACACCAAAAAAAAAAAAAAAACCACCACCAACAAAAATCCACACAAACAAAAAGAAAACAACAAAAAGGCATCTTCCCGTTGCTGAAGCATTCTGAAATCAGACTCTGGCACAGACACAAAAATAGGCTCTATTTTACACTTGGCTAGAAGCAGTGGCTTTAAAAATGCTATGGGTTCAGACCAAGATTTTTTTTTTTTTTTGATGAAAAGATTGACTGATAAGAAATATATTTCATTGTGTTATTTTTATGAAATCAAAGGATCTTTGCATCAAAAAACATTCTGTTGTTCAAAAAGGCACATGCAACAATTTCATTAGTTTGTTGTATTTGAGAACACTGACATACGGTTGTGTGTACAAAGACCAAAAATTTTCCTCCGATTTTGGCTTATAACATTGATAGGACTTTTATAAGTTTACTGATATAAGCAATACAGAAACATTCACATAAATACAAGGATCACTCAATTCTATGACAGAAACAATTTTTATCAGGAGGCTACTTCCCTATGCTTATACCTACTGTATCCTTTTTACTGTTTAAGAAAGTAATTGAAATTTCTATATTCAGTTGTTTTATCTCTGCAGCTCTATGGAAGTGTTGCTATAACACTGGAAACCATGACAACTGATTCTGGTTTCTGATTTCATTATAAGGTTATACTTTACCTGGGTTCATGAACCTTTCATACAAGATGGAGCTAATCAATAATTTCACAATAAAATCTTTAAAAAATACATGGTTCAATAGAAAAATGCTGCTTCATTTTAAAGAAATCACCATGACATTATTACTCAAGTTATATTGCTGTGATTTCACAGCTGATGCCCAATAGTTCCACTATTTTTGACAAAAAGCTGAACAGGAAAACCTTCAGATATAAAATACCTTAAAGAATTAAATAATGGAATCCTGGCCTTCATACATATGAGTATCTACATATGGGCAGCATTTGTCACAAACATAATGCTCTGAGTGGGCACTCTTTACAAATTCACTGGTTTTAACACGCATTTCCAACTTCCTCAAAGTCACCAGCACTTGGAAGGGGGAAAGACTGAAGTTTCTGCCATTCTTTACTCATTGCTAAGTCTTCATAAAATTTCAATAGTACCACATGCTGGGGAAGTGCACTAAACATCAAGCTGGGCCAGTATCACCTTTCCTTTTCATTGTGATTTGGAGAATGGAATGCCCTAAGAATTCACTATTTAGGACTGCTAATCCTGACAATTTAAAAGTTCCTTGAAGCTAGGAACACATCCAAAACTGAGACAGAATTTAAAGTGTCATATTAGCTGAGTTATGCAATTAATCTCTCATTATGTTGGTATTTGTGATTGCAGTCTTCTGAATTACATCCTTTTGTCTGAATGGGAAGAAGCCTTAAAAAAAGTGATCTGGAATAGGTGACCTCCACAACTTCCTAGTCTGAGACACAGAACCAGTCTCAGAAGAGACAGTTTTTCCAAATTCACTGCTAAATTCTGGCCACCATAATTTACTGTATCAATTATTATATTAGTGCTTTAGCAGCCAAACAAAAAATAAAGAATTGTTATTAGACTAAGAAGATCCAAATCCCAGCATAAACTTTCTAATCACTTTGATTGCATTCTGACAATCACTTTGATTGCATTCTGACAATCAGCTTTCCTGCTGTCTTTTGCAACTGGTGGTTACTAGAAGCAAAATTTGAGAGTAGATGACAAATTGGCCTTGATCAGTCATGACCAATACAGCCCTTCTTTATATTTGACATGGAAGAAGCTGCAGTTACCAAGAAATTTCTAATGTTCCCAGACTGTCCAAGATAAACTTTTTCAGTGACAATGACAAAGTGCTATTATTAGCCTTAATTTTCAGAACAAAGTGTTTGTTCTGAAAATAATATTGAAGATTGCAAGATGGATGAATACATAAATATTTGCATTCTGACATGCAATTTGAGAAAATGCCAAAAAGATTTAGTCAGAACAGAATGAGTTTTTTAATCTCAGTGCAGAATTTTTGAAAGCTTCATCTCTGTTGCTCAATGATGGATATATTTTCTCTCTGATCTCATCTCTGATTGTTTCTTCCTTTCCTGTTCTTCCTGCTTTGATCTTACTAATTTCTACTATTCATAAGCTTTTCTTTCAGCACTGGAGATTGCTAGTTCTCTTTTTTAAAAATCCCTTTCCAATTAACTTTCAACTAATAGGAGTTTTGCAGCTGTCATTTGCTTCATTGAGAGAATGCTGTTGAACCTGAAGTTCACCTACGCTCTAGTGCTTGGGAGTTAGAGTTTATATCCCTGCCAAACACTGGCTGAGTGGTCTTGGGAACTAGATTAAGATCAATTTACTGAAAACAGTCCATTAATTTGGCACACCAATTTGAGATATGTCACATTTAAAGCTTACCAGCGTGAGTGCATCCATATCTCCAACAGAACTCAGTGGGGAAGGCATGTGTTGAATAACTCCATCAGTTATTGTTATTATTATAATACATTTCTATTGTTTGTTTCTCATTGAAACACTGGGTGGCTGCTGCCTGTGAACTGATACAGGTTCTATGCTTAAACCAACATGCATCATTGTCAAACTATTATATGCAATCCAGCACAATGGTAGCTCATAGGTATTCCTGAGTAGTGTCCACTCCTGAAAGAACCGCAGGCAACTGCCAGTTTCTGAAGGATACCAGTAAATTACCTCAGCAAATAGAAATGCAAGTGGAAGGACCTTGATCACATATATTTTTAGACTTGGTTCACATGTCTGTATCTCATGGAAAGACAGGGGAAGAAAATAAGTTTCTTGTATGTATTTCACTTACTCTTGCTTAGGATAGAGCCATACACCTCATCCTTTGCCACTGACTTCCAAGTAAGTCTGGCTTGTTTCTTGTCTGTGATCTAGATACATCAGCAAAGAATTTCTCCCACAGGCCTCAACTACCTCATGCCCTAGGAAGACAAATGTTTAATAGATAAATTAACTAGTACCTTCAGAGAAATACAAACAGTAGGGTGAAATCCTGGATCTACTATAACCAACATTTTACTACTGATTTAACAGCAAAGAAATTCTCTCAGAATCTTTATAGCCTCTATCTTTACAGGCTAAGGATTTGGGTTGTGCACCAAAACCCAAAAGAACAAACAAGAAGAGGTGATAATGAACATGATACTGCCCCACAGATACATTTGGCCAGGAAGGCAAGTACTGTGTTGCACATCTTGAAAGACTCCTAGAAATAACTTTGAGATGTGCACCTGCTTTTGTTATGTTACTTCATGCACTTCATAATGGATGTATATGTGTTTAAAAGCCATATATTAGTCTTGCATTTAACACTAAGCCTGTGTTTTAATTATTTGTTTAGACAGGGGTGCCAAAAAGCCCATTCTACTTTCAGTCATCCTGAAATTCAGAGGTGAATTGATTATAAAATATTAATGGTGATGACTTCAGTCCTACTTTGGAATATCAGTAGGGGCAGCTTCTAATTACCAGGCCTGTTTAGGGCTGATCTACTGCCCAACATTTTACCTTAAACTTCTTTCCTCTCTAGCTTTACCTCATTGATTCTGGTCTTGCCATCTTCTAAGGCTTTATAATTCTATCCTTTATTTTTATGGTTACCTTGAAGGTGTTTATAGACTGTAGAAGGTATTTATGGACTTTGATCATGTCCCCCCTGAGACTGCTCTTCTCCTGGTCATATATTAGTTTAGTTCTCTGAATGTCAGCTCATATATCTCATTTTCTTATCTATGAACCAATTTTTGTTGACCTCCTTTGTATTTTCTCCTGACTGTTATTTGTGCTTCTATACTGTAAGCAGCATAATACAGAATATGTAATTCCTGGTGTTTTTCTCTCCACATGATATGTGAAGCAAAATAATTACTGCATAAACCCTAGACACTGTTTTCGCTAGAACACTACTGGTTGAGAGTTTGATTTTGCAAAGCATAGTTTTAAGCAGTTTTAAGCTCAGCTCTGGAATCAATTTTAGTCAAATCACAATAGCACTTTGTGGGACTGAAACCTCCTCTTTTTTTCTGTATTTTCTGTGACCAAGTGATTTTATTTCTGTATCTTGCATTCAGGATTCTGAGTGTTTTTCATCTGGCTTCTTACACTGTTGTATTTCAAAAGCAAGGAGGAATACAAAGAAAGAGTTTCAATTTGAACTCACACCTTTTAAATACATGTGTAAAGCACTGGCTTTTATGTTCACTAGCCTGCTGCCCTATATTATCAATATTAATGCCTGCTTTGCTCTTAATTTCCACAAAAATAAGTCAGGCTCTGAGGTTGGGTGATATCCCCTGGGTAAAACAGGGCTCCTTTGTGCTAATGACAACTGAAGTAGGACTTCTTTTACTGTCCTTATTTCTGTTAGATCTTTGCCTGCCTTGTCAGTATCCTTTTCAACAACACACAACTAGTGTCATTGCCTTTATATAAAGGGACTAACTATGAATGCTTTCCTCACTAGTTTCTTATATAGAGTGTGCTTGTATAGACTGCTTTTATTCCATTACCCTTTCATACAGTTTCCCAGCCTCACTTAGGATTACAGTCTAAAAATCTCATACCTCCTTCACAGAATTTTATCCCTTGAATAGACCTGTTAATTCAATGAAGTAAAGCACTCTCCAGCTAGATTGAAAAAAACACCAACTTAATATTCCATATTATCTTCAATATTCTGATCAATCACAACTGGCATAAATCTTTTTATACGTTTCAAGTACATTTTATTGTTGCTGCAGATACTAAAAGGTATTTTATTGTTTTCAAGAGCAAAGTAATACCAGTGCTATGACAACTTAGGTGTACAAAATTATTACATGGTGAAGAGCACCATTTAGATTTCAGTGCTTTATGTAAATAATCCAATTATGCAATTAAACAAAGCCTAGTTAACTAGGACTAAAACACATGCAATCAAATGGTGCACTTATTAGGTAGTATTTTAGTATGTCATCTCTCTCATGAGCATAATTAGGTTGCAAAATGAATCTGTATGTAAATAATTGGAGTTCTCGTAGCTGAGGATAAACAAAAATCAGTGATGAGCCATCATAAATTCAATCATAAAAAATTGTCATTTATACCAAGTATAACACGTTTGAAAGGGACCATTTCCAGAACAGAATCTAAAGAGATACTCAGTTTTTCTCTACCCTGTCTCCTTGTGTGCCATGTTCAGAAAGACATACTGAAGATACTTACAAATTTGCTTTGATATAATCCCTCCTGGTTTTCTACCACTATATCTTTGTATTACTAAATTCTGATGTTCGATGGAGAGCCTAGTTCAAATAAATTTATTTGGCACATCTTCTTTACTGAAATAGTTTTATTTTCTTTGGAACTCAGGGATCAGTCACTACCTTAAAATGAAGAAACTGAGGAAAGGACTACCCCTATGTGTTTTCAGCTTGCTCTACGGAATACACAAGCCAGTTAAATAAATTATCAAACCCTTTAGATATTTTCTGTCTTGCGATCTACAGTCATAAGATAGGTCACAAGGATTCAAAACCTCGCAGAGCTGGTGGTTCTAGTTTTGTTTTGGGTTAGGGTTTGTTGGTTTTTGGTTTTTTTTTTTTTCATTTTTATGGCTGTTTTTTTTACTTTTGATTAAAAAAGAAAAATAAACTGAATCATGCACTGGCCGTAATTACAATAGTAATCCACTTCATATCAATGTCTTGCTGGTTTATCAGCCACTAACAATGTAAAAACCTTACAACACCCACTCAGGCAACTTCTGGAAAAATTTCAAGTGCTTGTCTAGAGCCAGATAGGAGTTTTTATGAGATTAAGCCTCCTGCTGCTCTTTTGTACTCTACCTCTTCCACAGAAGTACCTAAATTCACCCCTGCCTATGTTTTTAATCGAATTCATGACTTTTAATTTTGGGTGGTTGATTTTTGTAAATCTTCTCTTCCCCCCCCCCTCCCTTTTTTTTTTTTTCGGGGGGTGGGGGGATGGGTAATAATAAAGCATTTAAAATAAATATTAGCTAGGAAAGCAAACCTGCTTTAGGTCACTAATATTACTATTAGCACCTGCTCAGCAGTGGGTCAGCAAGGTTGTTTCAGGCTTGGTAAAGCCTAAAAATCACTCCAAAATAAAAAAAATCCACCAAGCCTAACCTGGGACAGACTGCCCATGCTGTCCTCAGCCCTGGGGCTTAGCACGCACACTTTTCAGAGCTGTTATTCAGGAATGAAACCTGTGAGGTAAGTCCCAACAGGCCAACGGTGTGACCTCCGCCTGCCCCACCGATCAGTGTTACTGGGCCAACTCCAGACATTTGCAGAAAGCTCTCTGTACCCTGGTGCCCAGCCCTGCTGGCAGGATGGGCTAATGGACTGGGTTTAACCCACCGGCAGGGTGGGCTGTTGCATGGCACCTGTGCCACATGCGGCCCTGAACCACTGCGAGCCGGGCCGGGCCGGCTCCGGGTGACCGAGGGGGGCTGAGTGGCAGGTGTCGCAGCCTGTCGCATGCCAACGCGCTCTCGCATTGGGATAGCGCACGCGGCGCTGGGCGCCTTCTTGGGGGAGCTGCATGCCCTCTGGAAGGGCTGCCGCCCGCCCAGGAGCCCGGAGCAGCGCCGAGCAGCTGGCAGAAACCCTTCCTTCTTGTCCCCGTCGCCCCTCGCCAAAGGGGAGGGGAGAGGTTGAGCGTAACCTGGCAGAGACAGCAAGGAGAGTCGAGGCGGGTAAAGGGGAGGAAGGATGGACCGAAGGAGCGGAGTGCCTGGGAGGGCAGGACAAGCGCTTTCCGGAGCGTGTGTTCAGTTGGTAGTGGGGTTTTTCCTCTGAATACTCGCAAGGGTAATCAAAAGCTCATTTAGGCAGCAGAAAGAGCCTTGTATCCAGGAATCTGTGGTGGCGCTGTGCTTGCATAGAGGGGGAGAGCGGAGCCCGTGGGGACCCGAGAGGACTCTCGCGTGGGAGGGAGATGGGCAAGCGCAGGGATGGGTCCTGCTCCATAACATGCCCAATTTCCCAGCGCGGGGTCTATGAGGTGCGCCCCAGGGGCTGCGGAGGCTGTAACACTTCACGTCGAGTGTGCTGTGGGATGCCTTCCGTTTTGTTCTCCCGGGCATCTGAGGCGTGGGGTCCTTTGGCTGAAATTGAGGAAATGCAGGATATCTGAAGCCATGACCTCAGTGAGGGGCTGTTGCCGTAGCATGGAAGGACTGTCCTGCACAAGGGAAAAGGTATTAGGAAGCAGGTGTGGAAGGGATATGGTACGCAACTGCCGATCTCTCTGTTTCAACAAAGACGGGGCTCCCTTGGACACATCCAAAATGTGGAATTTGTAATGGTTGGATATTCAAGGTGCTCTAATATTCTTGGTGCAGGGATGAGACCTAACGTTTGTAGTAAGGGTTTAGTGTAGAGGGATGGATAATGCATATATGTTCAACCTGATGTAATCATCTTAGTTTGCTCAGTCTTTTGTAGGGGTAGAAAATAAGTTTTTTTGGACACATTCAGTTTGCAAATAATGGTAAAACATTATGAAGAATGAAGATATATATTCTAAATATCAGTCAAGCATCTTTAGCAAATTGACATTCTACCCATCCAGGCACCACATGGTTTGCTTCATTGCTATTAGGCCATTCAGCTAATGGATCTGAATATAATGATCTGAGATGATTTCTACTTAGTTGCCTCTGTTGGAAGCTCTGGTGCTTTTGAGATGCATGTTACTTTTTGAAAACTTGTCTAAAGTAGGTAGAAACTCCCCACTGAGGATTAAAAATACAACAGCTGGGAAATGAATAAACACACATTCATTTAGAATAAACTTTAAACCCAGTAGACATCAACACCTGGAGCAAGGCTAAGAAGGTCTACAGACACTAATTATTGCAGTCATGCAATTAAATAATGGGGACCTGACAGCATGACTGATAAACAGCTAGAAAATGAATGAGCAGGATGCATGTCTTCCATCAAAGGGCTGCCAAACATCTGTACAAGACACTGTACAGAAGACACTGGCATTATATGCAGACAGAAATGCTATTTAAAGATTTGTGGCATGAACTGAGCAGATGATGTTGCTAGTGACTGGAGCTTGTGTTTCTATTGTATATGGATGAAGTAATTAATCACTTTACACAATGGGAGATTGTAATTAATTAAAAAAATGAATGATATAATGTATAAGGCAGGGGAAACATAACTTGAATCCTTTGAATTCAAGATGATAGACGGCAGGAGCGCTCTTTTGATCACTTCCAGGGTTTTTTGTTCACCATGCAACATTGTGGTTATTGTCTGTACAATTTATCAGGTTTTGAGTTGCCTCAAGATTTGCTCTGATCCAGGGTGAAAGAAACTTTCTTTTTAAGAGATAGGATTATAGAAATAGTTTGGAGCAGTGTTTGCTATATCCAGATCCAAGTTACCAGCAGTCACCAGGGCTTGTAGTGCCTAATAACAGATGCAGAAGAAACAACTAGTATGAACAATTACAATTATCATTCATTTGCATCCAGAACATTGGCATAACTTCCTGAGGAGAATCTTTTATGTACTTCATGTACTTTGTTACTTACTGACATCCCTGGAGACATTAGATAAACTTCAGCAGAGAAAGTAAAAGAGACACTGCTATCTTTACTAGTCCAGTAGTATGGAACCTGATGTAAGTGAATTTCAATTTCACATCTGACCTCAGCTTGTCTTCAAAGCATTGGAACTACCATCAGTACACAAACCTGTGTGTTACGTGGCCCATCAGCAGCCAGATGCTTCAGAAGAAAGTTTGAGAGGCTGCTGCTTTAGGCGGATGCCACAATCTTCCTTCAAGCCTTTTTCTAAACCCTAATGGTGGGAAGTGATAGAGGCCTGAAAGACCTTCCCTGTTCTGGAGATCCATGGACCCTGAAATGCACCTAACCACTTTTTTTAAAGAGGTATCTATGCTACAAAAATGCCTTGTGTTTCCTTTGGGGGAGAGGTGATCTCTTGCTGTGGGGCAGATTGAAATTGCTCCACATGATGGCAGATACTATTGTGTGTTCTCCCACAGAAACTGAGAATATTTAATGAATCAAAGCTTCAAAGATTTAGTTTAGCCTGTGCCCAGTTGTGTGGCACTATCTGTGGGTGCACAGTAAGAAGCTGCGGGAGGGAGTATGGGCTTATAGAGTAGGCCCTCTGTTTCTTGTTGAAAAGCATATGGTAAAAAATGATACCAAAAAGGACTGAGATTTTCCCAGATAAGTAGGGTTTTGGTATTGGAGTCTCCATGACCAGTAATGAGCTTTGATGATTTCAAGAGACCTGGGATCAAATCCTATGTATGCTGTCCTAACAAGCCTTTTGAGTCATAATTTACAGTCCTCTTCCTGTGCAAAGCAACAATTTGAGCTCTTGATTTTATTTGACAGACATCTGTAAATGATTATCTGAATGACCTGCTTTCAGCCTGATGAAAATCTTTCATAGCCTGTTCTAGAGCTCTCATTACTTCCCTAAATATCTTAAAGAGCAAATATTTCTTTGGGGAGCATTAACACCATTAGCAACTGCTTTTCCTTTTCCACTTTGCAGGAATTTAATAACCTTCAAATGCATAGACTTCCAAAAACGTCAAAACATGAGCAAAGGGAAGAGGACATTAAATCTATTCAATTACAGACTGGAGATATCACAGGAAACTGAACAAGAAGGTTGATGGGATTAGTAAAGCCAACACCATTCATGTGAATCATTTGTGTACTGTATGGTTCTATAGAACATTACCCCTCTAATAGCTGCACAGAGTTTATTAGCACATAGGGCAGTAACATGCAGAGTGTCCTTATTAATTGGGGGGTTGTTTCGTTACGCTTTCTCTTCCAAACTAATCAAATCTGTTAACGCACAACTCAGCAAACCTAGCTATTTTTTCAATTAAGTTTTTGTACATGTATAAATTCTGAAACCAGTAGCGCCACTGCATGCTGAATCCAGCACAATAGAGTCCTTCTCGAAGTGAGATCTCATTAATTAATAATTAAAATAAACCCAAGTGTTATGCAATACATGTCTGCTCTTTCTGCTTGTGGGTATGTCTCCTGCTCTGTGTTCACCAGCAAAACCAAACATCACACTAAGAGCCACCAAAAAAAAAAAAATCTGCTTATAAATGTATCTTATTTGTAGAAATTTAAAACATATAAAAGCAAGTATTGTACCACCTGAATTATACAAAATTATCATTTAGGAAAACAAATAAAAGTCCTATATAAAAAAAATAGAATGGCCTGTCATGCAAGAAATAACAAATTTCTAGAACAAACTCTGCTCTAGAAAACTGGAGCAGAAATGGTCAACATCAAATTATAACAAGCTCTTGACCTTCCCTGGCCCTGTATGCATTTTCATGAAATGATGTAATTCATTATTCCCACTGATGTGTGCAGAGCATTGGGCAGCTTACTTTGTATTCATTTATTCAGTCCTGAGTAATCTGTGTTTAATAGAGTGCTAGAGTGTGTCAGAATGAACAATTAAACCTGATTGCTGTAGAAGACAACTTGCCATTATTGCCAACATTAGTTCTATGTGCTTTATTTTTTTAATAAAGAAGGTGTGTTGCAAGTTCAGTATATAATTCCCATATTAAAACTGTACACTTTTTTAATTTAGAATGGAAATATCTCTCATACACTTGGGACCACAGTACTTTGCAGTGAGCTCTCTTTTGATTGATGATGCAGCCTCTAATTTTTTGTCAAGTCTGTTCTGCAAGGATAAGCAGGCTGGCAAGACTGAACCAAGCCCTAGGAAAGGAGTGGGATGGAGAGATCCTGTCAGCAAGGTGCAAAATTTGGGAAGAATGTATTCTGCAGTGTAGAAACTGAGTGTTTTTTGCTGACTTCTCAAGGCAATAAAAATGGCAACCTGCTTCAAGGGTAGTGCATTTGATAAACCCCTCTAGCTGGTGGGCAAAGACAAAGCATCCAGGAGCATTTTAAATGAGTGGGGCAGAATGCATAAAGGGAATCCCAGGGAGTGAGGAAGCCATGGAAGAAGCAGTACAGTGATAATTACAAAAGAGCAGGATAGTGTATGAGTTTGGATATCTTTTCCTAGGTGAAATCATAACTGTTCCAGTTGGACCCACAAAGTCCTAGAAGACTGAAATCTTTAGTTCAGCTAGTGGGACCTTGTGCCTTTGGGGAAGAAATACCTGAGTGTTATGATCACTGAAACCTTCATCAAGATTTAGACAGGCTGGTGAGTTGGGCAGGGAGAAATTTAATGAAATTCAACAAGGGCAAGTACAAAGTCATGCTGCACCTGGGAAAGAAAACCCCACATATTGGTATAAATTGGAGACTTACATGCTGGAGAGCAGTCAACAGGAAAAGGACCTGGGGGTCCTAGTGGATTGAAGGTCGACTGTGAGCCAGCAATGTGCTCTTGTGGCCAAGAAGGCCAATGCCATTCTGACGTCCATTGGAAGGGGTGTGATTAGTAGGTTGAGAACCATTCTCCTCCCTCTCTACTCTGCCCTGTTGAGGATGCGTCTTGAATATTGTGTCCAGTTCTGGGCCCCTCGTTCAAGAAGGACCTCAGGGAACTGCTTGAAATAGACCAGTGCAGAGCCACAAAAATGATTAAGGGAGTGGAACATCTTCCTTACAAGGAGAGTCTGAGGGAACTGGGGCTCTTTAGCTTGGAGAAAAGGAGACTAAGGGGTGACCTCATTAATGTTTATGTAAAGGATGAGCGAGGCTCTTCTCAATGGTGCCTGGCAACAGGACAAGGGGCAATGGGTGGAATTTGAGGCATAGGAAGTTCCAAGTAAACATGAGGAGAGATTTTTTTCACTATGAGGGTGACAGAACATGGAACAGGCTGCCCAGGGGGTTTGTGCAGTCTCCTTCTCTGGAGATATTCAAAACCCCCTTGGATGCATTCCCATGTGATCTGGTATAGGTGATCTTGCTCTGGTGGGGGGGGGGGGGCGGTGGACTAGATGATCTTTCAAGGTCCCTTCCATCCCCTGACATTCTGTGATTCAGCAGCATAATTACAACTCTGAATTATAGTTTTTGAATATACACATAAATATTATACAACTCTTGTGAAATTTTGTTGTTTTTTTTTTTTTTTTTCTCATGAGGGAAGTGCAGAGATCTCCATGAATTCCATGAGCAGGGTGGGTCGCCTTGTAAAGGACCAGTGTGGTCCAGATTTCCGTGTAAGCTGGATATGCATGCAGATGACTTTTTATGTTTGTCTTACTGTCTGGTGTGATTCATCCTTCACGCCTTCTTCACTTAAAGTGAAGCTATGTGTGCCAGTCTGTGCCACCCTCGTAACAGCTATGTTAGGAGGCTTGGCTGGTTTGGATGAGTTTTGCTGTTTTATAGTTGCTGGCAATCCTGAGCCAGCAGAATGTCATTGTACCCAAATGTGTGCACTATCCTCATCCACCCTCAACAGGTGCAACCGTGGTGCTCAACATGTGCCAATGAAGAAAATCCTTCAAGACCTTCCATTGTGTTGCACCACCAGACAGGAGAATAGCAATAAGAGTCGAATTGCCTGTGTTTGGGGCCAGCCTCCCACAAAAGCATTCTCAGCATCTTTTGTCCTCTCTAGTAAATGGAGCAGTGGCTTTTGGAAAATGTGCAGTGTCTCATCTTTAATTTTTCTTAGTATAAGCTGCTAAAATGGGTCATACTGGGTAGTGCCCTGTCACATGAATGAAAGTGAATATGTGCTGGCAGGCCAGATCACCTAAAGACCAGACATTAGATATTTCTCAAGTAATGATCAGTCATGCACTGTAATTTCCATGTCCCATAGATTGTCATGAACTTACAATGTTGCATTGCAAAGCAGATTCAGGAGGTGGGGATGAGTAAAGAACAGTGACAGCAAAACATTTGAATGTTGAAGGCACCAAAGGCAGAGCAGTTTGCCAGCAGTTTTGCTGCCCTGGCATGTTCAGAAGGAAAGGAAAGATATTTTGTGTCAAGAAGCAGGTGGCTGGAGGAAGTCCTAAGAGAACCCTGTGAGCCTGTGTCATCAGCTGTGCCTGTATTTGCTCTTTGATGCAATGAAGCCTTATGAAGTAGCAGCAGGAACGATGTCTGGTGTTTATGTTCTTATGCATGTAGCCAGTTATGAATTTTTAAGACTAGAGAATGAAATTCATTTTGCAATAATGAAGATTTTATCTGAAGTAACAAGGAACAGCAACTCAGTGTTTCAATTCAGAGGGCTGACGTAGATAAAGCAAGCCTGCAAGTAGCAAAACAGATAAACATGACGAGATCAAACCTGTTCTGTTAACAGTGGGAGATACAAAGTTATAAGAAAGGAAGTGAAAAAGTGCAAAGTGCTTATCAGCATAGTGCATAACATCTCATGCATAGGAAACCATAGCTCTCATTCTTTTCTATTGGCTCCAAGAAAGGTACAAAAAACAGCATCAGAGAAGTTACAAGGTACATCTTACATGGCTGAGCAAACCAGGTCCACTATTGCAGAGGATTAGAAGCAGTGTGCTGGATAACATAATAGTGCTTCCACAATGGCACCACCTCCCATTTCTGGTTATTTATTTCATTGTTGGTTCTTGTAATATCTTTCACATACCCAAATCCTTCAGAACCCAGTGTCTTCTCTCAGTGGGAAGTACTGCTTGTTGAATTACATTATTGTACCAATTAGTACAGATTATGTTTTACAACTGACAGTAGGCAAACCACAAACGTTTCTTTCCTGAGATAAAGATGGTTCCTCCATCTATTCCAAAACGCACATTTGAATCCCTAGCAGCCCATCAACAATGGTGATGGCAGTAGTTGTAAGCAGATAGCTTTCAAGGTAAATAGTGTCTCTTATATTGTCCAGCAAAGACAAATTTATAATCAGCACACTGCATACAGCAAGCTAAAAACACAAGAGCTATTAAGGATTGTATAAGATGCTCATTGGATGTTTCTAGCAGATTAGCAACAGTTGTTTAGAGCAGGTGTTTGTTAATTGTTATATATTCAGAGCTGCTCACTGTGTTTGAAATGACCCTTAAACGGCCATCTCACACCAGTGAGATGAGAAGACATAGTGCACTGAGCTGTGAAATAAAGCAGGGAGGGAGGATGACTGTGCCCCAAGACCTATACACCTGTATTTGTTGCTACTATATTTGTTGTCAAGGCAGCTTTTTTTTTTTTCATATGCTCCAAATCTTTGATTCTATTTTTAATCTTTCTTTATGGTTTATTGTTTCTTTTTTTTTTTTTTTTTAATGAGCTAAATTGCTTTTAAGGAAGATTGTAAAATAATTTTGAACCAAAAGGTAAGTTATGTGGATTGCAGATGTTGAAGAAGCTCTGTGTTCATTGATTTCTTCTTTTCAAAAGTTAAATAATGCTACATTTGAGCAAATATGTCCTCATGCACACCCATCACATGTAGAAGCACAACTCAGAGTAAAAGGAACTTTAGACTGCTGCAGTACATAGATCACAAGATGTCAGAAATGCTGTGTAGCTGAAAGGATGCTGAGACAGTTATTAGCAGGTTCTTTGGCTGATGGCAAACATAACTGTAACAGTGAGAGTTACATTTAAGGAAAAAATAAACCAGAAAGGGCTGGTGATGTGCTCAGCTCCCATTGCAGCACAAAGCTGCCAGGGCAGGTGCTGCTGGCTAATATGCTCCATTGACTGCCCCAGGGTGGCCAAAAGCTCAGGCCTAGGGAGGGCAAGGGGCATCTGCCAGGTCCCAGCCCTGCAGGCAGCAATAGGAGAGCAGCCCAGGGCAGTCGTGGCCTGAGAGAGTCTCTGGAAAAGGCAGGATGCAAGAGTGTGAAGGCAAGGATCTTAGCAATGCAAAGGCTGAGGAACAGTGACACCAAAAATCATGGAACAATTGCAATTTATCTCATGAATTAAAACTGATTTCAACGTATGCCTGAGAAAGCTTGAGTTTGCAAAGAAAGCCCCTTCCTTTTGTCTTTTTCTACTCAGAATACTTTGATATGTTTCTTCCTGAATTGTATCTTCAGACAAATTTTCCTTTTAAAAATAAATAAAATGGAGGGCAAAAAAAGCAACATTAAATGTCTAGAATTGAATATTTATTCAGTCCCCAATTTTTTTCCCATTTGTTTACTTTATTGGCTGACAAACAAAGAAATCCATTTTTCACGCAGCTCTAGTACAATATTAATCATCATGAGTACAAACAGCAGAGTCTAAGCCCATGTGTATTCATGCTGTGTTATGCTGCTTCATGCTTCTGCATACTGAGTAGTACCTACTCCAGAAGTAAAGCAAATGAGGCTGTGGGTGATTGAACCTGTGAATAAGGCTGGCAGTTTCAGGTCAGTTAGCTACTCTTGGGATCTCAGATATTAACATTGTTATTTTGGCCTAAAGAGATAATAACAGCAGTTCTCTTTTAAGTACATAAATTTTACTCTTTTTTTTTTTTTCCTCACAGGTTTTTGAACATGACTTCATGTAACTGAGAACTCATTGCAAGGTAAAGGAAGAGATGCTCATTATGGCAAGGCAATACACATGGAAAATATAAACCTGCTCTCTTGTGCAGGTACAGAAAGGTTTTGCAGTTCAGAGGGTTCCTGGAAGTATGCGAAGCAAGGAGAAAGGTGTATTGCCCTTTCACTGTTAGGCTTCACTCTGATTATTAGGAAAGCTTTTCAAGACAGTGTTTAGTAAGAGCCTCTTCAGGGGAAAAAACTAAACACTACAGTATAGCTTTGCAGCTGAAAGATCTGCTTTTCTATAGACACAGACCACTCTGTCTTTAAGCACTAAATTGTGAGCTAATGAAGTGAAAGCATTCAAGTTATGTGTTGTGTTCAAATATTCAAGTTTAATAACTTTAATCGCTTGTTATCGGGATTTTAGTTGTGGCAGTCAAACAACATGTAGATACTCACTCTCCCCCCACATAAGAGAGTGGAGGGAGAGAATAGGAAGGATAGGGGCCAAGAGCCTCATGTATTAAAATAAAACCAGAAACATCAGTATTATCACAATTTTTTTTCAATCCAGTTCCCATACTGAATGCAAAATACAGCACTATTCTTAGTACTGAGAAGATAACAAAAAGAAACAGCTCTATTGCAGCTGAAACTAGGACAAGTTTATTGCATTCTCCTGGAAATACCAAGAGGATGGGTAAGGGTCAGTGAAGAAAAATCTGTTGCCAAATAAACGGCCCAACTTACTACCTCATTTCTGCAGGCCATATTGAAATTTGGGATAACTCTTATTACTGAAAGCATAATCTAATATCCAGGTCCTCTGGTGATCATACCATTAAATTTCAGAACAGTAAGAGGAGAAGGGCTTCTTAAGATGTATCCAATGCTTTGGTAAGATAAGTGCTTGCGATCGTGGGCAATGATAGATAAACTGATGAATAAGTGGATAACTCTCAGAAGAATGGATGAGAGTCACACATCCATCAAAAAGGTAAGAGTGATGTGGACACATAGAAAGTTGCCACCTGTTCTGTGGTAACTGCCAAGTGTCTGCACTTCTTGGGAATAGCTAACCCAGAGAAAATTGGTCCACAAGGAAAGAAGCTTAAGATAAATCCTGCTTAGATTTTATGTCTGAATAAAACATGCTTGCAAAGCATCAAAGAAATTCTGAACCTTTCTGGGTGGATGCGTTATTTTGTTGACTTTAAATGGGCCTCGTAGCAAATTTATGACAAATTCACTCAAGCAAAACTCTTCAGCTTTTCAAACGAGACTATTCACAGTGTTGTGATAAGCTGCAGATGAAACCAAGCAGATCAAGAGTTAAAAGGCAAGGAATATATATATTATGGTTGAGAGTCCACCTTTAAATCTGGAGGAAAATTGAAGTAATGAAAAAAACCAGGTATTTTGCCATATTAAAAAAAGAAAAAAAGGAGAAATTGACTGGATTTTAGAGGACAAAGAACAGTCATTTTAGAAGGTGAAACAAAAAAAGTACCTAAGCACACTGCAATAACAAACTTTTCTCATAATGGAGTCTCCTTTAGATCTGACTGGCAACAGTAATACCCTTGTGGTGAAAGGGCAAAGGTGTTAATTACTGTGACATCTCAGGGATACATTAGTGTAGCTGTTTACGGTTAGGGGTATGCCCGCCATAGCTAGTATGTGGAAACTGTTGCTAAGAATAGATTAACACTAAGAGAAGGCTTTCTACTCACTAAATATGAACCATTTCTGCTTATGTTATTTCTTTCTATTCTAATAATTCGGAGGATTTGAGGCTCTGCCTTGGGCAATGGGATATGCACAAAGTCCACCAGCTGATAAGCAGTCTCAAGAGGTATAATGTGGTTCAATGATACCGTAAATTCAGTTTTCGATCTCTTAACGTTGCTTAACAAATGTCACAGCTATGTATCAGCCACAGTGCTTGCTCAAGTTTGTTTAAAAATACTCGGATAGGTGAACTTGTTGCATCAGACTTCACACTGCATCAGATTCTGCCTGCCTGCAGCACTAATTGCTAGAGCAGGAGCATAATCCCAAAGGCAGCTATTCTGGCTAAGGATCCAGTTTCACATTACTTCATATCACCAAGAGGCTGCTGCTAAAAGAATAGTTCTCCTCCTTCGTCTCCTCTCAGGTCTCACTCCCACTGCCAGGTATGACATCAGTGTAGGACCACTATTTCCAGCACAAAGAAGGGTGGAGGGGAACGCACAGGACAAGGGGGCAGAGCAGTAAAGCGTATTCTGGAAACAGCCTACCGTAGCATCAGTGAAACTGTAATGTGGAACCACGCCCTAAACTCAGCAGAAGGGCAATTATACATGTATGACAGATGCACATTTAACATCTTGTGCTGATAGATGCAAGATGTTCAGTATCGAATGCTACAGAGCCACAACAAAGGTACCTCAGTGAGTCAAAATTCTTCCAGTGCACCCTACTTGCTGCTGGCAGGAAGTCTTCCCCAGTGCCTTGTCTAGCAAGTAATTACTACCATGACTCTGCACTTTGTTAATTTCATTGGTAGCAGTGACTACCGCTGTCTTTACAGGCAAACTTCTGCTGGAGGAAAAGTGAGCACCACCGTGTAAGTCACAATCTGTTTCCAACACTCACCTAAGGTGCTTCAGAAAGACTGTATTAAAAACATAAAATTTTTTTTAGCTCCCTAGTCTATGTTATAGCACAACCCAGAAGCTGGTTTGTTCTTCCCTTTGTTTAGCAATTACAATAATCCTTTGGCACCAGATTGCTCAAGCCTCTTCAATTCCTCCTTCCAGAGGAATTTACTAGTTTCTGAAGTCGTGCCATTTGTTCACAAATGTCATCCTGGTCTCTTGAATGCAGTTGTCAAGAGGCAAAAACAAGTAAACAAACCAGACTTCCTCCAGGGTTTCCTGTCCTCCTGCCCCTGCACCCTCCCCCTCCTCACCCCCTTAGTCCTCCTTCTCCTTTCCCTCTACCTTTCTTGACATTTATAAAATGTTGTAAAACTTTCTGCCAGGAAAAGTATAAAATACAGTTACAGTGTAGTTGCTTTGTTGATTACAAAAGCATTCCTGCAGTAGCAATAAAGCAATAGACTTGTAAATTTCCTCTGTGTACTTGGTGGTGGTCATTAAATTCAGTGGATTGACAGTTACCACTCTGAAAATACAGTATTTTCAAGGGAATATGCAACACATACTGTTTCCAACCCTGTTTCTTATGGCAAGTCAGTTGTCACACTAAATCTTACATACAGATTGATGAGAATTGTTGGGAATATTGTTCTTGTCGCAGAGCTGCTGGGTCACTAAGTCTCTTATTTTTCATCAAGGGCACTTAGTAGACAGTATCAGTTGCAGTCCCTACACCAGTGATTATTTTGACCAGTATGCAGTCTCTAAGCTCCTTTACACATACTGGGAAGGTTCAGGCATCCCACCTAAGGTTAACCAACTACCAAGTGATTTTAGTATGTGTTACTGTTGATATCAGCAGTTTGCCTATATCCTTCACACTGGATATTATTCACTGTTGCTCACTAGCAACAAAAAATTTACAAGGAAGATTTCCAAGCAGCAGATTCCAGTGACCCATTGACTTGATGCTTCATATTCAGAGTGTTTATTTCCATCAAATGTACTGTATTTGGCTCCTCATTAGAATGTGGACCATTCTGAACTACAAAGAAGAAAGGATACCAGATGAACTATGATGAAGCAGCAAAACAAAAAAACAAACAACCAACCCAAAAACCCAAACATGAACACAAAAATAATCAGGAATGTTTCTACATCTGTGAAGATAGATGCACATTGTTACACATTAGCGTTAATATGTATTGCACATTAGAATTAATATGAATTACACATTAGTGTTAATACGTAACTTGTACAGGAATTGCCTATTTGACTCCTGTCAAGGTCTAAGGAGTTGTTAATGATAGAGCTAAGAGTTTATTGTTCTAAGATTGTATATTAAAGGACCGAATATTACTTCAAGACACTGGAATTTATTCAATTTCATTCTTCAAAAGGAGGTAGAGGTTCACAGGGAAAGGTGCTGCACTAGACCTCAGACTGAAAAGCAAGTTGTGGTTGCACAAGGGGAATGTGGCTTTGTTTTACTTAACCACCTGGTCAAAAGCCAGCTCCAAAGGTTAAGCCAGAAGGCTGTGCAGTGTATGACTATTTTAAGCATAGAGATGAGGTAGTACTGCCTTCCCTGTTTATGGGTTCATATAGACCCCTTTGCATCCCAGGTAGCATATGCTTGCAGCTGCCTGCAAAAGGCAATGTAAAATGACCATTATAGCCAGTGAGTACTGGGTCCCACTAGTATACATGGGAATTCTGAAGTGTTTTCTCATCATGCAACATTACTCCATGAGTAACATCTCCAGGAAGAATTCAAGCTTCTCTCGAGTGTCAGTGTATGCAGAAGGTGTGTAAAACCTCTCAAAATCAGCAATGATCTTTCTGAAACTGCAGAAAGGAGTGGAAGCTGTAGTTGTTAATATTGCAACCAACTGGGCATGCTCTCTACCTTCAGTGTTTCTTATTTTTTTGGTTCCATGGAGACCTGTAGTACTCGTTTCTGGGTTTTGTATTAACACATCAGTTTTATTTTTAATTTGGTTTCAGAGTGACTCTTAAAGCCAATACCAGCAATAAACATTAAAGGAAAAAAAATGCATCACTTGAAAAAAGTAATGGTGTATGCCAGTGTTTCAAATAAATGTTCAAAAGTAGACACAATTTTAAAGTAATTACATTTTAAAACCCTACAAGAAAATCCTTTTCCCCTTCTCCAAATTAATCTTTAGCAAAGTTGTCTCCTTAGTGAAATTTCAGTCACCAAATGCATGGCTATTTAAGGGAACATGATTTCAATCTGTGTCTGTGGAGGAGTGCATTGGGAGGGTATCATTCAGATAAATAGGACGAGTCAAATCCTGAGATTAGTGAAGTGGCATTGTTAATTGTCAAGATGATGCTGAATAGATGGAAGCATTTAGTAGTTGTGTTTGTACTCCATTGAATCATTGTCTCTTTGTGTTGTTTTTAATTTGCTTTCTACTGTAACTCATGAAACTTACATTACTGCCATTAAGGTGAATTTTTTGAAACTGCATCTGTTCATTGGTTTGCTGATTCCCTCTCTTGAAATTAGATTGATGTAGTGTTATATATTCATTCCATTCTAATGACTTTTCGAGAGCCCCAGAGTAAAGAAAATGGGTTTCATTAATTTCCCTAATAGCATCACTGAAAGACATGTAATGTGCGAAGTTAAAACTTCTTTTGTTTTTAATCTCTTAATGATCTCTCTTCCCTTTGTTCAGACTATCCTTAGTTTTACGAAAATAGGAATGAAAATGTCTCTTGGTGGATTTGTCAGGGAAGTGAGGCTTCAACCATTTTGTTGGAAATGTTTCATGGCACCTTTATGTTCTCTACTGATGTTTATTCTGCTATTCAGTCCATTTATTGCTCCATAAATTGCAATGTGTATGGTTACTTTTATTTTTTTTCCCATCCTAAAGTAAATGAAGACCAAGTTGCTCAGCTGCATCCTATCTGGCATCCTGGATTTGTGACTCGTCTCTGGATAAAAGTCTGGAAGTACCATTGCAAACCATTGCAATAACAAGAATTATTTTTGTTGTAGTGAAAGCAAGATCTTCACATGTCTCATTTCTCCTGACCTAACTTCACAGATGGTGAACCCAATTATTTGACACATAAAGTTTTTACAAAATGTTCTGTTTGCTGAAAAGTAGTTCTTATTGCTACAGTTACACTCTGACTTGGATAGCATGAAAAGGGATAAATACCTTCAGAACTGGCTATCTGAACCTATGTGTGAACTAACACCAGAAATGAGATTTCTCATGGCCTAGTTGAAGGATGAGGAATGAACAGTCTTTGTTTTGAGGTAGCCCTAGTCTTAATTAATCAGGGAAGCGAACTCTGTTGAAAAGTGAGGTTGTCAATTAATTATAGGCTTCATCAGTGTCAGGGCCAATAGTATATGACCATTTTCTGTGCCTTTTTCATTCTTTCTTTCTCACAGAAGGACAGAATGGTTTGAGTTGGAAGGGACCTTTCAAAGTCATCTAGTCCAACCTCCCTGACATCTGCAGGGACATCTTCTTCAATTAGAGCAGGTTGCTTAGAGCCCTGGACAACCTGACCTAGAATGGTTCCAGGGGTGGGGCATCTCCCACTTCTCTGGGCAACGCAGGCCAGTATCTCATCACCCTCAGCACAAAAAGTTTTGTCCTGTCTAGTCTAAATTTCCTTCTTTTAGTTTAAAACCATCACCACTTGTCCTGTCACTTCTTGTGAGATATTCCTGACGATTTTGGCTTTATTACTGTTTCCAAAACTATCTGAAAAGTTTCTCTCATCAGTTGCACTTGCTACAATGTGTATATTCAACTGACCTAATTTACTAGCAAAGAATTTTCTGATCTACTAATTTGCAAATTTCAAAATTTAGCACAACTTTTTAAATGCCATTTAGCCAATCCTTTCCAGTGAAAATTAACTGGTTTGGGAGAGTGGTAAGCACCAATTGACCTACTTTTCCTATTATTTACTAGTTAAATTATATACTACATAAGCTCTCTGGTCAACTCCTGCATGTTCCAAATCTGACAGAAGATTCAGCTCATTAGTGCACTGTCTATGCTTGTGTAGGAATAGTATCATCCTATTTTAGCATGATGTGTCTGACATTTTCTTTCAAATGGTATAACACAGCAAGAAAAACTAATCTTGAACTCGGTCTACTCACCAAGTATAATGGATAATTATACCATTCTGAATCCATATCTATTGTGCATTTTGTTAGAAGTTCCACTAGTCTACATTATACACTAATGAATGTTACAGTTATAACCTAAAGGAAATCAAGTTTTGAAAGGTTTCTCAACAGAAAAACAAGTAGAAACTCAATTCTGAGTAGCTTGGTTCATACATATGACTTATCATGGAAAGTTGACAGTGGCAGGTAAACCTTGTTGTATGAGGTAGTCCATTCTTTCAACTTATCTGGTTATGTCATATTGTGATTTCTGATGATTCAAGCTATGAAATTTTATATATATATTTCTCTGTAACAGGTTTGAGTGGTTTCCTTGCTGCCATATGGCTTTACATGGTCAAATACTTTATAGTTATTGATTCCTATATCCATAAGCATAAATGTCATAACATCCACTTTTAGAAAGTAGCAGATGTAAGAGCCATGCAAGAGAACAAAGATGTATTTAAAGGGACGTGAATAAACTAGTCTTTGAGAAACAGTTTTGGAGCAAGGGTGAAATGTCCCTGCTTAACAGTAGCACAACATATCAAACACCTGTACAAGTCTGTTGGTTCCTTCACAAAAAGTATTTCCTGCTGGTCAGCAGAAGCAGTAATTGATGTTCAGTCTTACTCCAAAGAAATGAGTCCATAGTGGCTATGTTATCAAGGTACAGCAAGAGAAGGAACTTGAATAAGAGCTTCTTCATTCTCCAGCTTCATGAGGAGAATTAACTGCCCTACGAAGCTAAGAAGCATACTGACTTCTTAGCTGTTGTAATGTGATGATGAAATTACAACTGTGCCAAATACTTCTCATGGGAAATTCAAATAAGTACTGTCTTGTGTATGCCTGGGTCTTATATGTCTGTCAGTAAACCTTTTGCTCTCTTTAACTATCAAGCAGATACACAGATTTAGTGTTCATCATTGCTCTGTGCCTTTACAGATCATATCTTCAGCATCTTGCTATTGTCTGAGATGTAACGACATTCTAAAGTGGCATAATTACTTAAAATTATTCTACCACCGTCCAAGTCTTCTTAAAACAAACAAAAAACCCAAACAAAACCACCCAGAAGCTAAATTAAAAGCCCAACACTTTTTTCTTCTAGTTTTTTTGTTTTGTTTTTTTTTTTCTTTTAATGAAGACACTTGAAAGTGTGTAATGTTATTTCCTTACAGTTCTGTATCATCTCAGATAGTGGTCCCTCTCACATCTGAAGTAACAAAATTCTGAAGTTTTAATCTTTTCTGTGCATTAGCTGTATTTACTACATAAGCAGGTTAATGTACATATATCTCATCAGGATACACTGTATTCCCCTGTGCTTCAGTTACTGAATTAAGCACTCACTGCAGTGTTTATGATGCCTCTCCTTTCTAGCAACACAAATGGCTCAGAACTGCAATATCCAATCACTGTTTTGAATGTGGATTGGGACCATTTTTCAGGGTTTGAGGTATTTGTTCTTGGATATCTAATTTGTGTCAGAACTTCATAACAAAGGCGTAAATCTCTTTTCATGCCATACAGGAACACTTCTTTCACCCCCCAAGATTTTGGATCTACCTCCATTAGAACTAGAGTAACAAAAATTACTGAGAGGATCAGGATAGCATTGTCTTCACCTAAATCAAGTTTTTACTAGAATATTTAAAGTCTTTCTGAAAGCAAAAGATAAGGATGTGGGTATAGCTGTACTTCTGTCCTCTTTTTGATCTTTCCAGCTGAGCTGAAATCAGCAGGTGCCTGCACCTTTTGTCCTTGCCTGTTTGAGGGTGGAATCTTAGGGGGGTTTTGGCATCAGTGTAGAGCAGTTTGTCACTGTGTTTTTGACTTCTAGATTTTTCTTCTCTCTTTTCATAATGAAACCAACTGTCATGAATAGCTATCTTAAAAGCATTCTAAGAATTGTAATAAAGCAATAGGAGGTATTTAAAATTGCAAGAAGCTTTCAGTCATATTCAGTTTCATAGGAATGTATTCCTTATTAGAAATTAAGTTTGATAACTTTCCTCTTTTAAATTGCAGGGTGAGAAACAAAGCACTTCTCATTTGTTTGGTTCTGGCAGCTGCTGGTGAAAAACAAGGAGCATGCAAAAGTTTTTCATTGTGAGTATATTTGACTACATTTGGACTGGCTTCAACAGAGGTCACCATTATCAAAGGATAAGTACTTGGGGGTTTCATGTTTTGCTGCCAGCCAAGGCCAACACATTTACAATCAGTTATTACAGAACTGCACCAATCTATGCTGAAACAGAGCAAGATAAAATTGCAATGGACATCAGCTCACTGCTAATCTTTGTCACTGATCACACCAGCTGATAGTGCTACAAATACTGGGCTGCGGGTTTAATATCTCAAGAAAGGATTCCCTGCAGAGATGTGCCAACTTTTATCAGCCCTAATTTAGAGGGTATCTAAATCTGTACTTGATTTGTGTAGACACAGATGAATAAAAATCAGTTAGCGGCAGTTTACTTGCATCCATTTCTCAGCTGCATTGGTTGAATTGAGTGACTGAAAACTTATAAGCAGGAAGAGAATTTCTTTTATGAACCCAGATTCATGTGCACTGTATTTTAATCACAAGCCCATAGTAGTTAGGCTCACAAGGAGATTACTAGAATGAATAGCATCCATTGGATTATAAAACAAGATAGAAAAGTTAAATGATCTGAAATACATTTTATATGAGACTTTCATTTTTCAATAAACCTTCAGAAAACAGTCTTTCTGTTAGAGGAAGGAATATATTACTGCAGTGCAGGAGGTTTCAATAACTTCAACCGTTCACAAAGGGTTATTGAGACATTTATGACTGAAGGAAAATGTTTCTCGTCAAAATAAACTGAGATGCTTTCCAAGATGCTAGTCCAAACAATTGCTTGAAGGTCCAGAAAACTTGGTTGGGAAACACTGTGCTTTAGTGGGGTCTCAATGACTCTCAGTTATGTGCAGACCTGATACAAATAATTGTGTGATCACCTCTGTTTCCTGTATTGCATTTCTGGTCCTCTTCACCATAAATCCTTGGGTTTTGACACCCTCATCCTTTACAGACCTACTCTGATGAAAAAGACAGGACTCAAAGTTCACCTCTTACTCCTATACGGTTTTGAACATTGTCTGATATCAGCTCAGAGTGGGATATAGACATTTCGGTTCTTGTGCTCTGGATTTTGTATTGATTTTCTTCATTATCCTGTCACTGTCTAATGTAAAATAACACTGGTCTTCAGAGCAGAGCCAAAAGCCAGTGCACTCTACCAGTTACAAATGTTTCTGGCATAGAAACCCTGAGCACAAGCTAGAAGCCTTTCCCTTCTATTTTTTTTTTTTCCACAGGGCTCGTGGGTTTTGTAGCTGGTCTGTACTGTAATCCAATATAGATGGCAGCACCTCAAAAAGCAGTCTTGATTCATGATCTTTAATTGCTGCAGGAGGGGCAGAAGTTGAGCCAGTTCCCCTTGGCTAGCTTCCAACAGCCTGTCTCATAACACCTGGGCTTTCAGGGATGCCAGGATCCAAGAAGAGTTTGGCACCCAAAGGATCTAGTGTCCATCTGGGCCTAATGGCATTCCTAGTAAAATAAACTTGAGATAAGGATAGACATGCACTGCAGACAAGTGCCCTAACTGAAAGCCCACCCATCTTTGAACATATTCCTTTCCTTTTGAAATGGATTTGACTCAAAGATCTTCAGCACTCTGCCCTTTTCCGAGATTTTGTGTACGAGTTCTGGACCTTTCACCACTGTATGCCACTCTTCAGAAAATAAAATTTAGATCAGCATATGTAGTTGCAAAATTAATTAGGATCTTGTGCTATATTTACAAGTTGCAGTCTCTCAAAGAAGTTCCTGTTTGTGCCTGAAATTTCTATTTTTTAGGTGTTACCTGTGGAAGAAAAGTTTAACATGATGTACTCAACTACTTTATTGCTTATTTAATTGCTTGGCTTAGATTACAAAGGGCCATAAACTAAATCAGTTTAAGGGACATTTAAACTTGTTCAAATGAACTTACTGAGTTTGCACTGCTTAAACATAATTACTCTAGGTTTGAGTCACTTGTGCAACATATATAGACAAGGTCTTGAGCTCTGCAAAGACATGACCTTAGGAAGGTGAGTGGCATTGTCTCTGATTTTTGGGGGACTCAATCAATATAGAGGATATGCTTGAAGACCTTGTTTATTTTGCCAAGAATACCCAGAGAACGTTGTGTATGTTACCAGAATAGGAAGAGGAAAGAGGAAAAGTCTTAAAATTTATCATTTGAAAAGCAGCCAGTCTGTATGTTGAGCTAACAGTTAACAAAGCTTAAATGAGCCCAAACCACTCTGTTGAATGACAGTGCAAAGCAGCTCAATGGATTTTGGCAACACAAAGGTGACTGCTGAGACAATGTATACATTCCACTGTGAAACAGACACTGCAAATTAAAAATCTGAGCCTAGTTCTGTAGAAATTAATGGGAATTTTGTTGCTGACTTCAAAGGGAGCAAGGTCAGAAATCCAATTTCTTGCTATGTTGACTCTAGTGTCATTAGTGGCAGAGGGTGAAGGAGGGGAGCAAAGGGATGATTTTTTATTTGGATCTTACCACCTTTGCTTTTTCCTAAATAATTTTATTTTAATTTTTTACATTTTAATTACTTCTGAAACATACCTTGAGATGATAAGTACATGTCATCACAGATTGCTACCTTTCTAGGTGGAGACTGAATTAGCCTGCCATCTCATACATTTTTTTTCTTCCTTTGCTTTATTTTTAAATAGCTATTTATAGTCAGTGACAGCTACAAGAGAAATGTAGAACAGGACATCAAATGCCCAGTCTGTTTACTTAACCATCACATGTTCACTCATTATAGAGAACTGATGGGCACCTTGTCTCTGTGTTTGCCTAGCTACTGTTAGATTGTGGGACACTGACATAAAAAAAAAGCTTTGAAAAAAGGTTGTTTTTTTTTTTTTTTCTTATGAATATATGACCTTACATCAAGACCAAGTATAAAGGCAGGGCAGAAAGCAAATAAAATAAAAAATGAGATCAGTCTTCTGGCTGGATTAGAAGCAGCAGCTCATAATTAATTTAGCTTCTTGTCCCACTCAGTTGTAGTGAGAACACAGACATCTAGTTTGTATACTTTGGGGCCATTTCAGGTCACCAGTGTGGCTTTATCTTGCATATCATAGCCAAGAAAATGTCTATATGTCATAGGCTTGCAGAATGACACTTGACATGTAATTCATTCTTACATGGTACTGTTTTAGAGAGTATGTATTTTCCTGGTTTAATCGCTTGATTTTTTTTCTCTGCTATTGGACTTTAAACAGTGAAACAAATCCAAGTATGTGCCTCCTGTGGCACTTTTCTGTTTAAATCATTTGCTCATTACTTTCTTGAACAATCTGAAACCCGTCAAGGCCAAATGTATACTTAAGGCCTTGTCCTTTCATTCTCTCAGTAGGGGTGAGATTTATCCCATAGAGAAGGCATCACAGTACCACCATCTTACAAGACATGGTCAAAAAGTCACAGTTACAAAGGAAAAAGGACAGAAACATTGAGATCCTGTGTTTTATACAGAATAACAGAATGGTTTGGGGTTGAAGAGACCTTTAAAAGTCATCTAGTCTAACTCCCTATCATAGGCAGAGACATCTTTCTCTAGATCAGGTTTCTCAAAGTCCTGTCCAGCTTAAACCATTATCTCTTGTCATATCATTATAGGCCCTCATAAAAAGTCTTAATCTTTCCTACAAACACCCTTTAAGTATTGAAACATCACAGTAAGGTCTCCCTGAAACCCTCTTCTTGAGATTAAACCACCCACTGAAAGTGCCTTAAGAAATTGCTTTTTCTGAGGTTGGCCAACAGCTTTCTGAATCTGTGCTTTCTCTCCTTTTTCCTCCTTTGCCCAAGAAAATTTTGTGGAAACCAGGTTATTCCTACTTTTTCTGACAACATTGTCATCCACCTACTAGCTCTATCCTTTGCTGTACTGGCTGCATGGAACTAAAATTGTTCAGATTAATTATTTTACTTTACTTAAAAAATGTAAATCATAGAATCAAACTCTATAGTCTTCACAGATATTCAACTTATAAAGGATGCAGCCTTATTAGGAAAAAAAAAGGATACATTTTATATGTTACTTCATCTTTCTACTCATCAGACTGTTTATTCTCTCTCTTCTGCCTTATGGATTTTATAATTCTAAATGTTGGAACTCTCTGGAGCATGGACAATATGATATCAAATTTATGCCTGGCGTAATCTAACACAAAAGTTTGACTGTCCAAAGAAAATGTCAGTTTACTGTTTTTAATGAGGGTATGAAACATTAAATAGTGACAGAGTACCAGCTTGAGGAATGAAAAATTACATTCAAACAGTTACCAAAACCAGCACTTTTCAACAGGTTCAGAAATATCCTGTGAAGTGTGACGCACTTGAGTGCTTTCTGGAATAACATCTCATGTTTCATGAGGCACTGGAAAGCACAGCCACCTGCTTTTGAAACTCTGTATGGAAGAGAGGATCAATGCTTTTGATGAAAATTCCCCCTTCTGGGACTGCAAACTGTGGTGTGTGATTAAAAATAATTCACCTGAGTTTCACACAGAAAGGAAAAGCTTGCAAGGGAATGTAACTGCCTTTGGCACAGACCCTGTCTGCTTTCACCTAAACACAGACCTTTAATGGCAACTGTTCTACTTCATCACACACATGCCCTTTTTGTCAGTGAAGAAAACTTCTATCATTCCCCTGGGCTGATTCAGACCCAGAGCATTTGCCCTGCATGCTGCACTCACAAGGTCTAGTGACACATTATGCAGAAGTGCCTAGACTCTAGTAAAATGTCTGCAGAACACTTGTCTCAACCAAATGTATTTATTCTGAAATATGCTTTCAAAGCCAAGAGGTTTCGTGGACAGTACAGTTGTGATGAAACTTTTTGAGGGGAGGAAGCCTAAAATCACCTGAATTTTAAATCTGCTCATTTTTAACTGAAAATTGAGTTTTCAACCTAATACTTCCTGAGGAATACACTGACAAGTGGACAGAGAACTGCAAAAACCAATTTAGAAGCTTCAAAGATGTCACAAAATGAAACCTTTTATCAATAGCTAGTCCAGTCCTTCCTGTAGCATTGACTTCATATTTGCCTTGTTTATTTTCTATGTCAGATTACATGGGCTTGGATTTAACAATTCTGGTCTGTAATATATTTGAAAGTTCATTAATACACCAAATACAACTATTATAGGTTATTCTTATTTACCTTTCTCAGCTTTTGGGGTGATACATGTAGACTAGCACTCTTAAATATTTTTGAATTTTAAATCTAAATTCTTTGTAGCCTCTTTTAGAGACTTCTCCTAAGTGGATTCCAGAAACACAGGACTCTGCATATCACAAGGTGAAAACAAGTGCTTTGGAGGCAATTATTTTTTTCCCTTAAAATCACTTTGTGATTGAGGTCTTTTCAGATTATTTTCAACATAAAGACCAAGGAAGGAATCAAAATAACAAAGGAAACACAAAACATTTGGAGAGCATGGCAAATAGGTGTTTAAAAAAAAGGAAAACAAAAAAAGGGGAAGAAAAAACCCTCTGGAAATAATTTTTTTTACCTCCCTCCAAAAAATTCTGTTTACCTTTTGAGACTGTATGTTTGCAACCACAATTGAGAACAGATAGTGTCCTGAAGAATAGAATTTCACTGCTGGAAATAGGAAAGCCTGTGGCAAACAGGTAAGTGAATGCATCTCATATATTTACACAAGCCACTAGCCTCTACACCCTCACTCAGTCCCAGTGGTGGACATCTTCAAAAGTAGGAAAAGAAATCTCTTACTTTGGTGTATTACATCTCCCTATTGAAGCCTGAGTAATTTTTTCATCACTGAATAGATTATTTCCTGTGTTAAGGGCTTTTCTAGCTAGATGGTGTTGTCCTATGAAAAAACAGTTTTGCATCCTTAGGTTCAAAAACACCTGGACCTGTCTGTAATGTCTTTGCTTTCCAATTTAAGAGACCACAGCTGCCACCCTATAGCATGACATGGGTAATATTCTTGTCAGTCAATATACTGTCAATCAAATCCTCATTTCATTACTTTGGCTTTGTCCTTTTGGCAGGAGACATTAATCTTCCTTACAATCAAATTTTATGGTGCCTAAGGTTATGCTTTCTTCTTTTTTTTTTTGGTTTTCATGGTCCTCCTTATGCAAAAACTCCTTTCAAGTGAAGCCAACACAGTAACTGGCACATATCTCTCAAACTCAGAATGGTACTTTTTGGTAAATGCAAGCTGAAAGTTCTCATCAGCTTCACTGTTCACTGATGCTTAAAATGAAAGAATTGCATAGGATGATTGCTCTCCTCTATTGCTTTACAATTTTATTCTGTTTCACATTTCACACTTGCAGACTGCGTCCTTACTTTTCTCCCCTGAAAGGGAAAATCCCCTCGTTTCACTCAATATTGGAACCCCCTTCTTCAGCATTTGATTAGACCACTACACAGAGAGGTTGATTCTTAATATCTTGGAAGCACTGTGTTACTTAGTGCAATCAAGTGCATCCTGAGAATAGTATGAAATAATGTTATTCATTTCTAAATTGGAGAGAGCAGTAATAGCTTAGTAAGTTTTTCAAAAATAGACAAATACCCATCTTGTCTCCTCTGGCTAGTTTAGACATTTGTTTCCTCTTCCTCAGAAATGTGGTATTTAACTTCTATCCTTATATCATACACAATGATGAACAAATTTCTGGCACCTGAGTCCCAGAGTGTGGCTGAAATATTATGTCTTAATAAACCTATTGTAAAGCACCAGGTCCTGGATCTATGTAGTTTTCATGAAAGCTTTGCAGGAGATGAGCTTCCTGGAGGGGAACCTCATCACAGCATGGTCTTTTACCTGAACAAAAGCAACTACTTTAGTTCACATGCACAACTACTGCTGTTGCTTCACCATCATGACAGCATAGCTCCTCAGCATTTCCCATTGGTAGTGCCTGCCCAAACAGCCCAGCAGAAAAGGCACGTTGAGGACATCTGCTGGGTTTCTGCCCTCCTATGCCTCATCATGATGTGATAGTGAGGCCTGTTATGAAGGATATCTGGCCACTAGTTCAAAAATGTAAGCATAAAAAACTCACAACCCCATTATTCATCCTAGAAGCCCCCAGTCCTTTAGCATGTATAGGCAGTTAGCAACTTTTGTATCTCGTACTATGTTTCTGTACTTAGAGTCATAGGATGGTAGGGGCTGGAAGGGACCTCTGATGATCATCTAGTACATCCCTGTTGCTAATGCAGGTACACCTAGATCAGGTTGCACAGGAACACATCCAGGTAGGATTTGAGATTCCAGAGAAAGAGAATCCACAACTTCTGTGGGAAGCCTGGTCCAGGCTGGGTCTCAGCCTCCCCCTGTAACAGAAATGCTCTAGTTCCCTAAATGTCTTCATATGCCTCTGTCGGACTCTCCATAAGTTCACTGTCCCTGTTGAACTGGGAACCACACACAGAATCACACAGAATTAACCACGTCGGAAAATACTTTTGAGCCCAGAACAGGGAAGAATACTCCAGGTGCAACCTCACCAGGCACAGTAGAGGAAGAGGAGAACCTCCCTGACCCTGGCTGACCCTATGGCTAAATCTAACCCTAATTGCCTAACCTTGACCCTCACCCTAACCCTAATTCTTCTTAAAGTACTCCAGGATACCATTTGCCTTCTTGGACATGAGGAATTTTGGTGGCTCATGGTGAATTTCTTGTCCACCAGCATTCCCAGGTTCTTCTCCACAGAGCTGCTTTCCCACAGGTCAACCTCTAACCTCTACTGGAAGATTCTTCTTTTCATTTGTCTCCTACTCTACCCTTCATTCTGTCTATATGGTTTCTTGCTTGCCTGAAAGCTATCCAGGAAGGCTCAATGTATGCCATAGGCTGCCAAATGTATTTGGAAGTAAGGTTGCTGCATACACTGAGAAGCTCCATTCCTGTATCACTGTCTATATTTAGATATTTGCTATCTATCACATTTCTCAAAGTGGACCTGAGGCAGGCTTTGTGACTATCCATGCTGTGGATCATAGACAGACTCTGTATGGTACAACAACAGTTTACCATTTACTTCATATAATAGAAACTCATTAACCAAGGGACAGGATAATCACAGTCAATAATAAATAACTGTGTCAAACAAAAATGGCATCCATATAATGCAAATAATGCAAATGCAAAGATAATAGGATCATCAAACTTATTACCTATGGGAAAACTGCTTTTGCTCATCTACTATATGATAGATTTCTTCTCTGCAGTATATATTACTATGATATCAATTTCAACCCTTATATCTTCAAGTCCCCTTGTGCGGGGGTGGGAGGAAGGGACATATAGAAAAATATGCTGTCTTCACACTAAAAATTTTCATACTGTCATCCAGTCAAATGGACTGTAAAGGACACTGATTATTGTGCTGATGACCTTGCACTATTCATTTCTTTCCTTTGGAGGTTTGCCTGCCCAAAAAAATAAGTAGAAAGATCCTTACTTAACTAAGCTCTTCAGATGAACATCACTGAATAAGAACTGTTTGTCACAATTAAAATATTGCATCAGAGAGAGACCCCAGCCAGGTAGCATCCCACAGAATTCTTCTCCCTTTTTAACAGAAAGAGATACCATAAAATGGTGTCATCTCCGCAGCAGACATCAAAATAAAACAATGTTTGGAGTTTTAAAATTTCAAAAAGAGTATTACAATTAATGTATGCAGTATAGTGTAATTTGCAATCACAAAGAAACAATCACAGTGCTCTTAATTTTAGTCTTCTTTCCCACATTTTTCTTGTTGATTTAATCTCCAAAATGCTATGAGCATTTTGGAACCATGAGCACTTGCATATTTCAAAATAAAGCTCACATTGCACGGTGCAAATTATTCAGAACCAAAAAACACAGGGTCCATTTACTCCTGACTGTGTGTGAGCAAAGCAGAATAAGTGATTGTGATTGGCTTGTTTATTTTGTCATTCTATGTACAATCCCTCATCACATGCAATTGCTTAGTGAAAGGCATACAGCAATTTGACATAGCCATGTCCAGGAAGATGGTTTGATAAAACAGGACTAAACATATTACAATTCGAAGTGCTGGGACAACTGACTTAATCAACATAATTACTTTGTTCCCATTAAAATTCTGTGTATATTTTAGATCTTATCTTCCTTCTTCTTCATATAATTTTGAATTCAAACATTTTTAAAAATATTACTGAAATGCAGAATACCAAAATATTTAATTTTGGCAATGTCAAAATGAATTTTTATTTTAAACCAAAAATATTTAAACATATTTTGACTCAGGCTTTTGGCCACACTTCAGCATTAATTCACAATAACCTTGGACAACAGAAACTTAATTTTTTTTCAAGTAACATTCCTAGTCCCAAGTACAAATGTCCTGCTGTGACTTTGCCAGTGCCTCTTTTATCAATCTTGTATGCAATAAAGTAGTGCATGAGGGTAAAGAAAAGAAACTGCAGCACTATTGTGGTCTCTACAAAGCTTCATTTTGAAAGTATTGTGTAGCATAATCCAAGTTTTGTCTGGTGCTGTGACAGTCTACAGCTGTGATTTCTCTCTCTGTGATTTCTCTTTCAGCTGTCCCTTCTCATATTTGTTCATTCTTGAAGTATCTTTCTTTTTTTCTTCTTACTCTATACCCAAACATTGTCCTCCTTTTCAATAAAAAAAATAATAGTGCTTCTTCTTCCCCCATCTGTGTGCAGTAATGAACTACCAGATATGGGACTGAATATGTGAAATATCATGTAAGACTGAAACATCATCACCTGCATTAAATTATCATTAGATTTGGATTATATGAGACAAGTTACAAGCATCATTTTTGCACACTGAAACCTCTATTTCAAGACTATAGTTCATCTTTTGCATAGAATTTCTTTTCTGTTTTAAGGACTTCACAATATTTCTCTCTGTGTGTTTGCACACTCCTCTAAATGAATGTCACTGTATAAAAATATTTTGCTTCTCAGAGTCACGTCAAAAAGAACCACTGATGTCTTACCATCATGTCAGACTCCCAGTGTTTATGGAGAATCTTCTACTGTGCAACAGTCTTCCTGGTCCTTATGTGCCAAGCAATTCCTGTTGGTTGCTGTGTCCTAAGGACAGAAAGAAATACAGGCATTTTATCAATACATCCCATCAGGTTGACAGAGAGCAGCAGGTAGCTTCCAAAATTAACCTTTAAAGGAGAAGTGAGACATCACAGATCTTCTCTAGAATATTTAATTCCAACACTGTCCAGAAAGATTTGCTGCTTCTCTTATTGCATTCTTGTCATTGATATTACTATAATATCCTACACATTTTATTCCCACCTGATGCTTTACACATTGTTTTCCCTGTCTGACACTAGGGATATACATGCTTCTGCTTTTCATCTTGGAAGTTCAATCAGATTTCTTTGTTGTATTCAGATGTCAGAGTGGAAAAAAAAAGGCATCCCTTGCAAAATGCATTATTTGACTGGGAGAAAAAAAGCAGCTTCTATTTTGTTAAATCTCCTACTAAGACCAATATGACTGCAGAATTTTATCCACATTCCACATACACACCAGGAAAGAAGACAAAATATCACTCCTTGCAAGGACCTGCTTCTAGAAGCCTTTCTCCCAAGTGTTCTCTCGCCAAAACTTTTTCCTCCAGGCAACTGTGAGATAAGAGAGTCTATTGCAAAAAAACACTGTACTGAATTACAGGAAACTGTTAGACATAATTATCCAAGTTGTGCCCTAACACTAGTATTCAAATAACAAGTCATAAGTTATTCTTTCTAATGCATGATATGTATTTCTCAGTTACCCACTGAGATTGTATTTACAATGCCACCGGCGTAAACATTTACCATCAAACAAAGACAAATGCATAGGCTGTTTTATGGACTTATTTGTACATTGTTGAGTCTATATTAAGGTCCACCAATAAGCTTTGAGTATCACAGGCAATGAATACACAATCAGAAAAATAAATGAACAAAAAAACCCAAAACTAAACCAAAACCAACCAACCAAAAACCAATGCGGATAGAGAATAATACATTTCTCTTCACAGGGTTGGAGTGAATTCCAAACAGAATTAATGGTAAGTTTTCCATTAACTTGAAGCCAGAAAAGATCAGCGCATAGTCTTTGCACTTATAATGGCAATGATACTGCACTTGCTTTTAACAAAATAAGGAAAATAATTGAATCTTGAAGTCTCAATAAAGATGAGTTGTGGATTAAATTCAGATTCAAGTTTAATATGCTGGTATTATATTGCTGCTATGTCTTGGTACACCAAAAACATGTTAACAGGTTTCAGGTATTGGAGTCCTGACTCTGCCAGACAGGTCAGGTGGATCCGTATGGACTTTAGTCTTGCAATAAGCCCTCCAGAGAACATCAAAACCATATCTGTACAGGTGCTTCTGCTACTACAGTGGAAAGGAGAGGTGTGGAGACTGCTGTCAGTGAAAGTAGCTCTCCCTAATATATCACAGTGACATCTAGCATTTATCAGGCCCATTTTGTTTCACTTCTTTGCCTTGGTCACAGTGAGAGAGGACAGGTAAAGTATTGCAAATATCTTACATTGTTATATCTGCTAAGAGAAGGATTTTCCTATTTCTGCATGGGGCTACTGGGAAAGATGTTCATAAAGCCGATGAGGAGACCGAAGATTTTTGTGATATTTCAGACCCCCCCCAAAAAAAAAAAACTAAAAAAAGGATTCCCACCTGGAATTTTAGAAGAGCAACGTATGGGATTTTCCTTGCCAAAGGAAAGCCCATCATTTTGACTCTGGTGTAGTTTAGAGGCCTCTTAGGAGAATAGCCTTGGCGGTTAAAGTGTTTAGAGTCCTAGGTTGAGCTTCTGGTGCTACCCCATACTTCATCCTTCTGTCACATTAAGCAGTTAATCTTTTATTGCTTGGGTTGTTCTTCTGTAGAGAAGGCTTTACTACAGTCCTTTGCCTGACAAGCCATGGTTATTATGACATCAGAAGAAAACTTAGGTGTCCTGATCTGGTTGTGATATAGGCCCCAGTGCAGAATTGGAGAAATGAGAGCGTAGCATCAATAATGCATCCACTTTAATGTTTGCTTATGACATTTTCTACCCTCTATTCTCAGTCCAGGTATCTGCCTTGAAAATTCAATATTCCTCTATCCTATCCTAATTTCTGATCTGACATTGCTCAGTATTGAGTTTTACCTTCTTGTCAGACTCCAGAGGCAGCAATAGTGCAATCCATTCTGCATTAGGGAAAGACATCAAGCATTTAGACATTGACTTTTACCAGCATGGCAGAATCACATTACAGAAGAGTTTTCATTATGAGAAGTAACATCATTGGCTGAGTAGAGCAACAAACTGTGTGCCTACTGTGTGTCAGTCTGGAGCCAGGATCTAAACCAAGGTCATCTATGCACAAGCCAAACCCTATGCAGTATTTTAGGACAGAGAAGGGTTTGAATGAGAGCTCATGGCCTGTGCAGTCTTGCACAGATGTAGCCTGGGATACTTCACTGGCATGAGAAAGATGTTGTAGGTTTCGAGTCAATCTTCAAAAAAGAAGCATGGCAAGGCAGTTTCATTTTTCCTGTCAAGTTGCTCCAAAACTTCTTTGGATCATTATGCTAGCAATGTCAGATCAAGATATTTTTTTCACTTGGACATTTTTCTGTGTCTACGAAAAGTTTTATGTGTCTGTCATATTTCAAATTTAATTTGTAAGAATTTATCTCAAGAGTTTCACTGTTAAGCCTCAGGCCCACAGTGTATACACCTATTGGGTTAATGTCTTAAAGTTGAAAGTCATAGCCTATCTTGCCTTACACTTTCAGAAATTGCTGTTGACTGAATCATTGCACTGGCTGCCTGCCAACACTACAATATGATTCCTCCAGTCCTTACTGAAGCCAAAGAAGTAGACGGTATTCAGCACTGCAGTCCAGGCCAGTCTGGTACTCTATATTATATCTATATCTGTGTTATTACCATTTCAGACCTGATCTCACACAGCTACCCTTCACTTTTTCTCAGCTTTAGGTTATGATTTCATTCCACCATCAGTAAGTTTCATGCCATAAATGGCATTTCTTTATACCCCTTTGCAATGCAACCTTTACAATGTGTCATCCCTGAAGTAAATGAACAGTTGTGTGTGTTTTGTGTATGACATCTTTGCAAATGAATGCTTCTGCTGGGCAGTTCAGACTAAGCTTCTAACCAGGGAACTCCATATTTCATAATGGGGGAGACACGTTGTTTGTCAGAGTTGCTAGATTGAGGTATTAGATAAAGTATTTTATGCATATTAATAATACAAAAAAGGTATTTTTAATACTATTTACAAAACTCAAAAAATGTAGATGGTACCCTCTAAGAAGGGTTAACAAACTGTCAAAGTGTGACTCCTAGCATTCATTGTTGGCTACTGTTGAGGGCAGATACTTAGGCAAGAAGGTTCCTTATTCTGAAACAATTTCTCCATTTTAAAGATTTATTTTAATCATGTATTTTGCTGCTTATGCATATCCTTGTGCATGGCTAAAATCAGTCTTATGGATGGCTTGGTGATCATAAATTTTTATCAAGAATAATAAAAGCTGCATATTCCCACAGAAAACATGTCCCTTTGCTCTCATTTCTCCATATTGTTTTCAAGCATTTTGTGACACTAATTCTCCCAGGTGTGAGCACTACTGAGGTCTAGCATCAGACCATATTTCATGCAGGAAGCCTCAGAGACTGATAGAATCGTTCTGTGTCATTCTTCAATTTCCATGGATACCATATCCTGAGGTGTGCAGGAGGCCCATCTGATATTTACAGCTGGTTGTTTAACCTTCGAATCTAGGCATCATGCTGGTACAAAATGGAAAGGCAATAATTACCAGAATTAGAAAAAATAATGGGAATTTATTAATGAATCATCTTTCCCCTTAAGCTCTACTGTAGCAAGAAATAATCACACTAATAACGAACACTGTTATTACTGGTCCACATTACGAACACCAGTGATTTTGTACCAAGCTTTTACTGGCAGGGGAATGGTTCATTAACCACAAAGAACACTTCCCATTAGGGATTCATTTTATCTGACCAATTTAGACATTGTTTAAGTAATTTTTAATTAAAATTGGAATTCTACATTTTTTGGAATGGTGGAATAGTTCAAAGGAATTATAAGTACAACTGCTACAATCAGGTTGTTAGTAAATGGTTTTGTTCCAGATAAGGGTTGGACAGTGGTCAGTCTCTTAAGCAGCCATTCTGCTTACCCTGCAGTTTCAGTTCCAGTTTCTAGGGGGATGAATGAGAAGAGGAGGAGAAGAACAAAACCTTTTCATAACATAGAAGGGGTTTTATTTGGCAAAAGGTAAATAAAGGAAATTCCCTGGAAAGTGAGTTATAGACAGAGAAGAAAGAATTTCACTTGTAACCTTAATATCAAAAATTGATTTCTTTTGATCAAGACAGCTATTTGTCATATTATTTGTTGTGATAACTATCCTTCTGGGGATGAAATTGAAGCTGGGAAAAAAAGTTTCACTGACATTGTTCACAATATTTCATCCCATTGTGGGATAGTATAAAATTAATGAAAATTGCCTTTAGTCTGGAGAGGAGCTCTAGCCTCCCAAGCACCAGGCAAGAAAGGTGACAGTGTGGTATCTTAAAGAGGATTCAGATTAAATATCCAGTCAATGTAAATATTATATAATTTTATGGACTACTGCATCTCAAAACCTGCTGAGGATGTCACAACTGGTATGTGGGGTTCACACCACTTCAAACCTTATTTAAAATGAGAACCAAGCACATTCCATAACGGTAGGTACTTTGTCTTGTAAATAAAGCAAACAGATCTGTCATCAGTATGAAATGCTAATTCAAGTTCATTTAGATCAGACAGAAGCGAATTTTCTGTGACTGTTTGCACTGCTTTCACCTACTTGACAGTGAAACTGGGCTCAGAGAGCAAGCATTATCTTCAAGATGGATGCAGCCAGGGAACCTCACTGAGCTGCAGTTGACATCTTGTGGTGGGAACACTAACAGGATATAGGCTGTATCTGCACGAACGAAGCATTCTGGTGCAAGCAATGCTGACACACTATGTCCTTAGAAGCTGCAAAACTTTCTGTGTAGATAGAATCAGACATTCAGGCTCTAATGTGAGTGGAGAGTAGAGTGATGACCAGTGTAATATTAAAAAAAAAAAAAAAGGCATCAGAAAGGCACTTCAATGTATCTAAATATATCATCCTTCTAAATAGTGTTGAAGTACATGCTTCAGGAACTGGGGGCTTAAAATTAAACATATGCTTTGATTTTCAGTCCTGAAGAGGAATGGGTTTTTAAACACAGGTATTTGAGAGAAGGATTCACGTTATGGTCAACTTTCCTTTCTAATGAGCCAGACAAAACTGTTGAGTTCATCAGCTGCATCATTGATTTACACCAAAGGTATCCGACTCATTTTCTTATTCGTGAGATTAATTGTGATAAATATCTTCCAAATGTGTTAAATAACGAAATGAAACATACTCTTCATGCCTAAACGGATGATTTCTCACATCCTAATGGAATATTGTTGAAGAACTACAATAGAAAACAATGGTTCAAATACACTTGTTAAGAAGTAATAACAAACAGGTAAAACAATACCACAGGGGTTCCACTAGGTTGGTTTCACTTTGATTTTCTCATTTTAATTCACATATTTTCCTCACACTATTCCCCTTGCTTTCTTTGCTAAAGAAGTAATTGAGATGTCTTTTGAATATACTAATAACTCCTGAAGTCATATTTTTGTGGCAATTTATTTTACATGTGTATTCCTCCACAAGAAACAGTTATCTTCTAAATGGGAGAGAAGACAATCAGAGATCTCTAATTGTAAAACTAAACAAAAACAACAAGAAAGGGGTAGGGGTATAGGTGGGTATGTAGGAGAGATATAAAGGAGAAGAATTTCTGATGATTCTCTTATTTACTGAATGTATTTGAAATGCCTTTCCTTTCAGTGAAGATGAGAGGCATAGCCTGTGATGCTGTTCCACTCAGCCTTGTTGCACTCAAAGACTAGTGACATGGATAGTGGAAGAGAGAAGTAAGTGCTCATCCCACATGAGTGCATTACCATCTAGCTTCAGTTTTGATGTCACAAAATATTTATACACACACAAGTTAAACAGGATTTCCCCTTAGCTGGAGATGTTTAGTGGAATAGATAGATCCAAATATGACCTCTTTGAGGTGTTCTGTAGAGCTGGTCAGCATTCCCATTTGCTCTGACATTACAGTTGCTCCATGCTATTTGTCCTCTTTCTCTAGGACTCTAAAGTTACTCCTGGTAGCAGGTTTTCAAGCAACACATCTCAGCTCTTGATCATATAAGCACATAATTTCTTTCCTGCAAATATTTTTTCCTGAGTTTTTCTCGAGTGCCATGGTTTTCTTAACATCTTCTGCCCAGTGTCCATCAAATGATCACTATTTGCCTTACTCTGTTAGTGCCCTTGGAGTTCAGACACAGGTCTCCATTTGTCTCTATGGAGAGCTGCCTCTAATTCCCATTTTGCCTTCATTGCAGGCAGCAGACCTTGCTTCTGGTATCAAAAAGAGAGCTCTTCTGTCTAAAATAAAACATACGACAAGCTCCCAAAACTGGGAAATAAAACCAGCATAAAAAAATAAGGTGCCCATGCTTAAAAATAGGGGTAATAACACAACAAGTTGCATAACATGGTAGTAAATAGTTACAGATAGTTATATGATGCTGACTGATAGATGTAAAGCAAACCAGAAATTTTTAAATTGTGGTCAGGAGCCTGGGACAGAGGATAGAGTAGCATGAGATGAAGAAAGACAATCCAGAAGTCAGAAGAATAAAATCTTCCACTGGAGCATGGTGAAAAGGTGGCAAGGAAGAAAACAATGTGTGAAAGTAGAATCGGATATTCTGATTTCTTCAAAGTCTTTTGTGGTGATTTTCAAAGTGGTATCATGAATGCAAATGAGATGTGGGCATCTAATTCAATTTATCTTCTTTGAAAGTTTGCAGAATGCAAATTTGCTCAAATTAAAAACCAGAAAAAGAGGTGGTGGGGGCTGGAAGAAGAAACACAAAAGATTAAAAAGATTGATACTTCTTTTCACTCATTTTCTGTATGATGAATTGAATTTCTGTTAGAAACTAGGCACTTTTGCAGATGCTTATTTAATGCCATGCAGAGGAGAGGGAGTAGATGTGGGCAAGAGAGGTGAGTCATACCTTGCTCAAGAGGGAACCTGCTGTGATGTTCATAATGAACTGAATTAAGTTCAGAAATATGAAAGTTTCTTTTTCTCTTCTTCCTACACCTTTTCTTTTCTCTGGTCTGACAGACACCCAAATTCATGACAGCTTCTTGATACTCATTTGTACCATTGATAATTAGGGACGAATACAAGTCTAATCCTGAAAGATGATAAATCATTCATCATTTTTACATAAATACAGTAAAAATTTAGTTGTCTGTAGCAGAGACAAGAACTTCTCTCTGCAGTGAACTGTAAACTTGGTCACCTCTCCCAGCTGTGGTCCAGACTGGCTGTGGCATATGTTGTAACAGTTTCCAGATCTAAAGATGGGAGGGCAGTTATCTGGCTGTTTCTGTACTGGAACATTGATTTCTGATGATCTGAATAAAAAATAGACTGTTTGGAGGTTCAGATCAGGGGTGCATAAAACACCAGAATTCTCTGTCACAGAATTCTCTGTCTTGCAAGACATTGCCATCTGATGTGTAGAAAATAGGAGATTTTGATATTCAAAGGAAAAATGATCTGGCAAATTTATGGAAGATGCATGATCTACCCACTCCCCCTTCCCCCCTTGTTTCATTATTATGATTTCTAAGCACATTCAAATCACATTTGTAAGGCTCAATCTGAAGTTATTTAAAGAAGGGGTGAGACATGGTTGGTGACAGAAATTAAAGTCCTCTCTCTTTGGAGACCCTTCCAGGAGGTCCTTGTGAATATAAGCCATCTTAATTAAAAATAAAAGCTGCACTCTGGAATGTTTTATGGGGCTCCCTCAGACCTTAAGTTTCACTTCTCCTTTATTTATTTATTTTCTGTGTGAGTCAGTTGTCCGTGCAGAACATGAGAGTCAATTATGCCTCCCTGTTTCCCTCTGACAAACAAAGCGCAACTAATGCCATCAGGGCTTAAACTGTTTGCTTTTGGTTTGCAAGGAATTAGAGCATGTGTGCAGTAAATTTTGCCATAAAGGTCTTTCCTAAAGCCATAGACTGCGGAAGTAATATCAGCAGCTGACACTGTGGATGCAGAGCTCACTTCAATAACTTTTAAATACATGTCCAATATGTTTTCCTCTCCAGATAGGCTTTGCTGAAGGTGTATCTACAGAGGCTTCAGCAACTGATGTGAGTGCACGCTACTTCTGTGCTTTGCCAGCCGAGCACGCCATCCACAGCAAGTCTGACAGCCCCAGCTCCAGATCAGAACCTGCTTAGGCCTTGCCTGGCTCTGAGTGCAAGCAGGACAATGCACACGTTGCAGCAGGACTGCAAATTCTCTTCTGAATTCAGGGTGTTTCATTGATGATGTCCTCCTCACAGCTCTACCACTTTCTTGTCTTGACTGAATTGCCTCTTGTCCAAATGCTCTTTTTCTAGTTTGTAAAAAGCCCTGTTATGTTCAGAAGGACCAAGGCTCTGTGAGAAGGCTGAGAAGTCACTGATGGGATAGATTATTAACATGTCTGCAGCTTTCAGGTGCCGTTGACCAGAGGGAGTTCCGCAGATCTGTCTGATGACATCAGGCAGCATCATACTTAAATTCCCATTAAATCAGACCAACAAAAAGTTAGTTTCCTATGATGGTTGTTTTGAAGCAAGTCTTCCCCAGTCATTTGTGCAAGGCTCAGGCTGAGGCATGGGATATCACTGCTGATTCAGATCTCTTGACAGTTTTAGGAAGTCGACCCCAGGTCTAAGTAGGCCTGGGTGCTGGGAGCCCCTCCAAGCAAAGCAGCACAAAGCTGCTCTAAACATGCTACAGTGGCCTTTCCTGCAAGCAAAGCAGAAACCTGTCTGCCCTACATGGGATTCCTAGGAGGAACCCCCAGAGAAAGTGGGGCAAAGGTGTTGGGGGGGACTCAGATAAAGTCACAAATTCAACAGATTAAAAATTATTAAAAATCAGACTACAAGCTACAGGGACCAGAAGAGGGATGAAAGGGGGTTGGGAGAGTGTGGTATTTGATGGGTTATCTAAATAAAGTGCCTAATCTATAAATGGGGTAGTTCTGTCCAAAAATCTACACTCCACCTGTATAGGATTAACCACAGAAGAACCATATAAAAGTAGCAGAATAAGGGAGGATTGCTAATGCTTTAGATTTTCTGAGGAAAATGAAAAATCAATGCCAAAAAATATTGCATGTACTTTATTAAAGAAAAATCCAGAAAGAATACACAAGTACAGAATCTATCTCAAGAAACTCATAATCCATAGATATCTGGAGCATGGGAAAACACTGCCCTGCCAAAATACTATTGAATGTTTGTCCTTTTCTAGCACATACTGGCTCTATAATTATGTACACTGGAGGAATTCTTTCATGCATATTTTGAAAATAAAGAGTAGTCTTTAGCTTCAGGCTATTGTCTGTGACTATTATAAAAACTTGAAACACAAAAAAAAAAAAAAAAAAAATCCAGAGCACATTTGTTTAAAGTGCAGAGAGGCTGGGAAAAACAGCAACAGATTGAAAGGAAAAGACTCTGCAGGTGTAATATTTAATGGAGTGTTAATTGTGCAGTGGCTAAAAATAAATAGGCAGCCCAGAGGTTGGGTTTGGGTGAGTGGCTGAGTGCAAGTGCTAAGCTCTACAATTAGCACTTAAAAAGATTAGCTCAGTTTTCTGTGCTGCAGTTTGTATTAGGAATTAAGATGGACTTCACTGTCCAAACTCCTTTCAAACACCTACTGAGGAGAGTAAGAAGCCACAGGCTGTGGTTTCTGGTAGTCTACCTACTCTTACTCCAGTGTTTAGGAATATGAACCGCTCCTTAATCTCAAACCCTCATAATTTATATTCAAAGTTAACTGAAATTCTGTTTAATACAAACTAAATTACTTCAAGCAGAAGGGTAAGAACACTTTAATTAATTAGCATTTATAACACTAGTCCTAATGACAATCTATGGGCAGGAAAGTCTTTGTAGCATTAGAGAAGAGGTTTTACAATATATATTAACACACATACTATGAGAGTCACACCTAAGAATAACTATACAGCATAGTCTGTGCCAAATTATATTTCAGGTCTAGAGCTGAACCAGCTACGTGAAATAGGCCCTTCTTCTTTATGCTTGCAAAATATTAATCATCTACGATGTTCTCCATTATTCAAAGGACGTTTTTTGCAAGTGCTGCAGATCCACGGATTGTTCAAAAGTTCCATTTTGTGACTGTTATTCTGAATGTCTTCTGTTCTAACTATTTATTTATAGTTTGTGGCTAGTTGCCTAAAATAATAAGGTAATGTTGGTGTTGCATGGCCATCTGCAAACCACACCAGGATTTGACAAGGTGACTTTTCTGAAATTTCCATTGCACACACATCTCCAGTTGGATTTGCATAGAGGTTCTTAACTCCTTGTCTATTATATTGTGGTGAGCAAAATTTCATTGCCCTGATTATTTTGACAGAGCAAGTAAAAAGGCATAGAAACTACAATTAGAGCAACCATAACACTGGATGCATTAGGTAAACCAGTAAGTACCATCAAAGCAAATCCTTTAGCTTCATTTAGAGCAATGTCTCTGTATCTACTGTTTTTGCCAGACTTCTGCCATGATTTTGTCTTTTGAAGAATCTAGCATTATTATTTATGTTGCTGCTGTTACAGCAGTATAACGCAGCCACTGCCTGTATTTAGAATTTCTAAAAGAAGGCATTGGTATGTATTTGTGTTTTCATCCAGGAAGAAGTGCAGGATTACCTGTCTCAGTTCCATAACAAACCTACAAGAGGTTTTTGCTGCATCCTCTTGTTGTTGTAAGAATGCATTTCTACTTGCCTGTTCTTCTGTTTTCTCAACTGCTAAAGCATCATGATGTTAATACTGAATCTCACCTGTGAAACATCATCCTGTAAGCACAGAAGAGTAAGTACTTACAACTGTTTGTACTTGAACTCGCCTGTTCCTTCCCCACAAATTAAGTGATGCTGATAAAATAGAATGGAATGGCCATCTACTGAAAACATAGCCTGCTGAAAAGGTCAGAAACTTAACAGCAAATTTCTGCAATTTACAGGAGGCATAAGACATTAAAAGATACTGCCTCATTCGTGTCACAAAGACTGTGTCAAGAAAATAAAATAGTACAATATTTATCTATTCTCATGAGAACATTCATCAAAAGTTGAGGAAGGGCTTTGAAAATCATTCATCTAGCACTAAGAAGACTTTTTAGCTGTACAATTCAGCACAGAAGTGGTGAGTTCTTGCATTTTTGAAAGCAGAGCAACAAAACACATCTAAAATCCTAAAGGACTAAAATGAACATAGTGTTTCTTTATTAGCAGTCATGGAGGCATAGAGTCCCACTGGGTAAAGCATTAGAGAAACCTAATGCCTAAGAACCATCTCTGCTTTGGGGGGTGTCCCAGGTTAGGGTGAGACCCAGTGTGTAGGAAATGATGTGTCCATTCAGGCTAGACGCCTCACAAGCGTGACTTGCTTCCCGAATTAGTGCCTGCCTTAGCCACAACTGGACCACAGTGTGGTCCACCCTATTACAGCACCCAGACATCTTGGTTTGCTCTGGAAGGATGCCAAGGGACAGGGCAGGCTCGCACCTGAGCGTTTGTCCTTTGCTGGCTGACCAGTTGTCAGTCGCTTCCTTGAGCCCTTCCAAGAAGCTGTGGCTTAGCATGACAGATGGTGTTTTCAGCACAGCCGCTGCTGCTGGTTTTCATTAAGAGGTCCCCATGGAGTGTTAAGCCAACCTCTGAACGAGGTAACAAGGCCTCTTAATGAGGCAGCAGCTTGGGAAGGCAAGGTACTTTCGTTCTCTGGCAATAACTACACCTCCTCAGAAGGGTAAGAAACTCCCTGCCTTTAAATATACTGACCGGCGCTCATTTGTGTTTGCCATGTAAATCCCTTCCCAAAAATCTCCTGCTGCTGCTGTCTCTGACCCTTCCAGCCCTTTTCAGGTACTTTCCATCAGACAAATTGCACAGCTTACTGAAGGGATGGCTGGGCATTTTTTCAGGTTCAGAGCCCAAAACGTATTCCGTTTGCCTGCCCGTGGGAGCATGCTGCTCATATTGTGGCAGCGCAACACTTCCAGCAATCATGTGGGTGACTCCCTCACTATCTGTGCTTGGCCCAAGGGATAATAATAAGTCTTCTGAAAGAAATCTGACCACTATCAAACTTTGTTGCTATACAAAACTATTTGGGAAACTGTGTGTAAGTAACTGCCCATGAGAGTATTGAGCAAATTCAAGAGTATGGAAAAGCACACACTGCTTATTTGAGTAAATCTTTCTTTTAACTTCAACTTTGAGACTTCCCATGGATTATCAGAGTCTTATAAACTTTAGTCTGACTTGCTTTTACACTTAAGAAATGGGCTGAGTCTACCAGGCAGACCCAGACCTGCTATAAAATGGTAAAGAATTGCTTAGATCTGGGAGAGCAGTTCGATTCCTTCAGCAATGCCCTTCACTGCTTCCTTCAGGACCTACAAAGAGAATTCAGACACTTCACAACTTCAGAGTCAATATTTTCCCTAACAACCTTCCAATTTGTTTATTGATTAATTCTAATGTCAGTAAAGTTCATATCGTCAAATCAGGTTTATTAACCCTTCTCTATGGAAACCTCTATGCCTTTCAAAATCCATTTAGATAGTCTTTGCATGGTCAGATATGTTATTTCAGATGTTGGGGGTTTTTCTGAGTTTATATAATTTTTGCTCCAATATACTTTTTGCTCCAAATTTTGTCTGAGTTTATATAATTTTTGCTCCAATATACTTTGTGCTCCAAATAACTTTTTTCAATTGGTCATGCATAGTGCATAAAGTGCAAGTTATTTGATTCATGAAAAAGACAATCTATCATGGATTTTTAATTGCCTCTTTGTTGTTTATATCTTGAAATACTATTAATCATTTGTGAGCTATTACTACTAAATGTATAGCCTTTAAAACACAGAGCTGAAAAACCAAGAAGATGTTTGGAAAAATGTTTATTATGTTGGATAAGGTCCAAAAACAAGACAATAATATGGCATATATATAAAATAGGTATTCTTTTGACCAATGCATAGATATATAAAAATTGAAAATTACTGTTTTAATCATTTTATATTTCAATATTTTAACTATTTTTATACAAACTAGTTAGAAATACATCTGTATGAATTGGTCAAAAGAATACCTATTCTCTTTTCATAGCTGCTGTATGCATTCAATACCATATCTGTGTATATATGTCTGTGTATGTGTGTTTCCAGACTCCTAAGGTTAAAGAATTTTGTTTCATCTTTCAGGTTTTAATACAATCAAAAATATGTTGACAAATTTGAATGTGTTGACAAACTTGAATGTAAACATGCTTTTCACCAAAATATAGGCTGGATATTAGGAGGAAGTTCTTCACAGAGAGGGTGGTTGCCCATTGGAATGGGCTGCCCAGGGAGGTGGTGGAGTCACCATCACTGGAGACGTTCAAGAGGAGACTGGATGAGGCACTTAGTGCCATGGTCTAGTTGATTGCTTAGGGCCGGGTGATCAGTTGGACTGGATGATCTTGGAGGTCTCTTCCAACCTGGTTGATTCTATGATTCGATGATTCTATTTTGATAATGTAGAGAAACCCTGGAATTTTTAATTTAAAAAAAAAGGACAATTTTTAATGTGCAAGTTATTTTAACATTTCTGAGGGCTTTTACCCCATTTCTGAATGAAAAACTCGTGATTTTGGGGTTCCTCATCAAAAGGAATTTTTTTCACAATGATGTTCCAATAGGTGGAATAACAATTTAAAGTTTAGCTGCACGGTTCTTGGTTTAACTGTTTTGTCCAAAGGTTTGGTAACTTATTGTTTCCACAGATCAATAATACACACTCTACAATGCACAAGGATTCCCTTTAGGATTTTAAACCTGCCCACATCTCTTAATCATAAAATCCTTCCAGGAGTTTCTCGAAGAGGATAATGTAAGATTAATATTACAAGTGGGAGTCAAAACTGCAGTTGTATAACTTGTTCTTTGTCAGCCTGTAAGATATATATATTAACAAGTAGCAATAAAATTAAGTCTTGTTGTTGATGGAGAGTATCTGCTACTGACATATTTGCTGATAGTTTTCATGCATTTTATAATCTTCATAAGATTTCTGTATCAGCTGTCCATTTCATAAGAGAAATTTATGTTCTATTTCTATTAACATTTCTAAAGGGAAGGTAATCACATATGCAAATTACTAATGGTCCATAAGATGCCACAAGTTGCCTCACACAATGGTTGAATACTTAAAAGCCAAAACACTTGCATGTTTCTGTATCCATTTCCAAACAAGGAAACAAAGAAGGTGGAACAAAAATGCAAAACTGGTGGTAGTTGCTGCACAAGGTGGTTAGTAGGATTTATTCTACTCCCCTTTTATTTTGTTCTCCTAAAACTTGAAGACTCTTTCATTAATTAAAAAAAAAAGTGACCAAAGAGATAACACACACACAAAAAAAAGCTGAAAGATACAAAGACTTTAGCTATGTACACTTTTCAGACTCCCCTTTAAAAATGTATAAAAAGACATCAAACTAAAGCTACACATATAACTCAAAAAGCCTGAAACCTAACATCATTTGAAATTTCACAGTGGAAGTCCATTTACATCTAAGATTTAAACCTACACTGCTAAAATCAGTGCAAGCCTTACCCTCAAATTAAAGCAAGGAGTTACATCCTATATGAAGCATATTTTAGAATATAAGTTTAATTACAGATTGCATTTAGCTATCACAGTATGAATAACATTTATTTCTTATGCTAAGAACTAAATTAGCCATATGAATAAGAGACAATAAAATTTGAGCTGTAGCAATTAATAATACCTTTTACCAAGTTTTTTTTATCCTCAAATTAAGTTATTAGTTAATCCTTAGAAGCAAAGCTAGTTAAAGGACATGTTGTAAATAAATTATGGGAAATACATTATCATTTTTTTTCAAGAATTTCTTGTTGGTAATCCTGATTTAGGAAAGGGAATATGATTCACAAGTATAGTTCAAAATGTGTTCATTCTTAATGAGGTCTATCTCATAATATGACATTTTTTCTTCCAGATGATCAATAGGAATCTCCACTGACTTAGGTTTTGCTTTGGAAAACATCCTTAACTGTCAGTCTAGTTTCCACTGTATGAAGAGAAATTAGTATTTGACTAGTCCAATCACATTGGAAAACTGTTATTATTAACGCTTGAAAGTGGAGACATAAAGGCTGAAAGTATTATGGTTTGTCCATTTTCAGAAGAATGTGATGTTTGGTACTGCATCTCTGACTACCACCATGGTCAGCTTAGCTGACATAAAAGGGATTTTGTCATTATAAAAATACATTTCTTTCACCCTTATTGACATTTCTTTGATATTCCCTTCTCTATGAAATGATGAGAGTTACATTAAACCTTAAATTGGGAAACATCTGGTCCTGAATCACCACAAGTGTAAATCTGCTGCCTAATTGATCGTGACCACGTCACATCTTTTCCAATATGATTTGTCTACATGAGGTTTTAACAGCTACTTAAAGGATATTAATGTGTGAGCAAACTTGATTTAAATCCTTTTTGTCTGTGTAGCAGTAGGACCAATAAAAGCAATTGTCTTTTTAGCATTGTCATATACATATGGTTTGGTAAAGTGATTCATCAGATTTTGTACTAGGAGCTAAGGATGCATAAATACCATTAGGTGAAATATTTCTGATTTACTGTTTATTCATCCAAAAGGGGTCTTCAATGAAGAATACTGGGAGTGAGATAACAAAAGTAAAGAAGGAAAGAAAAAAAAAGCATACCTAGTTCGTTCTCAAAGTATATTTTTGCACAGTAACATATCTTCAAATACATTTTAAAATAATTTCCCATATATTCTTCTGTATTTTGCTTTGTCTTTCCATTTGCAGTCCTTTTTATTTTTTGACCCACCAAACCTAGCCAAATTTAGTGATGTGCACAGCACACACAGAAAATGATTCTTTAGCCCCGGTGCTCCCACACTGTAGATGGGATGTGGCAGAGAGGTCCTCAGAGATGCTCCATCCCCTACCTTGGCTCTTAGAGGTGTGACTGCCATCCCAAACAATGTATGGCAGCAGATACAGAACTGAGGTATGTTCAGGGTCAAGTACCTATCTTATGCTCATCATAAATATTCCCTATTTTTTGAAGCTTGCACTTTTGGTTCATGTAAGTAGCTCCTTTGATAATTTCTTATCCCTCTGCTTCCCAAACATAGCTATACAGCAACAGCCAGCAACAGCAAGGCTGAAAAAGACTGTACAGCTCTCACTCTTTAAAACTGCAAAACAGTAAGGGGGATGGGAACCCCCTCTGCAGATACTAGTTTGTTGCATTTTATTAGCTCTGATTCCTAGAGGGAAAACTATGTTAAAAACCCATAGGCTAGATTTTACTCTCCACCACAATAATTCTCCAAGTACAAAAGGTCAGTTGGAGATTGGTTTCTTTTCTTTTATACCAAGAAACAGCTATGCTTAAATTCAGTTTCTCAGAAAAAAATAACTTGGACATAAATGTGCATCTATCATAGAAAACTGCAAGCATGACCAGAGGCACATGGAGTTGGACATATCTGTACTGCAAAGAAAGGGTGGTTCTCTTTTTCATGAGCAGAAATAAGCTGAGTGCTCTAGCATAGCTTGGTGGCTCCTCACACCGTTCTTCAGAGCGTTAAAAAAAACACTGAAAAATATTTTCATAATTGAAAGAAAACTAAGTCCAGAAATATTTTTTTAAACATTCACAAACTTTTTCTTCCTGAGTGTAGTCTCTGTTGACCAGCTGCATGAGAACCTATGGCCACTAACCACCCTCTGACCACTAGTTCCACAGTAAATTAGACCCATAGTCTATACAGTCAAAGTCCTTGCCACTGAAAGAGTAACCACTAGTGTCATTTCCCCTTTGTGAGGCTTAGAAGCCTGGCCCATTGGATCCTGGTAAATGAGTTTTAGCTAAAAGGCTTCATTATTGTTTGAAAATAACTTGCAAGACAAGCAGGCTTTCTGAAGACAAAGTAATAGATATGTAATTATAATGCAAGTTAATCCTCTCCTTATCACACAAAATAAAGTACTTTTGCAAAACACTGTATCCATGTTCTGATGTGTTTACTGGATGGGAAAACGAATCTCCTGGAGAAAAAGCTGTATCTTTGACTCAAGATACATAATCAATAACCTTGCAAGGCATTCAAGCTACATATTCCCTAAGGAGCTGCTTTAATCAAACACATCCCTGTCTCTTTTAGGATAAATCCCTGTTGTCAGCTACACTAGAACAGTATTTTCAGCTCTTGTTCTCATAACGTTAGTCCTACATGACAGTTCTGTGTCATCTGACAACCCTAATCCATCTCAAGGTTAGAATCTATTTTGTATTTCAAATCTCCCAAATCTCTGACCATTTAGTTTAAGTCGGATTAACATAAGCACCATAAACCACAGAGAAGCAACGAAAGCCAAGATTACGCTTTGATCTGCTCAAGTAGACATTTGCTGAACTCCAGCAATACTGTCATCAAGGCAGAGCAGAACAGGATAGCACAAGCCTCCAAGCAAAGCATTGTGAGGGCTGTGTATTGGTAGAAGATTACCAGATGCACTGTGTGCTTCAAGAAAATATTTTACTGAGAAAATTAGCAGAATAACAGAACCGTTCTTACCAATGAAGCAGAAGCAGACCTTGCTTCACCAGAATCATAAGTCAACCATCTGGGCTAAAATCACTCAGGAAAAGTTTCTCATTATACTGGAATTTAAAATTATTTCTGGCCCTATCTGTGCACTATTATGCATTTGAATGCATTTGCCTACTTGAAAGTGGGAAGATTACCTTTAGTGATTTTTTTTACCAAATTCACCTGACAAAGTCATGTAGGCTGCGTCTGCATCCCAAAAGCAGAGAGCCTGCAGCAGAGATTCCTGATGTAGGGTTGTTTTAAGGTTAATTAATAAAATGATATGATGAAATTGCTCAAATTATTATTCCATTTTCTGGACTTAGAATTCATTTTACAGGACACCTTTTGTGGTTCTGTGCTCATGTGAGTACAGTGCAAAAGGAACTTTGTCCACTGAAAACTCAAAAAAGTAGATTGTCTTTTTACCATTTTTTTGGTAAGAAAAATCTCAGAAGGAAAAATATCTTAAATTATGGTATTAGATTTAAAATAATAATTTTTTCTCAGTCAGTTGTAGCTTTGTATAATCAGTGACATTTTAATAATAACCTACTATTCGCATATTTTTTCTGTAATGATCTGATTTTCAAACAAAAGCTGTCCACCAAAGAAGGAGTGCTGGTATTAATCTCACACTTAAAACCACAGTGTGAAGGTTGTACATATTTTGAAAGCAAACTTTTGCAAAGCCACTTCAAGAACATTGTCTTGTTGCCTGATGCTAGAACAGCAAACGTTCTGAAAAACTATGGGTTTGTTTTCTACAGCTTCAGAATAATGATGTCATATTTCTCATTCTCTGAGCTAATTAATATTCTTCAGATTTTTGTTCTGTTTTTTGTTGGGTTTTTTGTTGGTTGGTTGATTGGGTTTTTTTTGTTGTTTGGTTTTTTTTTTTAATGCAACAGTGTTGATTTTTCTGTCTTTTGAGCTCAAATAATAATAATAAGAGAAAATAAACATTTAAAAAATAAACACAGATTCATTTTAAAAACAGAAATTAAAAAAGGACAAGAAACTTCATCTTTACATTGCTTATGTTGAGGATAGTAAAGTACAACACTGGCAGAAACAATGGAGTGACACATTCAGATGGGTATAGAGGCAAAAGTATAGAGAAACTGCAAACACTGATTATTGTTTTTATTTTAAAGCTGGCATCAAAAGGAACTTCTGTATGCTGTCTCACACATAGACATGACTCAGCATTATTGAGCTTAAGTGGCTGAACTTGAGGCAGCTCCACGCATCACTCTGTGTTAGGCTCTCAAATTATCCTTTTAAAAGACAAGCCAGTCCTTTCTGTGACCCACAGAACAGTGTCAGGTCTAGCTGCAGAAGACCTTGCAAATACAGCAGGAATGGAGTTCCCTGGAATTATTCAGCAAACCCACTGGATTGCAGTGATTCATGACTGAACTGCTGGCTTCTGTCCTAAGGCAATATAGGTAGGCAGAAGATGCTTTCCCATCTGTGCTGTTAATGAACAGTGGGAGTGTTCTATGCATCTCTGAAGGGACATTAAATCCTTGGCAGTTCCTCACACTTGCGCAGGGAGTGGGTCTCAAGGCATCTAACTGAATCCTTCTGGCAACCAGTTCCCATCTGTCCCTGTTCCAATATGATGGATCACCTGCAGACAGGTCACCTGGCAAGGTCTTATTTGGGAATCTGAGGGGGCAGCAAAGATGCATCATTCTTGAGTGCTTCCTGAAGCAGCTATTGATACATGATTGCAAACAGACTAGGTACCACCCATGCAGCCAACGGAACTAGAAGTAGCTACATTCCCTTCCCTATTGAGTGTGCAGCAAACTGCAGCTTATGGGATAGCAATCCTGTCTTTTTCTGGTGTTCCCAGTTGTCCCAGTGTGCTGCCTGGCTGCTGAGTGCCACACTGAAAGTTGCCCTAGAAGCCAGTGCTCCTCCTATTATGGAACTGAATCTGGCTGCTCCATCCAGGGACTCAGTACTCTCCCACAAGTAACCAGTTGGGTGAAATTATCATCCTAACCTCAATAAGACTTATAAAAAGGACAAGGTAGGAAACTTTGAGGGATTATGGCATTCTGCAATACAATAAAAAGAGATTATTTTCCTTAATAAAAAGGGCTTTTTCAAGTCTTGCAACCCCAAAGCACTCAGCTCTCCTTTCAATACCAAAAATACAGTTTCGTTTGTTTGGTTTTTTTTAACTCATATGCAGTAAAATGATCATCTGAGTCTCCCTTTGTCTTTTCCTCTCCAAAAATCCTGGTACTGTGTCCCACAATATGATGTCATAGGAAAATTGCCTTTGCTCTACAGCTCTTAGCAGACTTCTATGGGTGACAGCTAGATCAACTCAGATATGGTTTAATTTAGAAACTCATGTGCATTACAACAAGAAACTCCTTCTCCTAGTGCGTGTCAAAAACAAGCAAGCACTGCTTTTATGTAATTTTTAGGCCTTTTCAGGAAAACAAAGCCTGAGTAGTATGATTTGGGTCTATCAAATATTCTTTTTCACTCAACAGCTGTCTTTAAATAGACCTTTTTCACACTCAGGATGAATCTGAGCATTTAAAAGGTGAAGTTGCATCTGTTGAACTGTTATTGTAGTTCCTGCATGCTAGGAACTCAGCCCCAAATTTTTTAGGGATTTGCACATCACTAAAAAAATGATCATGGCCACCAGGTTTCTGCTTTTCTCAGACTTTCTTACTGGAGAATTTCTCTCTGTACAACTAATGTAATACTTAGTGGGAGAAAAAGAGAGAGAACGATGGTATTATTGTGATTTTACATGTTAATGTGATTTGGGGGTGGATCAAGCAAGAAGTTGCTATTCAATAAATTTTAGTTAATAAAACTCAAGATAATATAAGTCCAACCTCTTTTCTCATTTACTTTGAAACTATAGAAGCACCAACCTGGAGTGCATCCAATAGCCATTGCTCTTCACAGATAATAAAAACTGACCCATGGCCAACAGGAAAATGGAGTTCACTGACAAAGGAATTTTTTTCTGTTGGGCTTTGACAAACCCATTTTCTTCTTCCTTTCAGGACAGTGAGAATGGGGCTACAAAAATATTCACTGCTTGGATCAAGCACCTCTGTCATGGTATCTCATGTCGACAATAGCTCTCTCCATTTCACATAGCAAACATCTTCCCATATTCACTTTCAAAGCCTATCCTTGATGTTCCTTTATTCTTTTTTCCACATGAATAATCTATGAAGCTATTGATGCCCTGCACTTACAAGCATCCATTAATGCTGACCTTGACATCCAACATATATTTTCTTCCTTTCTTGGGAGAAGTTACTCAGGTTAATCTAGTATCACATGCACTCTGTCAAAACTTGTAAATCTCTTCCAAAGTTCTACCTATTCTGTGTATGAAGCCCACTTAACTTTAACTAAAGATCTGTTTTGCTGTGACTCACATAATAGTTTCACCATCAAATTTCAGATATTGGCTGGCAATTTTATATATATAAAGGGCACATAACATTTTTTTTCTTGCATGTAAAATGTTTTTTAAAAGATCCTGAACCACAAGTTGGGCACATTTGATACTTTTTTTCTTCCTTTTTTTTTCTTCTTCTTCTATTTTTTTTTTTTTTATTACATTTTGAAGGAAGCTACGGGAATTTAAGAAAATTAAGAAACAAGATCTTATTTTGCTTGGCAAGTCAACAGCTTTATATTTAAAGTGTCGCATTGGAGAATCTATGTCTGTATTCTCCAAAGATTGTCCTAGAAGTTAATCCAGTCAGACTGGAAACAATCCAAAAGTACTCTGAAGTCAGCAGCAAGTCTTTCCTTGACTTGTCTAAAAGGAAACTTTCCCCCAGAAAGAGAGAGAGAAAACACATATTAGAATGCTTCACATTTCCTCACTCTGAACTAGCTGGGCTGGAGATACAGAGAGGACAGACAAAACCCATTAAGTACATTGAGGAAGATTCATGATGTCTAGATTTTTCTACCCATTATTATGCTGGAAGTTTCAAAAAGGTGTCAGTTTTCTGTGCCAAAATATGGGACTAAAACTACAAATCCTCTTTTGGATTCGTAAGAGAAACTATTTATTTGTGATTCATGATGAAAATATACCTTATGTACGAATATAAAAGTATCCAGTTTTGTGTTGCATAGAGAATAGCCTTATAAATAACTCTTACATTGAATTGCTTATAGTTCTCAAGATTTGTATGCAGGATAAGTCCAGGATTTGAAGCGTGTTTATTATTTAAAGGCTTGTTTTGATATATCAAGGTCTCTCCCATTCCTCCTGATCATCCTTTCCTTTGAAGGTTTACTACCTGATTGAAATGAGAATTTCCATCCACTGCATCAAACAAGCAATGATCTCTCCTGAAAGATTCTGTGTGTAATGGTACCATGTGTGATGTGAGAAGGGAAGGGAGGAGAAAATTTTTTCACCAATCTCCCTACTCATTCTGTGCAATAACATTGAATCTATTGTGTTACAAATGGTAGAACTAATCCAGCCTTAGTATTTAGCTAATAAGTAGAATTCAAGCCCAGGTCATAAATGGTCTGTATAGTAAAGACAGAATGAGAACCCCAGAGGGGAAAACAATGTACCCAATATGGTCAAATACCTTTATGTCATCCTTCACTATAGTTCTTCACTGTGCAAACTTTGAATCACAGGAGGAGACAAGAAAATAGAAATGTTTGATCATATTTTATATATTGGGATATTTACAGATGAGTACCTGTCCAGTATTAGCTCCTGTACTCAGATGGTCTACTGGAGGTGCTTCATTCTGATTTTGATTGTTACTAACAATAATTTGTGGATGCTAGCCAGCCATAGTACTTCCTGAAAATCTAATTAAAATTTTTCATTTTCTTGTTTCTCTGCACATTCTCAAGTTCTAAAAGCAAACCCTGTAATAATTTTTATTTGCACAGTAAATCACTGGGCAGCCACTGAACTCGGTGGACTTTGGTTTGTTTGTAGCAAGTAAGGATCTGTCTCCTTCCTTCTTGAATTTACAGTCTTCAACTTCAAGTAGCTTAGTCATACTGTGTTTGACAAATATATTGGGAAGGTCACCACCTTAGCTGCTACTCTGGAACAACAGAGTTTTCTAGAATTCAGATAAACCTCCTTGAGAAACGGACAAATTCTATTATGGTCAGTCTTGGCAATTATTTCACACTACAGCTACAAAACAAATCCAAAATCACAACCACAAGGTGCTAATTTTCTATTCTGCCACATAAAAGCATAGCAGCACATGGATACACATGTATTCTTTGTACATACACATTCAGCAACAGAGAGGGCCAAGCTGGACTAACGTGCCCATTTTTTGTTGTCATCCCCGCCTCAGTTCGTGGAAGAAATGGAGAAACTGCAGAGGATCCAGCAGACAGCAGCCATGAGAGTTAGGAATAGACCATAATGTGGTCTGCACAGAGATGCTGGTGGTGCTGGGCTTGATTAGGCTAAGAGGTATCTGCTTGAAATCTGTTGCTGTCTGACAGGTGGTTGCAAGGACAGTGGAGCCAAATGGTGTAATTTAACACCAGGCAGTGTAACAAGGGGTGATGGCCAGACTGCGGCTGGCAAGCTTCAGGGTGGGGGTTAGGAAAAAACACTTCCCCTGGAAAACCAATGTATCTCTGGAACAGGGTGTCTGGATAGGCTGTGAAATCTGTCTTTGGAGGTTTTCAAAACTCCAAGTGGGCAAAACAGTGTCTCAATGTTAGCAGTAGTGCCGCTGTATGGAAGCTGGTCTAGGTGATCTCCAAGCAGGCATCTGAAAAGGATTCTAGTCCTGGGGAGCTCTTTCTGTTAAAAGAATGGAAAATAAACAAACAAACAAATAAATAAATAAACCCCAGAAAAACGTTAGTCATGTTTTTTAACATACTTCAGGAATGTCCTTGAATGTGGGGGTGATTTGAAGAGGACAGAAAAGAAAATTACAGTCTTTCTGCTGAGTGTCAAACTTAGATGCTTCAGCATACATGCATAAAAATAATGACTGCTAACAACACAGAACAAACTTAATACATCTTTATTATGGACAAGTGTCATCATTTGTGCCTAACAATCCCATTTGCTTGCTAGATATGTGGATCAAATTGTACACAAAGCAGATTTGAAGGCCCTGTTTTACCTTTTAGTTAAACAATAAACGAACACACATTCAGAGAAATTTGGGTTGTGCTCAGACAAAGGCTGCAATAGAGACACTACAAAATGGTAGTGTTTCAGATTATTCTGTATATGAAGATCCAACTGATTTATCTTCATCGATGAAGAATGAGGTTGATCGTCACAATAGTCTACACAATAGTATCTGAAAATGGTGGCTTTCTGAATTCACCATCTTTCATTATTCTGACTTGGGTCATGCAGCATTGTTCTGGTTTTGTTGATAGCTTTTGATGACATCAGTGTTGTGACCCAGAAGATTTTGTGCTGTACAACTGAACATTTAGCTTGCACGTAACCTTGTATCATCTGGTTCATTGGTCTACTTCTCAAATATTCAGCACATTTTATTTGCAGTGGAAAGGAGATGCACACACCAAATGCCTGACTCAAGTTTGTTGAGTCTGTAGAAGTACTGGTTTTGATGCAGAATATTTGACAAAGCCTTTCATATAAAAATTCAATCACTTTTATAATATCAGGATGACATTTCCTTTATTGTTATCCCTAAATCTATCATGAAGCATTTTTATATAAACAACATTAGAAAATGTTATTAGGTCAGCACAGCCCAGAAATGAAAGGTTTTGAAGTCTGAATTCATGAAAGATCTCTCCCACTGAAATGTACTGAAACGAGCAAACAATAATCTGTCTCCTCAGATGTTTTTGCCACTAACTTCACAGTGATTCCACAAGAGAAGCAAATCACCACATCTCATCAATTGTAATTTCCAGTTTCATCTTTAAATATTGTTTCGATTATTCCTTAAGACCACATGCTTTGGTGCTGTATAAGCACCAGTGGGCTTCAACAATACCTATTATAGGATGCCATCTCTGCTCCAGAGATATTGTAATTAACACAGGACAAGCAACTAGTAGGAGGAAAAAATGTAGGGAGTATGAGAGGGTCTCATCATTATCAAAATGGGTCATAAAGCTAGCCATGTCCTTATTCATTAAACTACAATTCACCCATTGTGTAAAAACATCTTTCCAAGAAGTACAAGGCAAGTTACTTAGAAAGTAGTAACCAAAAAGTAAAAGGACAAGTCACAAGGAGGCAAGGGAAAAAGGACATCACTCAGGTTAACAATACCTTAACAGGTAATCATTAATAGAAAGTAAATCGTTAACTGCAGTTTCACACTCTGTGGTGTTCTTAAAACAATGTACTGTTCTTTACTTCTTTCATCTAACCTGGTATATTACTTTTTTCTTTGTTTTATGACACCAGACATTAAGAAAATTACACACCAAAGATCTGATTTATTGCCTAGGATTCTACTTGCTTGAAAAAAACACACCAAAGTAGTATTTGACAGGTATGTATCAATTCAACACCTAAGGGGTGCGTTTTGAGTCAATTGTGTGAGAAATTAGGTGTGCAGTTACTTACAACATTTCTTTAAACATGTGAGCATTTAGTACTCCTTAGGAAATTACAAGCAGATTGTATGCAAGCACATTACAACTTGGGCACCCTGACCCACCCAGAGCCCTGCTTTTGTAATCTACACTATCCCAAAGTATTTCAACTAAATTTAATTTTTATCTTCACTCTACTTGTTCCAAGCCACTGACAAAAAAATATTTCAGATTGCCTAGGGCTAGTCCAACCAGCATGACTTCTTTATCAAAAGAATGACACCCACTTGTTCCTTTGCATGTCATCTTCAAAGTATATGCAGAAGATCATCTATACAAAAAGCTTGCAGAAGAAAAGCTTGCTCGTTATGAAGGCAAAGATACACAACTCAGAGGATTTAGTGTTCTAGTGACCATGAGACTTCTTATTTTCTATTTTAGCATAATGGATACACTTTAATACATTTAATTCAGAAGCCAGCTGCCAGGACAAGATAACTGACTTAAAATTGTTGTTGTGCCTGCCCACTAGTCGGCAGAAACAGAAATAAATATTTATAAAAAGATTAATAATTATTTCACAGTTAAGAGCTACAGCTGATTGGAAATTTCCCAGGAAAACAAAGCTGCAATAAAATATGAGTTTGTTGTTACCATCTGCTCCTCAAATTCTAATACTTTATGAACTAAGTCCTAAAATACCCCTGTTAAGCAGATCGCTGTTTATCAGACTGCTTTATAGAGGAATATCTTCGTGTTTTCCATTTGCATAACAATTAATTTAATGCTGTGGAAACACCTCTGGATCAGACGTTTAGGTGGCCAATTCCCACATAGTGTCTGTGGCACTCAAACTTCTAAATTGCTCTTCAGCAGCACAGGAAACAGCTGCTTTGTAGGTCAGGCTTTTAAAATAATCTTTGAACAGTGTTTGCCAGAGACACATGCTGATGCAAGTGATATACCCATAGAATAAGAAGAAGTGGAAACTCCTAAGAATGCCAGCTGAGAAATCTGACTATTATATATTTCAACATGTGAGAAAAATCGCTCTTTCTTCATTACAGAAGTGGCTGAGCAATGAATGAAGCATGTATTCATACAGAGAATACCAGCGTGAAAGATTACGGAATAATGCACCATGGATAATTTACACAAACTAATGCATACAAATAGATTGATCATCAAATTAAGGCAGAAGATCTAATACCAGAGACCCAGCCCTCCAACCCCATGTGACACTGCTTAAGTTACTAAAAGTGTTTGTGTCATTTCTCCCTCTCTCTTCTTTTGTCTGCCTTTTCTATCTCGACACTAAGCTTGTTAAAGCACAGCTGTATCTTTCGTCCTCACACAACGCATGGAACAATAATAGTCCCATGCTCAGATGGAACTTTTAAGCAGTACCATAATAAAACTAATTCATGGTAATGAGATCTATGGAGCACTGTACATGCTGGTTTTTAAAGATATCTATGTTGGGACAGAGCTTTGAGATTTTTCATGCACACAGTGAATCATATACTGTCCTGCCAGCTTAATTGCTGCCCCATAGACTAAGGAGGAAAAGCCTGCATACCTAGTGAGCAGGGAGTATGACTTCACCTGCATTGAAGCACATTGGGAAAATCCTAGCAGCATCAATGACTAGACAAATAAACACTTTGCAGTTGGAATATATTGATGGCAGAGGCTTCTTTGTGTGCTCTGTTTTGTTACAGTATTTGTTCATACAGTAATAAACTCATATCATATTAGTAATACTATTTTTGTGATAATATTAGCAATAATTCTTGTGATAATATTGACTTATTAATGACATTGACTACTTTTCCACATATGAACACACATGTATTCATACATGGCTTTTCTAGGTCTTCAGTGCAGTGATGCAGAAATAAACTTGGCTAATTTTCTGCATAGATCTTCCTTGGAGCAGGTTAAGGGGACTGAATGGCTCAAATCTCTGCCTTTCTTGGCTGTTTTTTCTAGTTTGATGCATATTAACAAGCAGGGAATAATCACAGATAATGGTTCAGGCACCAGAGGGCAGAGGAAGCTGCACAGAGGGAAAGGAATTAGCATATTTTGAGTAGAGACACATTAGTCTTTCACATGATCTGTGTTTCAAAAAAAGTGGATTGTGATTTTGCACTTTGGTTGGATGAATCTCAGCAATGCTAACTCTGGAAACAACAAAATATGATTCTTGTCATTGCTTTACTGTTTAGGGTCAGCACACTCAATACTGCTCACTTCAGTACCACAACTGTGACAGTTTCCTGTGCAGGTGCAAACTCACTGCCAAAACAGCAAATGCTGCACACACTAAGCCAGGCATATTTCAGCATTAAGTAAAGAAGTCATAGATGAACATAGTTCCCACTTGAGCTAACTTTATTTAATGAGGGCTTCATGAAGAAAAGGATGACCAGGGGAGCATATTTTCCTAGACCCAGTTTCATCCAAGGGGTTGTAAGCTTTCTTTATGTTTATATTAATGGTAGTAGACGAAACTGCAGTGTTTGAGTGTGTTTATATCAGTGGAAAAAAATTTTGCCAATTTTTTTTACTATCAAGGGTGGGATTTTTTTGCACTTTTCATGGGCAGCTATTATCTATGTTCCATTTAGAATAAGAATATCACAGACTTCTCTTAGCTCTTTTTACTCATTTCTTACTATGTTTGGAAGTGGTAGAAGATTTTCTTTTCTTTCTGAAAGAAGGTATTGTCCTTATTCTACCTGCCACTTCCTCTTGACCAGCCTTCATGTTCCCACAACAGATATATGGTGATAAAACTCTACGTGCAGCCTTCTGATCTTTGCTTCATTATCTATTTGAGCTGCAGTCACCACTGAATTTCTTCTGAACTGGTGCTACAGGTCATTTTCTATTGGAAGAAGATTACTAATCTAATAAGATTCTAGTAAGAAATTGTCCTTTATTCTTTTTTAACTTATGCAGTTTTTAAAGAAGACCACCTTCTCAGAAGTGATGCTCAGTAAAAAAAATAATTTTGAAAAAGTATTTTTAAGATTAATCTTGTCAAGAATCTCAGGCTCAAAGAGGCTCAAAATATTAAGATGTATAAAGTAACTCATTGTAAATCTCACCATGTTCTCACTTTCCAAACTACCCTGTACTATTCACCTTTGAGTCTCAAGTTTCTTTTTATTGTAGTGGAAAACAATATTTCCTTCCATACTGTTTTCATCAAACTGGAAGCTAGAGTAGATAAAAAGCTCAGTTTCAGCCATTGCCTGTTCATATCTATGAAGAAGTTAACCATTTTCAATTCTTTAGAGACTCCAGACTTATTGGAGTTTTTGGCTCATTCCTGTTTACAACGTTCTTTATCAGTTTGGAAAAAGAGGAAAATAATAAAATGCTCCAACCTTGTTTCTGCAATGGAAAACCTCACTTGTAAGAGAATTTCTGACCACTTGATTCTGCAGTGTAACCAGTTTTGTGTGAAGCAGCATTTGTTTGGAGAGAGATTTTTCTTTTTACCAAGTGATGCAGATGCTAAGACAGACACCAGCTTTGGAGAAGACAAGCTTGTGAAAGTTTTGAACAATATAACCTCTGCTAAGGTTCAGAGATCTGAACACATAAAACCTGTTGTTTTTTTTTTCAGTTCCAGTCATACTGAACAGACTTATTTATTTTTTTCTCTAATTGCTAGATGACTCCATTGCTCACATAAATAAGGTGCGTGTGGACCAAACACTCAAGAATTAAATTCTGAAAAATCATACCAGATATGGTCTTTTTGCCAATATTTCTTCTGAATGTAAATCAAATTCACTTAAAGATCTCTACAGGGAAAAAAAAAATCAGTAATGTCTTTTTTGCTGGATTAATGACAAATTGAATAATGTGTTCTACCCACTTCATGCCATTTCAGTGACATTGAATAGCTTTAAATATGGTTTTAATGGCATTATTGAAATGCTGTTGAACAACCAGTATGCACCAGCAAATCCATCCTTTCAAGCATAATGGATTGTATAGGCTCATTTCATGTTTCTTATACCCAAATGAGATTAACACAGAGTTTTGTTTAAATGTAAGATGTACATAAGTTTCAGCTCTGTAGCCATTAGTCAGAAAAAGCTGTTTTCATGTTTCCTGTTCTAGTGAGAACTAGAGGAATGGGCCGGAAGGAATCATAAATCATAAAAAAATGCATTTTTGTGCACTTCAGAATTCTGCTGATCCACATTTGTTGGCCACTGCTTCACATGAAAGCAATGAAATAACTTAGTATTGTAGAGGGGTGATGGGATGGACATTCCTCTGTGAGATACATTACCTGTGATCCATGTCTGTGTGCAAATTATCACAAGTTACTGCAAAGTGAAGTAGGACATGAATTTACCTACTTTTTTTCAAAGCCCACAACACAATCTAACTCATACTGAAGTACAATCTGTAGGACTGCTTGAGAACAGTTTTATATATTAAGCACACTCCTTTCATGCTAATGAGCCCTGCTTTGCAATGAGTAGATCTAAAACGTAAACAACTTTTTTGCAACCACCAGTTAGTGTACAATTAGCAGCCTTTTCGAATACCCTTTCATGTATTTATTAAAGAGTTCGTTAAAATGCCAAGTCCAATGTATTTAATATTTTTTCCTGCTTTTCTGCAATAAATCACCTTAGTGTGAGTAGGGAAAGAATGACAAGCTGAAATGCTTTGCATCCCAATCTGTCATTTAAATTATCCAGGAATTACTAGAAATGAATTTCTGGTACTTTACCAGAGCTAAAGTGTTTCATAAGCCATGTCAATACAAAGGATTTAGTGATCACTTCAGAATAATCATGACACTGCTGCTTCTTCTGCATCTTTAAAAGACCATTCAGATTTTTTCTCTATTTCAAGCAAATTGAAAAGCCCAAATTCTCTCTACCAGCAAAAGATGCTCAACTACATACAAAATCAAAAGGTGTTTCTGCATTGCTCATTTACTCCTTTATCTAGCTCAGCTGAAACACTACCAGTAAACACAGGCTTGAAGGGAGTGAAAGACACAATTTTGGAGTAAAAAGGTATTTTTTAAAAAATCCATATACCTCAAATCCTTTTCCCATATTTCTGGAGAGTAACTGGGGCTGATCTTGGAATAAATTACTAAACCAATCTGTTCTCTCTAGGTATCATATACAAAGTGATTATATCTCATCTTAATACCCTAGAAGCTTTATTCACTGTTTCTCATTATATCTGTCTGCAGAAGAAACATACCTGAAGTCCTCCTAAGTAAGTTATCAATTATCTGTTTATCTATCAAAAAAAAAAAAAAGGTGGGAGAATTCACTTTCCAAGTCAGCATCAACATTTTTTAATGGATTTACTTACATATTTTCCATATATTACTGGCAAATTATGAAGTTATCTGAAATTATAGCTCTGACAAAAATTCTTTTATCAGGTTAAAAGGAACATTTATAATTACAGCGAAAAGTTGGTGGAACTCTGACAAGCTGAAGATTTGGAAATTTGGTTAGAATTGATCAGTGATCAGCTATGTGCAAGATGTTATTATTAAAATTATTCTTCTGAGGGGTACAGACCAAGCTCTAAATATATGCCAATGACACTTGTCTATAACACTTCACAACTAAAATTAAAATTTCTTCAGATACTGATTTTCTAAAACCTCCCTGAAATCTAAGAACATTCAGATATAAATTCTTACTTTAAAACTTGTTCAGTGTTCAGGAAAACTGTTATGTAGTTTGGTGACTAATCTTTCTCACAAAAGATAGGGTGTGGCCTTCGAGCCTCTTGAACACTATTGAAGAAGTGACAGAGATTCCCATCATCTGCCCAAGCTTAAGGAAGCAAATTTATCCATGGTTCACTTGAACAACCCTTGGGAAATCTCTTATTCTCAAGGCTCAGGATAGGCAGCTATGCAATTCATGCTTGGCTACCTTAGAATGAGATTGAACAGGGTTAGCATTAAGGGTTTGGAACATTGCTATATGATTTGGGCATCAATCATTATTCTTGAAACTACCTGTCATGTGCATCAAACTGGGATTTTGATAGGTTTGAATGTGCCTGCTAGTGTTGGCTCACCAGGCTGGTAATCTGCTGTCTTCTGCTGTGTTATGCTTTCCACCTTTCCTGATGAAATTTGCAGCTGAAACTGCAATATGATGATGACACTGAAACACAGAATGTGATAAACCCTGACCATGTATCTTGCTAAAACAAAGAACTCATGCTCCTAAATTGATGGAGTTTTGCAGTAGAATACACTAACTGTGCTAGAAGGAATATGGTCAGCTGAGCGAGTTAAAATAATTCCATAAAGGGAGAGGAGTAAAACGTGGTGATTTCAGTGATCTTCTGCTGGCCAGGCACATACATACTTCTGCGTTAAGACTGCCCTCCCACACTGAGGTTTCACTGAATGCAAATGCGTCTCAGCCCTAGAGAAAGCGTAAATGAACAAGTGGCAACTTTTAGCAGTAGGTGGCGTCCCTGTAATTCAATACTAAATCAATGCCCCCGCTCCAGGGAACAGAGCTGCGGTCCTGATTACATAGTTGAGATGTAAACCAGCTCTTGACCACTTGTACTCACAATGTGGGTTTTTTTAGAATTTTTTTCTCTCCAGATTGAAAAATATTTGCCAAATTAGCATATGCATAATGTTATTAACAGAGAATTGCAAAACAGTCTGTTCAGTTTCAGACTTTAAAAACATAGAAATGTAGAAAAAAAAGCCAAGAAATGCTCTGAGAAGTTGTTCATCTCACCTCACTGACTCCAGATAGGATAAACTGTACCTAGAGTGAAACAAATAATTTTTTTACCATGAGTTATGTAAGCAAGAAGGATTTTTTTACAATTAAATGCTATTAAATTGTTGCCATATTGTATTCTGGGTATAGCTACCTGCACTTTCAGGTAGAATTATTCCATTAAAAAGAGAATTAATCTCAAGTAATGTAAATGAACACAGCCCCACTGATCTTAAGCAATCTCAGCACTGGCTGAGAAATTCATAATTTATAATTCAAAGAATGTAGCCTAGGTAATCATCTAGATGGAAAGCACTATTTTAATATAAATCCCTATGAATCTATTCTCTATTATTTGGCAGATACTGAATTAAGTTCGAACAGAAAAGCATGCTTTACAAAAGAAAGGCAGATGAGAGTCTGTGAGTAGAGGAAAGCAGACTGTTGGAAAGGGAGGGAACAATGGGTTTTATTAAAATTACATTACACAGTGAACATTGGTTAAAACCAGTTTGGCTATTCATAGAATCATAGAATGCTTTAGGTTGGAAGGGACCTTTAAAGGTCATTCAAAACCCCTACAGTGAGTAGGGACATCTTCAATTAGATCAGGTTGCTCAGAGCCCCATTCAAGCTGACATTGAACATTTCCAGTAATGGGGCTTTGACTACCTTTCTGGGCAATCTGTGCCAGTCTTTCACTACCCTCACAGCAAAAAGTATCTTCCTTATCTCGAGTCTAAATTGACCTTTTTTTTTAGTTTAAAACTTATTACCTGTTGTCCTGTTGCAATAGACCCTCCTATAAAGATTTACCCCCATCTTTCTTTTTTTATAAGCCTCCTTTAAGCACCAGAAAGCTGCAATAAGGTCTCCCTGGAGCCTTCTCTTCTCTAGGCTGAACAACCCCAACTCTCTCAACCTTTCCTCATTGGAAAGGTTTTCCAACCCTCTGATTACTTTGATGGCCCTGCCCCAACGGGTCCATGTCTTTGCCGTGCTGAGATTCCAGAGCCAGACACAATATTCCTCAAGTATTATCAATTTTCTGATAATAGCAAGGTTGTTGAGAAGCATTTCTGGTAGAAATATTAGTAGCTGTGAAGCCTTTCATGGCTGCCTTTAGCAAGAATATCTACCACAACAACAAAGCTACGTTCCAGGAGCAGAGACCCTATTTCACTCACATTTTTCATAGTGCAATATCCTCTGGTGGCTTTAGCAAAAGCTGTAGCCATTGCTATTTCCAGGTTAGAGGATGAAGGCAGACCTAAGGGACATCTTTTCTTGTGTATGCAAGCAACAGGACACAGCTGGAAGCTCAAGCTGCAACTTCTTGACACAAGGAAAATCACTCCCTGCAGTGGTAACATCTGATCAAACTCAGGCAGCTGCAGATTTCAAGCAGACTTCAAGCTGCTTCACCTTGCACAGGAGCAAATGGTTCACACACACAAAAACCAAACCAAAACAAACACCCCAACACCCTTTGCTGCCACTTTCTCCTCTTTTAAGGGATGTACACAAAACATCTGACTAGGACCTACCACATTCACACGAAGAGAATTTTGATTCCCCACTGGACATTAACCCTAGCATGAGAATGCTTTTGCCCTATCTTGTACATTGTAGATATTTGCCCTCCAGTTCTAGAAGTGGCATTCAAGGATCCAGTCTAGAATGCCTGGTTATTTCAAAGAAATTCCATCCTGTGATCCAAAAGCTATGAGATTAATCACCTCAATGTCCATAACTGGAAAAATGTTATTTGTTTGACTTTTAAATTAGAGATAAGAATCTCCATAGGACCTGGCAGACCAACAACAGGCTCTGAAAAATATTTGTATGTTTCTGATAATATTAATTCAGAGTCCTTCTGAAAGAGCTATAATTAAATGTTCTTGCAACTGAGTACATTTCCATTTTTATTTTTTTTCATCTGCATTTTTTATGCTCAGTTTCAATATTGTCTGGGCTAATCCATTCCTCTAACTGCCTCTAATAGTTAAGCAACATGCATTGCATTTGAAAAGTCTTTCTCAACTGAGAGGAGAATAAAACCTCTTTCAGGGTCTGCACTGCACTCTTCTTTGCAGTAAGAACTGGAAGGCAGGCCTCTGAACAATATGTTTTAGAAGGCTTCCATTCTCATTTTGCTGTTAATCTTCTGGATTTGGTGAAGTGACAGATTCATGTGTTTCATTGCTATAGTAACAGAAATAGAGAAGCCTTCCTAATTTAAAGGACTGCAGAGGTGCTGAAGGAGGTGGTTATGTAGAAGATGAAATTGCAAATAGATAAGAGAGAATGAATCTCTCCTTGAAATCTGAAGAATCTTTTATAATTTTATGAATTCTAAAACATTATTTCTCTTACTTTGTAGTGGTCTGATAGTCCGTGATAGAAGTGAAATGGCTTTTGTCATGGGCCCTTTCATAATCACAAAATCTATCTGGTTGGAAGAGACCTCGAAGACCATACAGTCTTTGCTTTGAAATCTTAAGATCATAGGAAGAAGACTGAAAATTTTGTTATCTACTTCTTACAAATGAGGAACTGAGGCACAGACAGATTTAAACTAAACATCAATCTCCTGAGTCACTTTCTTCACAAAACTATAATTATACTAAATAGAAGTGTGAGAAAAATATCACATTTATGCAAACAGATGCAAAAGCAAAACTCCTCTACAATTTGTAAGTTTTCTTGTGAACTTTTTTAAGAGCACATAGCTTATGAAGAGTACTGTCTCTGCTACTCATGACTTGCTGATAAACTCAATTCATTCAATACTACTCAGAGGAACAAAAAGTAGGAGTACAGTTCTCTCCTACCATTTCTTTAAGGGCTCTTATATGTAATTTATCTAAACTTGATCGTTTAGATGTTGCTTAACATCCCCTCAGTTACAAGCAGACTTCAAAATACTTTATCATCCTTATGTGATACAAACACAATGCTTCCTCTTCTCTCAAATACAGACTACTGTTTTTTTTCTGTCCATTATTAGTACTGTTAAAATCTCCAACTATAAAAAATCAACAGTTTTCTAGACTTTCAAGAATTTACTTCTCCAAAGAACAATTCTTTCAACTTGTCTTAAAAACTTGCCTTAGTATGAAGTGAATCTTTTTATAATTTCATTTCCTTCTCGACTGATGATAAAAGCAGCTTAGTTGGCTAGACTGGGACAGATGTGTTTGGGCAATTATCTGAAGGCTGAGATTAATATGTCATGTCCAGTGGCTCTGTTGCTTGAAACAATAACCTGTGTCTTGTTCTAATGAAGAAGTTCTTATTTCTTCCCTTTGTACCCAAACTTTGTGCATTGCTGAATGACTACCTAAAGAAAGATACTGTTCCAGTCTTTCTAAAGACAGAAAAACCTTTGGTTTCCAACCCAGAGAAAATTTTTGACAAAAATCAAGGATGTATAACTTTCCACTGCAGAGTTTGGGGGTTTTGGACATCATATGTTTTCTTTCTCTCTTGTTTTGTTATCTCTCCCTCTCTCTCTCTCTCTCTATATATATATATATATATAAATATATATATATTATTATTTGCAAGTGACTTGTGGATAACCACAGCTGCAAAAGTATTTTAAAAGTTGGAAATAAGCACACCTACAGAACTGTGTAATTTTACAAAAGCCTTAGTGCTCATAAACCAATATCAAGACATTTTTAATGTCCAAAGCATCAACACAAACATAATATTGGTTACACTAGACAAAGAGCAACTTACTGAGAAGAAGAAAAATTAAGTTCACTTTTCCCATATTACAGTGGTAAAATGAAGATATAGAGAGCCAATAGAATATTAAGAGTGAGAAGAGTCTTCCTATTCGAGTTTAGGTGTAGAATTTTTCAAATAAGAGAGCAACTATGGAATTAAGATGAAAATGAATGGGGTCAGGATAATAAGTTTATCTTACTCAGTTTCCATTTCTCAATATAATGCACAGTGCCTTCAGCAAATAAGTAGAGTAGTATTTATCCTAAATACAACTCAAGTTTATCATGACAACAGATTTTTTTTCCTTTATATCCTTTCCAGCTAGTTTCATGGTGATGAAGATGAATCAGCTCATAATATCAGTGCCAAAGGATTTTCCTTACATCTGTTTTATTGACAAATTTTTTTTTACAGGACAGAACAATGGGTGAAATCAATTCGCACACATGACAATCCTTCATGTTATGACAGAAGGATGGGTACCAGCCATTAATCTCTTCTTGTGACACCCAAGGACTATGCAAAATTATTTCAGAAAAGAAAAAGAAAAGGAAATGCCAGTGGGACTGTAGAAAGAAGGAGGTCAAGTTTGTCTCAATTGAAGAACAAAGAAGACAAAAGACTGGATGTTATCTCACTTCTGTGAGCTGGTTTGAAATTGTTGCAGTTAATTAGACAATTCCAATCCAGAATCCATAGCCACGCAGTTATATGACACTGTAACTGAGTTAGAATGTTCTGTCTCAGTTAAATACACTCACTGAAGGCAAGTCAATTCCAGCTTAAAAGGGTGGTGCTAAATTTGTTTCAGGTTACAGACATTTCCTTCTTATTTCTTTTCTTCATCCCAAGCTCACTTTTTGTTCAGTATTCACTTCATGTTTATGTAACAGACTGATAAACACACCAGGGATGGAGACAGGAATGGATCTTCAATTTGATGTGGAAAACAGCTTTGCCAGGAAAACTTAAAAGTTTGGGAACCAAAAAGTAATTTTGTCCGGCTTTGCCTTTCTCAATGTTACCAACCCATGGTACATCCATATAAACACATCATTCACTTAGAGAGATAAATGACTAATATCTTGTTGAGGACTGGACTAATATGCAATAAATGAAGGCAAAAATGTCCATCATAAGCACCTAGGAAATTCATAGAAATTCCCTGCACATAAGGAGCTGAAGTAGGTTCTGTGCCTTCTCATTCATGATCCCCTACTTGAAGGGTTTTTACCTTTGAATGTTAGAAAGTTATCCCATATTAGGATACACTCTGGTGTCTGATAGGACACAGTCTGGATGGTGGGTACAGGAATTCTTTTCACTCTGTGGAGAAACTGTAGCTCCAACTCTGTGTGAATAGAATCACTGAAGTTCCATGTTGGTATCAGAAATAAGATGTTCTGTTCATGTCTTATATTATGTCACAGTCCCATCTTTGATTCATAGCTCATGGTTTCTTTAAAGAAAGATGAATATTCATAAAAAAAAAAAAGGCTACAACACAGCTAAATGTGTAAGTGCTATTGCCCAAGAAGATAAAATTTAACAAAAAACAGGATAGAAATGTCAATTTGGCTAAGAGAAATACAAATGACTTTTCATTTACTCACTTTTCTACTAAGTCACTTAAATCAACATGTAAAGGTAAAAGCAAGTCTTACTGCACTTTCATACCACCATAAAATAAGCTTTGATCCTACATTCCTTCCCTCAGAAGTGAGAGACTTTAATCAAGATTAGTCAGCCAAAGGAAATCCACTCTTTCCCCAAAAAGAGAGAGCATGACTCAAATATCTGGCTAGCAAACTAAACTCTTCTGAAAGAGAACATAATGACTCTCCCCCCACAGCCAAAGCTGAACCAATTAAATGGTCTCTTTCCTGTCCTCGTCTGGATGCAAATTTTGCTTAAAATTATCTTCTTTGAACTGCTGGCCACACTTCTTTTGATGCTGCCCGAGACAAAGTTGGTTTTCTGATCTGCAAACCACACATTGCTGGCTCTTGTTGAACTTCTTGTTAACCAACAATCCCATGTCCTTCTTCATCGCTGGTCTCCACTTGGGCATTGATCACAACTCTTTGAGAATGATCATCCAACCAATCCCTTCTCTGCCAAGTGGTTGATCAAGTTTATGTTTCTCCATTTTACACACAAGGTTCCAGTGCAGAACAGGGGCAAATGCTTTGTAGAAGTCCGTGTAGATGAAGTCAGTTGCAGATAACACTAAACTGGGTGGGAGTGTTCAACTGCTTGAGGATAGGAAGGCTCTGCAAAGAAGTCTGGACAGGTTGAATTGATGAGCTGAGTCAATTGTATGAGGTTTAACAAAGCTGAGTGCTGGGTCCTGTATTTGGATTGCAACAATCCCATATAATGTTACAGGCTTGGGACAGAGTGGCAGGAAATTTGCCCAGCAGAAAAGGACCTGGGCATGCTGGTTGACAGCTGGCTGAACACTAGTCAGCAATATGCTCAGGTAACCAAGAAGGCAAACAGTATCCTGGCCTGTATCAGGAGTTGTGTGACCAGCAGGAGTAGGGAAATGATTTTCCCTCTGTTCTCAGCACTATTGAGGCCACACTTCAAATACTGTGTTCAGTTTTGGGCCCCTCACTACAAGAAAGACACTGAGGTTCTGTAGATTGTCCAAACAAGGGCAACAAAGCTGGTGAAAGCTCTAGAGAAAAAGTCTTATGAGGAGTGGCTGAGGGAATTGGGGTTGTTTAGTCTGGACAAAAGGAGGTTGAGAGGAGACCTCATTGAACTGGGTATCACTCTTTTCTCTCTAGTATCAGGTGATACAAGAGGAAATGGCTTGAAATTGTGCCAGGGGAGATTTAGATCGGATATGAGGAAAAATGTCTTTACTGAAAGAGTGGTCAGGTCACCGTCCCTGGAGGTGTTCAAGAGATGTGTGGATTTGGCACTTCAGGACATGGTTTAATGTCTATGGTAGGGTTGGCTTAAGTGTTGGGTTCAATGATCTTAGAGGTCTTTTCCAACCAAAACAATTTGATGATTCTATGTTTGTCAAGCACAATTTACCCTTAGGGAAGCCATGTTGCCTGCCATCAATTACCTCCTTGTTTTCCAGGGGGATCTATTCCTTAGTCTTGCTGGGCACAAAGGTGAGACGGACAATCTTCCTTTTTTCCCTTTTTAAAAACAGGGTGTTTGTTTCCCCTCTTCCAGTCAGTGGGAACTTAAATTAACTGCCATGTCTTTTCAAATGTGATGGACAATGGCTTATCAGCTTCTGAAGTCATCTCCCTCAAGACCCAGGAATGCATTTCATCAGGTCCCATGGATCTGTGCAGTTCCAGGTTCCTTCGAGGGTCTCCAACATGATCTTGGCCTGCAGTGGGTGGTTCTTCATTCTCCCAGTCCCTGCCTTTGCCTTCTATGACTTGGGGTCTGACTATGTCTCGTTTTTAAAAGACAAGTTGAAACTTCATAATTTACTGAAATGTCCTCAAATTTTTTTTATCTTTACCATCAAAGTTTTAATGCTATTCATTTCAGCCTGTTTCATTATTTTCAGGTGCCAGGTTTTCATTTCTAGCACATTTAAAAGTGGGGGGAAAGCATATATATTTTTTTAACTTCTAAATTCTCAAAGTAATTATAGCTTAAATTAAACAACTATTGATTGAAACATTAACTGGCAAAACAAACATGGCAGGACTACATATAGATGTCCAGTGCCTTCAAACAGCAGCTGTCAGTAATTAATGGCACTTCTAAGTAAATCTCTTCCACAGTTTAGAGTGTAATGGCTCTTTATAAACTAGAAAAGAATTTTCCTCTAGTAGACTGATGTCCTTTAGATAGTCTCTGATGGTTTATTTTCTGAATTCTAAAAATATGGTACTGAATGTCTTTTATGGTTTTGGGGGTTTTTTGCCTTAACAAATGGAGCAAATTAAATACTAATGAAAAAGCAAATAACATAACCCCTACTGCCCCATAGAGAGTTTCTAAACAAACTGTGATTTATTCCTTTGTTTTTCCCCATTCACCACCAACACTCACACTGTAAGGGTCCAGTCCTTCAGAGGTGTAAATCAGCAAAGCTCCAGTGGCTTCGGAGTAGTTATGCAAATTTACAGCATGATCTGTTCCCTTGCTTTATATTTCTCTGAATGTATGAAACACCCAGGAACGCTGGCAGCACTTTGTCATGAACTCATTATTCATCATTTATCTACACTGAACTGTCTTTTTCATCTATTAGTCTTTAAATATTCTAAGTCTTTCTTCATATACCCACACAATTTTTCCTGCTATTTACCTTTCCTCTCATATCAGCAACTACTTCTGTCATCTTGTTATCCATGGTCTAATTTTCCATCCCAAATCTTTACACTGGTATTACAAGTGTTCCAGAGGCTTAACACAAAAAAATCAAATTAATTTTCTTATTAACAAAAAAACGGATTTTTATAAGCTTAATTAGTCTGCCCTACTAATACACGATTGCTCCAGCATTCAAGTCCTTCTGTTAAACAAAGGTTATGTCACTGCTAGGAAATGCCAATACAGTGAGAAACATAATCTCACTAGTCCAGTACTTTGCTGTTGATAGTGACCAATATGTTGGGGGTTTTTCCAGAGGAAACTATAACACCTGCAGAGCAGACAAGTCTGTGTCCAGCAGTAGAGTCTTCAGATCTTTTCTCACTGGATAGTGCTTTTCATCTTTTTGCACTCCATTAACTGGAGATAAAACAGTAATATCTGCGCAGAACCAGCAGTCCATTTCCATGATCTGTGTCATCCTTAAGGTGCCAGTGATAAAATGCGTGAAGTCCAGCCTAAAAAACAACCTTCCAGGCAGAGCAGATGCAGCCTCCCAGAATACATGATGCAGAGGGCTGCACCCAGAAACCCATTTGGAGATATGTGCTCAGGCATGCTAGAGTATCAAAATCTGGTAAAAATGCTGCTGTGAGCAAATGGGCCAGCACTGTTTGCAGCACGTAATTGCTGAAAAGCAGCTTGCAAGGAAAAGGGCAGCTCAAGAGGGACAGAAGTTGCATCTGGGCTTCTGCCTCTTGTTTAAAGCGCCAAGACTTGGGAACTTTGCCTTCCCTTCATCTGGAACGGACTGGCTGGGTTAGCAACAGCTGATCCACCTTTCTGTCTGCCATAAAGCCATCATATCTACAGCCATTGTAACACTCCCTCTTATCAGTCTTTAGTGACACCTTGTCCTTCACTCCTCACAGTGTGGGCCCATTGAGAGGAATTCGATGGCACCTGAACAACAGCAATCTCTGTTTTGTTGCCTCATGCAAACAGCAACCTTCCTGCAGCATACTCAGTACAACAGTTATCCTGCCAGCTGCATTGTATTCTTCTTCACATTTCTGTGCAGCTTGACCCAGACTCAGTGCTTATGTCCAAGGACATTAGTCTAAGACACTTTTCAAAGTATATTTCTAGTGATCTGTTGCAGATGGATAATTTTTGTTAGTTTCTCTCCTAGCTATCAGGGGTCCCTGGTCTCCCAGATGACAGATTCACTTTTTAATTGTGAAAGTCACATTTTCTGGTCTAGAAATGATCATCTCCCTGAAATGGGAAAAAAGCCAAATTTCATCACTATGGTAGTTCCATTTCTGTGTGAGAAATAGTTCCAATAAAATGAAGAATTTGTTTTTTATTCTTATTTTTTTTAATGTGAAGGAGCTCTGTACTTACCATTGTTATGGGTAATCCTGTTAAGCTTTGAAGCAGCTGGACTCATATGCAAATATTTACTTACCCTCTCCATTCTGCTTTCTACTGTAAATATAATGCTTTTTTTTTTTTTATGTGGGAGTGCCAGTGTAAGCATGTACTATCTAAGCATAAAGCTTAGCAGAACAACAATTATTGGCATGTCTTCCTGAGGAATAAGCTTCCCTCCATGCTTTTCTAAGAAGTATAAAGAAAATGTAGCCCTTCCTCCATTAAGACAGAGCAGCCTCTCCAGTTAATATTAACTTCATGAAAAATCACTTCATTAAAGTCAGAGAAGAGAAGGATGACCTAGCTTTCTTAGTCTCCATGGTATATTAATTGGTTGTGTTTCAGAGTGATCTAGCTGACCCAAAGGCAAATTGTCACATGTACAGTAAGGACAACTGAAGAACAAGAGTTTAGACATCTTAAGATCAAGACATGGCCATTTGACATTATGCTCTGCAGTGCTTACATGTGGGGCACCTGTCCCTCAAGTAGTGTGCAATACTTCTATATATCTATATTTATTAGCTAATATTGTGACAAAGGCTTCACATGGTGAGGAATTAGGACCTCCTAGTAGAAAGGAAAATTACCAGTTCATTTATTTGTATAAGTAGTCACCTTGTTGTCACAGGCAAAACTACCTCAGCTGGGTGGATTTTACTTTAACTTACTACTATCAGGTTTGGTATCAAAGAGGAAAGAAAGTCCATCGATTAAATGCTTTGGGAAGCACCTTTCCTGCCTCAAGGTGTCCATTTATCCCCAGAGAAATTTATTTCAATAGAAAGATCAGACAATTCCTCCACCTTAAACAGCCAAAAACTGAGGGAAACCACCTGCCATCTCTGGGTATTGTGATGGCCCACAACATGTGCAAGTGTGAACACCTAGAGCACTGAAGGAATGTGCGTGTGTGGTAAAGGTGTCACCAGAAACACTTGGATGGCTAAATGTAGCTGTGAGATAGGTGCTGTAGAATACTCTTGATCTATGCATAGTCTTTTGCAATTTTGTACAGAAGAAAAATTTTTATTATCTAAGCAAGGCTTTTCTGGATAGCAGTTTTAAATTTGGATGTCTAAATTTTACCTCTGTTCTACCTGGAAAGTTATGATCCTAAGGGCTGGTAGAACAAACTGTGATATTTAATTGCAGCTTGAAACTACAATGAGCTTTGCAAATAGATTTACTTTTTTTCCCCACCCAGAGTAATAAGACTGTAGTTTTAGCACACACAAGAATGCTGTAATGTTACACTTTTTTAAAGAGTTTCTATTTCCATAATGAGATTGAGAGTTAAATTCATTAGCACTTATTCATTGGCAAAGAAAAATAAACAAAGGCAATATACCTTTTGTCCATTCAGTCTCAATTTCTCCTCTGTGTGCCACTCATGCAGCACTAAAGGGCTGATCAGTTGCCTACTAAAGTCAATGACCAAACTCCAATTCATTTTGAATAGAGCAAAACTGGGTCCAGAAGTTCCTAGAGATTTCTTCTGCCTAGGTGAACGGATAAAGTGCACTTCAACTGAAGTGCTGTCAGCACACAAGGCACTGCTCAAACACTAACTGTTAAGCTTGTTAACGCATGCTACCCCTCCGACTGACAGCAACCAGCCATCCTCTGTGAACATTAGCAAATTTAAAATGACAGTGTGAACAGAGTGCTTCTGAGCCCTGGGAAGCCATTTTGTCCTCTTCACTGTGGCATTTTGTCTTAATTATTTGCCTAAGTAAAAATCTCCATATGGTTATTCACTGAGAGAAGAATATGTATCTCTCCCCCACTACTCCAACCAAAGCACTTATGCATGCATGCAGTTATAAGGAGTTTCCATGGGGGACTATTCACAGCATGCTAAAAACCAGCTATATAGATAAGATGTGGATGGTGGCCCAGATTCACACACACTGGAAATACTGTTGCTAAAATGCATTTTTAATAATAGGAATGTTTCATCTTAGAGCACGCTGACAATACCAAAAAGAAAGGACTAGAAAATCCTGAGATTGTACCCCTACTTCTTGTGATGGAATTTTATTTTGGTCAAAGTATTTTAAAGGAACTAGACATTCTTTTTCTCTAAAATGGAATATTCTCTCTCTCCTCTCTCTTTTTTTCTTTTTTTTCCTCCTCCATGATGATTCTATTAGGCAAAGTAATCTAAACTCATGCTTGGAGTGTGTATTGAGTAGGATAACCAAGAAAATTTTAGTGCTTGAAATCTTAACCATGGAAGACTTGGCAATATGAGAAGTACATACTGGATGGGTAAGAACACCAGAGACTTCAGCAGAAATTCCAAGAAAACCTAGAGCTTAGCATTGGGGAAAGAGGTATGGAACACATAATCTGGAACACCCTTAGAAATTTCTCGTGGTACTTCTGAAAACAAGGAACACTTATGTTTTTATTGATGTGAAATGGCATGATAGCCCCAGTGTCCAGAAGCACATCTACAGGCAGGGTCACCCTGCACAAGTCAAATGCCAGCAACAGAAAAACAGTGAAATCTGCCCAGTAGAACAGGGGCTGTCTGCACATCAGAGAAACTTGAAAAGTCGTGTATAGCCTGCTTTTAGATATTCCAGGCAGTTTCCAGGACAGCTTCTGATGTGGCAAGTACAATGAGCTTTAATAAAGAAGACAGCTGAAGTAGTCATCATGTAGCAGCTCCACCACAAAGACTAGAAAACAGGATTGCTCTCTGCTCAACAGTGGAAATAAGGTCCATTCTTTGCCTTGTTAGTCAGTCTATAAACAATCACGGCAGCTGGCAAAACATAAGCTGGAGGAAAGAGTGCCTGTGCAATAATGATTGAGAGGACAAAGATTGCACTAAGATAAATTCTGCATTGAATCAATGTTGGCACTGTTCATCTGTGCCAGAGGAGGGAAGAGAATTTGAGAACCACCCACTGTATAGCATCCAGAGGAACCAGTACTCAAAAAGCAAGAGTGAATCAATATCAGCACACATCCTTATGAGAGAACACAGATTCATATTTTTATTGTCAGGGAAATTCCTTGGATGGATAAACCTGTGGAATTGGAAGTGCTACTGAGAAAAATGTGAGCTGTGAAAGACAAGATAGAATCATAAATTAAACAAGAGATTCTAGAAATAAATGTGCCCTCAAAACTGCCACTATGACTAATTTAGCATTATAAGTACATAACACAAAGTCTGTCTTTATTAGAGTACGGAGCTTGGCATCATAAACCAGCAGGAATTTTAGTTGTGATATAAAAAAACAGAGGGCATGCAATGAATTTGAAAAGCTAGGGCACAGTACAGGGCTGATCTGTTGCAGAGGTACTGGCAACAACTGAAGCTGGCAGAATAAGCATTTGATGCTTCTCAGCAGTTGTGAACATCAACAGGTGGACCAGGAAGGAGGAGCAGGCTTTTAAACAATGCCTGAGATGGGCTACACTGGGCTCTACTGCAGGTATCTCTCTGCTCAGTGCTGTTTCCCATGGCACTGCTTCTGCATTTAAGTCCTCATTCTCTCTGGCCCCCTCAGGTTTTGCTGCCAGTGCTTTGGACCTGAGCCTTCCCAGGAAACTTGCAAGACTATGAAGTTAGAGGTTGCTTGTCAGTTTGGTCGTTGAACAAATGACACTGTAGCAGAAAGAAAAATTGAATGAAGCATAAAAATATTATGGGGTTGGGTTTTTTGTTTGTGTATTTTCTGTGGGACTCTCTTTTTATCTTGAAGTTTGTAAAATAACTGACATAATCAAATACCCCATCAGCTATCAAGCCCACACAGCAGTTACACACATTAAAGCACAGAAACACAGAACACACTTCACAGCAAAATCTCAAGAGTTGTCTAGGCTTTTTAATCTCTCTTCTCATGATGTGGTACTGGGCAAAACTCAACAAATGCAACCTGAGATCTGTATCTAAGCTGCTTGTGTCAGCAACACTTGCTAGAAATCAATGTACATTTTCTGGTCAGTCCTGCTCTCTGATGTACTAGTGATGTTTTAAAAGTCTTTAGAGGTTTAGGGGGATAGCTTGAGGGTTTGGGCATTTGTTTGGCTCTTTTTTCTTTTCTATTTTTTTTTTTTACTAAGTTATTGAATGAGGAAACAATGGAGGAGAGGAGTCATAATGATACTTTCCAGCAAGCATTTATGGTTTCCTTGCAGGCTGGTTTTAAGTCAATTCACATTAAACAGCAATCCTGTAGCAGTGTCCCTCAAGCAATACTTCAGTGACAAAAAGCACTGGAAAGCACAAAGACTGTGGAATTAACACAGCTGTTTATCTATGGATTTGCTTTGTCCACTAGCAACTGGTTATTTTTTACGGGCAGAGAGATCAAAGCTTCTGCTAGCTTGTTTGGTTTATCTCTGAAGCCACTTTTAGCTGCACTCCCTATGGAATTCAAATTCAAATTCTCTGGATCCTCACCTTCCAGCATGGTGATCTCCACTTCCAGTTCCCTGTCTCCAGCTCCTCTGCTGAGACTTTCAGCAGGATGCTTCTATAGATGCTAATCATCTGAGAGAAGCTTGCAGTCCTGGAAGTCTCAACTCTGAACTGTCCTTATGTCTCCTGCTAACATATAGCTGACTAACATATTGCTGGTTCTAAAGTGGCTGATGAAACAGCTGCTATAACAGTAATCACCATTCATTTTTTAAAGTGACTGTTAGCTCAAGACTTTATGTACTGGCATTGTCATATTAAAACAACACATTTTGCCTAGCTTTGATTAATAATGAACTTCCAGGTTTTGTCTAATGAGATCCATGAGCCTTACCACTGGCAATACTGTACCTTTACTTTTCAGGTGTATACAAATAGACTAATGTGGTGTGCTGGCTGTGATAACCATGTGTTAGGATGAACTGCACCCTTGGCCTCAGATCTCCAAACGAGATCTCACTCGTTATATGCTTCCTGACTAGTAGTCTAATTTCTTTCCAGGGAGCTCATAGGGGAGAGAAACTGTGCAGCTCTCTGGGAAGTGGAGCGTGCCGTCTGCTCCAAGCAGGGATTGGAGTGATTCCAGAAAGCTACTTCATTTGCACTGGCATTTCTACTAAATGAAGCAGGCTCTCTCCAATCCTGAAGCTTCATGGTACTCTGACCTCGGTGCTGAGCCTGAGTGATTGCTGTAGCCATTAGATAATGTGTGCAGAAGCAGTAAAATGGTGTGAAAATGAAGGTTTCCCAAACTCATTTTCTCCTGGGAACGTGAACTCCCTAATCTCTGGGTGCATACCACGGCAGTAACTTGACAAGGACATCAGTTGCAACTGAAAACAAAGGTTAACACATATTCAGGAGGCTCTCAACTTACAAAACAAGCAAACAACAATAACAAAAAGACAATAACAACAAAAGCAAACAAAAGGAAAAAAAAAAACAAACACAAACTCATCCAATTCCATAGAATGCTGGCTTCACAAAATACTTTCCACTAGCATTACACAGCATCTCTTTTTCCTCCTCCAACACCACTTCATGACCACACAAAATTTGTTTGCACTGATAACAACAGCTGATTGTGATGACTTCTGAAAATGTTTAGGCTTAGGCCCTTCTGAACAGGCAACACTCTGCATGCCTTTTTGTTAGGGAATCTCAGCTAACTATTGGGTATGAATGCTAATTATTTAAACCTCTTAATACCACTACACAGAAACAAGATACAGGGATCACTCTCCTCGGCAGTGTTCTGGTCTCTGGATAGAAAATAAGTGCTGTTTCACAGCGCTCAGCACACCACACCTCCTCGTATAGCAAGGCTGGGATGTGAGGGGAGTCAGACAAAATGTAGCAAAGATGGTAGTTGTGCACACCTCTGTTCACAGCAAAAGGGCCCAGGCACTGGTGTTTGCCACGTGGGTTTTGCATTTATATTCCTACACAGCCTGGTACCTAGAGGGCCTCCATGGCTCCCCTATCTGCCTTTGCAAGGACAACACATTCTTGAAGCCTGTGAAGGTGTTTGTCACAGTTTGCTCCAGGTGAATAGTGCCACTTACTTTAAAAGCCTGTTTTCTCATGCTGGGGATAAATAGGAATTGTGTTCCACATGCCCTCTGCAGTGCAGGCTTGTTAGGGCCTCAGGTGCATTGGTCTCTTTCTAAGAGTTCAGTTGACAGAGGTAAGGATCCTCAACTGATGAAAGCTGTTGTGATGCAGGATAGAAACAAGGAGCAGCCCTGTTTCCTTTGGGATATAATTGTAAGTAAAGGCTTTATGATGGTTCCCATCTGTGCTACACCACAGCTGTGTAGCAGCTGCCTGCACAGAGTCTCTTTGAGACTGGCTGAGCAGACTGCCTGTGGAATTGCTTCTTCATTCCAGACTTCCTGATCGACTTCTGGACTGTGTGCAACCCCAATTAGCATCTCCAGGCCCAAACCTGGCTCCAAAGAATCTTGTCTTCTTGCTGGAGAGGATGCCCATCCTGCTGGCCTCATTACCCCACGCAGCTCCTGACTTCCCTTCCTTTGTAGATCTTGCTTCTCCCTGACAGGATCTGCTTCCATATTTACTCTAGCAGGTAACACAGCACAGCACAACACCTTCCCTGCACAGGTACCAGGGTTACCTTCTGTAGATTATATATCTAGTGCATGCAACTGGAGACAGGTCTGGCGAATCATCAAATTGTTCATGCATCCCAAAGCATGGGTTTAGATGTGTCTTGGCCAAGCCATGAGACAAAAATAAGGGCCATATTACTTTGTAACCTTAATGTTATTTTCTGATAGAGGTTTTTTGTCAAAGCAGCATGACAGACACAAACTACTCCACAGTGGGGTAGGTCAAAAATATTGGGCAAGCACTGACTTGCTGTTTCAACTGCATCCATTTAATATTCTTGAAGTGCAGAGGCATATATACTTCTTGGTGATCCTCTGTCTTTCCTTCATTTGAGTAGGACTTTTCATCTAGAAGCAAAGGCTTACATCAGACATTTAAACACTGCTCATGATTTGCTGATTAGCTGCTTAGGGGCATAGAATACATTAGAACTGAAAAACACTTTCTGTGAAAGGAGCCAACAATCATTTACAGACTTAAGTTGAGCATTCATAGCATTAGGTTGGCTCCCTTCTGGGCTGAATTTCAGCTGAAGGTCTAAATTATTTAAAAGAAATAATTTTGTGGATGGTGCCATGACACTGATGCTTCAATCAAGTGGCACTGATGGTTCAATTTGCTAGTAGATATACTGGACTCAGAGGCTAGAAATATGTCACTCCTTTGGAGTTCTAGCCAAAACCTAACAGAATCTTTTGTAACAGTAGGCATTTTAAGGTACCCATGAATTAAACTTTCAGTGGGCATTAATGGATCAATGTCATCTTAATCACCAATTTATCAGTAATTAGAAATTAAAATATGCAAAATAAATGACATACAATAGAAGTGTAATCGGTCATTCAGTGTAAAAAAATTATGTAAGAAATGTAGATTAAATATTCCTCTTTTTAAGTAGTTTTCCCATGATTAATCAGATATTCCAGATTTCATTACCACTTTGCAATATGTATTCACATTATCCATGACATAGACATCTTTAATATCAGTAACATATCATTGCATTTGCAATAGAATGATGGGACGAGATCACTTGGCATGTAATACCTGAACATGGTTCCACTTCTGATGTCTTCTCTTTGCAGAACACTTATCATTATTAATAATGTATGGCATTAGATTTTTGAGGTTGCCCAGCAAATGTCACAGCCAATGCTCTGCTCAGTAAAGAATTCTTTGTGAGCCAAGCACCAGCCCTGTGTAGAGACAAGAAACTGACCTAGAGGTATGTATGTTAAAATAAAGTCCCTCACCATCTCACACTGATAATTGTGTCCAAAACCAACCACACACACACTACTGGGAAATTTTACTTTGTGGTGGCATACACATTTCCTAATCCCTCACTACCACCGCCGTAAACAGAAAACTTATTCTAGGTATTACTCTTGCATGGAAGCATCACATCTACCCATTCTCTAGAATCTTCAGCACAGGCCTTACCTCTTCTCTCTGACTTGCCAATATTCATTTGAGATTTAGATCATTCACATCTTTCTCCTCTGGAACCTGCAAATAATTCTTTGTTTTATTTAATTCATCTGGAAAGTTCTTTCCAAGTCTTGTGCATCGGGGAAGAAAAAGTTCTGTAACATTTCCCTGAAATCTCTTAAAACTCCATCACTGCTTTCCAAATTTCTCTGAAATAATTCCACTCAAGCAGCAAAACTAAAAGCATCTGTTCTGTTCTATCACTTCTTCCAAGCAGAAAATAAACTGCAAGCAGATTTCCTATCCACAAGCATCATATTTTGAAGGTAGCATAAGGAGTGTTTTTAAGAACATTATCTCATTCTGCAGCAAAACCCTCACATCAATCTGTTGCTTGAGGCTAATGTGTAGACCTTATTAACTAATGTCTTTTTCTCAGCTCTCCAGTTGTGATCTGATTGAAGATCTCTGGGGATTCTCAAAGACTCCTGTGAGCCTGGCAATAGTTATGACTTTCCTTAATGACCACCTGCAGAAGCACCTCTACAGAAATGCAATGCAGTGAAATGCAGTTCCATCACCATACTGCTTGCATTTCTCTTGGTTTCTTCTCACTCATCCTCTTTTCTCACTGTGGCTGCCATAGACATAATTAGGCATCCATACTCTGCAAAGACAATAACTTAAGTAATAAATAATGCAACTCATGGGGTTTTATCCCACACTTAATACCTTTCTGATTGTGCAGAAAGGTTCCAACCCTATAATAACATCCCTTCAAGCGTAATTATTCTTAAGCATGTGAACAGTCCTACTTTAATCAATCTGATTATTCATGTGTTTTTAATTAACTACATAAGTGATTGCAAGATACGGTTCTTTGCATGTAAATCCTTCTCTCCACCTGTAAAAATAGTGGAAATAATATAGTTGTTCAGCATCACAACTGTTTAAACTGTAAGCTATTAGGTCAGTAAATAAATACATATTCAGAAAAACATTATGTCAGCAAACCACATAGATCCACACACAGTGCTATCGTGACACAAGATCTGTTCCTTTTTTTTTTTAGTTTTTTTGGGGGGGGATTGGTTGTTTCGGGTTTTTTTGGTTTGTTGTTTTTTTGGTTTGTTATTAAACATTCTTTTCTCGTATTACTGAGTTTTACAATAATTTTGATTTAATAAACAAGGCATTTTCGGTTTTTTTTTTTTTAAGTGGGTTTTGGGTGGGGTATTTTGTGTTTTTAAGGAGTTCTTCTTTGCTGTTGCTAACAATCTGTGGCATCCTAGTCAAGATCTGCCTGCTCTGTGATTCAGTGGGTTAAATATAATTTGAAAAATATAATGCAATGGTGTGAATCAAAAGTGCTACTATGTGTAGCATCTCAGATCAAAAGAAATATTACCAAGTTAAAGGAAGTACAAAGACAGTTGGTTAAAATGATCATAAAAATTCCTCTATGAAAAAGAATGGAAGACACTGAGCATGTCTATCTTAAGGAGATTGGGGAGGCAGGCTACAAAAAAAAGGTATACACACTTATCAGTGAAGCACTGGAAACTTCTGTCCTTAAGATGGTTGACGAAAGGGTCGACCATTTAAACTCAAAGGGAGCAATTACAAAAGATAGAAATATTTTATTAAAGGAAGACAGTTGTGCCAGGAAAAAAAGTTCCACACCTTTACTCACTGAATGGGTAAACAGGGAAATTCGTTGTTACAGGTTTTTCACTGGTACCAAGCATAGCTATGAGGAAGAAACAGGCATTTACTCTGATAAAAGTATCCAGAGACAATAAAAAAAAAAAAAAAAAAAAAAGTGCTCACCTTGTATTTCAGAGTTAATTCAATTCCAAGGCTGCAAACTGTTCTTTCATGCCCCTCCTTTGGAACACACAGGCCTGCCCACTGTCTGCCCAGGAACTGGTTCAAAGTTCCTAGCTGTCATTATGTTGCAGGTATTCTTATCACACATTCACTCCAAACCACTATCAGCACAGAAAACATTTGATGAACAAAAATCTTTTCATTTTGTTGCTAAGAGAAAATAGAAGTTAAATGAAGAAAACCCTCAGGTGAATAGACTGTCTTCATTTGTTCTGTATTACTGGTTGTTCTGCATCAGCTTTTAGAGGGTTTCAGCAAAACTTAGGAGAAAAAAGAGCATTTTACATATAGAAAAAAAAAAAAAAGAAGGGGAAGCCACTGAATAAATTCCAATCATCGCTTTACCCCTCTGATTCTTACATCTATCCTGCACTGAAGTGCCATACTTAAAAGTTCTCACTAAGATTTCATTTACCACTATCACCTGAGGTAATTCACAATCCAATACTCTCACAATTTGCAGTCACATTCCAAATAACTTTCAGCATTCTTACCGCAAATATAAGCAAAGCAGTTCAGACATTTTGCATTATTTTGTTTATGTCAAGTGCTCACATCATTCAGTTTCCCTCTCAAGCTATTTTGATAGGCTTCTGTTACTCCTTCCCAGTGGTACAGGATATTTATAGGCATACCAGCCTAATAGTATCATTATTGTTTGTTGTGCAAGTGAGAAATAAGAGCAATGATTAGAAAAAGAGCAATTAACGGAATTATTTATTTATAATTTACATTTCTTTTATTTTAACAAAAAAAATCAGGAAAATACCCTCAGTGATGAAAGAATGTATCAGAACTTCTGAGTTATTTAGGAAAGCAGCATGCAACAGCATACAGGTGGAATTACATGTATTCAGAACATTCACATACTGCTCTAAAGGCTCCTGTGCAAAAGTTAAAAGGTGATGTGACTTAAGATGCTGATTTATAAATTTAAGCTATCAATTGTTACATAGAAACATATGTCATCAGTATATTAGGATTTGCTTCTGCTGATGAAAATACAAAGAGGTAGAGGATGAGCAGAACTGTTACAACAGATTTGAAGGGGAAGGCTTCAGTGATGGCTCTATGTATGCTAGCTTGCACTAGCACCTGACCTGTGACCAGTCTCTCTGAAGGTCATGTTAAGAGCAGAACAGAGACAGCATGCTCACCAAAGGGGCCTTGCATATCTCTATGCTAATGGAAGAGCCAATTATAAAATTGGAGTAGTTTCCACTATTTAATAGCAGGTGACTTATAGTGAGGGTCATGCCCAGCCTGAAACTGGGGTCAGCTAAACTAGAAGAGAGAAGGATGACACTCTGGCCCTAACAGATTTAATTCATACAAACCTAGAGATATTCAGCCAAAACCATGCTGAATCTAAAAAGGAAAAATAAAAAGCCCTGAAATCCTATGCCCATAATCTCTGAGAAGAATAAAATAGATCTTACTCCAAGAGCAATGAGAACTAAAAGTCATCCAAACCTTCCAGAGACTGAAATAGTTGAAATTGCATACAATTTGATATATGAGCAATAGTTTAAAGAATGGGATAGCTGGAGTTTCTTGCTAATTGCTTAACACATCCTCCTTACCTGAAGAATGGCCTCACACATGTTCTAACTAATGTTCTGCAGTTGTCTTTGGTTGAAACAGGGTATGTGTTTTGTACAGACTGCTTTGCTTAGAAAATCAACATGTTAAGGAAAAAAACACTTCTTCTTTTGTTATGTCATTACCTTTTGGTGGCCTATTTATATGCAACTAACATAAACTAATAAAATGTTAGAGAACACTGTGATGATCACAGGGCTTTACTTAGACTAGATATTAGAAAGAAATTCTTTACAGTGAGGGTGGTGAGACACTGGAACAGGTTGCCCAGGGAAGTTGTGGATGTCCCCTTGTCCACTTGGAAGTGTACAAAGCAAGGCTGGACGTGGCCTTGAGCAACTTGGTTTAGTGGAAGGCATCCCTGCCCATGGCAGGGGGATTGGAACTAGATGATCTTTAAGGTCTCTTCCAACCCAAACCATTCTATGATTAATACAACCCAGAGAGGTAGAAACTGAGACATTTTGGAGCACTTTCCATCCTAAATAAAAACAAACAGTGTAGCACTGCAATTTGCTCCAGGTTCTTGAGTTAATCAGCATTTGATACCACTGTGTCACAACTATTTTGGTGTCTTCCTCTCAGATCAGGCTGCAGTGTGTTTAAGAAAAACTAAGACGTGCTTGATGGAAAACTTTCACCATTTCTTTGCAGTAACCAGAAGAGTGACAGTAATAATAATTAATATCTCTGTGCTTCACAAACAGTGAAATCAGATGCACAGTCTGTCAAGAGTCTGTGTATGTAATTTTTCCATTAAAAATCCTCCAGATAGAGCATTGATAATTGTGCCTGTGGTGAATCCCAATGAGGCACATTTGCCTGACATTGTTGAAGGGGCAAAATGAATATATGCATTTTAAATTTTTATGATTACATTTCTACTGAAGTGTGGGGGCCTGAAGTTTCATGACTGTTTTAATGCAATTGGTTCCACTTAGGAGAGATGACATGTTGAAATGTGATGCGCTGAATGTTTCCCAAGTAATTGGAATTCAGTCAACAACACTGGGCATTGTCACAGGTTTTAAATAAAAAGGCTTATCTTCCTCTTTTATATTATGCATCATATTATACAACATCATGACCCTAGGTGACAGTCTCTCAAACAGAAATGAGAAAAGTTTACTTCACTCTACATACTCCTCCTGAATTTGGATCACACAGACACATTAATGTGTACACATGTGTAGTCAACCCTTCCCAATTCCCCTGTTTTCATACATGGTCACATTCATTCCTGGTACAACTCTGATAATTTGCACAGCATTGCAGTCCCTTCAGGTGAATTTCAGCCACTATTGGTGCTGTTATCCGCACTAATCATGCATCCTTCCCCAGAGCTGTTGGAAGGAAAAGCCACAAGGAAAGAAGAAGGGACACTGTGAAAAAGCTTACAGCATAACTCAAGAGTGCTGCAAAAACAGCTCAGAGGGTTGTCATGGGAAACAGGCTGGCACTCACTGATTATTTCACTAAATAGCTTTCTTTCATAATGGAACAGTGAAATAACTATGGCTGAGTTATCTGGCTGGGAAGAAAGAAAGATTCTGCTGCTATTGAAACCTTAAGTTATGTCTCAATATTCAAATCAAAGTAAAGCAGATACTGAAAACCGAGAGTAATTTTTTATATTCTCCACTTTTTTGTTCTTCTATAGATCAGAAGGAATTTTCTTACAGAAAATGTCAATCTGAGTTTTCCTACAGCAGGGGACAGCTACCTTTCTGAATGTTTGCACTCCAAATTTGAGGAGCCAGAGTGGGTTCCCATAGTCCTGACATTCTACAAGAGGTATTGATGTGAATATTTTGCTTTGGTTGGACTATTGAAGGCGTAAGATATACTTTAAGCTTAAAAATCAGAAATAGACTTTAAGACCACCACTGTTCCCTACCTCATACATGTTGAGACATACCTTTGAGTATAATACATTAGGTAAAACACTAAGTTCTTCAGTAAGGTTTCTTTTGCCTTGGAAGGATACAGACTCCAACTATTAATTTTGTCCTGCAAGTAGAGCAAAATATCAGTAAGGTTTCACATCTCTGCATGGTGGGGCTCTGTCTGTTTTAATCTCTATCCTCCAGTGTAGATGCTGAATTATCCATAAGGTTTGACTTGTAGTCTCCTAGCCACTTTTTAACCTTTAGTTAAAAACAGCAAGTTGCTATCAGCTGAAAGTGATTTGATGACTTGGTTAGTGAGGCTGGATTTGGAGACAAATACCTGTCTAAAACCTTCCAACAGAGATAGAAGCTTCTGAAACATCTCTCAGACTGAGAGGACCATAATAATCCAATCATCCTTAAGGACTCTGTTTCATATATCTCTTGAGCACTAGTTGTCTGCGCAGCTATACAAGGAAACATCTTTTCTGTGAGAGAATATAATGCAGTTTGCAAGCCATCAGAGCACAAGTGCAGCTAGTACAGGTACCTACTTCATCTTGGCTGAAGATCTGAGTCCTGGGCATCTGATACTGTAGGAAATAATTTCATTTGTAAATCATATTTAAAAAACAGATTGTGCTCCTGTCTGTGTATTTGAAAGTTAAATAAGGAGAGAGAGATTTCTATCTGAAGCCAGTATCTTACAGGTACGATCTGTAACCTGCCAAGGCACCCAGTAACATGACAAGGGGAATGAAAAGTTTCTGCCTCTGTTTGTGATACTTCTTGGCAGACAGATGCAAAAAAACACCAGTTTTCACCCACTCCCACCTCGCATCTCTCTCCCTCCCCCAAGCTTATTTTTAATACCTCAGAAGTTATTAGGGGGTTATCTTGGATTTCTCTCTCCACCTTCAATCCTCTATATCACAATGACAAGATTGGGGAAAAAAAAGATATGGCAGGGATTATTTGGGCAGGGTGCTGGGGTAAACAAAAATTTTTTTTCCCTTTTCATTGAGCATATGTTGTTAATCTTTGATGTTATGAGATTAATCTGTGCATGAAACAGAAAACCTACTGACTGATATTTTCCTGGAACATATGCTTTAAATGCAAAGTACCAAAAAGAGGCACCATGAAAAGTGAAGGCAATCTGGTGCCCTTCCTGAAGGATTAAGATAGAATTCATAGTGTTCCTGAATTATTGATTCAAGCAGTTCACATACAGTGAATCACCTATATGTTAGGAATGTATTCTTAACATAGTCACAAGATTGCTCAGCAGCTTTGTTATTTTGTTGGAGCTAAGTATAAACCTCAGTCTCCTGCATGTGAATATTGGTATAGAATTTAGTAACAAAATATAGGGTTACAGTGCTTAGTATGATAATTCTGATGTCCCCTATCTACAGTTTGATCACTGAAAAGGGCCTTGGAAATCTGATTGTCAGCTTTCTCATACACCCACTGTATGATTCCAATCAAACCAAGCAAGGAGTCTGTCCCTTAGTTTCCTTGCATACCAGTAGAATATAATAATAATTTCTCTACTTGTGTATTTAGACTGAAAGAGAGGGTTTTGTTCGTTTAGTTGTTTTGTTTCACTTTGATTTTCTAGAAAGGAATATAGGTTGCTATGTGAATTTCAGTCCTGGCTGGAATTCCTTGATGTCACTCTATTCAAAATAATAACAAAACAAGTATGAAGGTTTGTCTTTGTAAGGCATGTGTTCCCTGGGAGGCAGTATGTATCAGAGCTTCAGCTTGGTTACCTAGTGAGATATCTAGTCTTACACATAAATTAGGAGAAATCAGTTCAAGTGTATTTAAAAGTATATCAGCACAAAATGGACTTTTTAAAAAACAACAGGCTGCTGTGGGGTAAAGCAATCCAGAAAAGTACTGCTCAGTGTTACTTAATATGGTTCTCTTTCCCTGCTCCTTCCAGAGGCTTACAGTGCCAATCTGTAAACCACTATGAAACCTAAGAGCCTTAACAAGACAAAATTAGTTAAGGAAAATGTAGCTTTCAAGTGCAGGAGCAGGTAGAGTACTTTCAAATCAAAAGTTCAATTTAATCTGAAAGGAAAACAAATCCATCAATGACTATTTAATTTGCACTAAAGCCTAGAGAGACACATGACTTGGTTTCAGCTGCATCTCTCTCTCTCTCTCTCTCTCTCTATATATATATATAAATATATCCTCTTTATATATGCTCTTTCAGTCTTAAGCTCTCATTTTCTCAACATAAGCTTTGCACTTGGCTGTCTAATTAAATTTTCCTTTCACACATCTGTTCATGTCTAAAAAATTGTTGAAGTCTTCTTGCAGACCTTTAGTTTTGTTTTGAATTATCTTTTATTTGGAGCTTTTTTGTCTCAAAATCCAGAATATTTTTCACTTCACTTGACTTTGACATTTTAGTGACAGTGATGATTCCACACTGAGATTGTTCAAGTACAGCATGGTCAACTTCACCACGGCAGAACACGTAGAAGCATGTTCCCAAACCTATGTTAGACATTGTCATTACCATGATAGCTGAATGATGGGATAGTAGCCTAACTGAGATAAGTCACAGGAAAAGATAAATACAGAAAAAACAGTGTCAGACTTGAATGTTGCTATTCAGTGTGCTTCTCAATGGTCTTCTATACGAGATAAAAAGCCAAAGGAACATATAATTGGCATGCTCAGGGAAAATTTGACTCCACCTTGACAGTGTAGATGATGTTGCTTTCTAAGTGAGGTTATTTTCCTTCCATCACTTCCACCTGTTAAAATATGCAGAGCAACTTTGTCTTGGTTGTAAACTGGGATTTATTTAATTTTATTTTATATTGTTTATGTTGCCCATATTGTGAGATTTCCTTATGGACAGGATGTCCTGTCAAGATATGTGCATGTAACAGTTTCCATTCCCCATATAATATCAGCTCTTTACACATCAATTAGTTACTATGTGTTGGCGTGCCCTGGAGTAAACATTTCATAGAGACAAAAATGTTGTTATGAAGAAAAGAAAAATTGAGGACAAATCCTACCTCTTCTCTTAGAGAATTACCTTAATCAAAATGTTCCTGTATTGTTACCAAAAAAAAAAAGTTTCTATTCTGCCCTTTTATCTTTATATTCGTTTACTTCTTCCTATAAGACTGAATAACCAGCCAAATACTGAGAAATTTTGTAGAGAGGAGGAAAACTGGAAAAGTTAAAACCACACAAAGTATACCACCGAGAGTGTGAAAGACTTGGAACTTTTTTACACACTAAAGCTGATTCAGAGCTATGAGTTGTTGATGCTCACATCTTTTCAAAACTCTAACTTTACAAGAAACTAATATTGGTAAGAAATCCCACAGGCCTTTTATGTCCTTTCTGTTGCAATGTGAAATTACACTTGTTTCTTTGTATCTCTAGCAGTTTCACTCAGCTAATCCATTACTGCACAAGGAACTGTAGAAACTAGCAAAACTTGTGACCTCTCCTATTCTTCACAATTGTTTACTTACCATTCTTGCAAGATTTCTGCTGCATAGATACCTACAGTTAAATCACTGTGATGATTTAAAACTGTCTTTTTAATTTCTCATCTCGAAGTTCAAGCAGAGAAAACTAAAGAATGTAAATAAGTCACTATTGGGTGTAAGAAAGCAAAATAATGATTATTCTAAACACTTCCATTTGATAGATAGAAATGTTTAAGAACCACTACTCAAAACAAGGTTGAAGAGTTTGGGCAGTTCAAAGCTTGCTTGCTGGGCTTCTGTCTGGCTGCTTCTTCTTTTCTGGCTGAAGATAACACACTGACCTTGATGAACTAAGTCTAACAGCCTCTCTGCTTCTTGACTCTCTGCCTTCTGCCAGAGGGGTTGGGGGGGGGAGGGGGGGACAAGCTCCTTGGGAAAGGCCCCTTGGGAGAAGCAAAGGGGACTTGGTTGTCTTTTTCTGTTGATTGTACATATTTGTAAATGTTGTGAATTTTGTATATTTGTACATATTCATTGCATTTCATCATAGATTGTAGATTTGCTTGTAATACAGCTTTCATTTGCTTCCAGACTGAGCTAGCCTGGTTATCGTCAGTGGGGGGGGGGGTGTGTGTGTGTGTGTGTGTGTGGAATTTCAGCTCTCAAACTGTTACAATCACACAGGACTATGTATCTTAGTTCTCCCCTTCCTTTCTCATGTTCCTTTGGTTCAGAAATCCCGTTAAAAACTATCCATGATCACAAAAAAACTGCAGTCAGTAAACCTTTGATATTTTTCATCCTACTTATCAAATTTGGCAGTCATCATGTTATCATGGAGAAGACCACATGAGAACCAGCTGGCAATGCAGCAGGCTCGACTGAGGTAATACTCATTCCAGCCTTGCAGTATTTGAAGGGGGCCTACAGGACAGGTGGAAAAGGACTTTTTACAAAGGCATATAGTGATCAGATGAGGAGTAATGACTTCAAACTGGAAGAAGATAGATTTAGATTAGACAATGAGAAGAAATTTTTCACTGTGAGGGTGGTGAGGCACTGGAACAGGTTGCCCAGAGAAGTTTTGAAGGCTCCAACCCTGGAAATGTTCCAAGTCAGGTTGGAGTGGGCCTTGAGCAACCTGATCTATCAGGTGTCTCAGAAGATGGCAGAGGATTGGAACTAGATGATCTTTAAGGTCTCTTCCAACCCAACCCATTCTATGATTCTGTGATTTTCTATGCCCAAAGATAGTCTCAGCAAGTGGAAAAATAAGCAAATGCTAATTTTGCCCTTTGGGTTGCTTGTTTGCTCATGGCTAGCTAGAGCAAGAAACCACATTCTTCTTCTGTGGACTTCAGCACAATTCTGCAGCAGCTTTCCCTTGGCAAATAATAACACAATGGTCTTACACAAATGTAAAGAAGGAAGAATTCAACGCAAAGACTCCCATATCTTGTCCACATATCTATAAACCAGGTGCACTCTTATCTCACATTTGAGCAGCTACGAGGCTTGACAATTAACATGCAAACACTGTGGGTGAATGAATTTTTTGACTTCTTGACCCCTTGACTGAAGCAACCTAAATGAGAGCTTGTATTTAATCATAGAGGGGCTCCCTAAGGAGACAGTGTAACTTCTGATACTCTTCATGCCAGCACACTAATTATATGTCCCTTTCACCGATGAACAAACAGAATGCTTCATTCATATTGTTAGGCTTTCACAGATCTTCCCCATGGGGTAGAAAATCTTTAGAACAACTCCTGTCCTTCATGCATCTAATTGGAGTCTTAACAGCTCGCAGAATTGCTTTACATGGACTGATCTTGTCATGTATTATCCAGCCTACCATAGTGGAGCCTCCCACAAGGTTTCAAAGTGGTACATCAGGCTGTCCACAAAATCTTAGCATAAGCCTGACATACGGAGAAAAGTAAAAGAAAAAAGAATAATAGGATGATTTCATAATTTTTCTGAGACCCCTGAGATTAGGCTTTCAATAAATTTGGATGGAAAAATTCAGGAAGATGAATTTTTGGCAAAATGAAGTTAAAAGCCTTTGGTGGTTTAAAGAAAATATTTCATGATGAAATATTTTAAAACAATGCCATATTTCATTCTGAAATCATATGACTAGAAAAATAAATTCATTAGGGCAAGGCTAAAAGTGCAAAATGCCCTGAAATAGTGAAATATCATATTGAAAAATTAGCCTGGAGAAAAGTAATTCCATATTGTCCCAAAATACAAATTGACTTTGTTTCTACTTTAAACAAACAAACAAACAGAACCCAACAAAAACCCAACACATTTTCTTTATATCTCTGCTCCATACCTTGGTCACCTCAGACTAGATTAAACTGATTCAGTGTGGCTGATTTTGGAGAGAATTACTTAAGCACATGCTGGAACAGAGTGAATTTCTTTGCCTTCTTCAAATCTTAGGCTGTCATGAATGCATTGAATCATACCTAAGTGATTCACTAAACTCCAAAATTTATTTACAATACAGTTTTAAGAGCTTGATTCTCATTTCTGAAACAATCATTTGATCACACATCAGCTCAGATTTCAAAGCTCTGAACAGTCAGTGAGATGAAACATTCTCTTGCCAGGGGATCTAACAATGACTCACAGGTGACCAACTGAGTCTGAAGTCTCATACCAAGGTATCTTCTTTGACAATCTTTACAAAGCAAATGATTCAGTATCAGAAAAAAAAGGAGTAGTCATGAAATTTTCATGAAACAATCAGGACATAACTGTAGGCACTGTTTTTACATGGAAGATCCATACACTGTACAGTTCTAATAGCTTAAATGAAACCTTAAAATGTCTGTCCTAGCTCTGTTGGTTGGACACAGATGAAGCAAAGCACCCAAGTTGTCTGGTGGTTTTCTGTTAAAATATGCAATTGCCATCAGTATGCCTAGAGTGCCCATCTCCCAGTAGCTTAATTAATGTTATTTGGATACTAAAAAAAAACCCAAGCACCTGAGTGCTGCTTATATAGTTAGCAGTCAAAATCAGGCTGGTTGAAACCTTTCTATTATATCTTTTTGTCTTTTTTTTTTCTTTCTAAAATAGGAAGTGTTTTCTCCAGTTTTTGTTGTGTCTTTTTGTTTGTTTGTTTTTCTGCTTGTTTGTTTTCTTTTGGGTTTTTTGTTGGATTGGGGTTTTCTTCATTATTATGAGAAGTGAAATTTAGATACACTGCCAAGTTGCCTCATGGGAATTGCAAACTGATATTTCACACTTTTAACTTCCTCTCTGGGGCAGATTTACTGCAGCAATTTTTTTCCTGTTTTATGTAGAAGACAAGACTTCTGTAAAATACCTATGAATATTGTTTCCAGCAGAGCTAATTTTATGTCCTGATTGCTTATTTTCTGAAGCACCTGCCTTTGGCTTCATCCTCATATATTTGTTCATGCTACCAACCGTGCACTATTTTACAGTGAAAAGTTTTCTGTTTGTTTTTATATTGTTAAACATTTATGGATACTGTGTTGTCTGATTGACAAAGAAGACAAGGGGATTTAAAGTCTGTTTAAAGTGAATTTCACAGATTTACCTACCAAGAAAGACAATTAAAAAAAAAAAAAAGAAAAGAAAATAGCCACCTGCCCACACTGCTCTTTCTCTCACACATGCAAGAAAAAGATACAAGTAATTGGTAGAACTATCTCATGTAGTTTTATTATATGAAATATATAATCATTTTAAGACATTTATGCTAGAAAACACAGCTAAAGAAAAAAATCCATAATAAATTAAAAATTTTATTTAGATTAATACCATGTCTCTTGCAACACACAGAAAACATGACCAAAATGCAGAAAGACAACAGAAATGCTGGAATACTTCTTCTTGACTGATTTAATAGTTTGTCTTGGATCTCTTTGTTCTTTGGGTTGTGTTTAATCAGAGACAGAATTATGTTCATATCTTTCTGAGACTGTGCAGTCTCTGACTCAAACTGAACTTGTCTGTATTAACATTTGCTAACATTCTGCCAGCTGAATCTTAGATAATTGACTCAGTCTCGTGCAAATCCTCTGAAATTTGCAGAGAGCCTCTATGAGACTTAACATTATTCTAAGAATGAAAGCATGCTTCTTCCAACTTTCTCAGCCAATAGTGTTTTCATCAATATTCAAAATACAGGGAACACATGGAGAGTGGGGACTGCATACAGTTGTTCATTTTTAGTCCTTTTTACTCCACTTTATGCATAGATCCTGAATACAGGTCAACATCTGCCATAGAGAAAACTCAAGAATATAGTCAGTTAAAATTTCAACAGTAGATCATTCCCTCTTGGTTTTGCTGTCTTCCTTTTAAAGGTTAAAGAGAGTGAAAGAGTTCTTTTGAAAAGCAGGGGGAAGGTATAGGGATTTGGGATTTATTTGATTTTTACATTGTTCATTTAGTCAGTATTTATAATGTCACTTCTGACTATTGACATTTTCTTCCCTCAAGCTGCTGCAAATAAATTTCAATTGTTTTAGGTGCCATTCAGTTTAATGAGAGACTTTAGGAGAAAAAAAAAAATCCCCCACACAATTACACATAAGCATTTATCTTTTGGACACAAAATTAAATACCTTGTCCTCTTTGTGCACAGGGATATTCATAATGACAATAATCCAGCTGGCCATTTTCTATCAGCCCAAGAGTAACCTTTGCTGCCATCGGACAGAGCTGCCCAAAGAATTACTTTGGCAACTGAGCACAGCAAAGAATGAGGGATGAATCCAGGTAATAAAAGGAAAATTACCTAGTGAAGAAAAACACAACAAAGAAAGCACCCTGAGTCTTGTCTAAACAGTTTTTTTTTCCTCTTGCCTTCTGTAAAGGATTTGTACTTTCAGCCCTGATTTCTGGAGACTGTACAGACAAGACCAGCTCTGTGCAATCTGTCTTCCTTCAGCATCCCAACAGCATAACAACCCACTCCATCCAAATTCTCTCCTAAGTAAGCAACAGTAAAACAGCCTTTTTTTTTTTTTTTCCCCTCCACCCCACTACCAAAGCTTTCCCAAATCCATACCTTATTTCCTATCCAGCCAGTGTTAGGGCTACACCTAATCAGTGTTTAACAGTTTCCCTCATCTTCTGGCCATAGTTCCCTAAACCCCCCATGTACTGAGCATATCAGGGATTTCCTCTGCTATCCTTCAGTTCTTGTGTCTTTACTTAGACATAAATCTCTATTTCTCCAATTCGTATGCTACCCATACAGGCAAGGAAACCTGAAAACCACTGCCTGGGGTAATTGTTCAACCAGTGGCTCCCTCACCTGGCTCAAAGCATCCACTGCAGAACTGAGGAAAAGAGATATACCAGAAGGTAAACATTTTGACACTGGTTTTATCCACACATTCCCTTCTTTTGCACTGCTCTGCTAGGGAATCCACACCTTGGTGACTGTGCCGATGTCATATTCTTAAGTCACTGGCAAAGATGAACCCAGGAATCCCATCACCCAAGTTCTCTGATGAAGCCATACAGCAGTCAGTAGAAATCCTGCTATTAATGCATGATGCTACAGTCTGTGGCCAGGACATAATCATATTCAAATTTATACAGAAGACCCTATTGCCTTTGAGTAAAAAAAGTTAATTTATACTCCACCAACCTTTTGGTTATGCATGTGTGTGCATCCAGTTGCTCCAGGCTCCAGGTAAATGATACAGTCTAGACTTCAGGTAGTTCATTAGATCAGTATTCTGTCTCATTACATGGAAAGAATTTGCAGCATTCTCCAAAGCCCAATTTCATTTCTTTTACCTCTCAAATTAAACACTACCTTAAAGGTTTAGTTGATGGATGACTCCGTTTTATCTGATGATGGTCTTCAAGGCACATGTGGCAGTATATCTTATCCTATTAGTAAAGATCATTAGCTACAGCATAATTACCTCTCTATGACACATAATAGTTTCATCTATTATTATCGTTCCTGTCCTGTAATTCAATTTCATGATTATAGTTTAACAAATCAAGGGGCATGGCAAACAATATATTTTAGCCGTCATTTAAAGCAAAGTCAAGTTGCTGACAAGATACATAGGGTGGTGCTGCAAGACATTTTACCTTCTGACTCTTTTTGATTTACAGAAAATGTCTCCATTCTCTCCCATTTCTTAACATAGAAAAATACTAAATCAGATAAAAAATACCTAGATCATACCTTCACTGCATTTGGTGTCTTTTGTTTCTTTAGGAGAGCATCTACAAATTGCTAGGGGCTTTCCAAACTATTGAGGATAGCCCAGGATTATACAATAGTGACAGTGTAAGAGAGTTGCCTAGTTAAGATTTGCCTAGAAGACATCTCTTCCACAAGAATTGAGGCTTCCAGGGGAAAACTCAAAATCCTTCCCATCAATATGCCATAAGGAGAGTGGAGACAAAAGTAAGACTTGCCCTTGGGTCCAGTATGCAACAAGAAATATATGTACATACTGAAAAACAGCTTTCTACACTGATTAAAAAATACATATATGGACTATTCACTCTGTAATTATACATGTGCTCATAGGCAGTGAGATAAAGGTCCATTCGCCTCTACAACTTAATACATATTTCACCTGAAAGAGTGTTCCCCTGCAATTCTGAGGATAAAATTTGGGCCATTTCTCTCAGGCCATCAACTTTTCTCATTCCTTTAGAAGCAGACCATTAAACCATTTCACTCCCTCTTAGCCACTCGTTTCATTGAACAATTATTCTTGGTTCCAAAAGCTGTAATGGATGCTTTATCTCCTCTCCAGTGACCATTCACCAAAAAATATGACACATAATTAAGATCTCTGGGGGGGAAAGAGGAAGAAGAGTTATTCCCTTTATGAGGATGATTTTGAATGAGTATAAATTAATATGATTTAATACCAATTACCAGAGAGACATTAATTCTAATATACCTAAGTAAACCCTGGTAGGAACAGTGACCAGTGATTACTGGTTACCTGTACTGCTACCCAAAACTGAGTTACGTTTTTATTTTGGGAGTGAAGTGGCAATAGCCAATCAAGTAGACAGCTTCATGAAAACAGATGAAAGCTTTCCAAGTTGTTGAGGAATAGCTATGGAATTATGTCAAATTCCTTCCTGAGTCTGGTATTAACAGGCGTTGCCACTTCCCTCCTAGTTGCATTCATCTTTTCCTCTTATATGAATATTTTAGGAAGGTCCAGGTAAAAGGAAAGGGAATTTGGTGAGAATCGTTCTTAGATGTATGATTGAATTATTTATAAAATATTTTTTCTGGCCTTTGGAAAGGTAAGGCAATTAGTAATGCTAGGTTTACTAATAAATGTTTATATTTCAATACCATACAGACTTATTTAAGCAAGCACATGTAACAAAGAATGATTTGCCAAAACTGTCATAGAATTTAGGTACAGTTCCTACACAGGTAATTTCCTGCCACCTCATTTCCCTAGCTGCTGAGGAGACTGATCTTACTGATGGAGAGCACTCCAGCATGTAAACATGCTGTATGCAGGTAGTAAATGTAAACAGTATACAGGTAGTAAATTTAAAATTTCACATATCCTGATTTCTGGGAAACACATTTTGTAAGCATCCTCAGAACTTCAGGTTCCGGAATTGTGGGACGAGTTTCTTTGCAAACCTGGGAATTCCAGGGCTTTCATCATCTTTAATTCTAAAATAAGCCTCCAGATATGTTGTCACAGTGTCACGTTCCAAGTGGGAGTTTAAAGCAGAATACTATTTACAGCCGGAAATCTATTGTCTTTTACAAATACCTGAGACTCATTAGGACTTTTTGTCTTCAGGGACCTAAAAAATATTTGGAAATATCAATTAGCTCCGCAAAGAAGAAAGGTCCTTTCTTCCTGAGACTGTGTTGCCTTAATCTCCTTTAGGGCTCTCAGCAGGATTCCTGTATCTCTATCCAAGAACCTTAGACGATACTAATATTTTCTGATATATAATTATTCTGTGCATGTGCAATAAGTCTTTTCCTTTGGGGTTACATTAGACTTCCTGTGCTTGAGTAGCTCCGGGTGCTACAGTAAATCTGGATATGCTCATTCTAATAAATGGTAACAGAAAATAGATCCTCAAGGCCAGGCAATTCCAGATGCTAGTCAGTTTCTCACATTCAAGGACGGGTAGCTTCAACCTTATCATAAATGGACTATTGCAATAACTCCACTGAAGTTGCACTGTGAGGTGGAATGAATTGAAGAAAGGGAAATATTCTTGTTTTAGAAGAGAAAATGGCATAGTATTTTTACCAAATAAAATCAATTGTGTGATGCAGCTTCAAATTAACAAGGAAGTTATTATTCCTGTTCAGTAAGTGTGAGTTAGTCTTAGTAATCTTGCTGAAAAGACACTCTCATGGATAGTTTTGAATACTCAAATATTGAGTTATAAAAGCAATCAGATACCTTCTGTGAGTTGACTATGGACAGACTGTTGCCACAGTCAGAATATCAGAATTGCTAGATGCAGAAACTGGAAAACACCTGGACGCTCTAGTTTAGATGTTGTTTGAAAGAGAAAGGCCTGTGGATTTTTTTTTTCTGACTTCAGGGCAGGAGCAAAAGGAACCAATTCACCAATTCATCTGGTTAAGTTTATCAAAGGTCATTGGGTGGTGGAGCTTGTGGATGGGTATATATTGCTATTTGCTTTCTATGTAAATATTTTTTTATCTGATTCAGGGCTATAAGGCAATTCTATAGCCTTGATGATGGGATTTTTCTGAAGGTAAAGTCCTAGAAATTTCATATGACTCTGACTATTTGTGAGAGTATAAATGCCTATTGGTAGGGATAATTTTTAGTTCAGTTTATCTGTCTTCTTATTTTGGGAGTGGTATTGGATAGTGCTGATGCTGAAAAAGGAAAAAAAAATCTTACAGACACACTTTCTCTCTAACGAAAGAGAACAGAAGATGTGGGCATTCTTATGACCTCTGCTGGAAATTCATTATCACTACTGTTCTTATGTCTTTGTTCTCACTTCTCTCTGTCTTCATTTCCTAGAGTCCTTGAATAGGTGCTAGATACAAGGGAGAAAAGACAACATTCTTTTGGTGTTACCTTAGAGTGTTGATAATTACCACCACCTCAAAGGTAGTTATAAGCACAGGGAAATGAAATTATAAGGAAATTAAATTATAGTGTTGGAGTTCAATTGTGGGAGAGGAGATGGAAGTGTAGGACCCGTGGAACGACAGCTCTAGGGCAGCTTGAAGCATCAATAAGTTCTCTGAGTTGTGAAACACTGACCTTAATGCTTTATGTCAGGGGGAGCACTCCTTAGAAGAGGAGATTGAACATGTCTATCAAATAGTTTCCACTTGTTTAACCCTCTCTGGTTTGTAACTTAGAGGAGTTGATGGGTGGGAGGCACAAAGTGTGCCTTTGTGCTGAAAAAAATCGTAGTATAACTGATTTATATTGCTTGGAGGAGTTTTTACTCCTACTTAGAACCCACAACCCTCCATGTAGGAGCTAATCTAAGCAAATGAACATCTACTGAAAGTAGCATAGACTTGTTGCTCTCATTGCAGGGAGCTTAATCTTTTTTTTTTTTTTTTTTTTTTTGAGTTTTTGGTAATCCAGAAAGTTTCCTCCCACTGCATTGCTGCAAGCTACCTTTGAAGGGTCTTTCTGATGTAGTATTTGTTGTATTTTGTGGCATGCCTCAGTCTCAGAGATCACGTTTAAATGAGTTTATGCTGTGGCTGAGAGTCAAGCTTTATTTGGCAGCTTTTGATTGAGAAATATTTCACCTAATTTATTTGTGTTAAGGATGGTAAGAAATTAAACCCTCCCACACACCCTTTACAAATCATCCCGGCTAGCACACTAGTAAATGTGTTATCAAAAATGCAACACTTATTACTGTGAATTCCAAACAGCCAACACAATGTCAGATATGAACCTGTGGGGAAGGTATAAATGGATTAGAGTTTTTGAGAAGCTATAAATTACAAGAAAGCAGGAGGAGCATCTTTGAAGGGTTGACAACAAAGAAAGATGATTGAACACAGAAATACTGAGCCAAATCACAAAGAGCTTGTTCCATGGAGAACAAGGATAATGAAAACTTTGCTAGCTTTGAATAAGGGGGAGCAGGAAGGGGGAGAACTGAGGTGGGTAGAGAGAAAAATATCTTAATGGCTTAGAAACATAGGCAAAGAAGGAAGACAAAACCCTTGGCAATATAAAGCCCTTAATGCAGTATACAAGACAAATAACGAGGCAAAATGAGTAATTATCACTAGTGAGTATTTAGCTCGTATAGAATGACAATTAATACCACTATGTAACTTTATTAAGGTGCTCTCTGCAGCACCTCACCATCTGCATCTTCTTTAAAAATTAAAATATAAATTTAATTTTAAACCCCTGAATTGGAGGGTTGAAAAAAAAATCTGTCTAGGAGATCCATGGATGTGTTTGCAATAGATTCCATTTTAATGTTCTGCTATTGTCAGTTTATCATCTTTGCAAGCCTGCAGAACCAAGGAATTATAATGTACTATGCAATAAAAATGTAAGAGAATTTGCTAGGTGTGAAAAGGCTGCAGATGGAGTGATGAAGTGAGAGAGTAATAGAGGTTTTTCGTTAAGTAACATGATGACCCACCTTTGCTGGAAGCCTCAGTTCTCAGAGGCCCAGAGAGCACAGCTAGTTGGGAAATGATGTAAAAGGAGAGGTGCATACAGGAGGAACTCTGGGAACATATTAGAGGAGTATTAGATAAGCTCTGATTTTATAAGCTAGCCCCAAGGATAGGTTTGTACATATCCCTGTCCAGCAATTGTTGTTTTACCTATTATACCACTTTGTGAGCACTGGTATTATTTGCATTCCTTTCTGTTGTTTTATAAAAAGATAACTTCTGGTCTTCCAAAGACATCACCATTTAGCCACCTTGCCTGACTTGATTAGTGGGAGTAATGGTATACTAGGCTAGCCTTGGAGGAGCATCTAAATAAACAGCTGCAGGGAAATGTATTGCTCTGAGCATACTCCAGGCTGATCAGGAATTACCCAGAAGTGGTGGTTTCTGTCTGTAGCAAGACACATTTGTAATAAACCTTAACTAATAAGATGTGATGAACTTTTATGGACTCACCCTGCACATTTTTTTACAAGACACAGCTTCAGACTTCATGCTCACATCATCTCTGTATTAACATTCCATATAAAATCAAGTTAAAAGGTTTTGAGTGTATTGTAAGAGCAAAACTGTTGTCTTTTTTTAACTCCAAGTTAACCTGAAAAAAATCACCAGAATGTTCTTGATCAGTCAAGAGTACGCTTCTCCCTTTATCCTTTGGATGAGGCATTTTATGAATAGGAAGTCTGTGCTGACTCAGACCTGTAGTCCAGTTAGTTCAGGATAAAGATAGCAATCAGTAATGAACTTTGAAAAAGCAGTTGAATGTCATCCTGCAGTGAGCTGACATGGGATAGTTATTCTATGAATTTTTTTTTTTGCCTTAACCTTTATACTTGTGGAAGTTTGTTGCCCTTCTAGAATTGATCTCAGCTTTAACTATAAATTTAACATAATAAACAAAGCATAATATATAATAGGAATCTGGGGAAAAAATAAATTATGTGCATTTCTTTACCCTTCCCATTTATTTCTTTGAGAATCTTGATTTATATACATTTTTGCTATTTCCTGCATCTTTTCAATTTAAGACTCATCTTTATTCCCAAAAGACAAAGTTAATTAACCAAAAATGAAGAAGAAAAAAAATGAAACCTTTTCGTTTCTGCTTGCTTTCTACATTAGAGGGTAGAGTTCTACCTCATCTCTCTATTAATCTTTTATTTATTCAAATATTTTTGATAAAATTAATTGAGAAATCATTTAAAAGACTATGTTAACATCTTAGGAGAAGAAAGACATTTGTTTAATATACAAACGTACTGATACAATGTGTCTAAATCAACATAACTCTTACTTTGAGGGACTATTTGAGGAAAATTAACTCTGATGTTCCCTTCCAGCTTAATTTTGTGCTACTACTAACACGATCCCACAATTAAAAAGTGGAAAGAATATCAAAGAATCATGATACAGAATAGCTTTTTTAAATGTTGTCTTCTACATTTACTAAATTTTTTAACTAAATTTGGTTTGTTTTGATTTTTTTTTAATAAAATTGACAAGTTTTTTGTCGCTTTCTACTACATGAGTTTTTTTAAAAGTGTTTGAAATTGTATTGCAAGAAAAGTTGTGTATGGGAGGGGAGTAAATACAGACTAATAATATGAATCATCCAAGAATTCGTTTAAGAATGGAAGATAAAATCAGCATCTTCGCCGTAACCTAACAACTTAATGGTCATTATCATCTGCTAGTTACTGCTTTAGCAACCTCTGCCTATCTGTCTTGGGTTTTGAAAGATCTCAGAATGTTTGTGTGTGTGCTGGTTTCTTATATTTCTGCAGTGTGAGAAAAGTGAGTTATACAAATAAGACAAGTGATCATGATGTCGTTCAACAATACACGTTGCTCAACACTGAATGTTTCCATTTTATTAAAATCTGAAATAATTGCATTGTAAAGGTTTAAAGCTTAAAAAAACCCAAACAAACAAAATCCTCTGTGGGGGTGTGTGTCTGTTTCCCCAGGTACTCTATATCATAAAGATCTGTTCTGCCAGGAACATGGGAGTTTTGCATCATATGATCCCTGCCCTATCTCTGGAGTCAGGCATATTACTGCTAGGACTACTTAAAGCTCTCCATTTAAGCATGAATCCCATAAGTTAGGCTGAACCAGAAAGTGAATATCTGGTCTGAATTCCAACCCTTCCAAGGCACCTTCAACCCTGGACACCTTCATATTTGAGCCCGGACAGAACAGTAAAGAGACAAATGATTTTGAAGAGAGCTTATGAAAGCATGTTATCTGTATCTGCTTTTGAAGCCAGAGAAATTACTTGTAAATCATTCCTGACAGATCTTTATTTTCCTCCTCAAAAGGGCCCAGATCAGACTACTTCCTAAACCACCTTCCTAAGCTAACCTAAACTTCTGCTTCCTTCTCATTGAAAGTGTCTTCCTGCAGCCTAACCTGGATGCAGGAAGCTTCCTGCTTTGACTGAGGCTGTATTCAGACTCAGCACAGGTTCTTCAACCCATTTTGAATTTAATTGAAAGCTAAAAAATACAAATAAATGTGTCACCTGACATTGATCCTTCCTCATAATATTAGTTTCAGTTTCTTGTTTCAGCACTTGAGGATCAAGACAGCAACAGGGAAGCTAGTGCAAAAAGCAGGAGCCCATCTCTCTGTATGTAGCATAAGCCTGTAGTGGAAACTTTAGGCTAAGACAGAAGTGATTCACTCTTCTGTACACTGCTGATTCTTCCAAGCACTCTCCCAGGAACATGTAAGGTAGTACTAAAAGGCTCCAGAATGTTTTTCAGGAGAAACTCCTGAAGCATTTTTAAAATAATAGCTAATTGTGCACCACAGGTTAGAGGTTTGGGGGTGGTTCCTCTGGAAAACAACAGAACATGCAGTTTTCTTTCATCTTGTCAAGCAGGCAGTCCATAGGAGAGACATTGACAGAGTACAAGTGACTGCTCATCTTGAACCCATCCTTCCTCTTGAAACAAATGATCTAGATTTTGTTCTCCAGTGTAGAACAGGTAAGTACCAGGGTGACTATAAGAAGAGTTGTATTGATCTGGTCTCCATACAGTGTGAGAAATGGAAAAGAACTGATAATTACCTGCCTCATGATTCTGAACATGATGAATCAGGAAGAACATTCTAAAAGATTGTTTCCCATGAAGTAATCCATTCTTTAATTATTCTTTTCCATCCATTGCATAACTCCTTAATGTGTCCTTCTCATCTAGCACACTCTTTGGCACATGTATCAGTTTGGAAGTCCTTATCTGTTCATATATTCTTCCGTAAACTCAACTTGAACATTAGGTTAAAGATCTTTACTTGAGTAGAAATATGCACCATGACTGCAAACCAGAAGAGAGAGATCCAGTTTAGCAGCCTGTCCTTAATCCCCTCCATCCCAGTTCAGCTATTATCCTTAATGGTGTCAAATGCTAACTTCTGCAGAATCTGCAGAATGCAAACCTGGTCAAGTGCATTCAAAGAGTCTTCCACAAGTTCCTTCATCTCAGTTTCATTCATGTAGGCTGGAACATTGTATAAGCTGTACAGAGCTCATGACTGTTAAATGCAAAAGATAATGAATCCATAGATTTTTCATGGTGCTTCAGAAGACACAGGAAACTTACACATTTGATTTGGTTACAGTCTTTCACAGAAAGAATACATATCAGAAGCTTGGGTTGTGGGTTTAAATGATAAGTTAAGAGGCCAGGTAGTGTTGCAATACAGTGATGGCTGAAGACAGGTCAAGTCCTGGGTCATCAGTAATATTTTTGCTTGACCCAAGGCAATTAATTTTCCCTCTTTACAACTTTACCTTCTGCATTAAAACATGAGTACTTTCCCCCTTACTTCTGTTGCCTTTTTAAGCAATAAAGTCTGAGGCAACCAAATTGCATTTCATTTGCACAGGTCCTTGTGCAGTTTAGAAGCATGAACACAAAAAACAGGTCCAAACTCTCTCAAACTTTTTACTGCAAATCTTTATAAAAATGGTAAAACTGGTAAATGTCTACATCACTCTTATTACAGACTTGGCAAACAGCCACATTACATCATCATATCTGCAATATAACTGCAGAAAGGCTCAGTGGAAGTGTGTACTCTTCACATAAACGATGCTGTGAATTTGATTTTGGAGTACTTATATTCTAGCTTCGAACCACGTAAAGATTAGATGTGAAAAGGTGAGAAGGCTTACAGAATTGTACTCTCTAAACGCTCATGAAAAATATGAAAAGAAGTACCAGGGATAAAAATCAGAGAAGAACTCTCTTACTAAAATGACCTCATTAAAAAAGCTAGTTACATGTTTGCTAAACTCCTGCTGAGATGACATTAAACAAAAGATCTTTTACAACTGGAAGATATTAAAGGATACAAAATAGCAATTCCACATGCCCTTTTCAACATCATCTGAAACAAATATAATATATTCCTTTGTAAATACTAGGTGTCATGCTATTAATTTCACCGACTGTTTCATACTTGACCATCTTTCACCTTGATAATGTAATTATAATGGTACAAGATATTCCACATAGATGCCAAGATGCAATTTAACTGTCACCATGGTTTGTAGTCAGATTGTACCTTGTATTCGACTCAAGTGTTGGATACTTGTTCATAGTTATCCCATGGGAAGTCTCACTGATATATTTTCTAGGCTTGCATAGTCCCTGGCCTGAGAGTAAAGGAGAGGTAAGAAAGCAGGACTGCATTGCTGGTACAATCTAAACAGACTGCAAAAATTAAAACGATGTGTATTATTAGTACAAATCCTTAAAACAGTGTCAGTTTCCATCACTAGAACATTTATTCCCTTGTGCTCTTCTTGACTGCTGGTATGTGTTTATGCAGGTTTCCCAGCAGAATGCAGTAGATTGGTACAACGCCTGGGGGCAGTAATAATGGACTGAGTTTATCAGAGTGCAGTCCTTTGGCCACAGCAGCTGTATTCAGGTTTTGTGCTTCTTTACACTGACCACCACATACTTCAAGCCTTAATAGATTTTATAATAAATTAAGAAAAATTATAGACAACAAAGCTCCCCTCTCCCACCTCAACAAAACCCCAAACAAAACAAATATTTGGAGTGAAGGAAATTAAAGTCAGCTGAAGTACACCAGAAAACAGACAGATGGTGGTACTTTTGTCTATATATTCCTATGTGCTAAATTTTTACATTAAGAGTTTCATTCTGCCTTATGAGAAAAGGACAAATTTTCCACTCAGGGCAAAAGACAGCAAATAGTTCAACTGACCAAGGGTGATTTACAGGACCTCAGAGTTTGTGGAACGCAAAGCTAAAACTGTGGTTCATCTTTTATTAGAGCTAGACAGAAATTTCTGGAAGAAAACTTGATGTTGAAAAATGATGATTCACCAAAACTTATTTCCTTTATATCAGCTTTGTATAATTCTGTGGGGTGATTATTCTTGCTAGAAATATTTTTTTACATCCTAATCAAGCAGTACTTTAGTGATTCAAAGCAGGGCTCTGATCACCAGGCAGATAATACTGGAGTCTGTTTCTCTTACAGTCTGCCCAAAATAATACTGTATTATTCATATACCTTCAAACAGGTAAAATCTTAAAAAAATGATGAAATTTGTTTGTTGTTTTTTTTTTATTTTAATAGCAGGCATACATATAGTAATGAAAATCCATTTACACTTCAATCCACCCTCTCTGATTTGCTTACATAATTTCTCACACTTCTCTCACACAATTGAATGTATGTGTGGAAATGACCAGATCTAGTATGAGTATTCTACATTTAATGTTACTATTGAGGAATTCATACTATCTAGCCTTGATTTTTGCTGAACTGTGCTTATAGAGAATATAAGAAAAGAAAACAAGAGTCAAGCTTGGTCCCTTGGCAGAGACTTCTTCAATTTTAGAGTGGCCTCTACTTCTCATTTGAAAATGGATATTTTGATTGAAAACTTTAACTGTGATGTTGTCATATACTAATCTCTCAGGAATAAAATAGTGAAATACTAGAATTTCCATGGACAACAATGCAGTCAGTATCTTCACTTATACAGAATCTTTTGAGCACCCAAGCCTCATCCATTCTTGTATACACTGAAACTTTTTCTATAGTTACATTCCAGACAATAGCACTTTTTTTTTTCACTGCTGAACTCTTGATCTTCTGTCCTCATTGTGTTTCCTTTTATAAATAATTTTATGGTCAAATACCCAGCTGAAATTTAAATAAAATGAAATCATGACTTCTTTTCACCATTAGCCTAAGATAACATAATAGCATTATGACAGGTGAAGGTTAACATTTCTAGTGGAAACTTTCATTTAAACCATCTCAAAGCAAAATGGCATGCATAATTGCTTTGCACCAACAGAGGAAATAACTCCCATTAATCCTGTAGTGAAGGTCATAGAAACACTGCACAGGCTTGGAACAACCACAGAATGAAGGCAGAAGAGAACCACTGGGTCATTTAATTCATGCACCCCCAACTACTAGCACAACCTCAGATAACCATTTACCTAATAAATACAGCATGCTTTCAGTTGTAATCCACTAGAAAATGGGAAACAATTCAGAAGAAAGAAAAAGTGAGGTGAGTCTTTGTTAAGAGTTAGAAATATCTTTAAATATTTTTTTTAAATAAACCCCAAAAGTATTATGGATAATTTGGATATGGTCCTACTCTAGACACTCCACTCTAGTAAAACAGCAAGTAAAAGTCTGATGCAGGGAGAATCCAGACTTTTTTTTTAATTATTTTTCATTTTTGCTATTATTAACATGCTCTTGTTCCACGTAGAAATACCAAGAGACTGTATATTCTCATGGTACTTCTGGCCCAGTTTCTCAAGCCCAAGAGAATCTGTTAGTTTGGAATTCGGTGATTAGATGAACCAAATCAGAACTCCATTGTTACTCCTTAATTTGCCAGTAGAGGTGAAGAACATGAACTTGCACACTATGGGGTTTCTTAGTACTTATTGCCAGGAGAGTTCCTTTAGTTTTAGGGGTCTTAAATTGATGTCACTCTCCTAAACCAAAAGATTTCTACAAAAACCTGAAGTCAATGAGTTGGAATGCATAGAAGGTATGCAGTATTAAGGAGGATTAATAGACCTCTACTCATCTATATTTTTCAAACATTCCTCTAGGTCAGCAAATTGATCAGAGATGACCTAGCTTCATCTACATTACAGAACACACTTAGGTGACACACCATGTCATTTGAGCAATAGTAGCAATTATAGGATGCATCAATTGCTGCTTCTTGAAGACATGCTAAAGCTATGGAATGTGTTCCAAAACTCCCTCATAAGGTGATACACAGTGAAGGAACAAATCCTATCATACAAACACACTGTTTTCCAGAAAATTAACTTGGGACTTCATGACAAATCAGCTGTTGTCTGCTCTCCATCTCTTCCACACTATTTCTCCACTTCCCTTGCATCCACCTTCTCATTTCCTTATTCACTTCCTCAGCTTTTGTGGGAATTACTCCATGATAGAAAAATCTTCTTGCTTCTATGCCATTTGCTAGGCATTATTCCCTTCATTTGCTTTCTTGTATTTACCCACTAAAAAAAAAATAATAAAAGAAAAGGGCTATTACCGTCTTTGTCCAGCAGAAGCTGCTGCTTCTTGTTCTTGCTGTTATCACTGGCTGAAACTCTGAAACTCTTTTTACACAAGACTGTTAAACTCTTCACAAATTCCTTGCTTGTAAACTCTTTCCATGGATGGTTTGTTTACTATACACTTTGAAGCCATTTAACCAAACTACTCGTGAAAAGGTACATTGGAATCACCACACGTCATTTGATCAACAGGAAGAACTGATGTGGATGTTTTTGGTCTGCTCTATTGAAAAGTGAAATGCACAGGATTAATTCATTCTTGCTTTGCAATTTTGGTCATACAAGAATGCACAGCTATTAGTTACTGTGACTCCACTGACAAGTGGTAGCATTGTAGCACTGTCATTTTTCCTAGACAGCAGGACAAGGGAGGTTATTCTTCCCCTGTACTCAGCCCTGGTCAGGCCACACCTTGAGTATTGTGTCCAGTTCTGGGCCCCTCAATTCAAGAGAGATGTTGAGGTGCTGGAACGTGTCCAGAGAAGGGCAACGAAGCTGGTGAGGGGCCTGGAACACATACCCTATGAAGAAAGGCTGAGGGAGCTGGGGTTGTTTAGCCTGGAGAAGAGGAGGCTCAGGGGTGACCTCATTGCTGTCTACAACTTCTTGAGGGGAGGTTGTAGCCAGGTGGGGGTTGGTCTCTTCTCCCAGGGAACCAGCACTAGAACAAGAGGACACAGTCTCAAGTTGTGCCAGGGGAGGTATAGGCTGGATGTTAGGAGGAAGTTCTTCACAGAGAGAGTGGTTGGCCATTGGAATGGGATGCCCAGGGAGGTGGTGGAGTCGCCACCACTGGAGACGTTCAAGAGGAGACTGGATGAGGCACTTAGTGCCATGGTCTAGTTGATTGCTTAGGGCTGGGTGATAGGTTGGACTGGATGATCTTGGAGGTCTCTTCCAACCTGGTTGATTCTATGATTCTATAATTCTATGATTCCTGTAAACATATTCACATGACTAGTTTGCCATATATCCCACCATGTCTTTCTCAGTATAGTATTTGTCTCATTAATGTAATCCAGAATCATAGAATCGTAGAATGGTCTGGGTTGAAGGGACCTCCAAAGTCACCTAGTCCAACACCCTCTGCAGTAAGAATGGGCATCCTCAACTAGACCAGGTTGCCCAGAGCCCTGTCGAGCCTCACCTGATAGAAAGCAGATAGGTATAGGAAAGTCACAACCTTCATTAAGTATGCCAAGCCACAAACAGTATTGTGTGAAGGTCAATATTGTGTAAATAGATCCTCCAGTACTTGTTGATATGTTGGGGCCATGAAAATTGTAAATGCTATGTAAACAGCTACGATTGATTTAATTATGTCCAAGGCTTTTTTGTTTGTTTGTTTTCAGTTATTAAGAAATGGTGAAGTCTCCCAAAGCAAATATGCAGAATTTCTCAGGAAGTCTCAGCAGAAATGACATTTCTGAGTAACTTTCACTATATGATACCCACCTTTTACTAGAACTTGAAAGACTTCCTTCTAAATAGAAACAGTTGCTCTTTTCTCTGGCAGTACTCAAAATAGGGAAATTAAGGCATTTGTAGCTACACAGATCAGTCTGAAGTATTTAAAAAATGACAGGAATAAATTTACAACAGCTAGAAATACAGGGTGGCATTTCTGTCCATCACTGTCATTTGGCACAGAATAAATATGAATAAAGATAATACCACACTGACAGGTATCCTACCTAGCTCAAGACAAGCATTCATGTCAGCATGGTATGGCCAAGCCAACTTGTGTCCCACAAGGAGATTCATTGAATTGATAAAGACCATTCTACTCTGACACAAAACTAAGTTGTTGCTAAGTCTTGCTCTTTATTCTTTTTCTTCTTGTGAAGACATCTGTAAAGCGATTTGGTGGTTCAGAAACCTGATCCTGCCACAGAGTAACTTATTGAAAAAAAGAAAGTTAACTTTCAGCCAAATAATTCTTTGATCTGATCCATCACATGCTACAAAATCATCATTATTATGGAACAGGAAAACCAGTGAAGTGCATGCCCTTGACTGAAAAGCAAGAAAATTCTTTCCTTTCACTAGGAAATTCCTGTCATTTTTAAGTGACAAGTCATAGGTGTTAACCACTTTTCATTACCACTACATACTGCCATTCCACAACCACAGTTAAGACTCCCATGTCTAACTCTGTTACTGACTCACTGTAATTTGGCTTCTCTGGACTGGATTTATCTCCATATTGATCAGCTTGCTGTACTCCCACATGTATTTTTTGTCTGCAATAAAAACGGCTGCTCCGTTTCCTTGGAAGAGATTTCTATCAATGAGAGTACTTTATTTCTGCCTCCATCTAGAGCTTTGTACTAGAAGGGTCCAGAGTTACTAACTCTGGCAATCTACTATTAGTGAAAGCTATAGCAGAGAGGTGCTGAAGCAACACACTCCTTAAGCACCACACTCCTTAAGCACCACAGCAATATCATGGCAGTTAAACGCAACTCTAGGACAGAAATTTTATCTGTGACCACTCACTGCTTGACATTCAGTCTTGGCCCTCTGGTGGGCTCCTCCCATGGCTAATCTTCCAGACTTTCCTTTGGCTTTTAGTACTACAGATTGTTGTTTACTTTTATAATAGGAATATTGTTATCCACTATCATGAATGTCTAAAATAAATAAAGGAGTATAAACCTTCAAGAACACATCTCACTATGGGTTTTAATTAATGGTGTTTGATTTACATGGGACAAAATCGTAGAACTTTTACTCATGGAAGGTTAAGTTGCCCTGAAATTCGCTGTAAAAAAGAGCTAAGCCCCATTTAAGCTATGCTAAGACACACCCAGGACAGGGAGGTGATTTGAGACAGCCAGCATGGCTTTACCAAGATCAAGTCCTGCCTGACCAACCTAGTGGCTTTCTATGATGGAGTCACTATATCAGTCAACAAGGGAAAAGTTATGGATGTCATCTATCTGGAATTCTGTAAAGCCTCTGACATGATTCCCCACAACATCCTTCTCTCTAAATTGGAGAGAGAGAGATTTGGTGGGAGAACTGTTCACTGATGTTTAGTTGGTTAGATGGTCACGTCTGAAAAGTAGTGGTTTAGTGTCCAGATGGAAATCAGTGACAAATGGTGTCCCTCAGGGATTCATACTGAGACCAGTGCTGGTCAGTATCTTCCTCAATGACACAGAGGAATCAAATGCACCATCAGCAGTTTGTGGACGACATCAAGTGGGCTGATGCAGCTGACACACCAGAGAGATGGAATGCCATCCAGAGGGACCTGAACAAGCTTGAGAAGTGGGCCTGTGTGAACCTCATGAGATTTAACAAGGCACAGCGCTAGGTCCCACACCTGGGTCAGGACAATCCTGGGAGATGATGTGATTGAGAGCAGCTCTGTGGCAAAAGACCTGGGCTGCATCAGAAGAAGAGTGGCCAGCAGGTCAAAGGAGGTGATTCTGCCACTCTACTCCACTCTGGTGTACTGTGTCCAGACCTGGAGCCCACAGCACAAGAAGTACATGAATTCATTGAAGTGGGTCCAGAGGAGAGCCAGAAAGAGAATCAGAGGGCTGGAGTGCCTCTGCTACGAGGACAAGATCCAAGAGTTAAGTTTACTCAGCCTGGAGGAAAGAAAGCTTCAGGGAGATGTTGTTGCAGATTCTCAGTAGTTAATGAGGGGCTGTAAGAGAGATGGGAAAATCTCTTTAGCAAGGTGTGTTGCAAGAACACAACAGTTTTAAACTGAAAGAGGGTAGATTTAAACTACATACAAGGAAGAATGTTTTTTGTGGTGATGGTGGCACAGGTTGCCCAGAGAGGTGATAGAAGCTGCATCCCTGTAAACATTCAAGGTCAGGTGGAAGTGGGCTTTGAGCAACCTGATCTAGTTAAATATGTCCCTGCTTACTGTGGTTGGGTTGGGCTAGATGAACTTTAAAGTTTCCTTCCATAGAATCATTCTACAATTCTATGAAAATAAGAACCAAACACTCTCTGAAGTACAAGGACTCAAATTACATATGAAGAGCTTTTAGGAAAAAAAAATGGGGAAAGCAACAGCTGAACTGAACTCTGTTCACTTCATTTGTTTTCAGTATTAAGAAAATCAGGCAAAATAGCAGGCCAGGATGACATGTGGTGTATGGGATTCAGCTGAGCATCTGGCCATTCATACTTAAAACACTGATAAATTATTATGCTCAGAGCTGCATCAATGATAACTAAAAAAATCTGAATCACATCTCCATCACCACAATAGGCAAAAATTCAATTATATTTGGGCTTTTCTTCAATGTGATTAGTTCAACAGAGAGGAAAAACATCTCAGTTATAGTGATGTTCTGGGAAATATTCTTTTTTGCTGGATGTTGATACATTAATATGAATATAACATTTCAGCATGTGGTAAGCACTGTAAAAGATGACTGAAAACAGCCTCCAAACAAAAATATACTGATGATGCAGTCCTCAGACTGCCTGGGTGTCTTTTTGCTATTTTGATAAGTGGTGAGATAATCTGAGGTAGAATACCTTCAGTTGTAGTACCCTGAGCTTGCCTTAAGCATGGCCATTTTAAGTAGAAAATCAAAATCACAAACAACTCATCTGAAATTTTCAAAAAGTCTGCTTTCAGGAGATGGACTTTGTAAAATTAGAACTGGATTCTGTATCAGCAGACCAAAATGCTCATCAGCATTAATCAGTTTACTGAGGGCTCTGTGTTTAAACTCAGTTTCTCCCATTCTACAGATAACCAAATTGTGATACAAAGACTCCCACTGATGTGTACATTATGCAGCCATAAGACGTGGAGTTGGAATTTTTAATGATTGTGCTTCAGCTCTGGTCATGCACATTGCAATGTTTGAAATCTCTGCTCATGCTGTCTGTGGGTCAGGCTGTTTGCAGCCTATGTTGTTCTCTGTCAGCCTAAAAATCTTGGTTTGTTTCATTGTCAGCTTTGTCTGCAAAGCAAACAAAGAGTTGTATTTCAGGGGTTTTTGAAACCAGACATATAATAAATTGAGGAATAGCTTTCAGACACATCATAACTTTGCCAGTGTTTCAGGTATTTGCATCAGAACAAGGTTTCAGATCCATTATTGGTTCTATAGTTACCAGTGATTATTGGTTCTATAGTTACACAAAGGTTGCAATGAGTACATTTTTTCATCTCCCTACACAGTAGAGGTGACAGATCTTCCAAACACTGTTCCACCTACTACTTCCTGTAAAATCAGGATTATAACTTAGTCAGTGTGATTCAATTATGCCAAAAAGATGGAGACAGAATGAATTTGGGATAAGGCCTGATAAGTTTATGAATACAGTTACAGTATATAAGGTTGCTACTGGAGTGGTTTCCTGGATGAAGCTCTTACTCTCCTTACTCTCAGGTGAACCAAGCTATTGCTTTCCTGCACTAGATGCAAATGGTCTGTTACAGAGGGGTGAAGAAATGGGAACTGATATGGCATTATTTCCATAAGGCTTTTGATTATGACTCTGTAGGTCTGTAAGAAAATGTGTTCTGAAATAAGCTACAGTAGGATTCCCACAACTTTCCTGAACAGATTGGTTCAGTGGACATTTTTAAAGACCAGTAATCAGTTGCTTAGTACTAAGATGGAAGGATGTAGCAGATGAAGCTATTCAGTAGCATTTCTTGATTCTCATATTTATCATTATTTTGTTTAATAATAGGTGTAGCAGAAAATGCCATTCTGATTGGGTCTACAAGGACACTCAAATCCAGGGTTAGTATTCAAAATTACCATAATAGAATGGATGTGAAATACATCATTTGCATTTTCATAGAGAAACACACTAATTTTTTTTTGTATTTTGGAAGAATCAACTGTTGTTATGTAACATGTGGAAAGACCAGACCATAGCCTTCTTCAAAAGAGAGGGAAAAATCCAAACAGGGATCATATAGCTATGCAGATGGGAGTGGTCTTTATGAAGGAATTTGTCCAACATACCTTAGATGGAATATCAAAGTAGTAATGATTATTGCTGTGTTTTGGTTACAGACATAGAGTAAGTGGATAGAGTCCAAAGAAGAACAGTGAGAAAACTAAAATGGTCTAGAAAACATTTTCTCTAAGGAGTGATTGGGATGAGTTTTAATCTAGAGAAGACAACTAAAGAAGATACTACATCTTATCCTTAAATATATAGAAAGTTGTTGCAAAAACACAAGAATAATCTCTTTACCAGATCCAATTTTGTAATTGTATGTCTTTTCCTCTAAAACTCTTTTTGTTTAGCATGATCCTATCTGCCCTCTCATTTTAACAAAGATGAAAGTGATGCCCAGTTGTTCCCATGTTTCTGGGACAGTGCCACTGCCATGTAGATCTTTAGATGCCTACATTATTACAGATATTGTTAGTAATAAAGTTGGATTTCACTGTATCATTTAGATTAATCGTAGTAAAGCTGTGTTATAGAGTAAAGCATTCATATTTATGCTGTATTTAACTTTCTATTAATAATAGATTCAGGTGAAATAGTTTTGTTATTAATATTGATCACTGCTCCAATTGAAAGCCCAGATGTCAAGGTTTCCTTTAGCATGATCAGTTATATTTAATAGTCCTGTTGATGAGTGAGAGTCTAATGAAGGCTAACAGATGGTCTATTTAATATTGCTGTAGGATTTGAAGCACTTGCCAAAACAGATACACAAAAGGATTTGACAGCCCTGTAGCTGAAAACCTTTAATTACAGCTACTCCAGCTCCTAGGGGTTTCTGTGAGATGAACATAGCAGTGCAGCTTTAGGATAGGTCAACATGGTGGAGAAAGGTTTCATGGAGACAGAGTGAGTGCTGGTGGAACTATTTGCTGAACATTAATAAATTGAGCTTAGTGTAGACAGTTTAGAAAGAGAAGCCTAGATGGAGACAAGAAAATAAGTAATGGTGTCTTCTCTGCCTCTAAGAAGTTTGCCCTTTGTCTAAAATACCAACTCTTGAAGACTGTCATCATCTGCTGAGCAGGAAGGTGGGGAGAAAGCATGTAGCTGAAGTGAAGCTTTAATTATATCTGAATTATAGATGGGACTTCTCCTTAGAATGATGTGAACATCAGTCCAGTTTCTACTCTTAGGGCAGCAAATTATCAGCTGGGGGCTAAAATCTGCAGAAGTTGTAAAGCTCTGTCTTTGAAGGAGAGGACAAATTTAAACAGGTTCAAAAAAATGCACATTAACCACAGAAATTTATATTTTTTAAAATTCTTTTGATTTGTTGATCTGACTTTGAGAGGAATTAAGAAGCTCTCAGAGACTTTCCTTGGCTCTACATGGAACTCTCCCTGGCTTCCTGGCATAAATTTACACCACTTCCAAAATGAAATAAGGCCTAATTAACAGATGCCTTCTGATTTATCTGAATTGATTTCTAGGTGATTGCTTAGAAATTGAATCAATTCCTTCAGAGATAATAGGCATTTTTACTGCCCTTCCTGCCTCTGATAGATCTGTCTGTAACTAAAGGTATCATTTGTGGGTGGAGCTAATCTGTGGAACTGTTCATACATAATTTCAGATATCTGATCAGTACGTATTATGTAGGGGGGAAAATGTGGATATGTGTGGAGAGAGAGATGTAAGCAGATTTTGAGACTCTTTCACTGCCGAAAGCTTGTTTCCCCCTCCCCAACATGCTATGTGCTAGACCAAATCACAGAGACCATCCCTGTATGTACATATTTTCACAGAAAATGGAAACAAACAAGCAAAAAGAAGCAGGAAGTGAGATTCCCTAAACAAACCTGCAAACCAAGTTTGAACAACAGATTAGGGAAGCCTATGCAAATTTCCATGCATGCAGAAACATAGTGCCAGCCGACTGCTAGAGCAGTTTGCCAGTCCCCACAACACTGACACCTACAGATTTTGTGCTCCAGTGTGATGAGAAAACCTACAAACTTTTTGAAATTCACAAAACACATGAACAAATTCCAGAGGTAGGTGTGGGAATGTCCAGAGAGTACAATCCCTTTATTCTTCACCTCCAGCTGGGGCTAGTCCCTTTTCCTCCTGTTGCCCTGTCTGTTGGCAGATTGTGAATTATCTTGTTTAAAACCAGCTGCTTCATATTATTCCAAATAATGCTGAAGCCTGACATTTTTATTGCCTCATGCAAGAATCTGCATTTTTTGCTTCACGCAAACAACTGAAAATGAGTAGACACCAAACACCACTCTGAATGGGAGAGAGCTCTGCCCACAGCCTCACAGGCAAAAGAAACAAGGGAGATTTTATTGTGATCTTCATCCAGCAAATGTTGAAGTAAATGAAAGGATTCCCATTGGATTCAACAGACCTCAGGAGAAAAACTGTTTTCCTAATGGGCATAAAAGTGGAATGCAACAGCAGCACAACATCCTAGAAAGAGAGACAGTCAGGATAATAGTAACACAGGCTGCCAAATTTGAGGGTAATTGGAAGAGAATCATTAATTACAAGAGCTGTGAAATCAGAAAACTCTTTCATCATTGTATGCAGTTAAGCCTGATAAGCAATGGCTAGATGGTGGAGATGTTTTGAAGCTAAATATATTTTTAATGGTGTGTGCATCTTCTTTGATGTAGACATTTTCATTAAATGTTCATCTGTTTAATTATTATTTGCTTTGTACAGAACTTTGGGATTTACTAAGATGAAAGAGGCTATTGTTTGTTTATTGTTTTGTGAGTTCACAATGCCAGGGCTGACTCCTAAACCAGTCCATCGGTTTTAACATAAGACCTCAAAGCCATTCTAATATAGACAATATTCTTGGAACAATCAGCTTTGATGAATATGCATATACACAAAGGATATTCCATAATCAGAGGAGGTACAAAGCATTGGATGTGCTAGTAAAGTAAATTAAACACTAATTATTATTGGGTTCAGATTTGCCATTGGATGATGAATTGTCCAAGTAAAAGCATCTTCTCCACACAGAGGTACCAAATTCACCCCTACTGATGTTACAGATGTTTTTTTCAACTACCTTTCTGATTCTGTTTGAAATAAAATTGCAAAACTTTCCCTTATTGTAGGCAGCAATGTGAAAAACTCATTAGCTGATATAGTCTTTATAGGTAGTTTTCTTTGTGTGGTTACATGACAATTCCTCACTTTCCACAGTTCTAGGCTGCGCTAATGATTTCACACTCTCTTTTCTCAGGAGGCAGAAGATCTTTCTGCAATGTGTAGCTGACATATGGTTAGTGTCTAGTCCTTTGCTATCATTCAGGTGATGGAGAGCTTTGGAAACCTCTTGACTTCCTATCAATCTCAACGTGCTCCATCAGGAATTCTGCAGATGACTGTGGTTCAGCTTTTTTAACATTTTCAGAACGTTCATCACTCATTGCCACTTTTCTCCTTACCTTTCAGTGTTAACAAGTTTCCATATGCCGTTTCCATATGCCATGTGCCTTTCATAAAATCTCAGGCAGTAACTTCCCAAAAAGCTCAGAAACCTTTCTGGTAGTTTTTTTTTGAACAGCATACTCATCCAAAACATGATGACAAAGTGAAAGGCATCCTTTCCACTGACTTCAATGCACTTTGGAAGGGTCTCTAACAGAGTCCAGTTTCAAAGATTTTAGAATACTTTCTGCCTGAGTCACTAGGTTTTCCTTCATCCATTCTTCAACTGATGTTAGCACAAGTTTCATGTTCTTCCATCTTTCAGACCTCAGCAGTTCTAAGCATGCTCATGACAGCAAATTCAAATTTGGTGTCAATTTACTGAAATTCGATATACTGACGTCAGTATAATCAATGTGTCTTACAGACCCAGAACAAAACTTAAATGCTGGCTCATACTCCAGATGCAGAAAAGAAAATATTTAAATGTCTTTAGAGAGACAGAAGCCATGTGTAACTGGTTTCTTGGATCTAATACCTTAGTCCATCCTCCTGTAGTCTGATTTTCCATTGCTGTATCTGAATTATAGCAAATGAACTCCCATCCTTCACAGAGAGAGAAGACCATCACTTTCTTTTTTTCTGAAGCCTTTCTTTTGCTTCCTGCAGCCTCTCTTTTGAAAGGAGGCTGGGGTGCTTTTTGAAACTGGTCACAGATCATTTTCTCTGCACCTGTGGCTGAGGGAAAACACCTTTATTTCTCCTAAGCATTTTTGCTTGTTGCTGACAGCTCTCCTGTCCCTCTGGTGTGTGCTGCCTCTGTTCAGTGGTGAGGTGATGGCTGGATAAAGGGGCTGCTCAGAAATCCCACAAAATAACATTTATTAGTGCTCACCTTGGATATCATTGAAACTCTAATCTTTCAGTACTGCACTAAAGTGAACAGTCTGAGCCCATCCACACAAGCAGAAGCACCTCATTTATTACTTATTTAGATAATTATTACTGCAGTGCAGTAGAAGTGATACTTCTATGTTAATAAGTGATTTAACTTCAGTGCAAGCCCATTAGTCACAAAGGAACAGGCTACTCACATTACACCCCCAAGACATAGAATCACAGAATCAAAGAATTGTTAGGGTTGGAAGGAACCTCAAGGCTCATCCAGTTGCAACCCCCCTGCCATGGGCAGGGGCACCTCACACTAGATCAGATTGCTCAGAGCCACATCTAGCCTGGCCTTAAAAACCTCCAGGGAAGAGGTTTCCACCACCTCCCTGGGCAACCTGTTCCAGTGTCTCACCACCCTCATGGTGAAGGATTTCTTCCTAACATCCAATCTGAATCTACCCATTTCTAGTTTTGTTCTGAGCTAAAACACTACTGTTGATGCAATTATCTAAGGCAGAGGTGATGATTTACAGTTCCAGTTGCAAAACACTGTATTGAAAACAGGAGGTTAATTTGTTCTTCCTTTAGTGTTCACTCACTATTTCTTCTCTAACTAGTAATACTTGAGGTGCAGTGCATTCACATGGAGTTTTTCTTCCTGTCATAATTAGAAGCACTAGGCAAAGGTAAATTTTGTGTCAAGATCTTATTGGAAAAACTTTAATGAGGACATTTGTTGATATTTCTAATTCCATTCATATAATTTTTTTTTACTGTGACTATTAATTCTTCTACACAGCAAACACTGCTTGTGACGCTCAGGTGTTTGGCCCTCTTACCTTGCTTATAGTCTTTTATAAATAAGTAGGTACATGAATTACATAAATTAAATCTCTTCCTCCTTGTTATCTCATTACAAATAGGCAAGGAAACTGCCACTATCTATTTTATATTAAAAATGTGAATTGGATTTTATTCTCATGTATTCTGAGTCCAATTTGAAAGAAAACGTGAGATAAAATGACAGAGCATACATACAAACCAAAATCATTTATGGCTGAAAGGTGGAAAATTTGCATCTTTCAGGTTCTTGAAGGACTGAGGAGGAGAATGAGAACACTGGGGCAATTCTTTGTAGGGAGGAAATAGTTGCATGAAAAATCAGGAAAATAATTTTATTAAAGAACAAACAAAACAGAATTTGAATTTTAGGGGAAAAAAGGCTTTAAAGTAAGAGCTCTAAACTGTCAATACTTTATGGAGCACTTCCCACAGTCACAGTCAGATGTATTAGTTGTTAAATTGTTTACACATTATAAACAATTTAAATTGCTTATAAATTAAAACTACTTATAAAGTGATTGCTGCACTTTTAGCTTTAAAAGTATTTATAACATTTCTACCAATACCATAACCTGACATAGTCTATACATTACTACATAGTTACTGTCTATATCTGCTAAAACCTTCACTAAATTTCCAAAAGTCACTAAAGCAGGGGTAGATACACAGACACTTACAAACTTGTTAGCACAAAATATATTGAAAGTCTTACATGGAAAGGAAGCTCACTCATAAACCAACCAACATCATCCGCTTTGTAACCTACTTGATAGTAAATTAAAAAATAATTCTAATTTAAAAATTCTTGGGTTTGGAAAATGTTTGCCTTATAATTTACACCTCTGAAAACCACTTTAATGTCTTCCCAAAATGTATTCAGAAGCTTCCAAACCAATACCTATTTTCAGCTTTTTAAAAATGTGACATTTTCTTGACAAAGCTGAAACTTTATGAAGTGTGGTTTAAAAATAACAATTGTCAATGACTGCATATTGGCACTCTAAAAATATTTTTTCGTTAAAAAAATCCCTTTGTTATTCTTCATTCATTCTGCTATTGCACTTAGTAATGCTGTGGTAATAAATTCTATTTAAAATGTGGACTGTTTAAGTGTACTTCTAAATATGTGGTGATCTGCAAAGGAGGATGGGGATTTCAGGAAAGTATTCGTTAAATTACAAAAGTTGTAGCCAAACTAATTCCTACTACCTGCACAGTCCTGATCCAGACTTCTTTCTAAGGATATATCCCCCAGGCATTCCTCTTTGAAATGAACACAGTTATTTTTATCTCCATCATTCCTATGTCAGTAGGAGGAGAAAACTAAGAGCAAACTTTCACCTAAATTATTCCTTAGTCTCTCCAGGGAACTCCAATGACAAGGTTGTTGTGGGTATTACCTGAACAAAAGAAAGCAAGTAAATAAGGCCAAATTGGAAGTGAAAGGTTTGCTCCCTTGCTCCTATTCAAACCTGTTTCAGGATTGTGGGAGGCATGAATTTATTAAGAACTACAGAGAAAGTAAGATATGGCCTACCACCTTATTTTGCCTGATATTTGTGTCACTTTTTTTATTGACTGTTTCTCATATACCATCCAAGTTTTTGACCCATGGTTAATCTCCATCTTTTCCCTGTGTCACTAAAACATGGCTACATGTTTTCCCCTGAATCATCCCTAATCTCTACCCTCTCCTTTTGCCCTGACAGGTATACCCCTACCTGAAGCTTTTCCAGTGTTATTCCTGCAATGCACTCATTTCAGAGCTTTTCACAGTCTAACCCTAAGCCCCTTTTATCACCAACTAGTTCAAAGTGCTTCTGACAAAATTCTAATTCTTTCTTTCTTCCTCAAAGCCTCTGAGTGATTTATCTTTCTCACTTGCCATCTCAACCCAGTCACTGACAGACAAGCCCATATACAGACATGGACATGCACACACTCTCTTTGACAAATTTCTCTAGCTTCCTAATAGGCAAATTCAGAACTCTTCTTTTGAAAAGCTGACACCACTGATCTCATGACAGAGTAACACTTTCTCCAGGCTCAGCAGAGACACAGAGGAGAAGAGAGCTGTCACACATGCACTGCCCAAGTGCTCCAGTTTCTCTGACATCCATACCCGAAAGTGAAATCCTTCCTCTGTTATTTGTACTATTTTTGGAAAATGGGAGGTGTCTAGATTAGTTTACTTTTTCTTCCAAGCAGCAACCCCTCCAGTAAAACCTTTAATTAAGATGATTTTTAAAAGTGGATACCTAAAAGTCTCAGTTGTATCTATTCAAATAAATAGGAGCACCTCCATTAACCTTCCCCAATGCTGCTAGCAGCAAAGAGGCTGAATCTTGATATTCTTAGGCTATATAATCCTTGGTTTATCCAAAGAGAACATTAGAGGCCATCTGAGATACAAAGCCCTTTGTGGCCTATTTAGCTATCTAAACACTTATTTCTCAACACTAGGGTCGGATCCAAACCCCCACTAAACCAGATGGAATATTATTCATTAGTATAATGACTTCTGAATCAGACAGAAATAGAAATTGCATGGAGGTTCATGTTGTCCGAGGTTTCCAATAGCACAATTGCCATTAAAATGTCAATATTTAACACCAATCACTATGAAACTGCATCTGACCTGCCATGTGTCACTTAGGATGTTAGAATAAAAATATATCTGAATTGGAAGTTTTGCAACTGCTCTACTTTGTTTTAGTTGGTTAAACTCAATGTAAAAGCTACTTCATCCATTGCATCAGTGTGGAATTTTATTTTATGTTAATGATAATGACTTAAAAAAAAAAAGGCAAAAAAGCCAAACCAAAACAGAACAAAAAACCAGTTCAGCTTTCACTGTTATGGAAATAAAGGAAGAAAATATTCTGAGGTGCAATGCAGAAGAGATATATGACTTTTTAATGGGGTTCAACTAACTTTTGATGACCTTTAAAAATTAAAGTGATTTTAGGGCTGAAAAATGCTCATAATAAAAGACTTTAAAAGCTGAATGTGCTCATCAAAAAAGATCAATAGTTACTTAATTGCAATGCAGTAGTGCCTTCATGGAGAGAGAATATCATATAGTAAAGGACTCAGTCTATCGTGGAAAAGCACAACCATTACCATTGTCTTCACATTACACCAGATAAAATCTGACAGAAACAAGACTTCTATTTTCCTGTTTGTTTTTTTTTGTTTTTTTTTTTTTGTTTTTTTTTAAATACAATGTGCTGGTTATGTTCCATATTTCAACAGCTTCAGACAGGACTTACATGATGGTCACTGTGGTGGCCACAGACATGTTACCAGTCTCTTTAACAGGCTAACTGGGAAAAGAGAGGAAAAAGGAAGAAAATTTGGTGTTATTATGCAGAACACTGGAAATACTTAAAATTCCTGTTTTCTGGAATATCTTCTAATTATCTCACAATTCCAGCAAAGAAAATGAAACAAAATAGAGGGCAAGGGGAAGAATATAGTCCTAATGCGAATCAGCTGAGGATCCAGGCAACAACTACAGGAGTTGGGTAAAAGCCGGGGGAAGTAGTTTTGTTTTGTTTAATTCAGAAAGATATATTGCATGGGGCTGAGTAAAGTCTCAGATCAAGTGGCCCTTTAAAGTATAGATTATATTGCAGAGAATAATCTTGTTCATTTTCTCTTTGATATTACTCTTTATTTTGTCCTATTCCATTGGGTCACCTCATTGTGACTTTACATTACCAGTAAAACTGAAAGTACACTACTATAAAGCATTAATCTGGATACATTTATTCTGTTACCTCGGTAGCTGTTATGGGATTTTTTTTAACTATTCTTAAAAAGACATGCTCTTATTTGTTATTCTCCTGCTTTAGCAACAGTGCCAACTTTCCACTTCACATGTATGCAGGTCTATTTCAATTTTCCACTTCCTTGCCTTTAATCCCAGTGTTACAAATGGAATCCCATGGTACCCTAATATCTCTTACTCACTGGCACAGAAGAGATCAATATTTCAAAATGCCATATGTTTTATAGATCAACGGCCTTGTGAATAAGAATCCAATGATACCTGAACCATCACACAATATTTGCAAGTTACACAAGCCCAGGATTTTGAAGCTTCTCTTTGCACACCATAACAGATCTAAAATATTTGTACTCATCTGTGAAAGGTTTTAGTGTTTCTATAAAACTTGACTAAGTTACTCAAATCCTTGATCTTTTTTCATCATAAACCATTCTCTGTGGCCTATAAGCATGGCAGAGACTTTAATAATGTGAATGCTTTGTCCTTCATAGGAATACAAAAATCTAGAGAAACTTTTAGTAGGGTTTCACAACAGTGGCTGAGTATTCAGAGTCATGCAACAAAAGCTGAAGTCAATGGCTTAAGGACATGCAGCTGGCGTGTGTTTGACCACTGACGTTAATTTTGCCAACCCTTCAGACTCATTCATCTTCAGGTGCAGATTTGGAACTAGTCTAAGGATGAGCCCCTGCACCCACACACACCTTGCATGAAACACAGGGCATTTTGCATTCCAGGGCATGCTTATTAATGTTGCATGAGTTCCGACTCAATTCTCTGAGCCAGGCAACAATTTTAAAGGTGAAATCATGTGTTTGTGGAACCATTTTAATTTTGCCAGATTTGTGACTGAATGCCGGCTTAGTTCAATTTCAAAACTGGAGCTCCAGACCAGGTTCCTTGGAAGTGATAGTTTGCCCTGCTCTTTGAGAAGTTTTCCTGATTTGTTTCCATATCATCTCTCAGCTCCTGATCGGTGCACCTGCTGAATTACTTCAGGTTTAGCAACTCTGTGACACTCAGAGATCAAAGCTAGCCATGCAGACTGTCCCAAACCACTGCCTCTCTTCCCTTTCCCAGTACATCATGGTGTTAGGTCTCTACTCCAACAGGAAGAAAGACATAATTTAAAAAAGGTAAATCTTTTCCACCAAGTGAAATGTCCTTAGTCTGTCTATGTCTACTCCAAGCATGCTGGACACTGAAGATGCTAACAAGACAGAGATGAGGGGAGAAAAACTTCCTCCTTTAAGAGTATTTCTTTCTTTGTTTTTCCCATATGTGTGAAAGTTTTGCCAGTATGTGTGAACGGCCTCTTAAAAAGTTCAGAGCACACCACCATTGTATACTGTTTTCCTAATGGAGAAAGGAATGAAGAGTAAGCATATGATGCACCCATTAGACATGCTGCTTAATGTATCACTGACATTCCAAGTAACTGGGAAGGAGAAGGAGAAGGAGGAGAAGGAGAAGGAGAAGGAGAAGGAGAAGGAGAAGGAGAAGGAGAAGGAGAAGGAGAAGGAGAAGGAGAAGGAGAAGGAGAAGGAGAAGGAGAAGGAGAAGGAGAAGGAGAAGGAGAAGGAGAAGGAGAAGGAGAAGGAGAAGGAGAAGGAGAAGGAGAAGGAGAAGGAGAAGGAAAAGGAGAAGGAGAAAAAACTCCACTTGGAGTACTTTATTCAGCTCTGGGGTCCCCAGCATAAGATATATATGGATATGCTCAACGAAGACAAAAGGATTTTGACTGTTTCCAAGCAACTTTAAGCAGAATGGGTAAGTGGTGAAAAGCAAGTTAGGAGTGAAACTTGCGTGGTAGATTTTACTCTGCAGAAATGTTTCTTACCATATCTAGCATTGTATCTTCATGGAGCTGTTTACATTAAAATTAATTTAAATAGCAGCATGAGACCTTGGAGAAATCTCTGAGCTAGTAATCTGGATTTTAATAATGCTGGTGTATTTCTTCACCATATTATTGCAAATTTGTATAATGAGTAGTGTTTCTCTGAGGAAACAGCCAAGATAGCAGTACTTGAGGGAAGCTATGTAAAGGCTATTAAAATATTGTTATTACAAGTTTTTAATAACAAGTTGGAAGAAGACCTTACCAGTGAGGGTCTGCTGTGAACCATAAATCGGACTCTGACCTTTAAACCTATAGGTAATGAGTACAGTTAGAGTACATCTGGTGACACAGATTTTAGTGTGTCTAGGTAAAGGTGTTTGGACTCAGTATGGTACATCTTTGTAAAACTCTTCTTCTGCTGAGTGCAGGGATGTGCGAGAACTTCGATCTGGCAGTAACATCCTTCTACCCAGAAAAAAAATTCTGTTTATAGGGAACAGGGGTTAAAGCAAGAGGCAAAAAAACTTTGGTAAACAATTTTGACATAGATTTTCCCCACAAACAAGCTGAGTAGTTTGAAATATCTCTATCCTTTCTTATTTTCACTTAAAACTTTGTCCTGGTGGGTATTTTTATTTATTTATCTTAATGGCTGACTGGTCTAAGTATTACTGCAAATAGTACATAATAATAGTAATTCCAAAGCTCTTTTGCTGTATGTTGTTTGTGTAGGGAAGGACATTTCATTTCATACATCATTTACAACTCCCTGCTATAATTCTAGGAAGTCAGAATGCTTTTAAAATTTAATGAGCAAAAATTTTATGCTTTCGCAACATCCAAAATTGGGATGTACCACGTAGTTACATGCAGGAGATTTTCTCTTGACACTGGTTTCATTTTCTTTCCACTACACCAATAAGAATTCATCTACTCTGAAGTTAATTAAGCTGAATAGGAAAACAGACATTTATGTGAATCATCTACAATGTGCTAATCCACTTGTGTATGTATTTTTCCTCTAAGATGCTCCCAGCTACTGTATTTCATAAACAAATTGCATGTAGAAGTTGCAATTTTCTTACCTCTTTACAGAATGATCTTTTAAAGGAGCTCTGAAATATCTCTATATCCTAAAGGATAAATTTTTAATCCCACTGAAGAATGATGCCTTTTTCTATGTGATGCCTTGCCAGGCAGTATTGCCCTCTAAGCACATTAATGCTAGTTTATTACACTGGTACAAACGACTTAGTTCATCCTAAAGGGCTTTGTGTCCATATGCAGTGTCTCTGGTAGTAATTTAGCATCTTTGAACATAGTAATTAACCTTATTTGAAACGAACATTTATTACTTTTGAAATTGGTAGGTTCCTATCAAAACCCTTTGGTCTGTCTCCCTAACTAAACAGGTAAAGAAATGGACTGAGAAAGTAATGTATCAGCGAAATGTCAGTTCCTGTAGCCTGACACTTTTGTTTCAGAACATCACAGATCAGAGACATATTTATGGACTCCATCTCGGAACTTCCAAAGTCAGAAACTGTGAACTAGAAATTGCATGGATACTCAGACTTATGGCCAGCCAACCAATCTGAAGTCATGCACAAGCACAAGGAGATAGTGGCCAGAAACATGCAGCCTCCATTTTTGTAAATTAATTTTTAGGAGGGGGTGTCAAAAAAAAAAAAAACAAAACCAGGGAATAGGATGCTATATGACTACTGATAGGGACATAGCCTGGCAGGGATTTCAGCACCCTGTCCTACTGCTAGCCTGACATGTGTCTCTGGAAAACTGTATCTCCTTCCCCCTTGTGTTGAAAAGAGCTAATGCTGACCTCTTTTACAAAGCTCTTGGAAATCAGTCAATGAATAATACTGCAGAAGAGGCTTGTCTTCTTATTCACAAGTGAAAAATCACTTGGTTTTCAGAGTTTTAAAAGATCTACTGAGAAAGGAATCAATCATCCTGGATTTAAAAGAAGGAATCCAGCTTGTCTTGCAGTCACAGCCATGTGGTGAATGAAGCCCTTCAGCAGAGTGGAATGAATTGCAATGGATGCCCTCTATCATGTAGTTCCCATTTTTGAGTTTGCAGCAGCAGGGCGAGGAGGAGGGAAGCAAGCTGCTTTCATGCTGCTTTTCTTTTAATGACACACAACATCTGCCACAATATCTCTGCTCAGTGACAAGGATTCTTTATGCTTAAAGTGCAATCAAAATGCCCTCCCTGACAAAGAGTGGCAAGCAATCCAGTGAGAAGTTCAGTTGTTGTCATTGTCTGTGACTAGAAATGTGTCTGACTGTGCCCTTGACTACTGCCCTCTCTGTTCTGAAAAAATGCTGGGGAGCTGGCACATGCTCACAAAAGTTCCTTTCAGGCATTATTCCCAACCTTGCCACAAAACACCAGAATGCCTCTGTGCTCAGACCATCTGTGCTCTTGAGGATGCAGTCAGCTTTTTACCTCTGCTGTGGAAAAAAATCGTATTATTATATTAATTGAAGTAATCGATTATCATTTTCATCTAATTGTAAATTATCCAGGTATTCTATCCATGTATTCTCTGCCTCTTTGAAACAATAGCAATGTGTTTGAAATCACACAGATTGGTCAGAACTAAGATATATGAAAAGCAGAAAGAGGTCACCTGATTTTGAGTTCTAAAAACACAGATTGTAAGTGAAAATGAAAAACTTCCAGCACAGACACAGTTTTGATATTTCAAATGTAATTTCTTCCAAATGAGAAGCTCCTGTAAAATAAAGCTAAAAAAAATTATTCTACGTAATTTGAAGTATTAATTTCAAGTGTAATTTAAAAATATATCATTCTAAATTATGTATATTTTCCAAGTATACATAATCATTGATTAAAACTTTAGAATATGGGTTTTTAAAGCTTTTTAAAAGTTAAAGAAAATATATAGGAGAATCCTGTGTTAAATGCTGAATATTTAGAGTTAGCAAAATCAAAATTAAATAATCTTTCCCAAACAGTATAAAACAAAATATTTTGAACTCATGCAAATATTATAAGAGGAAAATAGTATTGTTTTGTGAGATTGACCTGTTTCAATAAGCCAATTAGCTTTTTTCCAGAACAACTTACAGCTTCTTATTTTATATAGTTTGCAGTCCTGGATTACAGTGCAACTATACTAGATGGGTTTTCATTGTCCATCACAGGAGCAGAGCATTTTACTTGTTTATTAGATGGAAACTACATTAGCTCTCATTCATTAATCCTCACCCATATGCACTATTGTTTATAAAATCAGCTTCACTGCCTCCAAAAAGCGGCCTTGCACTCTGCTCCTGGGGGTGGAGATGGAGATCCTCATTGCTTGCTGTATTTGACATTTGCCACCTCTTCTCTTGGTTTGGAGCTTGTGCAGCAGTAGAGGCAGAGCACTGAGTGGATTGAGAAATCTTTAGATGAAGTAATAGTCCTTCAGAAATCTTGCTAGATGACCATGAATGGCCACAGTCCTGACAGGACTGATTTATCTTGCTCTCAGAATAGTTTCTACCATCTCTGTTTCAGCTGAGTTGAATGAGAGGTGATTAAAGAGATTTGGGGTTTTCTCTTCGTTTGATTTCCTGAGCCAATAGCAAGTTCACCAAACAGATGCATGTTGAATGCAAAGGTGTGACCACTTGAGTCCATATCACTGGATGCAGGACAACAGTAATGTCATTGAGAAAGATCTGGGTGATAAGTGGTGACATTTTCAAAATTAAATATATTATCTTTTCATTCTAAACCATCCAGCTTTTGATATCTTACTCTGCTTTTAAAAGGTTCACTCTTCCTAAATGGATTCGTTACTTTCTTGGGTTTCCTTAATAATACAAACAAAAACTAAAACAAAAAGCCCAAATCACTGAAACAAAACCAACCAACCAACCAAAACTAACAAAAAAAAAAGGAAAGCATAAGAAAGTATTTTGTTTATTCCAAAATGACATACAAATTTTTGTTACAATAACATTTTGTTAGACAATGTCTTTTGGTTCTCTTTCAATAGCAATTCTGTTATTTTCACATCTCTGGATATTGCTGTACTTTCCCCCAACTCCTTTGCAGTGGAGGTCAGCCAGCCACAAGGACACAAGTCCTTTACTATTACTGGTGGTGCTTTGGTGCAAGAGAATCTGATCCAGCATTAATACTTCCATTCTGTTAAAGACTTAGCACAAGCCACTAGGAGCAGCACAGATATTCCAGAAACAATAGAGCATGTAGACTGTTATGCATTTTGTGAAGAATGTTTGTCTCTTTTCTTCTGAAAGATTAACATTTGAAATGCTGTGGTTTGTTTATTCTAATGTCCTTCAGGTAGTATCAGTTCCCCATAGGCAATTTAAAATTCTTTCACACTCCAGAAAGGCAGTAACAAGTCAGATAACTCATTCTTAAAGTTGTAAGTTGATAATGATGATAGCTTCAGTTCATCTGAAAAGTATTGCTCATAAAATTACTGTGTCATAAGCAAACTGCACCTTTTACTGATTTGTTTATCCTTGCAACTCTTTCAGCTTGGATAATGCTTTTTTTTTTTTATTAGTATTGCTATTATTTATTTCCCTCCATCAGTTCCATAAAAAGTCTCATCAAATATCCCTTATACTTTCCAGCATTAACAGAATTGCTAACTTACAACACAACTGAAGTTACATCTCTTCAGTATTGTTACAAAGAGGGAGAAGAAGCAAAATAAAGTTGGCAAAGCCTGATTTGGATGCATTTGGGTATTTCCCATAGCCCAACTGATGAACAAATTAAAAACCCCACAATCATCATCATCCAACAGAACTATTTTAGACTGCATCTCTTGGGAAAAGTCACAGAGAATATTTTAAGTTAACTCAGGGGAAAAACACCATTACATACTCAATCAAACTGATCAGAAAGAACTTCAATGACTGCACTCCCAGGGAGCACTGGTAGTGCTGGTACAACATATAACCCATATTAAATCCTGCCTGAAAATCTGAGCTGAGATCTTTCAGATTGATTTTGTTCCAGAAATTAGCCAGCTAGGGACTGTGTGGTGATGCCCTTGTTAAGTAATCTTGCTGCTTGGTTGGATTTGTTAGACTGGACAAAGTGCAGCTGCCAACATTTTTGCAGGTTCTGTGCACTAGGACAGTAGTAGCCCATCCCTGAACATATGGACACAGTGAGGAGAACTAACTCAGCCCTGCACAGCTTAGCCTCTTCTGACCTTTTTTGATCCCCTCAGCAGAAGACAGGCTTCCCTTCCTTTCATCATTTAACTATGGTAAGAAGGGAAATCTTCAGCTCTCACACATACAGAACAGTTCTTGGGTCAAGTCACCAGCCCAGAGCCAGAGCCTGGCCATCTACATCTTCTTTTGTCAGTGAAAAGAACAACAGCAGTGCTGAACACCAAAATTTAGGAGCTGGGATATTATAAATTAAGTGATGCTTAAAAGAGCAAGGAGCCTATATTCACATTTTGAATCCTCTTTCCCACCAGCCAAGTGCAAAAGGCTCTTCCCGCTCGATTATAGGAGCATAGACTTTTCTGAATAAAAAAAAAAAAAAAAACAAAAAACAACCTTGGGTAAATTCCCAGGATTTTCCTTTTTGGCTTGTTCAAGAAGCAGCTCTCTTCTTCCCAGAGCTCCCAGGAGCTGTGCATGATGACTTGTGCAATTGAGCCAAGAGACAATGTGTCCCTTGCACTGCTGGCTGCCTTTGCATCTCTCAGGCCAGGAGAAGGCATGTTTGGCAGCTCACTACTGCTTCAAGCATGAAGGCTTTAGGTATATTCAGAACATCCTGCCACTTAGCAACGTACCCAAGGTCAGCTGAACCATCACAAATGATCAAATGAGTGCTTTTAAGATCTTTTATTGATTTTCAAGCTAACTCATTTTACCTTAGATTTGTGGTAGGCTTAAGCGTGCACATCCACTCAGCTCTGGACAGGTACTACAGCTGAGCCATCATCCTATGTACTCCTACATCCATTCAGACTTAAAGGCTTGTCATCACTCATTCAGTGGCTGTTTCTGCACATGGGAGACTGGGCTGCAGCAGCCTTTCCCCTTACTATAGTTCAGCATAGAAATGTAAGACATAAACCACATTTTGGGATATGGATCGATAGACATTACTGTATGGCCTGTCTCCATCCCTGAAGAGGTAAAAGGCTCAGCACAGTCGGGCAAGTATAAATCCTCCAGCGCTGCATCTGGTGATGGCAAATGTGCTAGAGTGAGGAGTAAAGGGCAGGACAGCTGCTGTGGTTCTCTATCACTTTTTGCGCAGATATCACGGAGAAAAAAACTTGCCTGGCTCTAGGGGCTATCTTCATAAATGCCAACCTAAAACACCGCTTGAAGTGTGCTCAGAAATTGTCATAAGAGCAGTACTGAAGTGCAAGCTGTGCATTGTCTGTAAGCTGTGGGGACTTGTTTTACTTTACACTTCATCTTTTCTATTGCTCTGCAGCCTTCTTGTATGCTAGGTTTTTCAGGACTGAGTCTGTTTTACTGGCCAGTAGCTAGTATAGGCTTGCTGGGACACTTTTGGTGCAAGAAGTGTTCAAATAAATACCATCACATAAAAACAAATAGTTTCAATTAAATAAAAGCAAGAATCGAGTGGCTGTGCAAAAGGGAGTTTCAGAAGCTTCCAAGGATAGGATGTTACTGAAATCCTTTTGTTCCTGTTTCTAAAGCAGTTCTGTTTTGCAAACAAACCAGGAACACTTCAGGCTTTTAAATATGCAGAAATTAAAGTATCTGTCATGCCTGTCACCTTTAATCTGTAACATTAATTTGGTGGCATGGAAATATCACTTTCTGGGGATGATGGAAATATTGAATGAGGCAACTGCACTAGCCCAGGGAGAAAGACAGACAGATTTTCCATAGATAATAGTGGCCAGCAGAAGTGAGTATAAGTATATTAAGAAAAGAAATCCAAAACTGAGTATAAGTATATTAAGAAAAGAAATCCAAAACTGAGTCCTTGCAACCCCATTTAGCTCTCATGATTTAAAGGAAAATTGCATTGTCTCAATGTCTGGCAATCAACAAGGTAGGATACTAAGAGCCATTTTTGCATAAACTCTTAAATATGATTGGATATAATCTCCTTCCTTTCCACCTGATGTATGCTCTACATATTCCACATACCTGACAGCTTTAGCTAATTTATTACTAAACAGAGTCTGTTAAAGAGAAACTGAGGCGAGCAGGGGTGATGTGACTTGTGAAGAATTTGAAGCAAACCATAAAGGAACACAAAGCAGTTTCTGTGGCCTCTGAGTCCCTGCAATTTCTGTCTCTGATGCATTCCTGTGGTGTGAATGCTTGTAATAAGTAAGCAAGACAAATTCAGTAGATTTATGGGTTGGGAGGAAGACTTCAACTTCCCTGTCCTCTACTGTTCTCCACACCCTTATCATAGTTCCAATTGCCACATAGGATTTGCTCTTTCTCTGAAGTTTAGTTCAAGTTTCTTTCTCTCATTCTTACAAGAACTATATAATACTCCTCATTATGATCCCTGCTTCCCTCTCAAAGTCCTTGAAGAAATTGTCTCTCAAAAGGCTCCTTCAACCTATTTTAAATAACAAGGAAATTTCAACACTAAAATTCAGCCAAAGCTTTCAATGCAGACAGTGCAGTAAAAGCCAGGACTGCAAATCTCTTTCACCAAGCTGCTTTGAGAATTCAAAGAGAGGAAAAAAATGTGTGAAAGCAGTCCAGACTAGAACTGTAATAGGAAATCAATGTAAATGTACACCACAAAAAGGTTGGCTAACACAGACCTCATCAGCTCAGTGCCACTTATGCTAGAGCTGCACTCAAGTCTCAAAAAGTCATTCTTCTAGAGCTTTAACACAAAAGGTGACACCATGAAAAATTCCACTCATCATGGCAACAGCAGTCAGGTTGTGGAAGCCTAGTTCTTCCCTGCTGTCATATAAACTCTTTAGACTCAGTTGCTGCAAATACCTCACTTTCTTGGCACTGTATAAATAGAGTCCCTCTGTACTCATGTCTACTCACTTCAAATCCCCAGTAAAATTGAAGGTTTCATGACAAACATTACTGGGCATGAGAATGGAAAGGTGTGGTAATAAATCAAATTGCGAGTGAGTTTTGTTACAACCTTGAAGGATTTTAATTCAAAATCCTAGTGCTTTTATTTGAGAAAGTGAAAAATCTTGATGTTAGGAATTATCAAAGGTAATAGATGACATTATATCCTTTCTAGAGCACATGTAATTACTGGAGTTCATAGGCAGAGTAACCAGGTGCAGTACTGCAGCTGTTAAAACAGGCCAACTATAAGGCTTCCACCTGAAAAAAAAAAAAACAACAAAACAATATTTGCCCTGTTTTTTTTTTCTTTTTTCTTTTTTTTCCCAAATATACCTGAATGCACTTGAGATAACACTTTTAATTTCTTGTGATCACAGCCATATGCCACTCAATATCCCTGCATCTGAAAAACATGTTTATTGTGCATTTTGTCTCCTCTTTATGGATCTACTGCCTATTCTGAAAATTCACAGACCACTTCCACACTCACAATTCACTCTATCTCACCCTGGCTTTCACAGAGAATTGCATGCCCCAAAAGCTACATGAACCTAAAGCCTCCTGCACGTGCTGAGCCGCATTGCCTGCATGGAGCTGTGTCAGAGGGACTAACCCTCAGGCAGGACACACAGCTCAGGTGGATTGTGAAGTGGAAGGGTTGGACCTGCATCCCACTGCTCACAAACCCTCTCTGTCACTTGTCACTTCATGACAACATAGACCTTGACTGAAGCTGTGAGAAAATGCCAGTGAGGTGCAGCATAATGCTCAGGACACAGAGGTTAGACACTGAAGGTACCTCTAGGTATTGGGACTGAAACAAGAGTGTTAGATCTTCCCCACATTGATGCACACAGTAACTGAATGGATGCACCTAGGACACCTATGAGACTCAGCACGGGCTGTTACAGGAGTTTGGTTGCTAATCCATCATCTCAATAACTGGATTCCTGTCTCCTAAACAATCCCAATATGCCAAGTGGAGATACAATTACAGGCCTGTGTTAGCCTGGACAACATCTCAAGACTGGTTATTTAAAAAATGCAACAAAATTCAACTCTGAAATCAAACTAAACAGAAAAAAAAAAAAAACACAAACACCAAAAAAAAAAAAAAAAAAAAAAAAACAAACAAACAAAACTCTGATTGCCAGCCATACCTTGGCTCACTCTGCTCTGGAGTGTTCATTACCAGAGAGGCTTTTCACCTCTTTCCAATACCTGTTAAACCATGACTTTACTACTGACTCATGTTCTTTTACTACCATCCTAAATACATCTATCACTTCTCTTAGAGTCATTTTGGTTTCACACTTTGTGTCTCTTGCTCAAAGAGCTGCATAATTTGTCCACTACTACTCATGCAACAGTGCTTGAGACTACAGTTTACTGCTCTTCTCTGAAGACACTTGTTTGGAAAAATACCTTTTCCTCCAACAACTCTTCTTTCTTCTAGTGAGTATATTTTTACAATTTTATGTACAATTTTATGTAATAATAAACCTTATTAGTGTGTACTGACATCCGAGCCTACAGCTTCCCAACATAGGTGAGAGGCATTGTAGGATGAATTAGAAGCTGAGAAGATTCTTGGACGTGAGAAGGAATTCATTTCAGGTGAACAGAGCAAGACAGTGCCTAAACTAAGTGGCATCATGTCCTTGCAAAAAACAAGTTCCAGCTTTACCAGTTTGTAATTGTGATCTGTTTTAGAACAGTAAACTCTAAATTCAGGAAAATATTTACTCAGTTTCCTTATTAATAGATAAGATAATCATGTTAATTGTAAGTTTCCAGAAGTCTTCTGATGTTTTTGCCTCTAGGTGACTGACATTTTGCTACCTCACTGCTGTTTCTTACTGCAACTTCCTTGCATCATAGTACATGACATTTAGAAAATGCAATGAAACACACAAAGCTGGTTTACAGCAACTTTGTTATGTGTGAACTCCCAGCCTTGTATTAATTTCACTCTTCATGATTAAGTAAAAACTTCATGAGAGAAAAATTAACTAAAGCAAAAAGATAATTGTTGGCTGTTTTGTTTGGTTTTTTTTTTTTTTCATGTGGCTATCCAGTTAAAGTACTCTGTTTCTGCTCATTTAAACTTGAAAGGAAATACATTCCAGGCAGAGTTCTGACAGAGCTGAAAATATTATAAATTAGGCTGCTATAATGGGTCTAATTGTGTGTTTTAACTATTAGATTATACAGGGGAATACAAAGTGGGTATTTTGTTAGATGAAGATGGTGTCACCCATCTGCCCAAGGTCATTGGGTAAAAACTGTAGGCTTTAAAAAAGACTTTTGTTTTTCTGATATATAGAATTTTTCAAGACTGGACAACTACTAAACTCACTAACAGGTTACCATCAGGACAACAGACCTGCTACTTGCGAGGCATAAGGTCCAAATATCCAGCAAGCACATCATTTTGCCTTTTGCTGTACCTCTCATTCCTTCCACAATGTTAAGAGCTGAATTATTGTAGTACTGTGTGTGGTCAAATGATACTAACAAGGATTTCTGAATAAAAGCTGCCTCTGGATCAGATTCACCGATTATGCTGATACTTCTCTTCCTACAGACACCCAGGTGATCAAAACAGCTCACCAGGGTGTTCAGAAGCTCATGAGGGGGTCATAAGTACCCTGTAAACATAAAATGGTAATTTTGAGGGTAGTGTCGAGTAATGCAAATTAGTGTCCCTTTTTCTTACAAGAATTTTTTATTTTATTTTTGCATAACTTAGTTGCTCAGTGAACAAACAACTCATGTACCTTTGAAATACATTTTTACCTTAATTGCATCCTGCTGCCTGGAGATTCTTAGCTGCTTACTTTTGCAGTCCTAGAGAATGAATTTTTATCCTTGTGTTTCTTCTAGGGTTTAGCCATTTAAAACTTGTGTAGATTTGACAGTAGCCCAGCTGTAGCCATTTCAAATCCTGTTACCTCCCAAGTTTTTACCATTCTGAACTCCAGCTGTAAAGGTTTTCCATCTGCTATATTCCCACAGACCTGGTATTTTGAGATGCAGAGGAGCTCCAGAAAAGCTCAAAATACTGATTTTTAACAATACCCTTTATTTTCTTATGAATAGAAGTCTAAACTGATGCATGCATACATTAAGGTTAATATTTTTCTTCTTGAAAATAAATGAGTCTTCTGCTGACTGGGTGGAATTTCATTGAAGCAGCAAATAAGGTCAAAGACAATCTCTTCTTAATTAAAGAGAGCGCAAAATATTGATTTAATAAAATTTTAACATTATTTAATGACAGCTAGACATTATGTTCAGAGAAGAAAGACTGACATTTTATTGTAATCAATATGTATTTAATTAAAATCAATGTGCTTCATGAAGTATTATACAGAGTCTTAATAACATCTAATCTGCCACACTGCAGGAATGGAGAGTTTATCATCTAAAGGCAAGATTTTTTAACTGAAGAATTGCTACATGTGTAATTCACAAGTTTTGATTTTTTTCTCAGAGGCCAATGAATGTGATTTGTATCATTAAAGGTGGTGATTTCAGGTAGTCAAGAGGACTGAGGACCTGCAGAGAACCAAATACTGTTTCAAGTATTTGCCTTCCAGCTTTAAATTCAGCTCTTCTCCGACCTGTGTGTAGCAGGAGAAAGGTTCCATCCAGGGCAGCTCACAGTCCCTGTGTAAGCACACTGATGTATTCCCCCCGACAAAGAGCTGGCCCTGTGGGTGACACCTTCTCAGTGTCAATGTGTGCCCAAAGACCTGTTATACCAATACTCTCTGAAAACTAAGGCCTCAGTACACAAACTAGGAACACAGACAGGCTTGCACTCCTACCTTTTTTTTTTTTTTTTGCTGTCAAATAAATCAATAGCTGCATATTTTGTTCCCTCCCCAGTGCCTAGAACACAGAGATACTTCACCACCTAGTTCAGCTACTAACACACTCTGCATTAGCTCAAGTGATGGGGTCTGTCTTTTTAACAATAAGATAAAATCATCATACCTACAACTGTTACAGGCTTTACCTATCACTTATCACAGTCTAGACCACATCAACATCAGTGCTTCCTTAGTAGTTCCCAAAATTACCCTAGTGCTTTGGTAAAAGGGGAGGTGAGACAGCTTTACTTATTTATTGCTTTCTGTAACCTACCTCATCAGTATTTGAAAGAACATTTCTTATCCTAAAAGGTAATTGGCAAATAACCCAAATACATTTTTCTGATTAATTTATTTCTTTTGTGTGACTATATTCAGAAAATAAAAGGAGTGTGAGCTGGCAGTCTTGTCAACCAGTTGTACTGGTGTGGGCTGGAATAGTGTTAGTTTACTTCACAGCAGCTAGTATGTGGCTGTGTTTTATACTTGTGCTGGAAACAGTATTGACAATACAGAGATGTTGTAGTTACTGCTGAGCAGTGACTACACGGAGTTACAGACTGTTTTGCTCCTCACATCACCCCACCAGCAAGTAGGCTGTGCGTGCACAAGAAGATAGGAGGGGATACAGCTGACCCAAGCTAATAAGATGCTTTTCTCAGATTATGAAGCCAGGGAAAGGTAAGGAAAGGGAAAGGAAAGGAAGAAAAAGAAAGAAGAGACATTCAAAGTTATGGCATTTGTTCCAACATGTAACCTTTATGCATGATAGGGCCCTGCTCTTCTGCAGCTCTGGCTCAATCTATGGACACACCACCACTAGGTTTACAGGCTATGCTCCCAGTTTTAACAGTTTATGTTTATCAGCTCATGATTAATCTTGAAGGCTTACTTCTAATTACTTGACAGAGAAATAAGCTCTGTTGGTTTGTGCCTAACACAATCACAAAAAACAGTGAGAATTTATTTGAGTCTCCCTACCTCCACCAAGGAGAATTTAATAGTACAGAGTTTTTTGAACAGGGCGGTATAAAATGTTGGAGTAAAAATATTAATATAAATTAAGGAATAGCAGAAAGGTGTTTCCATTATCAACTGACAAGAATTAAAAACAAACTAACACCAGCAGTAAATTATAGCAAGAATGGTGTCCTAGCTTACCTTTCGAAACAAAACAAAAAGCCAAACCAAACCAAAAGAAAACAAAGCAAAAAGAAAACAACCAAACAACCAACAACAACAAAGCAAGCAAACAAACAACAAAAAAACCCCATTGCTCTGTGAAGTCCACCACACATATGCATTTTATGCCTCATTTATCTATAACTTTTCACACTTCGACAAGGACAGGAAAAATCAGGCTTCGACTTGGAACCTAAGATAACTTCCATTTGAGATTTCCACTTTAAAACCCCTTGGTGTATGGCTCCTCTCTATTTACAACATCCACCTATACATATGTCTTATAAAGAACCTATACACTCTTTAGAATAAGCACTTACTGATTCTAGTCTGGCTTTTTGCTGAAATACTATTATACCGATCTTGGTTTCTAACCAAGTATTTTTTCATTCACTCTAAAGCAAAGTGAAGAAAACCAAATTTAATCACAATAAAAACAGAACTCTGAAAAAAAAAGAAGCAAATATCTTCGGTTCAAATTTGTTTTCCGGAAGAAATCTCAGCAGATGCAGCCCAGCATACTATTATACAAGAGTTAGAAAATCAGTAACATGAGAAAGACTTTAACCTAATTATGGTTTTCTTATTATTTTATTGGCACTATCAAATTTTCATGGCTGAGCCAGCAAAACTGCTGTAGCCCTGCCTGCTGTCATTAGTCAATGTTATCTTTTATTTATATCAAATTATAAATGTATGTGTGGCTCTTTGCAAACAAACAAGAGATACAGCCTGTGCTTCTTAGCTAAATTTTACCAGTGCTATATTTTCTGCATAGCTTAGACGGCACTTTCTTCAAGGTCCTCCCACTGCTGAGGTCTCCTCCAACCCACATAGCTAGTCATAAATTTGTACCTGTAAGAAACAATAAAGCGCTCACCTTCAGATGCTGAACTTTATCCCCTAACTACCCATTCATTGAGAAGCTGGTCAGCATTCCAGTAGCTAGACTTTGAGAAGCTGGTTAACTTTTCTGCAGTTAGACTTTGCAAGGATATAAGGCAACTCTTTTCATATACTAAGAGTGAAACCCATAAAGTTGGTCTCCTTTGTCATGTTCTTTTTGGATCAAGATATACCTTCTTCTTGCAGTAGTTTACAAGCTGACTACAAGGCACAGCACCACAGAGCGCCACGGTGGTAAGTTGTCAGCTGCCCTGTTCAGTCATAAAGTAGGACTTTATAGGCACTGCTGGTCACTGGAGTTATGCTTCCAGAAAGACTTGCTGGGTGAGGAAGCCACACACAGATGATAAAATACCTCAAAAAGCTTAGCCCTTTGGCCCCAGTGTGCATGTTACAATTGTGTCATTCAGATCTTGCATCTTCTTGGGGAAGAGTCCTTACATCACAACTAAATGTCTGCATTAGTGAATGCCCAGAGCTATATGCATCCTTGCAAAGCTGAGCTCTTGCCACCAAGTCCATTGTAAACAGAAGACATGCCTTTGCCTGACTCACCTATAAGACCCTGATAGATGTTTCCATCTGCCTCCAGCACAATCTGAACCAACAGGGAAAAAAAAAAGAGTAAGTAATTTCCCCTTTTATCCAAACATCAACCAGTATGTGGAAGAGCAGTGAGCTATTCTATACTAGCCAGTTAGCAGAGGATATGCCAGGAAAGCTATATTGCTGCCTCTAACCCAAGTGCCCTAAACATAGTCTTGCCCGATCAATCTCTCTTTCTCCAGGTCAATAAATAGAGAGCTACTCCACACAACGAGAATGATTAAAAGTATATCTATGAGCCCTGGGGAATGTATTCTAAGAGTCATATCATCAGTATTTGAGCTCAGCTGGAGCTTGTGCAACCAGCATTATCCAGGATTTCTGACTAAGCTAGAGCAGGGTATGATAAGGGATAGTAAGAGACATTATATGTGATGGGATATGATTTACTGAACCAGCATTTATGGTTGGTTTGCTTAGCAACACCCCACTGGAGGGCTCCATATATTACATTTTATAAAAATACTGGGTTTACTATACACCCAGAAACCCAGGATTTATGGTGGAGCATGTGAAATGATAGAAATAGAAATAAAAATAAAGAACGTTCTTTAATGTTGCTTTTTTGGGAACAAAAGGGCTAAATTCAGTATAACATGAACATAACACTTGGTACTTGACAGGCAACAAATGTTTGTGAAAAACGTGCAAACTGTCATAAGTTAAAATGCACTTCACAATTGTATAAGTAATTAATACATACCATTTACTAGGCATTATTTTCTGATCCTTTCACAGAATTCCGAAAGGAATTCTATCTGTAGAATTACATTTGATTCTACAAAGAGAATTAAACTAATTTAATCATACAAAATGTAGGTGTCTCACCTACATTGGTCATCTTTGTCTTCCTCTATAGCCATTGAAGGGCAGGAGAGACTGTTCCATAATTAGATAAGAGATTTTTCTCCAGAACAAATGGAACTTAAATAAAAACTGTCTCATAAAACTCGAGCATGTGGTTGTTAAAAGTTGGAAAAAAAATGTTGCATAACAAGCATAGAAGAATGGAATAAATATGGATTAACCAGCCATTAACTAATCAAAATCTTTTAGACACTCATTATTCATAATAGGTAGTCCAGCCTTTTCAAGAGAGAAGGATCTTTTATTCTTATTCTTATGACTTTACTAAACTGTAGACATAGTTGGCATTAACTTAAAGCACAATTTGCATGTGGCAAAAAGTTTAAGTACTTCTGGGAAATGACTGACCTCAGTCATTTTAACTGAATAAGAGGGCATTCACACACCAAATCCTGTGGTTCACCAATTCACTCCCCTTTCAATGAGACACAGGCACCTAAGTAGTATTTTGCAGTTTTAAATATACCTGCTTTGTGATCTTGAATAGAGAAGTCATTATTGCTTTAGCATCCAGGCCCTGACTAATAAAAGAATTTAAGCAAATCTTTATGTTTCAGTTGGTAATGATGAGACACATTGGATTTTGCCTAAAGAAATGTGTTTTCTTTTTTTTTTCTATGAGTGCTCCCAAACTTATCTCAGCTACATTTCACCCTAGTAGCTCATTTGGGGAAAAAAAAAAAAAAAAAGCCCAAACTACAGAAATTTAAATTTATTCTACAAATTAACATTTCTGGTGTGATACATAATATATTTGTGGGAATGCATTCTTTTTTAAAAAGAAATAATAGAAAATACAGCCTACCATTTGAAACACCTAAGAAATACATTGACTTTCAACACAGTCACTCTTGGTAATCTTAATTTCACATTATATTGATGCCCCTTCACAGCTTCCACTGTTACACACATATAGTCTGTCAAGCCCAGGTGAAAGGTCAAAGGGAGTTTTTTGACTGGGAAAATCTTGCACATAAAAAATTTTTTTCCTCTTTTTTTTTCAATATGAAAGATAATTAAACAACTTTTCAGTAATATAAAATAATGGATTGCAAACATTCCAAAATCCAATTATTAATCTGATATCGAGAAATTAATTTCATTCCTTGTAAGAATGCTGCAAGATCAGCTCTGAATAATTGCACTTTCTGTAATGGTTTCATGCTAGCCATGATTTAAAAGTCACTCTTTAACACAGTACTACAGTAGTGTCACGAGGACATAAGCATATGAGCATGTTTAGCTGTCTACATGAGTTAAAAGAAAAAACATTGAGTTATATTTAACAAATGTGATGGTGGCAAAGGGCTCCTATTTTCAATATTCAGGTGTGCTATGCAGCTGCCACAGTTTAAGGCCAGCCAGCAGCTGAGTCCTGCTCTGCCACCCACACACTCTCCCTGTCTCTCTCCTGCCACTTGCAGGATGAGGTTATAGGAAGGAAAATTGGGAGAAAATGTAAAACTTCTGAGGTTAAGATAAGGAGAGTTTAACAAAACAATAAAAATTTAAAAAAATTAAAAAGGCTAATTAAATAATGCATAAAGTGAGTGATACAAAACATGATGTTCTCAACCAAAAGCTACTGTGATTACCCAAGCCAGAGTTCCCCTTAAATAGCTGAGGTGAGATATCAGTGTGGTATCAAATACAAAACATGACGCTCTCAACCGAAAGCTACTGTGATTACCCAAGCCAGAGTTCCCCTTAAATAGCTGAGGTGAGATATCAGTGTGGTATCAAATACAAAACATGATGCTCTCAACCAAAAGCTACTGTGATTACCCAAGCCAGTCTTCCCCTTAAACAACTGAGGTGAGATGTCAGTATGGTATCAAATATCCCACTGTGTGGTTCATCTGGCTATCTTGGCTGTGGCCCCTCCCAACTTCTTGTGAGAAAATTAACCCTGTCTTAACCAAACCCAGGGCAGAAGTCTATTCAGTTTAATGAACCAAGACATGATGGGCACTATAACAGAAAAAAAAAATAGGTATACTAACATTAGACCCTATTTCTTATAGTCAAAAAACAACTTTCATACAAGCCTAATGATATACCATCATTCTACAAACATTTTAGTCTCATCAAAAGCAGTGGTAATTCTCAGAATGGTTATAATGCTTTTGTTGCTTGATCTGGCACATGTTTCCCTTCACATTCCTGCTTTCTCTTTTGCCACATTGCTAACTTTGGTTCAAAAAATACCATGGCAACAAACATATAAAAATGGTTTTCAAATTCATCATTTTCAAACTCTGATCCCCTGTGTGTCCATACAACTGCTATCATCAGTGAAAATAAAGGGGAAAGGGTAAGATGGGACCATCCTCTTTGGCAGCATTATAAATATGTGATATACTAGATGGATTATGAAAATATGACAGACATATCAGTGTAGAAGAGAAAGTTTCCACTATAAAACCACTTGCCTAGAAAGTACTGTGCTTCCCAAAGGTTGTAGATGTTATTTGTTAGTGTATGGCAACTGAATATTTCACTATTTTCCAACATTTCCATTTTTTAAGTGTTTGAAACTTGATATGTAGGGTAAGCTTTATTGTCTAAATATTTAGTACTTGTTGACACAGTATGAAACAGATTATGATGGTAATATCCAAATATATGGTAAACAGAAATAGAAAGGGCATATTTGCTCATTAGGATCCAACCCTTTAATTCCTTTCTCATATTTTCCATAGTTCTGGTTTGTAAATAAGCTAAAAATCTACACTGTTTTTGTTCCTTGGCTTTACTGGTGAACGAAGGACTGTGTCCTATTCACCTATGCCTGGTGAGGAGACAACCACTTATCTTTTCCTTCTTCCTGAGTTTGGGATAGACTAAATGTCATGGGCTGATGTGGGATAACGAACAGTGTAGGTACATTGTTCCTCTCACCAAGCTTTAGAAAAACTGATGCTGTGTTAGTGATGAGGCTACTGACAGCTGTGTCATAGAATCATAGAATCATTTTGGTTGGAAAAGGCCTTTAAGATCATTGTGCCCAACCATTATCAAAATCTACAAAGTCTGGTGCTATACCATGTCCCATGTCCCATATCCCATCGATGTGTCTTTTAAACACCTCATTGGGGAGCCTATTCCCATGTCTGATAACCCTTCCAGAGATGAAGTTTCTTCTAATATCCAATCTAAACCTCCCCAGGTGCAACTTGAGGCCATTTCCTCTCATTCTATCCCTTGTTACTAGGGAGAACCCTAAACAACCCCAGTTCCCTCAGCCACTCCTTGTAAAACCTGTTCTCCAGATCCTTCACAAGCTTTGTTGTCCTTCTCTGGACCTACTTCTGGACCCCAACTTCATTCTTGAAGTGAAGACCCCAAAACTGAACACAGTACCAAGGCATGGCCTCACCAGTGTTGTGTCATAGTGGAAACTGCCACACAGAGCAGTACCATCTGTGGTGGTTTTGATTGGAAACCCTACCTAGAACCTAAGGGAAGGGGATTTTTCTAGTCCAGAGTTTACTGAAATCTAGTAAGACTATGGCAAATAAAAGGGACAACACTAGAATAAAAGACCAAGACTTCTACTCCTTAAATGCACTCACCATTCACCTGTGACACTGTAGAGGCTTTTGCAATGCAAACAGAAAGTTCTGATTTTCTCCTGCATGAGACAATCGTCCACCTGCATAATGCATGCTACTTAAAGTCATTACACAATCTGAGGAGTGCAGTAAATAAGTATTTAAAAAGTGTTGCATAACTTTCTGCTGTATAACTGCCTGCAATATAATTCATCCCTCAAGCAAAATGAAACATTCACCTACAACAGCTATTTGGTTACTATGAATAATTGAAATGACCACCAAATCTGTAGCTCAAACCCATCTTAACATTTTCAGAGAGGAAAGGAGAGTTTTAAGTGCTTGTATTGTACAAAATCAATGACATTTGCTGTTCTGATTCTGTACATAGGTAATTCAGACAGTTATTTCCAGATAGCCTATATTATAGGAGGTACATTTTTTTAACCAGGTGTTATTCCACAGGCATTAATATTAATGTAAAGACAGTCTCTAAAAGGCTGAGAGATGGAGAAACAAAACTAGTAAAGCCAGGTCAAACAGAATAGCCCTTGCACTCTGGGTTGACACAGTAGGTGCTATCTCATGTACAACAAGACTCTTTATCAAAACATCACTCCCCTGAGGAATCTAAGCAGCCTCCTTCAAAGACCAGTTCTGGCATATTTCAAAAAGAATCACTGCTGAGAGATGTTCCCAACAAGTGGAGATTTATCCTATACTATAAAATGTAATAAGCATGGCTGTTATGTTGCATTTGTCTTGATTTGAAAGGAAATCCTCTCCTTCTTGTCAACTTTGACACATTTTACAGTACTTATTTATTTACATTATCTGTTCCACTATTAGCTAGGTCCTGTGATCTTTATAATGAACACATCACACTAATCATAACCAATAAAGCCTCTCTTCTCCCCTCTTCTCATATCACCAACTTTTGTTCTGGTAGAGCAACGGGCAGAAATGTGGGAGAAATAAAATCAATATCCCTTTTTATTTTTGAGGTGTGGATATGATGTAAGCACATGGCTGGCCAGCTCCATGGCCTTGGACTTCCAAAGTGATGGTCAATCTAGCTACAGAGAGGTGAGGAACCAGGCGGATACAGGAGCTGGCCAGGTAACGTGTATCTAGCTAGGGAAAATGTGTCAACCTGACACAGGACCAGCATTGCAAGGTCAGCTTGAAACAGAAGTGAAACACCCAAAGCAACTATCTGGGGAGCTCTATTACTTGCAACTGTTTCTGCACCCTTCTTTCCTCCTGTTTCTCTGAGGTATGTAATATACTTCCAATGATTATACTAACAAATGTGACTTGTGAGTCAAGGCGGTTGGTCATGCCTGGCACCTCCTTCACTACACTTGCTTCAGGCAGATGCAGAAAGTAGTCAAGGATCTGTTCCTGGCACGTTCGCAATGTCCAGAAGCTGTTTTCTGCAAAAAGAATTATTTTCTAACTATTTGTGACTAACTTCTTATCCCTTCTGCTGTTTGAGCAGTAAAGAAGGCAGTGTGCCAATAAGCAATACAGCCATATGGTTTGCCTTACCCTGGAAATGTCAGCCAGCAGGGCTTTGAGGATACTCGTGCCTACTGTTTAAGCATTCGTTGTGGTTGTGGTGATAGGAAGGCACAAATGTCATTGTCTGCATGCTTGTAACCAGCCATGACCAAGCTGACCAATAGGGACTCCAGTAACCTGTACTCTCTGACAACAGTACTCTCCCAACACATCTGCATAACAACATTGCATTGTATCCTTTGCACAGGGTGGGAGGGTTCAGAAAAAAAGTCCTAGTCAAGAAATAACAAGGCTGTCCTTACAGGTTTGAGGTTTGGGAGCCCATCTGGGATAAAACAGAATGCAGAACTTAGTTTATGAACTCTTTAGGGAAGAATGTGTGTTCTCACTGCACAAGCATCTAGTGCAATGGGTTCATAAGACTAGCAGGAGATTGCTTTCTTCTGCTCTGCCCTAGGAGTAACCCATTCCCAGAGAATGAGGAAGGACAGGTTTTTGCATTCATGTTAGATAAGCACTACATTATATTGGAGATTTTAAAGTATTTGAGCTCATTCAACCTAGGTCCTGACTCCTGATCTCTGTAGTTCCACTGAATTCCATCTGTGTTCTCACAGAAGTTGGGATCCACCAAGGCAGGATCCATTCAAAGAGAGAGCCTGGGTGCATAAGTGTAGAAACATAAATGGTTAGGAAAATTTCTGCATACCAAAGATACCCTAAAATAGGAAAGCATTCATTGCCAGAAGTTAAAGTGCCTTTAATATTTATCATACAGGTAATAGGCCTCTTCAGAAAAATCCTTTGAGGGAAATTATAAAGGTCAATAGAGACCTGATGAATCCTGAATGGAGAAACTGAAAAAAAAAAAAAAAAAAGTATTTATTTTTCTGTCTATGTACCTCCTAGGGATGACAGCAAATCTGCAGGCATATAATAGCAATGGCCAAGGGTATTCTGTGGAATTAAGGGAAGGGGAAGACATTTTCAAATACAAAAGCAAAGATTGTGCACTGCCACAATGTTAATTACCAGGCAAAGCATTAAGCCACACATCTGCCCTTCCAGAAACACTATATTCACAGCAAAAAAATAAATTAGAAAAATACTAGAATATTTATCAAAATAATGTGCATAAAATTCACCCAGACCATGACATCTTTAAGAAAATATCAGCCATCTATTGCAGAAAAAGGACCTAAGTCTTTTAAACTGTGTAAATATTAAGCTGACTTTATTTATTGAGATCACATTTAATTATGAAAAAAGGCCAAGAAAAAAGGAGAAAACCACAGGGAAATTATCAAACTGTTAATAAAAAGTTTGGATGCACTGTACAATTTCAACCCCTCCAGGAGCCAAAAATTCTCAGCTTCTTTTACATACAGAAAGATGTCCTCCATTTGAAATCCATTTGTCATAAATGGCATTGAAATTACAGTTGATGCAAAAGTTCAGTATCAGTACCATGAAGTAAGCAGGGAATATGGATAAATAATATTTGTCTGAGAACTATAATTATGAGATTCCCTATGGACCCTATAGTAATGTTTCCTAGAACTCCGTGATAAGCGCTTATTAGTACCCCTGTATAATGAAACTTGTCACCTGCACTATGCAAGCTCTGCTTAGCATTTATAATTAGAACTCACATACAGCCTGTTCAAGACTTTTTTTTTTGTACGATATTGATAAGTCACCCTTGTCTAATACCACCCTTAATGTGCAAGACAGTAACATCACCCATGCTACCGTAGGATTTCTTGCATGGTTTTCTTCTTCCATGAAATTAAGTCCTTCGGACATGAGCATTTGCTTCCTCCCTGGTGCGTGCTTACCCAAATATATTGATATTACAGTCAGACTCTTCCAGCTTCCTCTCACTTATATAATTTCCAGAAGTAAGCTTTTCAGACATTTTAAGTGTAAATCCCAGTTAAGCTTCATAGGGATCTGATACAGTTTGGTATCTTCAGTTGGCAGCTTGAATGAGAATATGTATGTGCCACTAGGCTTCTTGTCCCCTCTCTAGGCTTGACTGGAAACAGAAGGGTCTGCAACTTGATAGAAAATCTTTTTTATTAAGTTTATTATTGACTAGAGTGGTTCCACTAGGCATCCATCTGTATCTTGAATGCTACCCAACATCACACACTTCTATTTTACAATCGGAAGTTAAATATTAAATTAAATAAGCTGAAGCTTGGTGAAGGAAATTCCATCTCATTCCTTGAGGATTTTCAGTGCAGTTTATGTAGTCCTTATATTCAAATATATCCAATATAAACAAATTTTCTCATTCACACATTATGACTTTGGTGTCTAACAGACTAAGATACATTTATTTGGAAAAAAAAGATCAGCCATCTAAAAGTTTCAGGGAAGTTTCTCCCAAACCCTATCATCACTGAGGTAACATCAATATACCCGTAGTAAGCAGAGGGGTTGACCAGTCTCTTTAATGTGCCTGTTTCTGGAGAAGCTGGATGTTGCTTATTATTCTTATTACATAAATGCTTTGTGATTAATATGTCTTGATAGAATAGCCTATTAACTGAAGGCAGTATCACCAAAAGAACTGTTAAATTGGCAAGCCATCAAAATGACAAGAAATGCATATTTGTTTATTGTTAGCTACAGGTTTTGGGCTTTTTAAAGCCACAAGTTGTTAAAATATTTTTAAAAGTCACTGCAGACACAAAATGAAAATAAAGTGATTTGTTTGCAGGGAATGTTTGGCTTTCAATGGCCTTTTGAAAACCTATCCCTCAGTCACTGATTTAGATTTTCAATTTTTGCTGTTTTGTAAAAAATTTATGTGCTTTACCTCCTACTTCACATATTCTATCTTTTATTCAAAACACTCTGTTTAGATTAGGAAGAATCAACGGATGATTATCTGCCCATTAAATCAAATCACTTGGCATGGAGAAATTCTAGCTTCTTGGCATCAGATTATTTATACACAAGAAATTTGGCAATAAAGAATAGCCAACCCTTACAGTGGTAGCATCTGAAATATCTGTAATAACTCTTGCTATGAAATATTAAGAGTTTGGATGTTGGCTTTATTTATTAAAGTACCCCCTTGTTGAGCAAATAATCTTGAAAATTATTGTTTAACTCAGTGTATTAATTAAATTCTAACTAAAAATCTCATAGTCTAGATTTCATGATTTATTTATTTTGGTTGTAAGATTTATTGTAGTAATTCAATACAGTTGGATGCCTTTCCTTCTCATTTCATCACAACAGTGTTCTTATATTCTTCTTTCAGTACATAAGCCTGTAAAGCAACCCCTGTTGATTTAAAGACAATGGCAAACTCATGGTTTTTCATGCAAAATCTTGTTTCTTTAAGAAAAACAAAATGATAAATTACTTTGTTTAGAGTATTTGTTCCATGCAAATAAAAAGTTTTAATGTAAAAGTGAATTTAATAGAGTTCTGTTAAGGTTTCAGGTGGTTTTTGGTAACTCACAGACATAGTAACAGACCAGACTTGACCATCTTGTGAGGGCATGCCTTGTTACCATGTCCTCTCATTGACAAGATACATGACTACTCTTTAAAGTACAAAATAAGTAATCAACTCAAATAACTTGAAATGAAGCAAACACTTCATGATCAAGGAGGACTGTAATGAAAAATGGAAGGAAGAAAGCTATGTGAAGATAAGGAAAGGCTTAAAAAGAACAGTTATTGAAATACAGTATTGCAAAGCCACGTGAGAAGAGCAGGGGAAGAAAGATGATGTCTGATGAAACTGCTGAGAATACAAATATATTCTTTTTTGCAGTGTGCAAAAAAAAATTAAGAAGGCTGGGAAAAGAGAGGCCCAGCTTACCTTCAGGCAGAAGGACCTTTGATCTTCAGAAAACTTCTTTTGAATAGACCAGTAGTTGAAAAGCTGGAAAGTACAGGAAGCAGAAAAAAAGAACCTAAAAGCAACAGCTGCATTCTCCTGAAATAATGCAGCCATGCAAAGTGTGAAAGAGAAAGCTGGAGAAGGAAAGAGAGAAAAGAGAGCAAGAAAAAGTTTCATTTTCCAGACTGAAAGGAAAGCTTAGCAGCCCAGCTGGCAAAGTCCTGATGGATCACAGTGGAATAGGTAAATCTCCCCATGTCCAAAATACAATATGAAATGGCCTAACTGAAAGAACAAATCCATGAGAGAAAAGATACAAGGTAGATTAATGTACTTATATCTTATATATCTCTGAAAAATTGCACATTTGCATAATGAAAGCCAAAACCACGTTGTCTTTTACTCAGCTTGCAGCTCCAAGTTGTAAACTTCCTACTTCAAGATGTTTGAAGTTTAAATAGACAGGAATCGTCAAGAAAAAGTACACAGAAGATAGGAAGCACTGGACTGAGTCACACAGGCATTTTAGGGAAATTTGAAAAAACAGCAGCAGAAAGCTACAAAATTCTCTGTCCACATAGATTTGTTTATGCCCTAAAAATAAACTGTAAGATATCTTTTAATTCTTCCAACACTTTCATCACTAACATTAGATTCCATAACTCTCAATAGAGTTTTCTTTTATCACCATAGCCATGGCAGCATTTTAATATTTTGCAGCTGATAAATAATCAAAATTGCAGAGTGGCCATACGTAGTCACTGGTACATATCAACCCAAACCGTTTTAACTGAAAATAGGTAGAAGGATAGAAATAATTTACAACATATAATACATATTTTCATTAAATATTTCAGATACATTTCAAACACTATTTTTTTTAATAGTTGGAGGAAAAAAATTATTATTTGTAGTTTTTCCACTTCCCATGGAAGACTGCATTCAGTGCTTAGCAACCTTACTGAAAGACTCCATAGAAATATCAAGCACCAATGATTAAATTCTATAAGATTTAATACAAAATATGGGACTAAACCAAGGAAGATATAAAGAATTTATATCTAGTTCACTTTCTAATTAAGGGGACACAAATTGGATTATATCGATCCAATCAGTAGTGTTTTTCTCTAATCCTTCTCAATAGTTTTTATGATGCAGTGATGATTGCCATTAGCTAAACTGCCTTCTATGGAAAGGTAGATTTCCCTTCTTATCTGAGTGAAAGAGAATGAAACATTAATATCATGGATGTATCCCTTTGAGCACTGATCACTTCTTTATGTTTGATCAGAAAGCGACAGAAACATCTCAGTGAATCTCTGTTTGCACTCGTACAAGCCAGCAAGAGACTGAGGACTAAAAAGACCTGAGAAAGCTCTTTTCCAAGACATAGCCAAGCAAGTAGTAATTTGAGAAAATGTCATAAAACCTTTTCAAAGCTGACCTTAAAGTGTTCTGAAGTTTTGACGTCCAATCTTTGAAATATTTTAAGGGAGAATGCTTTCCAGATGATATATCCACAGAATTTTGGAAAATCAGAGAACTAAAATACTTGAGAGAAACTCCAGAGCAAAGAAGTAGCCTAAATCTTTGTGACCTCCTTGAAGATCTCAGCCACACTCCCTCTTTGAATTGTAAAACCTGCCTAGCCATGTTACCTTAGTGTCTTTCCTCATTTAACACAATGCCACCCATTTCAACATAATGTTCAAAATCTTTCCTCAGCAGACCAGCACTTACAGACAATTCCACACTTCCTTTAAAAGAGAAAATACATCCTCCCTAGTTAAGTAATGGTAATCTGCAACATGCTCAGAAGGCACAAGATTTGAACTATCTTGACTTGCAATAATGGGACAGGAACTTTAATAGATCTGAAATCTTTAATGAAAAGCATTTTCTTGGCCATTTAACTTCCACAATGAGACATATATTCTTCCTGTTAGCTCTACTCTGACAATTCACCATCATTTAAAATACAGCCAAGATGTTTAACACCACCTGGAGTCAACTATTTGCAGCACATCTCAAGGCTGAAGACCATGGCTAGTCATAGGAGGTGAACATTTTCATTTAATGATGATTCATAATTTCAGATCTTTACAGAGATAGGCTACAGAATCCTGAAATCAAGGTTAATTTTGGTACATTCAGAGTTTTTCAGATTTTCTATTGTTAAAATAAATGTTTTATGTAATATGTATCCTTTGTTCAAAAATTGCACACACACACAAAAAAACCCCACAAAATTATTCCTAATGATAATGAGCTTGTAGCTGTGGTATAGTGAAACTTTGTCTTGAAAGAAGGAAAGCTTTGAGGTCTAAATCCTCTTTGAAATTCAAAACTTCTGAAGTGATTATAATTCTGATCAAAGGAGCATAGAGGGAAAAAAAAGGCAAAATTAGGAAGTCATAGGTGAGGTTCAGCCTACATTCACAGATCCTTGGATACAGGGTTTGGGGGTTGAGATCATTATACTTAAATAAAAACGGTCTCTATCTAGAACAAGATCTATCTATTACTTGAGGAGAGAGGAATCAAGAATAGTAGAATTAAAAGTTAAATTGATGGAGGTCGCATCAGTAGCAGCACAAAGAGTTTGTTTAGACCTGTAGTAAGACTGATCTCATGGTAGGTATCAGATTAATTTCCTTTATTGCTGAGGAAGTAGAAAACCGAGACACTTCACTCTAAATATGAGCCTGTTGTCACAAGCTTAAGTGTATCTCATAATTTTTATTGTCACCATCAGAAACCATAAGTCTTTCAAAAGGAGCTTATATAAAATGAAACAATAGATCACTGGAAAGAAAAAGGTAAATTAAAAAAAAAAAAGTAAAATGAAAAATTATATTTAAAATAATTTTTTTTAAAAAGTACCTAAAGGAAAAATCTGAATTTCAGTTGATTCAGTAGAGCATACAGGAAAACTCAGAAATTGAGAGAACTCCAGATGAGAAAGCTAGAAAGGAACAGTTATCAGAAAATCAGCACATGCACTGTCTGCTGAGACGTGATAAGGAGGCATCAAGTACAGCAGTGAACAATTTAAGACACTTGAATAGAAAAAGAACAGGGACATACCTAGAGATGTACAATGCAGAGTGAGAGAACTTGCTGAATATATGGAGGCAAGAATGGATATATAAAGTCAAGCATTGTTAAAGGAGTATTTTAACAGTATAGAAAAGACATTCTAATCACCACATCTAATTGCAAAGAGGAATAAAGCTCTAAAATGGCTCAAATGTCTTATGTATAAAGAAGAATAATTAGCAATCAAATTGAAAGCTGCTATCCTGACAGATGATGTGTATTAATACAATGAAAATGCAGACCATAATTTCAATGCTAAAGAGAATTTCAGATTGTTTTAAGTGTGCCATCCTTTTTGTGAAACTTCAAGTCATTTTAAATTGAAATTGGTTTAACAGTTTTCTTAAAAGTGTAGAACTTGCCTGGTATGACTTTTTCTATCTTCAGTTCAGTTCCTACCTGAATTTAAGGAATGAATTTTCAGAAGTAACTCTATTTAGGTTTAGGCAACTGAAACCGGTAGCCGTACCATTCAAACCATACCACTGCTCCAAAAGGAAATGCCTAGATATGATATCTCTGGACCAGACAAGATTTACAGTAAGCTACAGCAGGTTATAATGATGAAAACTGATGGAAGGCTCTTTAGCCTTCAAAGACATTAAATTTAGATGATTTAGTCTCTTGAGCAACTCAAGGCATGGAATTTACAGTTGTCTTTGCTCTGTATCCATATGCAACATATTCTATGGTGTGTGGTTTGGGTGTTTTTTTAAAATAATTTATTTTATTATGTCATATATGGAGAGCACACTAATTCTGCTGGTGATGGATTCCCACAATTGCTCATCAACATTACTGTGGAAAATGTGCACTTCAGTTTTTATCGTGAATATTTTTCTTTTTCAACTCGATGCCCTTCTCTGACCAATCCAAGATGCCTCTACTTTCATCAGCTTACTTACAGGCTCTAAATTTTTGTAAATTGAATTATTTGTTTTAATTTGCTGGACAAAGGGGAAGGCTGAGACACTTAAATCTATCATTTACAACAATAGTCAAGAAGGATGCCAGTCTCACCCATGCAGGTCCTAGCTGCATATACCAAAGGCATGCAGAGCTGAAGAATAACAATACACATAAGAAATATGTGTAATAAGAAAACTGGTGTGTCTGTCTTTAAAATATGGAAATAAATCTGAATTACAGCTAGGCAGCTATCACAGTGCCCAAATTAAATTTCTCTAAAATAAACTACTCTAAGAAAAGGAACATTAGCATCAGGATGAGATGTCCTGTAAGCAGAACACTGAGACAAAATGACCAGACAAAATAATGATTGAGCATCATAAAATTTTTAATAAGGCTTGCAGGTCTGCTGGGCAAAGCAGGCAATGGATTAAAAAATGCAAGCAGAAGTTGCTCACTTGTCATTAACACAGAATATCACAGTTTTTTGTCCTACAAGCAAAGTACTACTACAGTTTAGGAGAAAAGGCCACTCATGGCTAGTGAAATGGCACCAGAGCACACTGGGTTAAGCAATATGAGATGGAAACTTTCAGCTGAAAAACAATTGTAGAATTGACAGACAACTCCAACCAGAGACATTAGATATACTCTATTGACTGCATGAAAGGTTTTCACTTGGCAGGTCAACTGAGATCACTCAACTCATGGAGCAATAAATAGTTCCTTCTGAAAGATGGAAAAAGCTGTAATCAATACCTATTCTATTAAAGACTCAAAAAAAAAATGTCCAAAGGAGGGATATTTCTGTTCTCTCACATGCCATTATAATTACAAGGCATCAAAAAAGCACCACGGCTCCAAGGCTCAATAGGCAACTTCAGGTAAGCACAATAAATGGTAACAAAACTCTCTGTTCCCAATCAGCAGACTTCTGATCATTGCTGGATGAGTTGTTCATTGTTCTAGGGTAATAACTACCTACTGAATGATTGCAGGATAAAGCTGACAAATATACTACCCTGAAGACAGGATAAAATGTGCAAGAATGCATTAAAGACAGCATAAAAAAAGCAAGTCCTTTGGTGTTGCACAGATTATCTGCCATGGAAATCACTAGGACTCTGATGCAAAGTTGACAGCTGCAATGTAAGAAACAAACAGAATAGAATAGAGTAGTTAATCATTTTTTAAAAGATGGCCTTGTGGCCACAGACATGCTCTGCATCATTAGTCATGATGCTTGAATCCATTCCACTTGCAACCAGCTTGTTGACATGTTGCTGCTGCACTTCTCTATGGCTACAGGAGTTTCCTAAGGCAGTGAAATCCCTGGGATTTCTGTGCTTGGCTTGAAGAAGCAGGCTAATCTACTTAACCACGCACCACTGCTTAGAAGAGAGGAGCAGAGACACGTGCAAAGACTACACACAAAACCAGAGCTATTACTTTTGTGGGTGCAACAGATTCAAAATGCCTCCCAGTTTTGTGTGGCTTTGTGACACTACTGCTGACAATGGTACCAGGGAATTCCCGTCTACAGTTTTATGCTGTGTGTTTAAAAAGTAACTGCTAAACTTGCTCTTTGCAAAACATCATAGCCCAGGAGCTACTGGGTCCTCAGGATCATGAATCATGCCTGTTGTCTCAGTAGGCTGTCCTTTCTTGTGATGATATGTTAAATAGCAATAAGTCAGATTCTTGTATTTTTTTATATGTTTCAGAAGCATTATGGATACTTTTAATTAACTATTTCTTAATATCTATTTCTTACTAGATTTCTACTCCTTGTATACAGTTTGCTTTATTTGTTTTATTTATGTATGACCTAGTATAGGTGAAATTCTGCTTTCCTGCCCACATAAACAGAAAACAACTCTGAAACTTAGATTGATACTGACCCCTCTGAGAGGAAAATGTGGCCATTTCTATGTAATTTGATTTACATTTACATTTAATTGTTTCATAGCCATAGTATGAACACACTAGGAATGGATTTTCAATACTGCCTTGTTATCTAAGCTTATAGGTGGTGTTTGCCAATTTCTTCTTAAGATGCAGACAGAATTTAAGAAACTAAGTTTAATTGGTTTCACTAGGGAGTGGACAACCCATTCCCTTGGGCATCTGCAAATCCTCAGAGGTGCTTTCTTATGGTTTTGACCAGCAAAGACACAGAAATACTGAAAATCCACCACTCTTGCCCTAGATTCTTGCTGTGTAAGCAGAATAGGTCGTTGCATGGTTCAGTCTGTGTGCTGGATGTTTGCCCACTGAACAAAAATAAAAAAGCCTCACTGCAAAGGTGTGTTTCTGGTTTGACCAGCCAACAGGGTTTTTCTCTTGTTCTGGTAGGGAAGTTCAGCCTACAGCAATGCATCTTTAAGAGGAGTCTTTAAAACACTGTCATCTGTTTTTACAGATGCATATTCATCTCCCTGACTTTGGGCAGGACAAAAGCATGTTTTCAAGCCTGCAACTCTCCAGCAGCCTTTGTGACATGAATTTTAGTATCAGAAAGTGAAAAATGGACTTAGGTTCTAGGCATGGAAATTAATTAAAGGTCTCTCATATCCCAGTTTGCCTCCTGAGGCTGAAAGGCAAGGGGTTGTTGTTCCCAGGAGCTACTTCCCCACAGGGCAGGACCCTCTTTATATTTTACTTCTGCAGACATCTTTCTTTGTGACTTTCAATGCTCTGTGGTTATCAAAGGTTCTTAAAGGGTCCTTCCTCTCTGCCACATCTTAAGAAGGTTTTTATTTCATTGCTGTGATAGGATTTCAGTTTTATCAGCTTTAACTTTATTCCAGCAGTAACTTTTAAAGAGTTATAACTAGGTTGTGTTTCCCCAGCTTCTGTAGTCCAATACCACAAAAGAAGTTATATAAATGAGGTACATTATTATTATATATTACCACAAGAACCAACGTTATAATTAGGTACTGTATCCACTTTGTAATCACTATGGCTTTAATTTCCAATTAAAAGCATCAAAGTCTGAAGAGTCTGACCCTGTTATTGAACAATTTCCTTTCATTTTCCTTGACAAGGAATTTTCAAAGCTAAATGGGGAGCAGGGAGGAATAGTGTTTTATTCTAAAGCTTCTACATAATTATAGCAATTATAGGAACCTTTCATGTGCTTGGTCAGCTTTTACTGCTGGCACATTTAGCTGTTGGTTGGAAGAGTCAGGTGCATTCGTTGAACCTGAGTCTGCCCCGCCATTATAAATACCAGCTAGACAGACTAATGATTGCAGAGCTTAGTAGAAAAGGTTAGTAATAAATATGGAGAATGTTAGTACAGGTAACATAAAAGGACTTTAGAAATCTACTTCAGCAAATTGCTGTGTGTAATTTTACCTGTTTCTTACTCTCTCTTGTTACTAGCGGTATTAAAGCAGCAGCTAAATTCCACAGTAAAGACCCAGGCTACATTGTGTTAGATACTCACTAAACACAAAAGAAAGCCTGGTCCATAGAGTTTTGCTGACATCTGCACCACAGAGCACAGAAACTACTCAAATGAAAAAGGCTCTTCTGCTGCAAACTACGTCCTTGCTGTGGCAGTTTGAGGCTGGTTGCCTTTAAGAGGGCCACAGACTGAGACCTCCAGTGTCCAGCCCAGCCGGTGGACACAGGAAATAGTGTATCCTGCGTCCCTATAAATCTGGCTGCAAAGTTATTCTCTTTCTTTCCTCTCTTCTCCCATGGGAGGAACCTCTCTCATCTTCTGGTATTTCTACTGTGCAATTATGGTCTAGGCATGGGGGGGTGTAGTGTGGCCCTGATGGGGGGGGGAGGGGGTGTTTATGGTAAACCCCAGGTCGGAGAGAAAAGGGAGTTTTGCGTAAAGTTTTGGCTTAATGAGCTTGTGTGTTAAGCCTAGACTGTGGATTTCTTTGTATTTTATATGCTTTGCCATAGAAATAAGAAGATAAGAGAGGTGCCTCCCACGGGAGAAGAGCAGAAATAGAAGTTTCATCCTTCTCTCCTCCTCGGAGATAGCTGCAGCTGAATGGAAAGGATTATATGACTAGAAAAACTGCAGCCATCAGCTGGGAACTGTGAACTGGTCAGCAAAGCAAAGAGGTAGACTGATCAGTTAGAATGGCTGAGTAAATTCTGGAGTTGCTCATTTTGATCCCCCCAGTGTTTTCAGAGCACAAAGAGGGTTTTCTTATGGTTATCATTTTGTTCAGAAATGTATTTTTAAATTAATTAAATTGAAATGTCAAAATGCTATTCATTATCAAACCATTTCTACTCTTTTGAGTTTGGTTTCATGTTCCTTTGAATAGTCTGGTTTTTGATATCTTTAGAATTCTGATTTTTCCGTGTCTTTTGAGGTAGAGAGTTTTTTTTTTTTTTAACTCTGTGTGGTCTCACAGGAGAAGAAAATCATTGACCCTACTTCTACTTACAGTTTTTTTTGCTTAAAGACAACATTTCACAAGCAAAATTAAAACAAGTTTATTTCCTATCCTATCTTATCCTGGTAATTTTACTTATATAGGATCAATTATTTCTCAATTACTACAAAACTCTATGACTACCATGAAAGAAACAGGCAATATTTTGAGGTCAGATATATAATTTAATGTTTGATATCCTATATTATTCTGTCCTATCAATTGTAATATTCTTAATATTACCTACTAATATTCTTAGCTGTATATCTAGTTGTCCAGCTGACAGATAAGAGAGAGTCTTGCACACCACATGTGCTACCTGCCATATGCACTGTGCCTTATGGATATTAACTTTGCCCATCATAAATCTTCACTTCTGTTTCTCTTTTTATCTCATTCATTTGCCTCCATCTTATTATAACCTCCAACTGACTTTTCCTTCTTGAGTTTTGTCACCCTCTGGTATTATGGTCTATTTCCCTGACGTTTCATAAAAACTTCCATCATACCTTTTTTCCTTCATAAAATTTTCTCTGTCTCTGACACATTCTCTTGGACTGGTCTCAGAAACCTCCATCTGGGAGAGGGGAGAAAGATGATAGAGAAGAAAAAGGAGACAGAAAGGTGGACAGAGACATAAAAAAAAAAAAAAAAAAAAAAAAACACCCAAACAAAACAGAAAACAAACCAACAGAAGAAGTGTGGAAAGGAAAAAAAAAAAAAAAAAGAAAAAGGAAGCTCATGTTCCAAAAACACTCTTTATGCATTTTCTCCATTTTCCATCAGCTTTATTTCTGAGTCAAAATCCTTCAGTTATGTAGTCTACATCCCACGTGAATTCCTCATTAATTATCCCCTCTCTTGGCTATTTGTATTTTTTATTTTATTTCAAATAGACAATCTTTTCTGAAGGGTCTTCCAACTATAACACTTCTTTACACAGCCTTTGTTTTCTGTCACTTTAGACCCAGGCAAAAGCAGTCCTCTGTACACAGCAATGTAAAATGTTTCGTGGATCACTTGGTCTGTTTGGGTATAAGGGAAGGCTACCTCGACTCTGTTTTTAAAAAACACACAGAGAAGTTTTGTGGCTCTGATTTCCATAATGTTACTGTAATCATTGGTATAATGATTAGTGGTGCACTGCTATATAGATATATTTCCACAGACAGTGTGTACATTGACTGACTTTTGCTGTCCCATAGCATCTCCCATTATCAAAAAAACAGAGAACAATTTAATGACAAGAGAAGTAAAATGCAAGTGATACCTAAAGACTTTCCCCCAAGAGCTTCTTTCAGCTGTTCAGAAAATGCCCACAGACTTTCCCATACAGTAAAGGTGTTGCTTTGGTGTCTTTCATATCATCCATACTTCTGACACCTCAGCAAAGCACAGCGTGGTGTATCGGGACCAGCATGGAAACAGCAGTGAATTGTTCTCATACCCACTGTACTCTCATTCAAAATCTGATTCAGAAGAGGCCATTTCAAATCCATTTAGAGAGTCTCAGGGTTTCCTTAAGAAGCCTCAAAGCTCTCAAATCTGCTTCATTCTGCTAATAAATCTATTAAATCTTGGGCAAATTAACATTCTATTCTCCTTCCTCATTACGTGTTATTGTCTATACTGCCTAAAGAGCTTTTTACCACTGATGTTTTTTACCTTTTAGTAGTGTTCTGGGCTTGATCCAGATGCCTTCACAGCTTAGCCTTTCTCATACAGAGGGACGTTTACTTTCCTAAACCCAAGTACTAAACCCTTAAATTATGATTTAAGTGGGCATTTACTAGATTCAAAGTATCCAGGAATGTACAACTTCAGAAATGAGCCGTGATATTAACTAGAATTACAGACCAGGTTTGTGCTGCTCTGCGAGACTGCAGCTGTGCAGTCTCCTGAATTTAGGCAGTTTCTCTTTGTTTAATGTCTCTTTCTAAGAATTTCGGAAGTACTCACCTGTGTGTGAAAATGGTTACTACCACTAAGCATATGTAAAGGATGCGCAGGGGAAAGGTGCTCCTCTCAGCAGTTTGATTGCTACAGAGTGGTGAGAGCCTGGAATGGGTTGTCCAGGGAGGTGGTTGAGGCCCCATCCCTGGAGGTGTTTAAGGCCAGGCTGGATGAGGCTCTGGCCAGCCTGATGTAGTGTGAGGTGTCCCTGGCCATGGCAGGGGAGTTGGAACTAGATGATCCTTGTGGTCCCTTCCAACCCTGACTGATTCTATGATTCTATATCTTAGTCTTGATCGTTTACTGGATATCAGCATCACCCCTAATGCTATACAGAAACCAAACATATGAAAGCACCTTTATGAAGGTGCTCCAAGAATTCACTGGGCCCATTATTTTTCTTCTGTTTTCTTTGATGATCAATCTGTACCAAATCAGTAACTGCAAATCACATTGCAGAAACAATAATGAATACATTCTACACCAGAGACTCAATGCAACAGAGAGCATTGAGGATTGTAAGGCAGAATGGTGACATTGGCCTGGGTCTCAAAAAAAAAATACATTATTCCATAAATTTAATCTTGCCATGTGGCACACAATTTTTACAAAGTATTTTAAAATGTGGGCACCTACATCTATTACCAAAGATGATGGACGTATTTTGAGCCAAGAATCCCTCACGCACATCCCAAATTATTATTATTTCATTTCAGATTCAAATGCTGTTTTATTCAAGCCTTAAGACTAGAATGAAACAAATTTAGAATTTGTCTTCTGCTTTCGAGGCTTTCCTTTCCCTCTCTTTGATTTAAATTACAGCCCCTCTGATTTTCCCCTGCTCAGCAGACCTTGTCTGGTCTGTTTCTCTCTAATTAGAAAGGCGGATTGAGTAAAAGACTTGATTCTGCAGAAAAAGACTGACTGTACAGCTCCTCAGCTGAACAAAATGCGTTTGCTAAAATCTAGACACATCCTCTTGGCCTAGATCCATATGAACTACAGTGTGTATGACTGAGGTGGTGGGGGTATAATGAAATTTCTAGTGACTAATGAAGTAGGTGTATTATTCTCCTCTCTTCTCCTTTGGTACCTCCTCCTATCATAGTATTTCATTTTTTTTCCCCCAAGTTTTCCCATCAGTATTGCTCTCATCACTCCACAGATTGTATATTTCCTACTCAATCTACAACCCATTTTTTATTATTCCTCTGATAATCAACACAGGTTATGATCACCATTTTTCAATATCCACTTATGTCCCTTCAGTTTTTAATATTGCAATATAAGATTGGGGTCAATGGCATGGGACACTGTAAATTCACAGTAGGGGACTATCTAGCTCCAAACTATTTCAGATCAGACTAAAGGAAGTAATTTTAGAAAGTCAACCACACAGCCAAGGTCACAGTCAAAAAAAAAAAAAAAACAGGAACTGAAAACTCGATTTAGAAATCCCAAGATGAAATCATGGTCAATTTTCACTAATTTAGTGCTTTGTCAAGCCACTCTGAGGTGATTTCAACACTCTGTTCTTATTGGTGATCTCCTGAAGCCAGGTGCTATCAAATCTCACAATTTTATTGTTAGTTATAAGATTTTTTTATGTACTCTCTTAGAAGCTCTTGTCTTCTGGGAATGGTGATGATCTTCAATAATTTCAGCAGACTTAAAAAAAAAATAATAGTAGGTATTAATTCTGATGGAAATCAGATGTTCAAAAAACGAATTTTAAGAAATCCAACGAGTGAAAATAAAGCATATATTTACTCCAAAATCTTCCTGTATTATTATTTCATAATAATTTTAATGGCTGAGGTCTGTTTTCAAGTGTTTAAGCTGTTAATATTGGAACATCTTTCAAAAGCTTTGATAGCTGTGACAAAACTGATCATAAATCAATAAAACCAAGCTTTTACAAACCCCCAGAGATTATAGTCTGAGATAGATTGTAACCAGAAAATTACATGAAATAATGTTCCCACATGGTACTGGTGTAGATTCACTGGAATGCTGTGCAAAGTTTTCAGAGCATTGTGTCAAGAAAAGCGTGGAGAAAGTTTAAAGGATGCTTAAAGAAACCAGAAAGAGGGCACTGACAGATCTCTAACAAGCTGAAAGGATTATGATAAGAATAATTTCTTTTTCGTACCCATAGTCTGTGGGATGAGTACAATCATCTCACAGGAGGGATTGATTAAAGAGGAACTTAAAACTGCAGCCACATTTAGATTAAATATTAAACAAACTAACATTAGAAAGATTAGTGAAATCCTTAACTAGTTTCACCAGGGAAGCTGCGAAGGACTTCAAGAACAAATCAGACACACATCAGAAGTGATATGAATAGGATTGTCCTACCCTGAAAAATGGGGAAAGATTGTATAAAGTCCTTCCTATTGCAGTTCTGCATTTTTCCTGGAGTACAGTGCTATTCTATGCTTCACCTGGGAGACTTTCAAACCAATTAAAATACATTTAAAGGGGCCAACTGAAAGGAGAAATTTCCAGAGACCGTTGTCTTGTAAGAGCAGGGAGGAGAAGAATGTCTCCTGTGCTGCAAGCAGGGCTGGACAGAGCATCACTGATGCCTGTATGGTATAATCAGAACATGAGTACCTCATGGGAGGATGTTAGCAGCACCCTTCATTCTGCAGTCTCCCGTAAAGCTGTAACAAATTTGTCCAGTTCTCTCTCTTAACTTTCTCTCATACCTTCTGTTTTCAGTCCTATCTCTTTATTCATTATTCACTATTCCCTTTGAAACGCTTTGAAACACTGTACTTCCTGAGAAAGAAGCTGTTCATTGTCTTGTTGTGTCGATCAGAAGGCCAAAGAAAAGGAAAAACCTTGAGTTTGGACATGTCCCACTCTCCTTGACTTTAATTGGACTTGTACATGCCTTTGAAACGAAGCTGTCTTGTTTAAACAGGAAAAGTGCGTGCGGCTGTTTGTTTGCTAAGCAAAGAATCTGGGACTGAGAAGCTGGCTGACTGCATGTCCTCTGCAAGTTTATTGTAGGAGCAGATTTGAAAACTAGGCACCAGGACCTGTCATGTATCTCATCAGGTTCCATGGACCTGTGCCCCTTCAGGTTCCTTAAATGGCATAATTCACTGAAACTAGTAGTACTGATGTCTTCTGTTGAAGGTAAAGCAGGACTGTACATTTTTTAAAAACAAATATAGATCTTATGGAATAACACATCTTGAGAAAAACAACTGCTCCTTAGAAAAGCAGTTACATTGATCTGAAAAACACATCCTTGTCCTTTTCTAAAGGAGACAGTAGACAGCAAGAATCACTGCTAGGAGTAAAGGAGCTGTAAAATCAGCTTTCTCCTGACAGTTTTGATCTAGCATAATGGTGCTTTGTTTTCTCTGTAGCAAGCTTCCAGCTCTGAAAAAGAAAAGCTGCCGATCTGTTAATTTGATGCTGGGTAAGTCACATGAATTACTGAAGCCCTGTTTGTCCCTCAAAAGTTTAAAGGAAACAGTGGTCTGCATGTCACATATGGATTACCCTTCTCAGAAGCTATTTGTCTCACACATAGTCTCATAAAGGTACAACATGACTGTGTGAGCGTGGATACTGTGATCTTGTCCTTAACGACCTTTGTGTTGTGCTGCAGTAGTATCAGTAGTGTTGATGCCAAAGTGGTGAATGAAACTCTCAGGCTGGGTACCTTCCAGTGACTAGCCTGAGGCTGCAAATATTCTCCTAACTTGCCAACCAGATTTGGTCTTGCATAAAAACCAACAGAGTTTGTGGGTTCCTTGTCGTACTTGCCTGAAAATGAGAGAGATCAAACCTCTGTTCCTCTGCATAATTCACAACAATCAACAGGGTTGGTCTTAACACTGTTCTTGATGGAGTTGTTTTATCTTCTAGAAAATATTAGTGAACGGAACAGATATTTGCTCAGATATTAGCAATTCTGGAAGATATTAACACTGGAAATAACTTTTTAAAATAGTGAATCTAGATATTTTCAATGTTAGGTAACAGCTCATTGACATTTTCTTTAGGTTACTATTTTTTTATTTAAACAACCCATTTACACCAATACTATGATAGCTACTTGAGTGTTCTCCTTGTATCTAGTCCATTACATTTGGGTGAAAACACCTCTGATGAGGAAGTAAGCCAATGATGCCATTTTCACAGACAATGCCCTAAACCCCTGACATCTTGATAGTCACTAAAGACTAAAAGTTATCACCTGTAAGTCATCCTGTATTCCAATCAATCACACTGAGAACCACTTTTTGACAGAAATTACTTCTAAGTGTAAGTTTCAGTTATTGGTGTGGCATTTCCATTTTTTACATCAGCATGTTTTAAAAAAAGAAGACATTGTGAAATCAAGTTTAACAATATAATTAGAGGGTGTTTTTTTAGTCAAGATTCTGAGAATGCCTGAAGGCTAAAGTAAATGAGTCTATAAAGATTACAAAATCACAGTAAAACATCTTAATGTGAGATATCAAAAGTTAAATATAATTTATTTAAAATACTGATCTGTTTTCCCTGTTCTTGTTCTTCCTGTCCTAGATGGCATAATTAAGATTATCTGAATAACAAAAAGGAGACTGTTTTATAAATTGTCCACATTATACAGATATGCTTAGAGATTGAAACATGAGTACATCCTTGGTAGTGTACCTTTTCAGCTCCAAAAGGACAGTGCCCTGTTCTGCACTGTTCTATTTTCAAATACCTATAGATGTCCTCTTGTCCTCATTTCTCCTGCATCTGAACACCTTTACCATGTTTATTAAATATTCTCTTATCTGAAACCTATTTGCTTTCTAATCTTTGTCCAAGGATAGACAGGCATGCACTGAAATGTTATCTGGTGATTATTTGAGCTTATTCCATTATGTTACATTAAGATACTTATTTTCAACGGAACAAATGATCAAAGAATGTTACCTTGCAAGGTATTAAAGGGTCTAGTGAACAAGTCATAAAAGAAAAGTCTGAGGGAACTGTCATTATTTAACCTGGAAAAAATGAAGCTCAAGGAAGACATTATCATTCTCTACAATTACCTGAAAGGAGGTCGTAGTAATGTCTTTTCTCAAGGAATGAGTGCAGAACAAGAGGAAACTGCCTTAAGTTGGGACAGGGTAGGTTTATATTGGATATTAGGAAAAACTTCCTCATTGAAAGGGTTATCAAGCTCTAGAAGAGGCTACTAAGGGAAGTGGTTGTCTTACCATCCCTGGACATGTTTAAAAGACATGTAGATGTGTTGCTTAGGGGCATGATTTAGTGGTGAACTTGACAATGTTGTGTTAATAATTGGACTTGATAATCTTAAAGGTTTTTTTCCAGTTTAAATAATTCAATGATTCTAAGAAAGTTCTGATTCTTGTTTCCATCTCAGAACTGCAAGCACCACAAATGCATTCTCAAGCTGAGTGGAGAACGTTTTTCTTTTTTTAAAGAAAAAGGCATAATTTAGAATAAAATTAGCTTCTATTTTCCTCTTCTGTCTGGAGAGGGAAAAGTTTTGACTTTCATGCAGCAAAAGAGGGCCTCAGGACTGTATTAGTTCCAGAAGATAAAATACCTTTTGTGAAGATGTGAAACATATTTGCTCAGATTTAGAATGACATTGACATAGTCTTTTTGTCTGCCTGAGGTCTGGTCAGAGTCCCCAGGCTCTGGACTGGAGCACACTCTGTACCTGTGTGATTACACCACTATCAGGCTGAGGAAAGGTATCACACCTGGGTGTTAATTCCTAAGTTTATAATGTTTCGATTACCTTCACTACTCAAATTATTTTCCTGCTTTTTATGGCTCTCTCGATCTTATGCAGCCAAAGCTTGAAATTGCCAACCTGTTTAAATTAACAGCAGCTTTATCAGCCCATTATTTCCAACATCTGTCTAGTAATGCAAAGTAATAACTATTAGGTAATAACATCAGTTTCTGATTAGAAAAGCTAATATTGTACTAGCAATAAACTTTATTCACACTGCAGCAAAGATGCAAAACACAAGAGATTTGGGAAGGACTCTGCAGTATCCAAAATAAACAAGCCAAAGAAAATAGTAACAACACAGATGAGTTTCAAATAAAACTGAAACAAAACAAAGAGAAAATTTCTGTTTCCAAGTTTTCCACAGCACATAATCAGCTTCTACCACAGAATCCTATGCAGTGAGCAACTCAATGGAAATTTATCTGACTGCTTTTGGAAAACAATAAATTTCATCAGAAATAAGCATTCAAATTCATTCCTTAGTCATTCAGGATGGGTTCACTGCTCTTTGGTTTTGCTCTCTTCTTCCACTTCTGACTTGCCATGCTGAAGACATTTTCAAGTGAAAGCTGTCTTGCTGAAGGAGCTTCAAGCCAGAAAGGTTTTCCAGATTCCTGCAACATCCAACTGCTGACCCTGTCAAATGGGCTTCTGAGGAGTGAAGCCACCTTATTTCTCATCCTGGACCTAGTAGGAATTACACCATTTTAAAACAAAGTTTTCTTTGGTTGTTATTGATGCTAGAATTAAAAGCAGCTTAAAATTCATGACTATTTTCTATTTCTAGCTGAGGATTGATTTTTTCACTTCTTGGTCATATTCAGAACACCAAGCAATGTTGCTGAAACGAATATTTATTTCAGCTGTGATTGCAACTGAAAGCTCCCCTAAACAACAGTAATTCATTGAACCAGATCCACAAATCCTGTGCCTTTTCATGGTCAGAGGACACAATAAGAAAAAACAGGGAACTGTAACTGAGAAACAGGAGAATATTAGGTGCTGGAAAGTTAAGCATGGCAAAACAAGTCCACAGGCAAGATGCTTCTGCAAAGGATCAAGTGTCCTTGGGTGGGCCTCCTTCAACAGAGCATCATGAGGTGCTGAAAACATGAGTGTCCCAAGCACTTTTCAGAACTACAAAGACTGACAAAGCCATTTTGACAGGGCTGCACCTATTGTTCAGCTCACAGGGAAGCTCTCTAGCACTAGAAGTTCTCCTGGATCAATTTGCCAACCTGGAGGTGGTTTGGTGGTTTGTTTAGAAGAAATTGCTGCAGTCAAATGCCCAACAAATGTAGTTGGAATAACGCTAGTCCTGATAAATCAGGCTGATAAGCCAGAGGTTTGCTCTGTGTGACTGACCTGAGATCATTAGCTATGTGGTAGAGTATAGCTGATCATATGGTACAGCATCTGAACATCTTTCTGTCTCCAGTATGCTTTTAATAGCTTCCTCCTGACTTCTTTTTCCTCTCTTATTTGATAGCTATCTCCTGAATTCTTTTTCCTCCATTTTCAATTTTGATGTGCTGGGGTTCTTTCCACACTGTGCTTCTCTCATTTTGGTTGAACACATCCAAGGATCTTGTCCTGGTTCTCCTGTTTAGCATTGGAAAGGTTGATTTGAGGTCCTCAGGTTTCAAGCTTCTATTAGGGTTCCTAGGATCTAAAAAGCACAGAAAGCTTTGAAATCCTGATTGAAAAATACAGGAGGAGACTTTGGCCACCTTTAGGCTTCAGCATTTGAACCTACAAGGTAGTACTCAAGTAAGCCTATGATAGGCTCTTCAGAAAGTTCAAAAACTCAGATATTGCCATGTATTTCTTAAACTGAAGAAAGCATTTCACCTACAAGAAGGAGGACAGTGAGGGAACAACAGGAAACTAGTTAAAATGCAGTAAGAAAGAGTAGCTATGCATAGCTATCTTCTTGAATGCCTTCTCCCTGGAAAAACATTGACAAAAATGTTCACGCTCAAATATAGACTCTCTTGAAAGTGCTCAGATAAGTGATTGATTTGGCATTTATTTTTAATGTGGAAAAGAGACATAAAAAGAAATAACATTATATTTAAAGCCTAATCCCACACCTGCACCTTTCTGTAGCGGGAATGAGTCAGAGTAACTATTTCAAATTCAAGTGTCAGTTGAAAAGGTTTGGAAAGACATGGTAAAATAAATAGTAACAAACGTGTGGGACCAGATGCTACCCATACAAGAGCTCTTAAAGGACATCTAATAAAAAAAAAAAAATCTGTAGTATGTTGCCTTATGTTTAAATCAGCTATAGTACCAATAGAATGTCAGAAAATGTGACCTAAATTTTAGAAAGAAATTTATGGTGAGTCAAAAAGCTACAGCCCAGTAAACCAGATTAGGTTATAGAGCAAAGCTGAAACTGCACAAAGAATAGATTTTGTAGATATGTGAATAAATGTGATAAAATGAGAATTAATCCAAATGACAAATGGATGTTATGCTTCAGGAGTGCTTGCCTGCTTGTCTGTCACGAAAAAAGGCATGGATCTGTGTGGCCCAGAGAGTAGAACGGGGCATCTGAATTTCAAAAAACCTTTGAAATGAACAAAATAAGCTGGTTGGAAAAGAAGGTGCCATGGAATGCAAGAGCAGGTCACACTGTGAGTTAAGAGCTGTGCAAGAGGATAGAAGCAAAGGATAGAGATAAGCAAAGAGTCCTTGGAGGAATGCTAGGTTCCCAAGTGATTTGGGCTGTTCTGCTTACCAATGAATAATATGGAATGGAAGTGCATAGTGAGGGGTAAAGCTTTCCAACATAAAAATCTCTCTTTGTGAAATGTTGCAGAAGGATTGCACAAGACTGTGTGACTGGCTACTGAAATATCAGACAAAATGAAATATTAATATATGCAAATCAAAGCACTTGAAAAAAACACTAATACACAGAAATGGATAAGTGCTAAATTAGCTCCAAAAAGGACCTTGAAATCACTGGAGACACTGCTATGAAAATATGTGCTCGTTGCTTAGGCATCAAATCAGAAAAGTATTACTGATTATGAGGACAGTAATAGAGGGTATCTTAACTTGAAAGATTTTTAAGAGCAATTCTCATCATCTCAAAAATATAACGGAATTAAAAGCAATTCAGAGAAGAGGGATGATGATTAGAGACATGAAGCAGTACCTATATAGAAGTTAGACAACAAAATTAGGATCCCCTGTCCTGAGTAAAAATGACTGAGAGAGTAATGCCATAAAGACCTATAAAAACATTAATGGAATAGAGCTGTTGAACAGGGAAATAGCTATGTTTTATATCTCATGCAACAGGAACTAGGAGACACCTAATGAAATGAGATTTAGATTAGATATTAGGAAGATATTCCTTACTGCAAGGGTGACAGGGCTGCTAAGAGGAGTTGTGGATGCTCCCTCCCTGGAAGTGTTCGAGGTCAGATTGGATGTGGTTTTGTGCAAGGGGTCTAGTGGAAGGTGTGTCCCCACCCATGGCAGGGAGGTTGGATCTTTAATGTCCCTTCCAACCCAAACCATCCTATGATTTTATTAAATAATCACACAGTTAAAACAAGTGATTAAGCCATGGATGAAGCTTGGGTGTCAATTCAAAGAGCCATTGCAGTACAAGAGTTAATGGACAGCTGTTAAATATGTGAAATGCTTTGATTAGGACATCCCTAAAGGTGCAAATTGTTTGAGATTCACAGAGGTAGAAGTGGAAGCATCAATCTATGCAGCTTTTGTTCAGATGGAACTTCCTCTGTTTCAGTTCGTGCACACCATTCCTTATCCCATCCCTGGGCTCCACTGAAAAGGGTTTGGCCCCTTTCTTTTGACAACCACCATTTAGGTGTTGATCAGCACTGATAAGATCTGCAATATTATGTTCACTCATTTGTAATTATATAACCAGCATATCCCCACAGTTTAACCTCCAGTGGACCCATTTCCTTCTGTATTAGTCTATGAGAATCTCTATGGTAACCTTTACTGGAGCTCATCCACCTCAAAAAATATCTGCATTGCTTATGGAAAAGAAGTTTCCTCTTGGTCATGTCAGTTATTTGCCTTACCATAGCACAGTGGGACACTGCAGAAACAACAAATAGAAGGGAGTGAAAGGCAGGTGGTGACTATGACAACACTGCTGCCAAATGTGTTTGTCAATCTACAACCTTGGTACACGTCATATAATTAAGGAGATAAAATCTGGCCCTGAATTATTCATGCTCATTCCACTACGCATGCACTCATTGAATATGGACAAAAACTGGGCTCCTCTTAATTTCTCTCTGAATCTCTTATCTTACAAGACACCAACAGTTCCCATCAGTATAAGCTGACAAAGTTAATGTGTTTTGCATCATGCTCTGTTCCTTTAATAAAGATTCTAGTCTCCCTGGGCTTAGCTCAGTAGTTCTGCATTACACATAATCTCCTTAATCAGAGAACAAAAACTAGGTTAAAAGAATGCTAAGGCAAGCTCATAACCACAGGGAGAGTCACAGTGCCTGCTACAGCCTGTGCTAATGAAGCATAGCAGGTCACATCAGACCTCTGGGTTTTACCTGCACTAGACAAACCCCACGCAAACCTGTGAGGTGCTTTGCTCCTTCAGGACCCTTGCAACTGCAAGAGTGCTCAGATCCTCACAACTGCTAATCTCCTTTGAGGACTAGAATATGACTATGAATTTTACTGTTTTCATTACCCAGTTTAACCAGCCTAACATAGTTTTAATGAATTTTATATGTGGTTTGTATTACCTTGGTTTTTTCATTATTTAGGAATTTTTCAGTTACAGCTAGATAAAATATTTGAAATAATACTAATACAAAAAATATGGTAACCATCCCTAACAAACTTGGTTTGCATGGAAATACTCCCGTGGCCACACCTTTCTCTCCTGCAAACATCTAAGTTTGTACACATGCCAGTAATATAAAATAAAGTTTTCAGCAGTGTCATTGGCCGTGTGTGTAGCACAATCTGCTTTGCCAGACTGTCAAAGCACAGCATCATAAATTCAAGGGAGCTTCTGTGGTTACTATTGCTATCTGGAAGAAAATACCTCATGGTTTGGGAATTATCTTTTTTATTAAAACAACAAAAAATGAAAAGTATCATTTGACAGTATATTTCCATGGACACTAGAAAGTAAAAAAACTAAGTTTTATCCAAGAAGAGATCTCTTTCCTAATGGATGGACTAATTTTGTTATTTCACTCCCCATGCCCATTTTCTCCTTCACAGACCATAGCCCCTGTTAAACCATAGTTTCCAGTAGGCATCACAGACAGCAAGTCCATGCCGGGAAACTTCTCAGAGGAAGATCACCATATGTAATATAACATAAATATTATTACAGTGGGGAAAATTTCCCTGGGAAATAGAGAGTTATCAGGAAAAAAATCTTCACTAAAACACAATATTGTTTCCATTACATTTAAACAACAGGGATGCAACTGAAATGAAACCCCAAAAAATTAAATTTACTCATTCCTGTTCATTCTTGGTTAACATAACTGGAAAATTAACCTGCTGTGATGACTATACTAAACAGATATTACTTGCCTACATTATATCTAAATGTACATTCCATTTCCCATTCTTTGGAATAGTCATAAGACCACAGAATCATAGAACCATAGACTGGTCCAGGCCAGAAGGGACATCCATAGGTCATCCAGTCCAACCTCCCCACAGTCAGCAAGGACATCCCCAGCTAGATCAGGCTGCCCAGGGCCTCATTGAGCCTCACCTTGAATACTTCCAAGGAAGGAGCCTCAAACACCTCCCTGGGCAACCTGTTCCAGTGTTCCACCACCCTCATAGTGAAGAGCTTCTTCCTGATATCCAATCTAAATCTGCTCTTCTCTAGCTTGAAGCCATTGTCCCTCCTCCTGTCACCACAGGCCCATGTAAACAGTCTCTCCTCATCTTTCCTGTAGGCCCCCTTCAGGTACTGGAAGGCTGCTATCAGGTCTCCCTGGAGCCTCCTCTTCTCCAGACTGAACAACCCCGGCTCCCTCAGCCTGTCCTTGCAGCAGGGGTGCTCCAACCCCTTGATCATTTTCATGGCCCTTCTCTGGACCTACTCCATCAGGTCCATGTCCTTCCTGTACTGAGGTTTCCAGACATAGATGCAGTACTCCAGGTGAGGTCTGACCAGAGCAGAGCAAAGTAGCAGAATCACATGGTTTGGGTTGAAAGGGACATTTCAAGGTCATCTAGTCCACCCACCCTGCAGTCAGCAGGGACATCTGCAGTTAGAGCAAGCTGCTCAGAGCCCCAGACAACCTGACCTGGAATGGTTCCAGGGATGGGACCAATCTGGGCAATCTGGGCCAAGGTCTCACAAACCCTATTGCAAACAACTGGCAACGCTTCTTCTGACGCAGCCCGGGATGTGATTTACCTTCTGTGCTGCAAGCATACACTGCCTGCTCGTGTCCAGCTTCTCATCCATCATCACCCCATCACCATCTCACAAGCCTCCTGCTCTCTTACTATCCTTGTAGTCTAGGTGGTCTAACTAAGCAAGGAGTTGCAAGAGATAAGTTCCTTTGTCTCAGCAACATTTTTAACAGTGACCTGCAAGCTGCAAATCCTTTATTCCTAGCATGGGGAATAAAGGACTTAATCCAGCACACAGACTATGCTCACCTTCTTGTAACTCCAATACCATGTCTTTTGCAAACACCCTCAGTAGGTTCATACATCTCCATGAAATATAATCATCTTTTATTTACTTTCAGTGCTGTAGAGATGATTATCTTTTTGATTACCCCTTTACAACTCTCAAATGTTTGCTGAATGCTGGCATACCCTGAGTCTTTTCATGAACTTTTATATTCATCTTGGCATTCCTTTCTAGGGATGATGTTACTACATTCAGCATAGGTATAGGGATATATATAGGTATATATATAAATGCAGCTACAAATACAGATCACATGAGGGTGAATATTCATCCTAGCTGAAATGCACCTGTTATAATTCCTGAGAGCCAAAGCATTCAAAAACTCATATATTGAAAAGTCAATAAAGTTTGACATAGATACAGTTCAATATTCTTCATATTTCATTGGGTCTAGATGAATTGCTGAAGGATTCTCAGCTTTATGTATCATGGTCTTAGAGAATTTCTGTTACACAAAGTCCTTTATCAACTGCTGAACTGTAGAAATAATATAGGATTGCTCTCCAAAATTCAGAGTGGAAAATGTATTTAAACAAGTAAAGCTGTTGCAAGTCCCAAAGACAGACTATTTTAAAGCATCAGGTTATGAGGAAACATTAAAAGGCAGAATCAAATTTAACAACTGAGAATCACTTTTATGATAGCCATAGCTTGCTATGAAACCTATTCTACACACTCACTTAAATCACAATGGTTTTTGTGGTAATTCTCAGCTGTGCTAAGAATATCTTTACAACTATAGGAAAAGTAAGCAATAAATAGACAATAGTTCTGCTTTAGACATGTTCCATGAAAAATGTTTTGAATGATTTGTAATTTATATTCAATCTAAGATATGAAGAGGAAATTTCTAAGACTAAGGCCACCAAAAGGCAAACAGTTAGCAGATATTTTTCAGCCAGTTTCAGAAAAGCATGTACTTCACTGCAAATTTTTGCAGCACACATATGACCATTTTGGCCATCTTTCCTAGCAACACTGTTGGATCTGAGGTGAAAATTGTTCTGTGAAAGTGCTGGACTGGAAACCAGGAAATCTGAATTCTTTCTAGGTTTACACGCAGAGCAGTGAAAGGCCATTCATTTGCATGTGGGTTTAAGTCTCAGAATGAGATGTTCAATATTTCTGCTTGTCTGCCACATGATGTCAGAAACAAGTAAATGCCATGAGTGTGTTCATGTCTGATACCAGATTTTCCTAACACCTAAAACTGCATATGGCATGTCCAGGAACATATACTCAGAAAATATATATTACAGCTTATGGATTGCACATGCTTTTGGGACTCAGTTTCTCTCCCCCTCATTCCTCCAAACAAACTGAATCTTGCCAGAGGGGTGAAAGAGAAAAGAAAAGTTTTTTCAAATATATCAATGATAAAAGGAAAAGCAGGGAAAAGGTGGGCCCACTGCTGAATGATATGGGAGATATGGTAACTGATGATGCAGAGATGGCAGAGTTGTTGAATGCTGCCTTTACCTCAGTCTTCACTCCTAAGACCAGCCCTCAGGAAGCTCAGTCCCTATAAGCAAGGGAGCAGAATTGGAGAGATGTGGACATTCCTCTAGTCAGTCAGGACAGGGTAAGAGATCTCTTATACCATCTGAAGACACACAAATCCATGGGCCCTGATGGGATGCATCCACGAATGCTGAGAGAGCTGGCTAATACTGTTGCTGAACTTCTCTCCATCATCTTTGAAAAGTCATGGAGAACAGGAGAGGTGCCTGATGACTGGAAGAAAGCAAATGTCACTAAAGTCTTCAAAAAAGGCAAGAAGTAGGACCCAGGCAACTACAGACCAGCCAGCCTCACCTCCATCCCTGGAAAGATGATGGAGCAGCTCATCCTGGAGGTCATCTCTAATCACATGGAAGACAAGAAGGTTATCAGGATTTACCAAGGGGAAATCTTGTCTAACTAAACTGATAGCCTTCTATGAAGTTACGACCAAGTCAGTAGATGAGGGAAGAGCAGTGGATGTCATATATCTTGACTTCAGTAAAGCTTTTGATACTGTCTCACATAACATCCTCATAGAAAAGCTCAGCAGATGTGGCATAGATGGCTGGTCAGTGAGGTGGATTGCAAACTGGCTCCACAACAGAGTTCAGAGAGTCATCATCAGTGGCACAGAGTCAACTTGGAGGCCTGGGGCAAGTGGTGTTCCCCAGGGATTGGTACTGGGTCCAGTTTTGTTCAGTATCTTTATCAATGACCTGGATGAGGGCATTGAGAATACCATCAGCAAATTCACTGATAATAAAAAACTGAGGGGTTGGCTGACACCCCTTCAGGCTATGCAGTCATCCAACGTGACCTGGACAGGCTGGAGAGCTGGGTGCAGGCAAACCTCATGAAGTTTATTAAGGACAAGTGCAAGGTCCTGCATCTGGGGAGAAATAATAACAGGCACCAGTACAGTTAGGGGCTGCCCTACTGGAAAGCAGCTCTACAGAGAGACCTTGGGGTGCTGGTGGACAGCAAGTTCTCCATGGAACAACAACATGATCTTGTGGCCAAGAGAGCCAATGGGATCCTGGGATGTATCAAGAAAGCTGTGTCCAGCAGGTCTAAGGAAGTTCTTCTACCTCTCTCTACCTCTCTACTCTGCCCTGGTGAGACCACACCTGGAATACTGCATCCAGTTTTGGGCTCCCCAGTTCAAGAGAGACAGAGAACTGCTGGAGAGAATCCAAGGAAGAGCCATGAGGATGATTAGGGGACTTGAGCATCTCCCCTATGAAGAGAGGCTGAGACCCCTGGGGCTATTTAGTCTTGAGAGGAGAAGACTGAGAGGGGATCTGATCAATGTGCATAAATATCTGAGGGGTGGGTGTCAAGTGGAGGGGGCCAGGCTCTTTTCAGTGGTTCAGAGTGATAAGGCAAGGAACAATGAGTTCAAACTTGAACAGAGAAGATCTCACCTCACCATGAGGAGAAACTTCTTTACAGTAAGGGTGAGAGAGCACTGGAACAGGCTGCCCAGGGGGATTGTGGAGTCTCTTTCTCTGGAGACTTTCAAAACCCACCTGGATGCATTTCTGTACAGACTACTCTAAGTGATCCTGCTCTGGCAGGGGGGGTTGGACTCAATGATCTCTTGAGGTCCCTTCCAACCTGTGATATACTGTGTGATACTGTGATACGTAGTTCCACTGAGTTCTGCAGGGATTATTTCTTTCCTCATCCTTGCTTGAAAATACCTGAGTCTAGGCTTGTAGGTAGCTCTAATTTTATGAGAGCATTTTTATTTGAATTTATTTCACTCAATATTTTTTTGTAGAGGGAGTAAAATGCTGCTTATTTCCTTTGCCAAAATGATGGCAATGAAAACAAAAAGACAAAGAAGAATTTAAATTTTTTAACCAGTTTTTAATAGAATGTACAGAATTATGAAAATATTTCCCATTTCTGGTTTGCACTAAAAAAATAAAGAAAAATAAGGGCTTTTTCAGTAAAAAAGCAGATGGTCTGACATGTGAAGTACAAATTGGAAGGTAACATATGATAATTATTATGATAGTACTGTTAACATTATAAAGGCATCCTTTTCTGTATAGAGTCTGGTAACCACTGGTTATGATTTTTCTGCTGATTTATATGTAGGAACTCAGGAATCTGTGCAACATTTGACAGTATTTTACTTCTGTGAAAAAAGAAAAAAAAAAATTACATGATCATGTGTTATGTTGTTCAGCATTTTCTCTAAAGGGCCCAAACCAAAGATTTATCACTCCCCCGCCCCCTTCTCCCCCCTGCAATACCATATCCAAAATATATGGTCAGATTATTTCAGTTTTTTCACCTTCTCAGAGGTTTGTATTGCTGTGCACCAGTAATATTAGAACATCCTGTTTTCCACCTCCTACAGCCCTTGTACTTTATGTATTTTATACTGTTTACAATTGATTTCCCACTGATAATTCCCATACAACCCAGTAAGCTTCCAGGCATTCTGAACTGTATATGCCTGATGAACTTCAGCTTCTCTGTCAGGCTCAAGCAGCTTACAGACCATAGAATTCTTTGTCCAGAGGGAATAGAAAAAAAGTAAAAAAAAAAAACAAACAAACAAAAAAAAAAGTACAATAAACTCTCTATTCTCTTTATCTTTACTTCATGTCTTGCTGTGAATCGCTAACTTTTTCCCCCCTTCATATTCAAAAGAATCAGACAAGAAAACCTTCCTAATTTCCCTGCAATTAGTCTTGTTCACATGAATTCAGAAGCTGGGAAAAAAAAAAAAAACAACAGAGATTTAAATGAAGACAAAGAATGTTAATACTGAAGAGATTAACAAGCCCTTTGGTGGGAAAGGGGCTCAAGAAATATGGCAGTTGCTTGCTCTTCTTACACTGTCTTCTCCAGACATCTTAACTCATTTTATATTCTCAGTTCTCATTTGTCATAGAATCATAGAATTGTCTGGGTTGGAAGGGACCTCAAAAGGTCATCTAGTCCAACCCCCTCTGCATCTAGCAGGGGGGCCCTCAACTGAATCAGGTTGCCCAGAGCCCTGTCAAGGCTCTGAATGTGGATAGGCTAAGCTACAAAATGCATTTCTGATATTAAAAACATATGATTTAGTTTAGAGGATCATTCCCACAACACACTTAACCCATAGAAGATTTACCCTTCCCATAGCAACGTTCACAATAAGTTCCTGCCTGTACCTATTTCATCATGCCTCTTAAAACCAGATCTATCAATAAATTTTCCTGGGAGTGATTATAAAGGGGAGTGGGCAGGGAGGGCAAAGTGGCCACACCTGGGGTGGGTGGTGGTGAGAGGAGACTCCAACAGAGCCCAGCTGCTCTGGGGTTTGGGTGGAAAAAGGGGGAAAATGGGGTGGGTGGGGTGAAAAAGGGGCAGACTTTGAAACCAGTGTTATTGAGAAAGAATGGATATTAAAATAATATTCAAATATGAATTATTGACTTTTAGTGATTGCTAGATGTTTAATGTGGCTAGTTTCAGGATGTTCCACTGCTCTTGGATATTAGATAATTTACTGACAAACCCAAACATGAATTTGATATGCCAATATTAAGTTCAATAAATGAGGCAGGTGGGGTGGAAATGGCCATGCTCTTTCAGCTACAGTTCACCAGCATTTCTGTATCACTGAGAAACTGTCCCTTCTCCCTTCATCCTGCCACCTTCCTCACACCAGATCTGCTAAATCAATCTCATACTGGCTGAAATACCAGCAATAGGATCAAGTACTGTGCTTGTGTACCAATTATCATTAGGATCTCAGTATTCACTCCCGTGTTACAGAGACAGTTGTACCTTCTTTTTCCCTGCAGTTTGTCTCCTAGAGAATCTATATGATAAGAATTACTGAGGTTATGGCACTAAAAAAAACAAGAATTTGTCGTTAACTTTATTCAGGCCATAAGGAAATATCAACATTTTTTATTAAGAATTTTTCTCTTAAAAGTATAACATTACAGGGTGAGGTGTTCTTCCAAAAATACCTAGTTTTCATAGAAAACAAATCTGAGATTTAAGAATTAAAATTTATCTTAGTGTAAATTTTAGTATACAGAATAGGAAAAAATATATTTAAAAAAATGGAAAATATATATTAAAAATAGTTATGGGGAAAATATCTTTATCTTATTTTAGTTGGAAAAAGGTTATTTCAGTTGAAAAAAATTGTCTTTTTAGAAAGACAGACCATAGAGAATGAGAAAGTTCAGCCTATCAAAATTAAAACTGTTAGTGAGCTTGTTAAATTAGTAAGTGATAGGAGGACTGAGAAGGATGATATGACTTAAATCTGAAAAATTATTAGCAACATCAAACTCAGCCAATATTCACTTGCTAATATGAAATGAAATCTTAAACAGGCATAAAGTTAAGCACATGCTTATCAGCTTTGCTAAACTGTGATGAGTCCAAGCTCAAATGACAGCAAATATTTTTCTTCATTTTTTGTGTATAGAATGAGAGACACCTGAAGGTAGCTGGTAGCTTGATTAATATTTGAAATAATGGTCCATTAAAATGTAAATTAAATAAATGCCACTGCCTGGAAAATAAATGAGATTTTAGCAAATGTCATCAGACCTGGATTCCACTTTCAGCTTCTCAGAGCTCTCATCAGTTGGATTCCAGCCCAGATGAAGTAAGCAGAAGAGCACAGGAACCTAATGAGAATAAATGTGAATTAGTTTAGCACTCTCACGCAGCTAAATTATCCAAAGATTAGTTACCTGTTTGAAGCAGACTATCCAAGAATTTATTCAGCAATGAGTGGGTAGACAGAATTCCATTTTAACCAAACAGGTATTTGCCATGAATTTTATAGAAAGCAATTTTTATTGCATTAGGATTCTTATGATGCTTCAATATTTGGCTTCTTCCATGGAAATCTCCCAGATCCTAACCTATGCAAGATAACATGGGACTAGTCTTAGTGCATGAATGACAGCCTCTTTTTCCCTTTCATCTTTGCAGTTAAATATCCACTGCTTTTCTGAGCAAAGCTTGGTGTGCAGCTCTGAAAAGACTGAAAAGTGGCAACTTCTCAGTCCTGGAAAGTTCAAAGCAGTATTGGAGATGTGTGCTGGGCACTGTGCTCTGGGCAGATTTGTAGGAGGAATCCTCCTACAGTTGTATCTAGGACAGGGAAGACGTGGACACAGCTTCAATGGGCTGGCAAGAAGTAGCAGAATGGGCTGGCAAGAAGTCATGCTTGCACTTAGAAAGCACAACCACCACCACGCCAGCAGCACCAAGAAGTCACAGAAAATTGTGGCCTTCCTGCCCTCTGAAGGAGGCTGCAGCACTGTCTGGACAGGCACTAGACAATGCAATGGTTTAGCAAGTGCTGCATAATAAGGTCGATAGATGTCCATCAGGTCCCATAAATTCAATCCATTCAAATGCCACCCCCAAATGCATGTGTAAAGGTGGCACAGAGGAACATACTGACAATGCAGTTCATAGTCCTGGGAAATGGAGTACAGTCTGTAGGGTAGATTGCAGACCTCCACTGACTTTCCACTTTTGTGTGTCACAGTATCACGGTATATCAGAGGTTGGAGGGGACCTCAAGTGATCATCAGGTCCAACCCCCCTGCCAGAGCAGGATCATATAGGATAGTCCGCACAGGAATGCATTCAGGTGGGTTTTGAAAGTCTCCAGAAAAGGAGACTCCACAACCCTGATGGGTAGCCTGTTCCAGTGTATGTATGTGCAATTTCTTTATACAATCAACTTATTTTCAAATACCCAAGATGTCATGTATAAGCTTTTGTGTGTCTGATGAAAAGAACTGTCAATTCAGCTCTTGGTTCAGGTACAACCCTTAATTCAAGTGCAATCTTCTGCCAAGACCAGTGGCCTACACTTTTAACTTGCAGTGAATATGAAGAGAGAAACAGCTTTCCAGAATCCTATGAAGCTCTATGTTTCCCTGGGGAAACATACCTCTAATAACTGTAACCATTTTTTTATATAACTAACATAAACTGCTTTTCTGTTAATAGCGCATCTTCTAGCAAGATTAAAACATGAGGTAAAACAAAAGTTCTTCTGAGTTATTGAAATATAGCATAAGCACATGGCAAAACTCTTTATATTACTAAATTTCAACCCTTGGTGCACATTAGGGAAAATAGTTTCCTGCTTGCTTTGAGCCAACTTAATGTAGTGGGAACATGGATGAGAGAACATGCCTTTGCTCCAAACCACTGAGTTTCACCCTCCACTGCATGGAAGTGCCTGCTGTCAGAAAGCTGAGTGCTGATTTTTTATTTTTTGACAGAGAAAAGAAAAAGCACAGAGTGCAATACACTAATATTTTCACTCTTCCTGAAAAATATCACAGAATTTGAACTGTCCAGATGTTAGAGTGCAGTCATGGGACTTGGGAGTTGATCGTTTATTTTACCACAATACCACAGGCTTCTTGGGTGACCTTAGGAAAAATTTTTCTATGAATAACATTTTACAAATTATTTTAATACTTGATAGTATCTACACCCTGAACTTCAGAGAGCTAATTTCAATATCCTAAAATGGCACTGTCAGGACCAGTTTTACATTGTTTTGTAGGAAAATTCTGACTTTGAGCTTTTAAATGGCATCTAAGGTAGATCCCTTTGTAACTGAAGATAAATGGTGTGAAGATTCCCTTTAGGATTAAAAAATCTATAAAAGAACTTAGGTTTATCTGTTACTAGAACTAAATAATCATAATATACCACCTACACAAAAGGGTATAAATTCAGTTATGTAAGAAAATTACTTTGAAGTTTTCATTTTACAGAACCAGATATAAGGGAGGTAACATTTGCCAGAGATAACACAACTTTGCAGGCAAGTTGTCCTCAACCTAAAATCTGACCAGGTTCCTTTTGAAGTCCTCCCCTGAAATGTAAATAATAATAACAATAATATTTAAAAAAAAAAAAATAATAGTATTATCAAGAATGAACACAAGATTGGTGTAATTAAAATCAAACCAGCATTAGTGAGCTTTATCCAAAGCAGATCAAACTGTTCAAAGAAATACACAGCTTTGGCTGGGTACCAGCTAATAGAAAAAGTACGTAAGTGTAGAGCCAAAGGAAAGCAATAAACCATTACTTCACCCCTTGTGTACAGATGAGTTTAATTTCTTAATGTTTTGTTTTTCAGAGCAGGCAGATTGCCTGTCATATAGATTTGTTGCAGAACAACATTTTATTTTGTCCACCAGAGTCTATGGATAGGCATCAAAGCAACACAGTCCTTCATCCCTCACCCTTCTACCCAGCCAGCACTACCAGCAGCTGGCTGCCTTCAACTGCAGGTGACAGCACTGGACTTGTCACAGCTTCGTATAGATGTGCCTTCCCTCAACTTTAACAAGGGGATGAGGTGGGAGTTAGCACATGCATAGCTGTGTGTCTCAGAGACTTTGCATGAAACTCAAGAAGCCTAATGTGGGGAAGGCCTCCCCCAAAGGTTCTCCTCAAATTCATTGGGTGGTCATTATGAACAAAACGAGCTAATGCTAACTGCTCTCCTGTTGTTGTCTCCTATCTTCCTTGGGAAAAAAAATTAAGCAGATTTTTTTTCAATATCTAATAATCTAATCACTGGTAAAAATCAGTGCTTTAACTGGTACATTACTCTGATCACAGCCAGAAAACCACTGATCCTTGCAAGGAGAATCATGGATAGATGAAGAAAGCTTTATTTTTGCCAACAATAATCTAGTAAGTTTAAAGCACCAGCTATAGTTTCTGACACTTGAATTCAACAAAAGGTGAAACTAGTCTCTGTGGCAAGGACTTGTCTTTGTTCTTTGCCTTTGGACACATTCACACAATAGAACCATGACTCTGATTTCTAAGCACTACACAAAAATAGCTGTTATCTGATTAGAAAGTAAAGACTAAGCTCATGTCCTTAACATGAATCTGATTTTGCTCAGTTTTCACAATATATTCACAATCTGAAAAAGCAAGAGAAGCATACCTGGCAGAAAAGAGATGATGACCCCTTTGCCTTGAAAATATCATTTGAATTCTAGAAGCACAAAGGAAGAGAAATTAGGCCTGTTTTTTATCTTTACCTGAGCTTGATTAGGTCATAGAAAGTTCAGGTAATACTCATGCCTCACAGCCACAATCATCACAGCAGTAGAGAAACTAACAGAACAGAAAGAAATGAACAGAAATTAAAACTTTTTAACGAATATTCCAGCTGTCTGATTGCAAAGAAAATGTTCAAAATAAAAACTATCTGGAAGTATTTCCACACATTTTGTTCTGATTAGCATCCAAATAATGTAAGTCAGCAGCACAGCTAGTCAAAACCATTACCAGAGAGCCCTCCTCTGACTTAAGATGTTTTGAGAGGAAAGATTTAATTTAAAAACTGTGATAACCATGCATTTAAATATTTTAAGTTGTAATTATGCATCATACTGCGTAAACAGTCTTCCTTGTCTTATTTCTTTCTGAATTGACTGAGGGTTTTTTGTTTGCTGCTCTTTTATTTTAAGTTAATGTCATTGCAAAGTAAGGTGGTACAAATGGAGCAAAGAGTATTTCCTGGCAAATGGCTGGTATTTGCCACTGTTTGCAAAAATTACTCCTGAGGAGCGTTGAGGTGGGGAGTGAAGGTCAGAAAGGTTAGAAATGGTTAGCCAAAGACATTCTGGGGTGATCTCATTTCCAGAAGTGATTCACCATCCTGGACCCACAATTGAAAATCCCAGTTTGCACTGCTTGCTTGTGAGTTCACAAAGAGAAGGAGAGTGATGTCTCAATGTTAGGATGTGTATTTTTCCACCTGCAAGTATGTGAGGATGCACACAGCCAAGCAGCACATCTGTAAAGCAGGAGAAGTGTTCGGCATGCACTTCCCTTGGAATTATCACTTCAGAAAAGTAGTGAAAACAGCCAGAGTAACACATCTCGAGTGTTGTGTCCAGTTTAGGGCACCTCAATATAGGAGAGAGGTGGAGGTGCTGGAGCAAGTGCAGAGGAAGGCAATGAAGCTATGAAGGGTCTGGAGAATAAATCTTATGAGCAACTGAGGGAGCTGAGGCTGTTTAGTTTGGAAAAGAGGAGGCTGAGGGGAGTCCTCATTGTATTCTACAACTACCTGAAAAGATGTTGTGGAGAGGCTAGTGCTGGTCTCTTCTCACAGGTAATTAGTAACAGAACAAGAGGGAATAGCCTCAAGCTATGACTGGGTAGGTTTAGACTGCACATTGGGAAAAAAATTTTCACAGGGAGAGTAGTTAGGCATTGGATGGGCTGCCCAGGGAGGTGATTGAGTCACCAACCCTGGATGTGTTTAAAGGTTGTTTGGATGTGGTGCTTGGGGATATGGTTTATTGGTTGGGCTTGGTGATCCTGAAGGTCTTTTCCAGCCTGGATGTTTCTGTGATTCTCAGGTGCAAAAGAGGAGCAGCAGAGTCCCACATCTGTCTTGACTGTCCAGCCAATGCATTCCTTAAAGGAGTTTCTTGCTGGGAATATGCTGGATATTTAAAAGATGACGGATAAAAAGCTAAAAACTAAGATGTGAAATGCCACTTCATTTTTTTAAGTATCCAAGATCATTACTGGCTTCTAGAAATGAGTGATAATATCTTCAAGGACATGTAGGGCTGAACTGGAATACCTGCTGTGCTTACAGTATGTATATTTCAATTTATTCTGACTGAGAGAACACAGGTTACAGGAAGCCAGATGTATACATAAAGAGGCATTTTGTACAGTTGGTGAAGGGATGGCTGAAGTGTATTGAATTGCAGAGTGGTGTTAGGAAAAGCTTCTCTATGAAAAGGGTGGTGAGGTGTTGGAGCTGCCCAAGGAGGTGGTGGAGTCACCAGCCCTGGAGGTGTTCATGAGGCATGTAGATGTGATTCTTCAGGACACAGTTTAGTGGCCATGGTAGTTGGGTTATGGTTGGACTCAAAGGTATAAAAGGTCTTTTCCAGATTTAATGATGCTATGATTCTACAGGGGTGCTTTTACCACTTATTCCCAGTTATGCTTACTTCAGTCTCCAATACAGTCATTGAGATCTTCCCCTACTCAAATTTGGATCTGATGCCCATGTACTAGGCCCAGAGAACTACTCGCGGTAGACTAGTGCAGCTGTCCTTCTGGAAGAACTCTCTCCTCTTGACTTTTCTTTGTAACTCATGCACTCACTGTGGCAGGTACTGTTCCTGTTTAGCTGTAGGAGAGTTCAACTCTGCAAGCTGAACCCATTGGTTCATCTTCAGCGTAGCAGCATCTTGGCTTCACACAGCCTGCTGTCAGGAGCAAGCTGCTCCCACACACACAACCCCAAAAAATCCCTCTGGGTTGAGGTAAAGAGTTTACTGAGATGATAACACTATACAATTACCTTAGAAGAAGGCGTGTGGGATTTTGGTTTATCGAACTTAATACTGGCATATCAAATTCATGTTTGGGTTTGTCAGTAAATTATCTAATATCCAAGAGCAGTGGAACATCCTGAAACTAGCCACATTAAGCATCTAGCAATCACTAAAATCAATAATTCATATTTGAATATTATTTTAATATCCATTCTTTCTCAATAACACTGGTTTCAAAGTCTGCCCCTTTTTCACCCCACCCACCCCATTTTCCCCCTTTTTCCACCCAAACCCCAGAGCACCTGGGCTCTGTTGGAGTCTCCTCCCACCACCCAGCCACCCCAGGTGTGGCCACTTTGCCCTCCCCACCCACTCCCCTTTATAATCGCTCCCAAGAAAGGCTGAAGCCCTAAACTGAGTCTACCTGGGCTGAGGAATCCTTCTCTCATTGCTGGTGAGTTCCCATGGTGCACACTGGGTGATGGGGGAGCAAAGCCCAGGGGGGCCACCTGGCCCCCCTGGTTAGTTAGGAACAAAGTTGACAACTGCTCCAATATCATCTCATAGGTGCTGGCTGGGTCTCCTTAGTGGAACTGAGCTCCTCTGTGTGGTAGCTTGGCTGGTTGAGGGTCTTGCCCCAGGTTCTGGGATGGGTCCAAAAATGGTGGTGGTGGAGCAGGAGCTGTTTAGGAAAGATGGCGTAGGGGCAGGAGGTGCTTTGGGATGATGAAAGAGGGGATGGGTATAGGGGGGTGGAATGGAGCAAGAGCTGCTTTAGGAGGATGAAGTGGGGGATGGTGGGGGAGGCAGGAGAATTAAGTTAGATGACCTTCAGAGGCCTCTTCAGCTCTGGTGATTCCATGATCTGGTTCCAACCCCATTGCCATGGGCAGGAACACCTTCCAGTAGACCAAGTCAGCACCTTTAAGGGCTTGTTTGTTTTACAGTACATAGAAATCAAAGCATATGGTAGCTATGATGAGCTGATGGATTTTTGGATTTGAAGCTACCTTATTTTGAAAATAAGGTCTTCTGCATGTTGACATAAGAACTGACATGATTACATGAAATTCAAGAGTGAATAAAAATTACTGTCATAAGAACTGTTTAAAATCCTACTGAATTTGTGGGAAGGGTTTGGCTGTTTAAAAACTATTGCTCAGCAAAAGTTAGTCTTTGTCTGAAGTGTAGGTAGCGGAAACACTGAAGTTAAGTCAGAACTCAAAGACAAATTTTCTTACCAATATATTAAATTATGTCATTCTAGAAAGAAAATTCCATAATCCATGCTTAATTTTTGCAGCCTGACTCAATAAATTTTGATTCAGAAAAAGCTTAGGAAGAATATTCTGTAAGAGCTGGGCTAGATGATCTTCAGAGGTCCTTTTCAACCCCTACCCTTCCCTGGTTCTGTGATTCTGTGACAGGAATTTGTTAATAGCTAGCTTTGCTTCAAAAAGACTCAAATATGTGGAAATAAATACTCCTGTGTCTACTGATGTAATTTTTTCAGAAATATGTTGATTTAAAGGTGATTATTTCAGCAACTAACCTCATAATTTTGAGTCTTATATTTAAAGAGATTGCCTTTACAAGCCTTCATAGTACCTCAAAAAATCAAGTTTGGCTTCTGAGCTAGAGAAATGGTAACTGCCATAGTAAGTGTGAACCACTTGTTGGAATTCTGCTGTGCCTTTGCAGGAAATAAAGGTAAATATGTAAAGAAGGACAATTCCTTAATTTACTTCCTTTTTAGCAGCTCTTCTCAGTGAGGTCAAAATGAAACATGCATTGTGATATAATAAGGAATATTTTATCACTACAAATTTGTGTTTCAAGCCTTGGTGCAGCTGCAATTGAGAGTTTGTACACATGTGGAAGGGTTGGTGTTTGTATTCTAGCATCTCTTTAAAGTGACAGCTGAGGTTTTCAGTCACAAGTCTCCTTGTAGATTCCAAGCTGCTGTCTTTTTATTTCAAACATTTTATCCACATTTCCTGCACAACTTGGAGATTGATAATTTGGGACAAAATAGTTTGAGTTATGGATATGAACTACAGCACAGGAAGCTCCATCTCAACATGAGGAGGAACTCCTTTACTGTAAGGATCACTGAGTGCTGGAACAGGCTCCCCAGAGAGATTGTGGAGTCTTCTTCTCTGGAGACTTTCAAGACTCCTCTGGATGCATTCCTGCACTAGATTCTATGGCCCTGCTCTGGCAGGGGTGTTGGACTTGATGATCTCTTGAGGTCCCTTCCAACCCCTGACATCCTGTGACTTGGATTGCATTTTTTAAAGACTCCCAAGATGATGGCTCAGAATTAAGGCACCCAAAAACATTACCTCCTTATTAGTATTGCCATTATCTCTTCAAGTCCCAATTTCCCAGTAGCCTGTTGAGCTAAAGGGTGTACCACTATAATACTTCATGGCCTGTGTAGAATCTTTTAATCTATGCAAGCAGCTGAGGCTATTTGTCCTATTGGAGAGGCCACAAATGTCTATTGTATAGATTTAGGTCAACCAGCTGAAAATTCAGCCAAGAACACAAGAGAACAGGACTCAAAGCTCCAGTAAGCTGTCAGCTGCAGGAAAGAGGTAATGAACACTTGTCTTAGAAAATCACACAGAGAACCAGACATCACTGTGTTAGGTAGTAAGATGAGTTTTTCCTAACAGCTTTCCAAAAAGGCTTTACATTTATATCTGGTTTTGATGCCTCAGAATCTGGTATCTTTCTTGACTATAAATATACTTATCTTCCCATGTGAAATGTTTTGAAATTTTCTGATGAAAAGCACAAAATATGTAGTCTTCTATTTTTGGAGAAGCCTAAGGTGAGATAATACTCTATGCATTGAGATTTCATGGTTCCAAAGACTGGATTGGCCTCACATCAAAGAGATGTTTGCACATTTTAAGAAGTCTGTCAATTCCACAGCTGCTGATCAAGGAAAAATAGTAAATCAGCTAGCAGCAATTGCAGCTGGGGAAAGACAACAGCAAAATTGCAGTGAAGCAATTATGTCGATTCCAAGCTTGAGCACAGGTTCCTTCTTTCTGAGAAATTCAACACACCAAAATGTCTTCACATTATTCTTGATTTAGCTAATTCAATTGTAGACAAAAATGATACTAGATGAGTCAAGCACACCATCTGTACTCACACTCTGAATCAGGGAGTGGCAAACTCACAGAAGTTTGCCTCCACATTTCATTTCCATAGTTAAAGCAAAAGGCAAATTTCCCATTTAGCTTTTAGACAGCTTAGAGTTGAACATATCCAAGGGTTACAAGATTTGCTGAAAGTATGCTGCAGAGATTAAATAAAGATTATCTAAGAATTCAAATTTGAACCCATGCTAATTTATTGGTAAAGGGCTAGCTGAGACATGTTATGGTTGCTTTCTTCCATCTACTGAAATATGCATGCTTAGATTTGGCCAAGTATTGGTAGGTAATATGCATTAAGTGCCAGCCAATGAAATCTCATAGACTAATTATTCCTTGGCTATGGTTACTCAGAAAGTGTCATCAAATTGAAAAAAGCAGGCCTCATCCTCTGGCAGATACAGAGAGCCCTAATTCTAGCTGGATTCCCATAAAAGCACAACAATGTGGTCTGTAAGAGGCCAGACATGAGGCCTCTTGGTGTGTTTTTAACTGGTGAATTGTGTGTTTGACAACATGACTGAAGCACTGAACATTCCTGAATAATATCTTACTTAGGGATCTCTCCCTCATTGTTTTTGAGATGATATTGTAAATATAATTATTGTAAATATAATGAAGAATACAATCTTCCTCACTGCAGAACTTGTTTCTTCTATTCCTTTCTAATTTGGTCACAATTCTCTTACCCCACAAATGTCTCACTCTGTTAGGAAAGACTATCTACCTGAAGTTAAACAAGACATTCTCTTATCCATACCTTAGCCTATGAATAAATGCCTTCAGAAGAGATGTATCTAATTAGGATGTACCATTTTCAAGGGAAGTTGTCTGGAAGTCATCTGATCTCTATGTTACATTTAATGTATTATTCCACTAATGTAATTCTTAGCAAAAATTCTGGAACATCTTTTTTAGGGAGTGAATGGAAAGGAAAGAAATACAACCATGGTCAACGTAAAATTAAGTGATTAATGATCTCAGGGAAAAAAATAGTAGTAGCCAAAAAGGGTATGGACTATTATCTAATGGACTAAAGACTGCAGTTTAAGTCTGTCAGTAATTACTGTGTTGGGAACAAGAATGCACAGAGTTGGATAATCATTTCAGAACAATATTTTTCTCAGAATTTGTGCCCAGTAATTTACTAGTCTGAAGCTTGCTCTGGTAAACACTTAGCTTACATGGCAGATGTTGTAAGGAGCAGATTCAAACCAAAAGAGACTGGTGCTTGTAAAACACCGTATGATTTTTTTCGTGTATATATAAACTGTCGAAGATATTAAGACAAGAAGACAAAAAAGGGACCAACATAACTGAGTCACCTCTATGTACTGATTTCAATGGAACTGTGAAGTCAGAATTTGACTTGAAGGTATTTACTTCAGGATTAATAATTAAATTATTAAATATGCTTTTCTCCCAATTTGAAGTGCTTACCACTGCCTTAGGGGGAAAAAGTATTCTGACAAGATTTTCTTTTTCACTGACACAAAGGCAATCAGAGATGTTTAAACAGTCTCATCTGTATTACTGAGCCAGGTAGATCCTTAGATGCAGGCTTTTTTATGCTGGATTGTATAATACTGTAAAAAAAAATGTTGACATTAGGTAATAGATGGATGGAGACAATTTTAGGAAATGGAAGGGTAATATCAATGCAGGTGGAGATAAGGATGAGCATGATGTGGCTGTATACACCACATGGCTTCCCTCTCTGTAGAGTTTGATATCCAAGATAACATTTAGAAAGGACTTAAAAGAAACTAATACACAGATTTAGGGTGCCCAGCAGAGACCGTCACTTCAATAGTTCCTGATTGATACCACGGAGAGCGAAGGGCAAGTCTATGTGGCAGTTTAGGCTGGGTGCCCCCTGCCACTGCTACATGAGATACACCTCTGGTGTCCTGGGTGCCCACCCAATAGGGGTGGACACAGGAAACGGCGTATTTCTACCCATAAATCCTGCTCCCTATAAATCCATCTGCAGAGTCATATTCTTCCTCTTTCTTCCTGCTCTGCCCCTGTGGGAGATGCTCTCTCTTATTGGGTAACGGTGGGGGAGTATCTCAGGCCACTTAGGCCTGTCTAGGCCTAATGCCAGGAGGAGAATGGAGGGAGGGCAGTCTCAGACCTGGCCAGCCTGAGACTTGCCTAGCAGTGGGAGAGGGGAAAGAAAGAGCCCTGGGGGTTTGGGTAGACCCTCAGGTGGGAGGAGGGAAGGATTGGAAGCCTCTGGGAATTATGTAAGGGACTGTGTATGCTTTGGGATATTCTTTGCCACTATGCTTTGTAGTTTTTCTGTAGCTTCACCAATTGCTTTTCCATTTAAACTTTCCATCGCTGTCCAATCCGTTTGTGTGTCATTCTTTTGTCCCTCTCAGGGCAAGAGATGTTCTGGCTGGCCTCAAACCAGCACAGATTTTTTTTCTTTTTTTTTTTTTCTGGAAGCAAATGAAGGCTGTATTTACAAGCAGAGAAATGCAATGAATATGTACAAATATACAAAATTCACAACATTTACAAATATATACAATCAACAGAAAAGCACAACCAATCTCCCTTTGCTTCCCCCCAAAGGGGACCCTTCCCAAAGGGGCCTCCCTCTTCCAGGAGCTTCCCCCCACACCCTCCTTGGACAGAAAGCAGAGTTAGTTAGAGCAGAAAGTTGTTAACTTAGCTGCCAAGGTCAGTACATGTTATCTTCAGCCAGAAGGGAAGAAAAACAGCAGCCAGCAGCCCAGCAACTGCCCCCACTGCAGAATGCAGAATGTGCAGAGTGCCCACTTTGTTTTGGGTAATAGTTCTTAAACATTTCTATCTATCCAATGGAAGTGTTTAGAACAATCAGTATTTTGCTTTCTTACACCCCATAGTGACTTATTTACACTCTTTCACTTTCTCTGTTTTGAACTTTGCAAGGAAAAAATTAAAAAGACAGTTTCAAACCATCACAGTCTGCCACTATTTATATAGACAAAGTCTTTTCATAAGACCTGGATTGGATTGAGGAATAAAGTATGTTAAATATTTTATTATTTATCTTGTATGGCTTTTGACAATCTGGAGAAGAGATGGGAATCTTCTGGATAAGCATCTTCTCTATTATTTTAACTGTATCATTGATTGTAACCATATCTAGTATGTTGTTACTGCCCACTACAGAGGCCTATGGGAAGATGATAGCTTCTCTGGTACTGTGAACAGGTTTCATAAGAACACCCTCTACAGTAATTCTGCGTGTCCTGTTAAAACAATTACTTTTGAAAGTCTGCTCATGTAACGAACTAGAGCTAGGGGAAATGGCTAAAAGCTATCCAAGTTGACTGCAGTTGTAGGAATTCTTTACAGTATCGTCTTCCTCAGGCAAATGGATGTGGTATCATGTAGCATGGGAGCACAAAAAGGTAAGATTAAAGATAGTCTCTAAAAATGTCAGCAAAAAGGTGATTAATAGAATAATTTTTAATGAGATATTAGCAATGTGTATGAATGATGCTGAAGTAGCCAAAGCAAATTATAATGCTAAAAACTGGGAAAGGGCCAGTCCATGAGCACTGGAGCTATTTGAGACAGGTTTCCCATGCACCCATGTCCTATGCCACTGTCTAGTGCAATCACCTGCTTCTGCCACTTCTTCAGCACCTCCAAAACCATCTCTGGAGCCATCTTACTGACCTGTCCCTGCAGCTTCTCCTAAATCCTGCTGTTTCTGTCCCCATGCACACATACTCATTTGATAAGTTAGTTGTATAGTGATCACATCTTTCTTTCGTGGGTGTGACGCTACACATTGAGAATATTTCTGAGCTATTTGGTTTCTACTGGTGTGTTAGCAAGCAAACACAGCTTGATGAACTTGCACTGCAGCGAATCCCTCAACATCAGTGAGAAGTCAGGGCTCTCTTATCTGCCTATGACCAATTTTTATCAGTTTCACAATTTTCAACATCTGTGTAATAATGATAAGAAAACCTGATGTAAGGCATTGATATTCAGGTCTAAACTATATATGCAGTCCATTCTTATATTTTCATTTCAGTCTATCTCTGACACAAACATAAACACAGGCAATTTAAACATATACTAGAAACAAAAGCCCCCTGCTTTCAGAGGTTTCAATGGGTGAACTGGAGTTGGATCCCCATTGGCTTTCTATGGACATGGGCATGACAAACAATTTTGTTCTATTATCGTCTACAACTGGTTTAGAGAAAACAGACTTTTTAGGTGCTTTCTCTGTGCTATCTTGTCCTGTCTTCAAGGAGTAGCAAGTAGATTCTTTCTGCAGGAAAGTGCCTTTTATCTTTTTATTATTAATTTTATAAACAAAATCCTTAGTGAATAGAAGTATTTCACCTATAACTTTCCTCTTTACTCTCCTTGTGTTGCTTATTTTTCATGAAAGGCTTGTCAAGATGAGAAGCTATCACAGAAAGGTTTCAAAATTTCCCCAACAATTGACTCATTCATAATAAAATTGTGCTGGCAGGCAAGTAACTCCAAAAGTCCCTCGATGTGCCATGACAGTTTTTACACACCTCTTGACAATACTTGCCAAGCAGTTTTCACAGCCTTGAAGTTTCTGTCAAAAGAATAGAGGGAGGAATGAGAAACCCAGGGATTTTGACCACATGAAATGCAAGTCGATTTTTCTTCCTCCAAGGTGAAATGCTAGCCTAAAATTGACACATGAAAGACATACAAGGAGAGATACTTGCTCTTCTGAGAATGTCTTCTTCTCAGAACTTAAATAAGGTCATCCTGGGTTCAAGGTGTACAGTGAAATTAAGCCCTTTTAAGTTATTATTCCTGTTATAGAAGAAAGGGGGAGGGAAGTGTTTATCCTGTATCAGTGGAAAGGTTTAGTGGTATTCTTCTCCAGTAGCACCTACTAATGGTCATATAAACAGGAGTTGCTCTTTACAGTGTTATTTTGTTCTCCTCAATGGAACATTAATGCCTACTAAAAGAAGAGCAAAAATTTATGTATATAATGTCTGCATAATCTGATGGCTGTATACTATTTATTCCTTAAGCATCTGACCTGAAATTTTATTCTCATTGCTTGACATTTTAGGTCTTAATATAGAATCAGAGTTACTGCTAAAAAACAGAGTATGAGAATGAATTAATTCACTGTGCTTTTTCTCTTCTGAAGCCCTCTTGAAAGCTCTTCGTGAGTTTGAGACACTTGAAGAGGGGAAAAAAACCCCACACATCTGGAGTAGACAACAAAACAGGCATCAAATTTGCCACTTTATGTCACTGAATACTACAATCAAAAGAAATGTCATCTACCTCACATCAGAGCAGGTAAATTTATATGCCCACTTGGCTGCTGTGTTAAACTTCAGCATATTTAACAATAAAAGAGCTTAATGCTGCTTGCTCCAAGACAGAAGAATGCAATCTTTCTGTGGTACTAATCTAGACAGGGACTGAACAGAAAGGTAAGGCTATGGAGTTAGGTAGGTTGTCTCTTTCTACCCAAACCCTCTTCATGTTGCTGCAAATCTGTCTCACTCACAGATGACCATACCATCCTTCCAGAAACATTTCCTTTTGCTATTATTTACACTTTCTAGGAATGGCTCAAGAGAAGGCATTGGAAGTGCATTATACTATCAAATATGCTTCACAAATGACTTGTGGTTTAAATGATTTAATGATGCAGGGTTGCTGTTTCATTGGCTGGACAGATTTGGTCAAATGCCTTAACAGCACTTGTGGACATTACCACTAGTTGAGAGTGGCTATTCAATTCCATGTTCATAGCCCTTCTTAGTCAAGTTGCTGTGTGACTGTCAGAAGAAAACAGATTGCTGTTCATTTTAATCAGTTAGATCACAGTTTTATTGAACATGCCTGTTTGATATGATTGCATCTTGTGCAACTGAGGGAAATGAGACAAAAAGAGCAATTTTATATCATGTAGATAATAACAGATGCACCCCTCAGAATTCATTATAGAAATCTGTTTTGCAGCCGTATGTTCCACTTCATCTGAAATTCTTTTGTTCTCATCAGCCTCTTCCTGTGTGAAAATACCACTTTGCATTTTGCAGGCAGCAACTAATGGAATCTAATATTACTTTTTCCGTATCCTTGGATCCCCTGCTAAATATTGAAAACTAAGAAGCCTGGTTTTCCATAATCTATTAAAATAACCTCCATGTAGTCACCTGTTTGTAAAGCACCAGGTATGTTTACTCTCTACATTACTATATACCCTCTAATAACTGGGAGTGGGAAAAAAAAAGCCCTTTAGCAGTAAATAATTTTTTAAATATTTTTTTTCCCTGGATCATTCTTCTGCCTCAGTCAAAGCCTTCAGCTCAGCCTTGGTGTCATTTTAGTTTAAGGTGTGTTCAAATCTGTAGCCATTCAGATTCCCTTAGGATTTACGTATGTGTATGAATCAGGATTGTGCTCCTTTTTTCCTCATGACCTTTTTTTAAATGTCTACGTGACTGTGCTGACTAATATGTATTTTATTGGCTTGATCCTTAGCTGATGTATATTCAAGCAGCTGCACAGATTTTAATGGAGTTGTGCCAAATTACATTACTCCAATAGTTTGGCTCAAATCCTATCCCCTTTGACATCATTGGTAAAGCTCCTGTCATCTTCAAGGCAATTATTTCCATGTATATGCCAGGCATATAGAGACCCTCCTCAGCAGGAGGTCGCTCAGTCAGGCGAGTAGTATGGTGCCTCAGAGGCATCGCATTCATCCTGTGAGGTCTGCTGGAGGTCAGCACTAAAACCTGAATTTGTTGACTAGATAAAAAAGGAATAAAGGAAAGGCTGAACAAATATGAATTAGCTTTGACAAAAATCGTTCAAAAATGTTTCTGTGTAAATTTGAGCAGTGACTTGGAGCATTTCCTTGCTTTTCTGTCTCTCCCTTATAAAGTCACTGGCTTCCTTAAATATTTCCCTTTAGCCTTTCTGTAATTAGAAATCAGTATCTTCTCTGGGTCAATCCTGAGGCATATACACCTTATAAAGTTGTTAGCTTGAGCACTGGGAACCAGTCATATGTCTATCTGCTCCTCACACCCTGTCCATGCAGTATCTTAACTTCTATTCAAAGGTACCTTGCAACATCCTCATCCTTTCATTTTCTTTCAGCCACTCCACCTGCTCTTGGAGACGGTATTTGTTTCTTATATTCCTATGTCTACAGCAGTTACAACATTAGGATCCCACAGAGTTTTATTTCTCATCTCTGACACTTGCGTGAGGTTTCAACATCAGCAAATGTAGTTGCTGGCATAAGGCCTAATGTCTATAGTACCTATCCATACTTCGAAGTGAACGTCTTCTCTGCATAAACCTTTCTACCTCTCCCAAGAGCCTTTCCTTCTTTCTGCTTCATTGTGAGAACTCAAGCCCACATTCAACTCACAGTACATCAAAGGCTTGATTCTGTAGCCCATTGTTTGCCTAATTCCTTTAGATTATCTCACAGCATAGACTGTTGGAGAAAACAGTTAGATAATTTAATTATCTTCTGCTTATTTTTCAACCCAGATAAATCTCTGATGTGCATGACCTTAGACCTCCAAAGTCTATCACATCTGCTTACATTTATTTAGACTAAATTTATTAAGATGAAGCAGTATCACAGTATATCAGAGGTTGGAAGGGACCTCAAGAGATTCAGGTCCAACCCTCCTGCCAGAGCAGGATCACTTAGGGTAGTCTGCACAGGAATGCATCCAGGTGGTTTTTGAAGTCTCCAGAGAAGAGCCTGTTCCAGTGCTCTTTCACCCTCACTGGAAAAAAGTTTCTCTTCATGTTGAGGTGAAATCTTCTACATTCAAGTTTGTACCCATTGTTCCTTGCCTTATCAGTGTGAACCACCCAAAAGAGCCTGGCCCCCTCCACTTGACACCCACCCCTCAGGTATTGATAGACATGGATCAGATCCCCTCTCAGTCTTCTCTTCTCCAGACAAAATAGCCCCAGGGCTCTCTAATATATCTTCATAGGGGAGATGCTCAAGTCCCCTAAACATTCTTGTGGCTTTGTTGGATTCTCTCCAACAGTTCTGTTTTTCTTGAACTGGGGAGCCCAAAACTGGATACAGTATTGCATGTGTGGTCTCACCAGGGCAGAGTAGAGAGGTGGAAAAACTTCTCTAGACCTGCTTGACACACCTTTATTGATTCACCCAAGGATCCCACTGGCTCTCTTTTCCTGTAGTACAGGTTTAAATAGTATCTTGCACAATCATACCCTGATGTGAGAAGAATTTTGAGATCAGAGAAGTATTTTCATTCACTTAAGAAAAAAAGTGTGATCCTTTTTATTTTCTTGGTTTAGTTTGACTTGGCATTTTATTATCAGGAGGAATTTTTTATTGCTGTGGGTTTTTTCTACTTCATAGAGACAGATCACCTTTTTCATTTGTTTGAAATTTCTACTTTCCTCAGTCTGGACAGCAAATCAAGAAGTCAATCATTCAGACAATACTATCTAGCTCTTCTAAATTCCATTGAAATGCCAACAATAATAATAGATTTCTAGTCCTATTTCAGCAGAGGACATATTTAAGCTATTGCCTTGTTAGAGTAGAGGTATGCTAAATGATAAAGACACTCTCTCACGCATGTTTGGAGAGAGCAAAAGGATTTCTACTTCTTGTAAAGCTGGGAGAGCCTGATAACACAGATGATTTTTAATCTGAAAGCTAGACTTTCATCACGTGCAGCTTTTATATCTTCAGAGACAGATATTGAGGCTCTGAAATGTCAGAAAAACCTTCCAGTGGGGAAAAAAGGTGTAAATTACACTTGTTAACAGTGAAGGGACAGATACAAAATCCACATCAAAGTGTTATGAACTATATCGCAGGCCTAATATAACATTAATGCCATTGAAAACACAGTGACATAAAAGCCTAATATAGACATTACCAGCCAAGGCTGAAATAAAGGCAGGAATGTTATCATTGATAGTATGGGTATAAACATATCAGTCTTAAATTAACAACTTTTGATTTATAATACTAATAAAACAATGGATATATATTTAAATAATGTCAGTTCTTGCTCATTGCCAGCCTTTGTATCAGTGTTTATATGGGATCTCATAAAGCAGCCAAATACTTCCTGTGAACTTTTAGGAAACGGTGCACAGATGACCATAAACGTGATTCTCCTGCATAAATCAGGTCTGTGCATTCACAAATTACATCAGTAATTTGTAGATGTAAACAGAAATAGCTTGGCTATGCATCAAATGCACCAAGTAATGACAGAGTCTGGAAGTCTGCATGTGTGTGATGTTAGAGCACAGAAGGCCAAATAATTTTTTTTAAGCGATGTTCATCATGCTTAGGACTCAAAGTTCTCTTAAGGATAGAGACATACTGTGGTGGAAGGGCCATGGCATGGCCCAGTACAAATCCAGACAGGCCTTAAGATGTATAGACAGAATCCCTTTCTCTCCCCTCCTTCCTGCAGAAAAACAGGGCAATGTGGGAAAAGAAACAAAGGAGACAGGACTCCTGCCTGTCTGGTAAACAAGATGTTTACCTGGCATGAGACTATGTTAGCTGACCACTGCTCCCCCAGATACAAGGTCCTTGCTTCTGCCTTTTATGGTCATAGCCTGGCAGAACGCTTTTCCATCGGGCAGCTACACGTCAGCTTCAGTGCCCCATTGGATCAAGCCTTGCTGTCTCGAGTTGGAGTGCCTGGTCCAGAGCCTGGGATAAAGCCATGAGCCATACATGTGCAAGCCAGAGAAGCCACGAGCCTAGAAGCCAGAGTCATCTTAGCCTTAGCCTGCTTCCCCTTACCACCAGAACTGTGCTGTGCCTCAGTTTATCCAGGCACCATGCAAGGGCCTGTCACCAAGAGCGTTGTTAACTGCCTGCCATCGGCTGAAAGCCAGACCAGCCTGAGACCATGTGGTAAACCTTTCCTGCTGGCCATCTGCTGTGCTGCACCTACGACAGCACCCCTAAGCTAACACAGCAGCAGCAGCCCTATATGGGTGAGACTAGCTGTGAGTAACTAATTCACTGCCTTTTAGGTTTAATGGTTCTTATCGAGCCTCCTCCCCGCTGTAATTGAGCACTACCTGCTCTCAGGGACCTTCTCTTTCTAAGTTGTTGCCTCCTAATTTGCATAGAACAGTTTATATTTGCCCTGAGACTGCAGAATCCATTATAAATGTCTTCCAACTGTACAATGATCCTTTTTATGAGTTTGGCATATTTCATATCAATAAAGGGTTACTATTTTTATTAATACCTGTTTGCCTTATTTAATTATTGTTGAGGGTAATTAAAAAATAAGCCTCCCTTTGATTGCTACACATGTACATTATGATTTTCCCGAGTATCCCCTAGACCTATTATTTTCTGATGAAGGCCTGGTACTAACAGAGTCAGTGGGAACTTTTGAGAAGGGATTTGTTTTTTGTCCATGGTGTGACAAGTGTTCATTCTGCAACACATTTCTGTGAGTCTTTGCTTTTAATTAAGGCCACTTACCAGAGACACTGGGATATGGAAGCATCTAACATGTCAGGAATTGAGAGATTGATAGTCTAAAGACACCAAGATACATAATCTGCATGACATCTTTCTCATGCTCAAAACAGTTAAGGTTTGCTTTTAAAACCATCTCAAAAGCTGAGCTGTCTTCCCATACTGTCTCACATAAATACCTTTAAAAGGGAAGCAAGGAAACTACATATGGACTAAAGTTGTGGGGTTTTGTTTTTTACTTCCATGATCCATTATTACAAGTAATTATGTGAAGCAGCAGAGGTCATTACTATGAACAATGATGCTCCCAGACAACTTGACTCTTAGACCCTCTTCTGGAATTTCTCTCCATTAAATCTACCCAGCTGGTTTTTCATACTAACTGAACAGGAGTCAAAAATGCTTGTAGCCCTGTCTGTGCCTTACTGCTGATTCCTCTTTTGAAAAAAAATCTTCACTTACCTACCACAGAACAGTAACTTATTGCTCTGTGCAGAGAATTAAATAATTGAATATCATACCACTCCCATAACTGAGGTATTAATGTTGCTTTAAGGAACGTGGTATTTCCTCCTGAGAAACCATCTGTTGAATGAAATGTGAGACGAAAATGAGGCTAAAAAGGAGCCTTTAGATAAAATAGCTCACAAAGGGAATCTCCTTGCTACCATGTGAGTGCTAATCAGTGTTGACCTTGACAGCTCTAGGTGTTCAGCTGCCAACAGCTAGCAACATACTCATGCCATTTTGGTTGGGGTTATTTTGGTTGGATTGGGTTTTGCTGAATTTATTATTTTTCAAGACTGAAGAGCAACCTAGAGTTATTTGCTCAGAGTATATAGAGAAGAGTAAATTAAGGAGACAGAATGTCTCATTTAACATACTGTCAGAGATACTAATGATGGATACTGGGAAAAGTGAATTTATAGCAACTTCTGCTGCTCATCCATGAGAACAATCAAATTGTTGTGTGGGTTTGATTTCTTCTTTTTTTTTTTTAAACCTGATTTTATAATTCCTAGTTTTGTCTAGTACAAGGAAGAGAGATGATTTGGACATCTGGAGAGGTTCTGAAATCTTCTTTCCACTCCAGTCTCCCATAGTGTGATTAATTAGACAGCATCCTCCTCTTTGAAAAATCAGAATCTCTGTGTGTCTTAATGCATGCTTGTAAAGGCACACCCAGAAAACAAGGGCCCAGAACCTCAAGCATCGAAGTGTATTAGAACATCATGACTATAACTAACTTTTGACTAATCCTACAGGCATGTTTAGAAAGCTCATATTGATGCAGTAGAACTGTAGTCATTTGCCTATCCCCTTCTTTTAGATTAAATTGATGACACGGTAGGAAAAATATGGGATTTAGATTCCAAACTGGTCAATTGCTTTGAGTACCTGACCATAATTAAATCAAGATTATTTATTCTAGGCGCCTGAGATTATTTCTGGCTCTATTCTTTAGGATTTTTCTGCATCTTGCTTTTAACATTTCTATTATACAAGTAGCAATATTGATCTTGTAGAAAATGTGCTTTGGGATCTTTGGAAGTGATGTATTACAAAAGAATGATGTTTTATTGCTCTGGAAACTCTGAGAAGACATTCAGCAACATATGTTCAGCTGAGATCTCACATACAACTTCTTTCATTTGTGTCACTCAGTAATGTTTACAAATGACTGAAAAACCCCTTCCTTTTAGAATCCTTCTCCAAAGAAATTTTAATTCTTTCAGCAGAGCTATGACATCCACTAGTTAATAAAAACTTAAGGTAAAATCTTCTAAGCGTCCTTGATCTATCCTTGTTCCCTTTAGTACTTCGAAGAGGAAAACAGCAAGATGCAGTTGAAAAAATCCTGTCTTGTACAGGAAGCTGAAATAGTGATTTTTTTTTTTTCATCTCCAGTGACAAGAAGTAGGCTTTTCTTTTTTTTTTTTTTCAATCAGCCTGCTCTAGTATCAGTAAAATCAAATGGTGTTACTATGATATGCTTTCAGTCATTTTGACTGACTGTGCATGTTGAAGCTTCTTAATGTGACACAGTTCTTCGGTTAAACTCAAATTGCCATTTTTCCCTCTGATGGTTATAAACACAAGAGAAACAAAATCTTTGGAGTATTCCCAAGGCCCCCTGAACCTGAGAACTGTGAAGTGTACAGATGGCAAAGAAACTTCTTACCATCTTGTACAGTCCTAATACTGAGCCTTCCCTGCTCCTGCAAAAATAGACGCTCATGCTGTCTCATGCAAGTGACTTCATAAAATGGTAATGCGAACAGAGCACTCTTTTAAGGAGTTTGCCACAGGTGCCAATCCCCAGCATCTATGCACTATGACCTGACTTTGTAAATCTTGCTCATGCAAAAGTCTCTGAAAGTAATACAGGGGGACATTTTTTGAATGGCAAAAGAGGACTGAGGGTGTTCCATTTGGTGTCATTGATGCATCATCTGCACAGTTACCATACAAGAGGATGGGATATAGATGCTGCATTGTCTCTTTCAAAGCTTTTCCTACTCTTCTGGTCATCACCAAAGCTACAACCACCCCTGGGAAGGGTTTGATGTTGTGTGATTCACATGCAATTTCCATGAGCTGAAACCAATAGGAAGGAATTCCATAGAGATATTTTGTTCACAGCAAAATTCTCCTCCTTGAGGCAGGACCTTATCCTACATCTGGTGTCAGTGGTAAAAAGGAGTTACAGACAGCAATAAACAATGAGCAAAACTAAAAAGAGATATTCACAACAGATTGCTGTAGCCATCTAAAACCAACATAATCGCCTTCTACAACCAAATAATAGAGCAGGACATCCAAAACTTAAAAATATTCTTCTTGTAGTCCTTACAAAAACATATGTTACAAAGTTAAGTGAGTAAATAAACTGATCTGCCATGAACAACAAAAATGGCTCCAGGGCTTTAGACCTCGTTAGCTTAGATTCAAGCCAAAGTGATGAATCTCATTCTTAATTGATTCTGCAAAGACTCCTAATGAGGTTGTAAAGGGAGGCATGCTGAACATAATGGATAACATTTGAAAAAAATCAACAATAAGGGAGAGGGAAGTGCCATTATTTAAACATTTTTGTAAGTAAAAGGAAAAGATTAGGGGTGTGGAAGAAGACTATGAGGATGCGTTTCTACTCAAACCAGCAAGTGTATAATAACTTGTATTTTCCTTTCTTTATGAAAGAAAAACAATAAAATAAAGCGTAGTATAATAGAAAATGAAGTGTGGTGGCAAAGTTCTGCAGGTTCTATGCTTGAACAAATTACAAAAGCTTGTCAAGATACCACTCGCTCCTTTCACAAGTGGAGGATTCAGACATAAAATTTAAACCATCTCCATATTGCTGGACTTAAAACAAGATCATGCAATCTCTGAAATATTGTGGACTCGGTTCTACCAAAGTTTCCATCAGCTTCAATACTATTATCACCAGAATACCAGCAAGCCTGAGTGTTCATGACCATGTTATTGATAGTTTCATATCTGGTGGTCCATTCAATGACTAGGACCGAAGCTAGAGCCCTCAGACAATAGATTTGAGATTAAGAGCCTTTGAAGAGTAAAATGCACTCTCAGCACATCTCTCTCTTCTCTTCATCACGGGGAGATGAAGAGGAAACATCACTGCTTAAGGCTATTTTCCTCTTGTGGAATAACTTCATAGTTGTTACATCTCAGGTTCAGCCAAATGAGATCTGAGCAGTGAAACTGTAAAAAGTACAGAAATTTACTCTTCTCATTTGTGTTGAGAGTTCAAGGAGATAATCTCCTGAATCTTTGGTTTCTAACCGTTCTGTGAGTCTACTGATCAAACAACTTCAGGGAAACTGCTGGGAAGCACCCAAAAGCTATCAAATGCTTCAGGCTTTATACATTCGTATAAGTTACCAGCAAGCTGAAATCAGCATTTAAGCACCAACCCATAGGCCTAATTAAAGCAAGTGAATTCAAACAAAAGGTTTGCAAGAGTGTGAAAGTTTAGTGAGGAAAAATGCTTCAGCTAGACTCAAGACTGTTCAATAAAGATGTATCTATTGAGTTGCTGTCCTCTAGATCTGAATGAATCCCATGAAAAAATGTACATGAATAATAGGATCTGATGATATCTGAAGTAGCTCCAGGAAACCTTAGCATGAGTATAATCATTAAGGTTCCTTCTGCCTGAATTCCTTTCCTTTCCCTGTCCTAGTCCCTGAAGAGCCATGTGAAGAAAAGGCAGAATGATAGGACACTGTGAGGAAAACAGGAAAAGCACCTAAAATGAGTTGTTTCCTCATGAGCAGCGAGAAAAGGTATTAAGGTGGGCAGGGAGCAGTTCCATATAGAAAATAATATAGTAGGAGTATAATGAACACCACATATTTTATAATCTGGCTGTTTTTTTCATCTAAAACAGTGACAATCATCTACACCAGTATGGAGGGTAAGAGATATTTATGAAGGGTAGAAGATATTTAATGCCTTAATATAACTGCACTATTAAACCACTGATAGCCAAGAATTTTACCTTTATATTTTTTGTTCTTTCACTCAGTTACAAACTAATTTAGCAGTGAATGAAGCCTGTTAGTGTTTGAAAGACAGAGTAGCATATAGAATAAATTGTAAGCTGAAGGTAATAAGCAGAAATGGAAGAGCACAGTTATGTCTAAATTGCAGGACCTTGCAGTATGTCTCTGCTCCCAAATCAGGATGGGAAATACAGCCATGACTAGACTACTAGACCTGTATGCAGACATAGGTACTTTTCTGATCCAACATCCAACGTTATTTCACAGCACAGAAACAGAAGACAGACATAAAGCAACCAAGAGAGCAGGAGTCTTAATGAACAGAGTACTTGATACCTAAATCATTATAGCATAACCAATCTGATATGGACAGCCCTTGAAGATGGCGATGGAAGAAATTCCCAAAGAAGAAAATCTCCCCCCTCCCTCTCTCCATAAGCACAGTAGGTGAAAGACAAGGCTAAGGTCAGTGTTCAGCTCAGTAGTTTACCTCATCGAGGTCTTCAGCAGGCATAAGTTTAGATGGATATAAATCAGGAGAAGCTCTACCCAGTCACAATCATGTTCTTGAATTTTGTGGTATTATATTTTATTACATCTATTCTCCTTGCTTTAATAGAAAATCCTCAAACTATATGACTTCTATTCTCAATGCAATTCAGTAGCAACAGGGTTGTTTGGGGTTTGCTTTTAACTGAAAATGGCAATGATACGAGAGATCTGGAAATGTATTTACCATGAACATATTTCTTCCATCTCCTTGGCTTATACAATACAAACAATGATTTGCACTGATTTGGGGTCAGGCATTAAGAATAAGTTATGGCATGTAGGCTGGCCCTCTGTAGCTCTCCATGTGCATGCTTTTAGCCTGCATTTCCAGCTCTCCTGGCCCATGTTTCTCTTAAAAAATGAGTATCTGAATTCTTACTGATTTTCTGAATGTCAGAATTTGGAGGGAGACGAAGACCACAAACACATTGACTCACCATAAGATTGTTCAGAGTAACCACAAAACCAGTATGTTTTTTGTTATGTGATTATTTACCTGCATTTTGAGACTTTATTAAGTGAGTGAAATGCTTAGCAATCCCTGGATGGAAGGTAATTTATGCCACACTAAGCTAAAGCATAAATAAGAATAAAGTACAAGTATAAGCCATATCTGGAGAATGGTCATCAAAGTGGGAAAATCAGGGGATTGATTTTTATGTTTATAAAAGTCAGTGGGGAGCTCTGCTCTAAAATCAGTGGTATGTGCAATGAGCTCATGTGGATAGATGGGGAAGTTAATGTGCAGGTAGATGTGGATTTACAGCCCACAAGGTATTCTGCAATAACTTAGCGTGAGGGTTTTCTTATCCTACACTGAGAATGCCTTTGTGTACAGTAGTCTATTAACTGGTTTGTGCTTGTTCTCTATGAGGTAGGTTTCTTACACAAGCTGACACACCAATTTCTACACATTACCTTTTCTGTAGTGATAAATCCTGTAACAATATCTAAGTTACACTTCGGTTTCTTTATATTCACCAAACATGTAGTCAGCCTGGCAGCACATGCATTTGAAACCCAGTTCCCCTCTGCTGTAAACTGGAATGCTTCCCTAGAAGCCAAGGCAGGTCCAGGCATTCAGGTGTGCAGCAAATTCGACCTGGTTAACACGATGTGGTGGTTGTAGCACTGCACAGTGTCTCTGCAGTTTTCTGGGGAAGAGGTCTTCATGATGTACAATTTTAGGAAACCACAGCAGTACTTTTTTATATATGATGGCTGTCATGAGGACTACAAGTCATCAACATAGGAGGGTCCCAGTTACTCTCCAGGAGCAAAAGCAAAGCAGCCACAAGACATAATCCTCTGCTCCAAGGTATATGTGCCCCAGGAAATTTCACACTGATTATCTTCCAGGAGGAGTTTTCCTTAGGGTAAAAGAGTTTGTGCAGAGCTATGCTAAGTCAGCTGCTACCAGACATTTGCCTAGAGGGGTCTGCAGGGCAGTGCCAGTTATGCAAGTGTAATCAGGCTGAGTTCTCCAGTGGAAGGTGCAGTACTCCAATGCATTGTGCTATCCTCTGGTGGTCGGTATATAAAACATCACTCAGAGCAGTTCAAGTCTAAGAGAAAAAGAGAAATCTCCTATTCCTATCATTGAAAATAATGATTTATTTTTTTTAATAAAATAAAAATAATAATAATTTTTTAAAATATTGACAGGCAAAAGTGCCAGGCTAGTGGAGACACACTGTCTGCACAGCAGCTTCTCCTGGTAACAGATCTTAAAAACTACAGCAGTGATCTGTTATTCTTACAAGACACAACAAAGCTCCCAACAGGCAGAGAACAGCAGAATTAATGGATTGGAAAGTGAGAGTCTAATGTACGAGCTTTCAAAAGTCTCCCAAGACTATCAGCCTCATTGTGCATATCCCATAAGTTACTGCTATTGGGTTTGGGGTGTACGTGATACTATCAGCGGAAAAAAGCACAAAGGTCAATATAGCTGCAAACTATCTCAGAGCATCTGGGTAATATTTCTATGGAAATCCTTTAACTCCAAGAGAAACAAATATTATTTACACAACAAAAGACTTAAAAAATACCCAAGTAAGCAGAAGTCAGCTCAGTTCAACTACTTTACAGTTAAATCATTTTTTATTGAATTCAAGTTTCATGGATCATTAGAGAGCCAGAGACAGAATTCGAAGTGCTGCTTTGGCCAAATGAGTCTTCAGTAAATTGTTTTCTTAGGGATTCTGTGCCTTCTTTTTTGGCTGCAATAGGCTGTTGGTGGTGCGTGTTTTCTTCATCTTTTTAAACATGAATATAAATATCCCATTACTATAGAAAAGGTACAAACACCTGCACTTAATTTTCTTATGGCCAAATTCAGCACTTCTTGTTTTTACACAGCAGAAAACCTACTGAAGTCAACAGCTTTAAACTCCCTGATTTCGCAGGCTTATGAAGCTTTGCTTCCTTCAAGAAGCTATGGTTATAAATCAGTGTAACCATTACTCCTAATGCCTTAACTGATTTTGGAGAACAAGAGAGGGAAGTTTAATCTATCAAAAACTCTACAGCTGATACATATTTGCCTCCAAATGAAAATATTTATTAAAAATAATGCTATCACTTTAAAAAGCAAATGGAGAGTTAATCGAAAGCTAGAACTTTCCATACCAGAGAATAAATATTTGACATCGAGTTCATCAAAATCCCTTCTATCATCATGGCTAGGGCATGCCAGTATCTGCAGCCAACAGTACAGAAGGGACTGATAGGACTGGCAGTATGTTCAGCCACCCATGGCTGAAAAGCCTGGACACTTTTTTACAACTGGGTACTCTGGAGGGTAATGTGTGATGCACAGTCAGGGTGAGCTCTGAGTCCACACTTCAGATTTGCAGACATCTTAATTGTTCTGCTGTTATGTCTAATACATCCCCAAACAGCCTGTCCCTGCATCAGTCATGCTGAGGGAAAAAAAAAAAAAAAAAAAAAAAAAACTATCAGTCTAGGCAGAAAGCTCCTTCATCAAAGGAAAATTGCCTCACTAGGATGTTACCTTTGGCAGTTGTCTTTCTTACTTTTTGATGTCCGCACACAAAACAAAATAAAAATTCTCTTTTGCTTTGGTGCAGTGAAGTTTTTAGCACCAGCTTGCTAAATGGATGGGCTGAAGTTTGCATGTTTTAGAAAATGTAGCAAGCAGCACAGCAAGAGACACAGCAGTTTGTGTTGCAGTTCATCTACTGTTAATCCAGTCATTTGGTCTGAAAAGCAAATCTATCTTTGTAGCTCTGATTGTTGTGCAGCTAGAGTTGGCAAAAAATGTTCTTGTAAACAAGCCCAACAAAGAAGATTTTAAAATGTAGAAATTGTCTGCAGAGTCACCTCCAGCCAGGGAAATAGAAGAGAGCCATTTCTGAATCAAACAGTAATTTTCTTCCTTGTGAATGGCGAGTGTCACGCACTTGATGTACTTCATCAGCTACCCATGGAGAGCCCTGTGATCTGCCTCTCCTGAAGTCCTTTGGTGGCACCTGCTTCCATGGGAGAGGAAGAAGGTTTGCCCACATTGGCACACTGTTTCATGGTCTCTGCTCAGCAGTCCATGTGTTGAATTCCTGGCTCTGCATCTCTGAGAGTGGCTCAGGCCACATGGCCAGCACCTGCTACTTCTTGTAGGTAATCCTCCCACTATTTCACAACACTTCGGTCTCCTTCTTCCCTCCCCTAAGACCCAGTTCTTGGCTCCTGGCTGTTCACACCCAACCATAGGGCAGCAAGTTTCAGAAAGCAAGTTCATCTTTACTATCTCTAGCAACTTGTTCCTAGTTTGAGACTTGATTAATGGCTACACTGGAAACAGAAATAAAAAGAGATTTGTCTTAATTTTTTGCCTGCTTTTGCTCATGAAGAGTAAGGAAAGGAGCTCCTAACAGTTCAAGGTTACATTTAAGACTTAGGGGCCCAGTGACCCAGGGTGAGGTGTGGGAGCATCTTGCAGACTGTGTCCATGTGCAGAGCAAGAATTCCATCAGTGGCACAACATTGTCTAGGGCTTTTCCTTAGTTGGAATTTAACCTCAGAAACAGGTGGACAGGTCCCTCAACAGGCTATCATCAAACATCTCTGCAGTGCCACTGTTTTGGCAGCCATAAGGCCACAGGAGATAAACAGAGGGCAGGAAACAGAGGTAGCTGACACTGGCACCAGCTAAGAGAACCACTGAGTTGCTTGCTCCATCTCATCTGACAGAAAAGCACAGCTGTGCAGTTGTGCATCCAAGATTACTGAGCATGGTCGGAGGGCATCCATCCAGGAAGGTTTCGCATGAAGAGCACTGCTCAAACTCAGTCCTCCCTCCACTTGAATGCAGAAGAGTTTGTCTGAGAAAGAACTAAGTCAAGGACCTTAAGATCTGTCATGTAAAATTTTAGCCTTTTTAAGTAGTTCACAGCTGTCAGTGTCAACTGTGTGATTTGGGATTTTAGTTTCCTGAGGAATTGGACAAAACCCCTAAGAACTCTTTGTAGAAATCTTCATCCCAGGAGTCACAATCCTTTTGCATTTTGGACTATAGAAATCTTGCTGAAACTGCTTAACTACCGAAGGCTGATTACTGAGTATCTTGAATTTCTGACAAATCACGAGATGTTAAAACTGGGACTCAGTGTGATAATGATGACTCTGCCCACTTAGTTCACTACAGGCTTCAAGTACTGTAGTTATTCTCTCAACATTAAAAGAAAAGTGGCTTTCTCTCCTGCTATTTCCCAGAAGGCAGGGGAATGAAACCTAACCAGCTTGAAACCATTCAGACTAAAATGTAAAATGATGATTTTGGCAGGGAGTGGGTATGTACAGTGGATAAAGTGCAGGAAATTAGAAGGCAAGTGCAGAAATATACATTAACTGAAAGCCACAGTAAAGACCATTGCTATGTAGCGTGTTTAGAAAAATTATATACAGTTTAAAATTAAAGACAGTATTCTTTTTATTTTTTAATTTCATACATTTATATGTGTGTGTGGTGAGTATGTATGTGAATTATGAGCACTAATGAAAGGGGCAGATAAATTACTTTTGTCAGATGAATGAGGAAAAAAGAAAAAAGCATTTTAAATACAGTCAGAGCATATAATTAATCAGAACTACTCTGATTAATAATTATTGTTATTGTAGCTATTATTAATAAATGTTAGCACTAGACTTCAATGGCTGAGCTACTAAGAATTCAGATTAACTGAAATGCATCTAATTTGCCTGCATGTAGCTATAGCCATTTTTATTAACCAATAATTCTTCTGTAATTCTGCTGGTTAACATCGCTTTCTTGCCACACGTAATATACATAGTTCCTGTTCTACTTAGAAATACTGAAGGACCATGAATCTGTTCTTACTTCTGCCCTAGGCTTTCTGTTGACTTCAGAGAAGTTATTTCTCTCCACCTCCCTATCCTTGCCCAGTGTAACAAGCCCTCATGAATTTATAAGGGCAGAAAGGAATAACCCTTATTGGTGGCTGTGGTGGAAGAAAGGAGAACGTATTGCATGGGAGACCTCTCAGAAAGCAGTTCTGGTGTATTGGATTAAATGAACAGACAACACAACGAGATTCAATGGGGGCAATGGGCTCGAATCTAGGGAAGGTAGACATTATTTAAGTACTTTTCCGGGATGCTTCAGCCTTTTGAAAGGATGCTCAAAGAAAGGGTAACTAGTGTTTCAAAGGGAGAGAGAATAAACTTTATTTATAGGTGGGAGATGTGTCCAGATAACACTATGACAGAAGAGCTGACCCAGTCAGAGGATTTTTGCCTTCCTACAAGGCTGCAAAGATGCCTTGATTTGTTATGAGAATGAAGCAGAGACTTCAGCTTTGATAGCTCTACTGTGGGGTTAAAGGGTAGAGTTAAGGGTAGCATGACACATATTTATTGGTTTTCCCATTTCTTTTCTGTTCACACTACTGTCCTAACTGGGCTCATAGTGACTGCAGTGTAGTGCCAGAATCCACACGAGGATATATATGAGCTTTCTTGCCTGAGCACAGTCCAAGGCTTGGTCGAATTTGAGTGTGGCCTTCATAAGGTAAAAGGATAATAGATCAGCCTAGTTCTGAGTGCAAGAGATGTAGACAGGCTTCCCGAGTTTCAGCTCTGCTCTAGCCACTTCCATAAGCATAAAGCTCTACAGAGGCCTCGGCTCTGTATTGATTAACAACTTTAAACACAGAAATTGCTCTCACTGCCAGTGATTTATCCAAGGAAAGGCTTTAGACTGCCAAAGATGCATTAATTACAGGTTGCATTTTTTTTTTTTAAGTAAATAACAAATGGAAAAAGTTATCCCTGTTAAAATCTACCTCCACTGAGGTAACTGAGTAATCAATATGTAAGATAATTGAAAAGGTATGTTCCGATGGCCGGTTATTCTTGGTCTTCTGATTCAGCACGGAGTGTGCATTATCTTGGCCAGAGATAGCATTTTCCTACATGCTGTAGTTAAATCAACTGAAGTGTGAAGTGAGACAAGACTGAATTTATCACATTTCTCTGAAACTTTACCAAAGCTGTTTCCATCCTCAGAGAGCACAATAATCTTTATTTAAAAGGAAGCATTTCCAGATCAGAATCACCTTTTTTTCAAATTACTTCTGCTTTCCCATGTTCTTAAGGTGCATATGATGAAGCAAAATGGACTTATGTTTCTTCATTATCCAAGTGAAAAAGCATATTATTTCATATCTATCTATGGATATTTATGTGCTTTTTTTCCCCTCTACATTCAGGCAAGTGCAAATGGCTAAAGTTAAAATGGAGACATGTTAATTTTACCTTTATGCCAACATCCTTCTGCAAGATTTAAAAGCATCTTGCTTTCAGTCCCCATCGGTTTGTTTTTCAGGATTTATTTCTTCTTCGTTTTGCTATACAGAACATGAACCTTCCTCTAAACTGAAAATCAGTTAAGTAGACTTTGACCTATTTGTGCTTCAAGTCCTTCATTTTTATCCCAAGGAGCCTTCCACCTGCTTGAGTCAAACACCTTTGCTCCTAGTGTAGTTATTTTAAATTGAGTGATGTTAAAATCTGTGGTACCAAAAAGACAATGAAATCTGAACACCCTTATCTGTCTCGACTTGTCATCAAAACAGATTTTTGTCTGCTGTCAGTGAAGTCAAACAAGCAAAGGCCGGTTGCTTCCTGCAGAAGGAGCCTACAGCTATTACAGGCAATTCAATTTAGAATCTCTATTAATGTCTTATCTAATTAGTTCTTGAATGTGTGTAGGAATGGTGTCTTGACCACATCCCGTGGAAGTAAGTCCAGCTACTCATTTCTTTCTACTAAGAACATTATTCCTATTCTCTGTTGCAAGCTCTGATCTAATTTCCTCCACTTGATCTAATTTCCTTCTGCACATAGGATGATCATTTAGAGAAAATACCTATTTTCAGATATAAAGAAGATATTAAATACTGTAACAACTGTCCTTAATGTATGCAATTCATTTTAAAGTATGTTGTTACTTATTTTGGATTCCATCCTTTTACTACAATGGCTTATTGAGTTGTAAAGTGTTAAAATCAGGAGCTAATGATGTATTTTGAACTATATTCTTCTGGATGAAGGATTGCTTTAACAGATAAAACAAGACACAATGTTGAAGTTATGCTAAAAACTGTAAGATTCTGTAATTACTTCTGAACTGCCTTTTTAAAAGTATATTAAAATTATAAATGCTTGGCTTCATTTGTCTCATTCCCACACCAGATTTCATACCCTTTTCTTTGGTTTCTACTATTAGATTTCTACCTAGTAGAAAGATAAATAGCTGAAAGATAGAGCAAATCTCAGACTTAGCGGTTCTTCATATGCTGCTAAAATGTGCTCTTTCTTCAACAGTGGAAAGCTAACAGCTATTTATCTTCAAAGTCTACCCTGTTATTTATACAGTATTTATCAGGTCTTCACTTTATTTTGAAATAGAAGGATGTTAAATTCTTTGCAGTGCTTGGAGTATTTAAGAGAAAATTATTACAAAGGCAACTTCACTGTGTAACAAAATTCAGACTAATAAACTAAGCCTTTTGATCCTTTTTTTTTTTTCCAAGCCTGTTTCAGCTCAGAATTCATTTCCTAAAAGACAGAGATTTAATAATCATCTATTTCATCATATTATCTAATTTTGGGTTTGTTCTATTGCTTTAGATAAAGCAAAAGGAGGAGCCACAGGCATGTTATTCAGTTTCTTTCTCTAGAAAACAATTGAATCTGGTACCTCTTCTCACAGTTCTGCCTCTATCACTGATCTGCTCCTATTTCTCACTGTGCAGTTATTCAATGGCTGCCCATTTAGTAGCAGTTTCTGAAACAGCCTGAAACAAACAAAACAAACAAAAACCCCCATCACAATTAGTACAAGGTCATGCTTTTACCTCTGCTACACTCTGAGCCTCAGCCTCATAACAAATCTCTTCCAAACCCCTAGAAATGTCATGCATGAGTCTTAGCAGACCATATAATTTAATCTATGTAATAGAGTCTCATCTTCTGTGTTGGGATATTATTTTTCACTCACCCCACCTACAAGTATTTATATATCAGGGCTGCTCTTTCCAGTCATGCAACCCAAACCTACTGCCTGAGCACACGTGATGAGTCAAGACTCTAGCTGTGACAAATCTTGCGGGAGAAAAGCCACAATGTCAGACCACAAATGGAAGTCATAAGCTGGTAGAACAGGGTAAAACAAGAGGTCAAGAAACTTGCATTACAGTGCATAAGTGCAAACTGACATCAGGTGGACTGGTCTAATTATTTTATGAGAGATGATGGTCTGCTCAGAGACACCTATATCAATGGTTGTAATTACCCAAGCAAACCATGTTGCCTCTTCTCGTGTTCTTGTAGCAACATTAGCTGACCTAGAGCTTTAAAGGCACATACTAGCTCTTTTTGTTTGGTTGGGGTTTTTTATATTAAAAAAAAAAATTAAAAAAAATTTAAGGCAGCAAAAGAAGTAATGAACTTGGGCCTAGAATTTTGCAGATATTTCTCATCCCACAATAAAAGAATTTACAAAAGCAAGAGAGAGATAAGAGGGTCCAAATCACCTTACCTATAGTAAACCATATGTGTTAATCAGAAGAAGGAAATAGAGGCCAGCATAGCTTCTATAGCTATCATCTAAACTTCATTACAGTGCTATAATACTACCTGGAGCAACTTATTTATTTCAGGGCTACAGCCAGGGCTGACACTGGGGAACTAATCAAGGGCTTCTAAACCTAGCTGGCTATCTCTATAGATAAAATAATATCTGTAAATACGATAGTAGTCAACCCAGTGCCTCTGTGAAGTGTGGGATATCATGTGTTATGCACTGACCAATAATAATTTACATGGGATTATGAGGTGCTATTGCCAGTACAGAGCTCTCTGCTTTAGTTTACCCAGAATTACTGTAACAGAGTAAGCAGAATTTAGGAGATCATACCACCCTGGGTCCTCACTGTTTTGCATTCCTATAGTATTTTTTGTTCAAGGAACTCAAAGTGTACCTTGCTTAACTAATTCAACCTTACAGTGCCCCTGAGATGCAGGTAAAAAAGTTTATGTACATTTTACAGATGGAGAAACAAAATTTAATATTTTTCCCAAAGAAATCACTTACAGCCCTTTGCAAGTAAATATGACTCAGAAAGGGATAGAAGATGGAACCTACAGCAAGAGCCTCACCACATACATTTCAGCATTCATTGACTCTGGGAGAGTCAGGTTAATTCACACCAGCTGTGAATATAATTCTCCAAATCCTTATCATTAATTGTCAAAAGCCCTGCAATAACCTCTTCCTAACAAGCAAAAAAGTGGAAGGCCTACCAAGCTGTTTTCTATGCCTACATTAGAAGAAAATGTTGGCAGAATCGGGTTGCTTTGCTTTACCCTTCTAATGTATTCGCCTAGAGAGTTTAAAGGAGCCGAAAGGAAAAGACAAGCAGAGAACTAGTCTAGGTAACGAAAGATCCTGAAAAATATTATATAATAATATATTTTTTTAAAGTATCTTTTGAATGTATTCCATCTGTTTTTCTAAGATAATATTATAACCTTCTCTTCTGTAGCACTAAGGGGCTCTGTCAGTTGGAAAGATACTATTAACTGGAGCAAAACTGCAAGGCCTATTTCCTGCTGTAACAAAAAGAAAAACAAGTTTCACCTTTTCTGACTACTTTGGGGACTTCAACATGTGTTATTTTGGGGGATTCTTTGCAATATATCATTGTGTTGAAAAGAAAATTGAGAGCCTGTCATTTTCATCACAAATACATCATTTTACTGGAGGAAAATAGAGAACCAGGATGTAATACAGTGCAACAGCTTTCTTGTGTATTAGTGTCTAACCTGACAAACTCTTAGTGACTTGCAAAACTTTAAAGATGACAATTTAGGAAAGTTATCTCTACCAGGCACAGTATACTGGGGGAAAATCTGTGAGAACATTTCATTTTAAGAGCCAGGGTTACCTACTAAGGCTGCTATTGAAAGTCAACAGGTATATGGCTATGTTTTAATTTTATTACTCTGGTTTTGGTAATCACTATCCTATTTCAACCTGAGCAGGTAGAGCAGGAGAGGTGCAGGAAGCTGAACAGGTTAGTACTGTCAAGCTGTCATCAGATGACCTTCAAAGTGTCTTACTGTTTTTCAATATACAGTGCTACACTGAGAAGAAAAATGTTTTTGCCTTCTCTTCATCAAGATGGTTCTCTTCATCAAGTTGGTTTCATGTTTTCTTTTAAATGGAGAACCTGGATAGACTGATGTATTTTTCTCCACACTGAGATATTATCTTCCATTTTTTCTAGACCTGGATAAAATTTGGATAAGATTTAATATGGCATAAGGAGCTGGTGATTTGTGAAGGGTTAAATGCTCTCCAAACACTTAGGTAAGATATGATTATATAAACACCTCATGTTTGTTGAAGTGAAGCATTATTCTACAACTTCTCAAAGTCATGGGTGATTTTCTACACTGTCAATCCAAGCCAGGCTGTAATATGATAAAGAGCTCTGAAACTGCACTCCTATGACAGGTTGGACACACTACCAAAATAATTTTTATCCACTTCTCCTATCTCATAAACAGCTGGCATTTGGCATAGCTGAGTGGATGGAGACATTTCTGAACTGGCTTTAATGACCTCATAGTACATTTGCAATAGATGAAGCTGAGCAGTTAATCATGATTGAAGTTGGCACCTGAAACAAAATTCTCACCTCAGTTTTGTGTTACAGTTGCAGCAATATCTTTTAGAGATATAATTTGGAAGCATTTCTGATCTAATCTCAAAGGAGTATTGGCACTATAAAAATAATTGCTTTGGAATAAATGAATTCACAAATAACCTGTGCTGTATTTGGGTAGCTCAGGTTCACCATTCCTATCTGTGTTTTCCTAAAGAAGTTCAGCTATAAGCTTTCCAGGTGGCATTTCTCCCAGTATACTTCATGGATTTTAATTGGATAGGAGAGATCAAATTGTACTAATTGCATTTGGTTTAGGTTGGGTTGGGGGTTTTTGCTATTTTTAGGAGAGGATTCTTTTGTTGCTCAAATCCTTTCAAAACCATAGTCTGATTGATGCCCAGGACTTGGCCTATTTCACCAGTGAAGTTCAGTGCTCTCATTGGCACTGTTGACCCACCAGTTCAAACTCCCAGTTCAGGATCAAGAATCAAGAATCAAGAATCAAGAAGGTTGGAAGAGACCTCAAGGATCATCGAGTCCAACCTGTCACCCTAAACCTCATGCCTATCTAAACCATGGCACCAAGTGCCACGTCCAATCCCCTCTTGAACACCTCCAGGGATGGTGACTCCACCACCTCCCTGGGCAGCCCATTCCAATGGCCAACCACTCTCTCTGTGAAGAACTTTCTCCTCACCTCCAGCCTAAACCTCCCCTGGCGCAGCTTGAGACTGTGTCCTCTTGTTCTGGTGCTGGTTGCCTGGGAGAAGAGACCAAACCCCTCCTGGCTACAACCTCCCTTCAGGTAGTTGTAGACAGCAATGAAGTCTCCCCTGAGCCTTCTCTTCTCCAGGCTAAACAGTCCCAGCTCCCTCAGCCTCTCCTCATAGGGCTTGTGCTCAAGGCCTCTCCCCAGCCTCGTTGCCCTTCTCTGGACATGCTCCAGCAATTCAACATCTTTCCTAAACTGAGGGGCCCAGAACTGGACACAGTACTCAAGGTGTGGCCTAACCAGTGCTGTGTACAGGGGTACAATGACCTCACTGCTCCTGCTGGCCACACTATGCCTGATGCAGGCCAGGATGCCATTGGCTCTCTTGGTCACCTGGGCACACTGCTGGCTCATGTTCAGGCGCCTGTCAACCAGTACCCCCAGGTCCCTTTCCGCCTGGCTGCTCTCCAGCCACTCTGACCCCAGCCTGTAGCTCTGCATGGGGTTGTTGTGGCCAAAGTGCAGCACCTGGCACTTGGACTTGTTGAATGTCATCCTGTTGGACTCTGCCCATCTGTCCAGCCTGTCAAGGTCCCTCTGCAGAGCCCTTCTACCTTCTAACAGATCAACATCTGCTCCCAGCTTGGTGTCATCTGCAAATTTACTGATGATGGACTCAATCCCCTCATCCAGATCATCAATAAAGATATTGAACAGGATGGGGCCCAGCACTGATCCCTGGGGGACACCACTAGTGACAGGCTGCCAGCTGGCAGTGGCACCATTCACCACCACTCTCTGGGCTCTGCCCTCCAGCCAGTTCCTAACCCAGCGCAGAGTGCTGCTGTCCAAGCCACGGGCTGGCAGCTTGGCCAGGAGTTTGCTGTGGGGGACAGTGTCAAAGGCCTTGCTGAAGTCCAGGTAGACTACATCCACAGCCTTTCCTACGTCCACCAGGCTGGTCACCTGATCATAGAAGGAGATCAGGTTGGTGAGGCAGGACCTGCCCTTCCTAAATCCATGTTGGCTGGGCCTGATTCCTTGGCCATCCTTCAGGTGCACAGTGATTGCCCCCAAGACAATCTGCTCCATGATTTTCCCTGGCACTGAGGTCAGGCTGACAGGCCTGTAGTTCCCAGGTTCTTCTGTCCATCCCTTCTTGTGGATGGGTGTCACATTGGCCAGTTTCCAGTCTTCTGGGACCTCTCCAGTGAGCCAGGACTGGTGGAAAATGATGGAGAGAGGCTTGGCCAGCTCATCTGCCAGCTCTTTCAGCACCCTAGGATGAATCCCATCAGGTCCCATGGACTTGTGAATATCCAAGTGACTCAACAAGTCTCGAACTAATTCCACATGGATTTCAGGAGTACAACACTGCTCCTTGACCTCATCAACCAGCTCAGGAGGCCAGTTATCCTGAAGTCCTCCTGTCTTACTGTTGAAAATGGAGGCAAAGAAGGTATTTAGAATCTCAGCCTTCTCCTCATCCTTAGTTACAATGTTACCCTCCACGTCCAATAAAGAGTGGAGGTTCCTCTTGCCCCTCTTTTTAGCATTAATATATTTATAAAAAAGCTTTTTGTTGTCCTTCATGGAAGCGGCCAGTTTAATTTCTAACTGTGCTTTTGCCTCTCTAATTTTTCTTCTACATGATCTAACAACATCCTTAAACATATCACTAGTTGCCTCCCCCCCTTTCCAAAGGCGATAAACCCTCTTTTTTTCCCTTAAATCCTTCAGGAGCTCCTTGCTCATCCAGGCCAGTCGTCTTCCCCACCGGCTCATCTTACGGCATGTGGGAACTGCCAGTTCCTGTGCCTTTAGGAGCTCCTGTTTGAAGTAGGTCCAACCATCCTGGACCCCTTTCTTCTTAAGGGCTGTTACCCAGGGAACTTTCTGAATAAGTTGCCTGAGCAACCTGAAGTTTGCCCTCTGAAAGTCCAAAGTGAGGGTTCTGTTACTGCTCCTCCCTATTTCCCTGCATATTGAAAACTCCACTATCTCATGGTCGCTGCACCCTAGACAGCCTCCAACCATCACATCTCCCACCAGCCCTTCTCTATTTGAGAACAGCAGATCAAGCAGAGCCTTGCCCCTGGTAGGTTCACCTAAGAGCTGCATCAGGAAGTTGTCATCCATGCACTCTAGGAACCTTCTGGACTGTCTCCTCTCTGCTGAATTAAGTTCCCAGCAGATGTCTGGTAGGTTAAAGTCCCCCACAAGGACAAGGTCCTTACTGAGTCTCCTGGGTGGGCTTTGAGCTGCACAAAGTAATTCTCAGCAGCTGGGCCATTGCATCAATTTGGCATCCACTGCAAAGGGCAGAGGATACAGAGGGCAGGTGGTACCCTATGCTGCTTATTCTTTTGGACTGAGAGTCACTGGCTCTTCTGGGTAATTCAGGACTTCTAAATACATTTATTTTTGCAAAAATATTAAAGAGTATTTGTTTAAATGCTATTATTTTTTCATAACATTAGTGCTAAATTCAAATCATAAGTGTGATAACAACCACATGCAACATTATAGGCTTGGGAAAGAGTGGCCAGAGAGCTGCTCAACACAGAAGGACCTGGGCGTGTTGATTGATGACCAGCTGAATATGAGCCAGCATCCTGGCTTGCATCAGGAATAATGTGGCCAGCAGGTCTAGGAATGTGGTTTTCCCTCTCTACTTAGTATTGGTGACACCACACCTTGAACACTGTGTTCAGTTTTGGGGCACTCACTACTAGAAGGATACTGAGGCACTGGAGCATGTCCAAAGACCAACCAAGACAGTGAAGGGTCTTGAACACAAGTCCCACAAGAATGGCTGAAGGAACTGATGTTCAGAACAGAAGGCTGAGGAGAGACATTTTCACCCTCTACAACTACCTCAAACAAGGTTGCAGCAAAGTGGGGGGCAGACTCTTCTTTCATGCAACAAGTGACAGGACAAGAGGAAATGGCCTCAAGCTGTGCCAAGGGAATTTCAGGTTGAATACTAGGAAAAAATTCTTTACAGAAAGAGTTATCAAGCATCGGAACAGGCTGCCCAGGGAGGTGGTGGAGTCACCATGCCTGAAGATATTTCAAAGACATGTGGAGGTGGTGCTTAGGGATATGGTTTAGCAGTAGTCATGGGATTGTAAGCTCTAGAGAGCAGCTGGGCATGATGATCTCAAAGGTCTCTTCCAGCCTGGACAGTCCTATCATTCTACAATTCTATGTATGCATATTTTCTGAGACTAGGTCTCATAACTGCTTTACCTGATATTAAACCTCTTATATTAGCAGATCTTTTGTAACAACCACATGCAGTTGTCTATCTTCAACTTTAGAAGCAATAGTTTATCCTCAGTGCTATGACAACCTCCACTAATACAAAGTCTAAGATATACAGCCTGACAAACACTTTGTAAGTGTTCATATCATCTTCTGAATATTGCAGATGCAAAATCTTTGTCTTTGTTGGAGAAGTCTGTGTCATTTGCCATCATCATTTAACCACTTTCCAATTTTTGGCTCCTCTACAACCATTTTGAAATATCAGGATCATATTCTATCTGCAAAGAAAACTCCTCACTTGAGCATATTTTCAAATTATGCACTATAATGTTGCATGGCTTGGGGAAGAGCATGTACATTATTTTCCTTGTAATTTTAACATTTCTTTAATTTTCTGAAAATGAAGTATAGCCCCAAAATAGTTTGTGACATTTTGAAAAATATCAACCATTTCATGACGGCATTAAAAAAATCTTTCTCTCTTTCAAACAGGGAAGAAAAAAAAACAGAAAATTTAGTTGAGATATGGAAAAACCTTCACAGTAAAAAAAAAAACCCATCAAAAAACCTAAGACTTTTAACAGAGAAAGATATAAAAGAAACTCATAGGTGGAAGTGGAAAAGACAGAAATTCACATGGGAGAAAGGTGAACTTTTTAACAGTAAGACCAATTAACTTTCATGAGGACCAAGACATTTACTTCTTACTATATTGGCATCAGGTGTGTATGTCTTGCTGGTTTGTTTGCTTGTTTTGGTATCTACTAATTATGCTTCAGTCATGTGCTAATAGTCTGTGACTGATTCACCCAAATATCTATTAACAGATGACAACTTGACTTGAATATTTTCCTTAAGGGGATGTACATGATGCAAGTCAAGTACCTAAACCTGGAACAAGCTGTAGAAACAAACTCTGGCATCAGTAGACTCAGACCTACGGAGAAAGATAAGTAACAAGAATGGCTTCATCCTACAGAACTACAAACATGGCAAGTTTTAACTGGCAATGATAAGAACACGATTAATCTTGCAGCCTCTGGTTCTTGTGGCAGATGATGGCAGAACCTGATGGATGCTATGCACATGAGCATTTGGTCTTGAGCTGCAGTTTCTTTCTTCACAACTGGACTGTATTTCTGTTACTATTTTCTGTCTCTTGTGCAGTCATGCTATTTTTTTAAAAGAAGGTCTAACAAAGGGGATAAGAGAGCTTGCCTATCCTGGTTTTGGGGTGACTGAAAGAGACCTGGGCACTCCAAGATCTTTGCAGAATCATTGGGAATGTGGCAGAAGCATGAAGCAGAACAACTCATATCTAAACTGTTAATTACATTGGCAGCAATTGGTCTTATGTTTCATTGATATAACAGCTTGTATTTGCCTTTCATTCAGACACAAAACCAATTGCAATTATGCTTAGAAGAGAGATTTTGTTTCACCATTAGATGAGAATGAGACTAAAGTCAGATATTGGCCGAGTCATGGTTTCACTGAAGTTTTTTTTTTTTTCCCCTGCATTTCCCCTGTGGAAAGCGTGTAAGTAGTTGGCATTCGGGTTTGGAGAGAGGAAAGAAAGGAAGTAAAAATCTGGCCATCAGGCTCAGAGAAGTGTCAGGCTAAGGAGCAAAGTAAGAGCTCCCTACACAGAAAGCACCAAACACTTCTGAGCACAAGAAGAAAGGAAACTGACCTTATGAAAGACTAAACCAGACTTTCTGGCAGCAGAAATAGTGAAAGAATGGGCAACCACTTGCCCAAGTTCCTTTTTAAAATGCCACTTCCTAATCAAAGGACAAAAAAATCATAAAGAAAGTCTCAAATGAGACACTTCAACACCATTTCAGCTGCAAAAAGCTCTGAATAGTTGATCTGCAAGGCACCAAAACAGAGTGTCCCTTCCCTTTCTAGTGTTAGCTGATAGAAGATGTTAACAACTTATTTCTGTTATCAGTCACTCAGTTTGTGTGACAGCAGAGATCTGTGTGGTGAATGGAAAGCTTTTTGACTGATTGACGGCAGCTTGGTGTATTTATTCAACTTGCTTTAAAAATATGTGCTCATGTTATAAATACACTTGCATGTAAATGTGTGTATATATATATATACACACATAGATATGTGTGATGAGTAACAAAATCCAGCTAAAGAACATTATCAAGTGAAAAATCAGGTACTCATAAATAGCATATTTCATTACAAAGTTTGCCTGTTCAGAAATATTATTCACTGGTTATCCATCAGGGTTGAAAAGATGCAATTCCAAACCTCTGTAAGAGTATACTTGTGTGACCTTGGGCAAGAGACCAAAAAAGGAATTCAGGTGCCTAAAACAGGCATCTAGTGCCATTTGTGATGCCCTAGAGGATGTGGCACATCTACCTAGGGCTGGTACATGTGATGTGGGACTTAAAAGAGCCATGTTACTGTGCTGCTGGGGCAGCTGGCAAGAATAACTTAAACTGCCTAAAATGAAATCAGACACCTCTTTCTATATCCCTCTTCTTTCAACTGTGCTTTGGCAACACACTGGTGAAGTTCTGACCTCTACCAACCATTTTCTTACCAGAATGCACAATAATAGTGTGTGTTGCCACTCAGCCATGATAGTGTTTTAGGGCACATCGACCACCTTGTGCACATGAATTCCTTTAAGTCCTTTATTCTTTTTTCTCTCTCTCTTTTTTTTTTTTTCCCTTCAAGATGACCTGTCAAATAGCTTGTTGACATATAGAGAGAGACAAAAAGAAGATTTTGATCTGGTGACTGAATTTTCATCTGGTGACTATTTCTTGTGAGCAAATACCACAGCAGAGGTCAGAGGTTTACTTCAGTGTTTGATGTTGCCTTACCATATGTGGTCAGGTCTTGTTTAAAACAACAAAAGGAAGAAGGGAAAAAAGAAAACTGTCTTAATTTCAAAAGGCAGACTGATACCTAACGATGGTTTTTTTCATATTCACATTGCCAAGGTGCCCACAAAATTATGGGTGAAAGTAGTTTACATTTAAATTTCTTTTAAAGCAAGATTAAGTTTTTATTTATTTATCATGCCACTGATAATGATTATTTTCCTAGTGTTATGTCTATGATGCTCACCTAACTGTCATAGTCTCACAACATCATGAATCATCCAGGAAGAAGATAACATAATATCTGCTGTTTGGCTCCTGAAACACAGCTGCAGCCTTCCAGAGAATCCATGCTAGCAGTTTCAATAGAGAGAGAAGATCCAGCTAAGAACTTTTTTTTAGCAAAGAATAAATGAATAAAGGATGATTATCTATTGCCCTTGTAACAGCTTACTGAGAACATCCAGAGAAAAGAATAAAGCAAGCAGAAAACGCTAAGTGGATAATTATAGTTTGCACCAAAAGAAATGTATCAAGCTGCAAATGGTAAATGAGAGATCTTGGGGAAGACATGCATGCAGGAAATCTCACTGAGGGCAGCAGTCTTGTCAGGCAGAAGCAGCACTTAATCTTCAGTGAATGCCTGGGCACTTCTCAAATCCAGAAAATTCATGCTGGATGTAGATGTGTTCTCATGTATTTCTGCTACATCTAAAGCCAGCTGGAAGCCTGACTGGTTTCTCTTGTACATCATGAGGTTTTGGTGAAACCAATGAATTTAACAGTTATAGAAGCCATAATGTGAGGAGGAAGATACATTAAGAAGAAACTTTGGAAGTTAAATGGTCAGAAGTGAACAAAGCAAAAAGAAGCCCAGCCAAAACCTGGTTTTCTGTCCATAAGTAGACTATAAAATGCAGCAGTCATTACAATGCAACATTCTTCTAGAAAATATGCATGAGCTATTTCAGAAGGGCTGTATGCCAAGAGGAGTGACCCAAGAAGCAGTTTGTCCTTTATACACAGTCAAAAGCAGCTCCCTATTCAAGGGAAATCTTTAAACAAGGAGGATGGAACCTCATGGCAGCCAATTGCACAAACAATGGATTTGGTTTATGCCAATTTAGAAGAGTGATGTTTGGACTCCAAGTCAAAGTTATGTACTATTTTGAGAAATATTTTTATTGCAAAGCAGCACTATCTTCATCATTTTTCACTTTATGTCTCTCTCTTTTTATTTATTAATTTTTTCCACAGAAGGCTATAATTTGCTGCTGCACTCATTCTGCTGAAATTCAGCCCTGCTGTATTCTGTGTGTTACTTGTCTCTTTGAACACTGGCTTTAGCACAGGTGTTTACTGGAACTAATGGCTTGAATCTAGTTTTATTGACATTGTAATTACATGGGTAATCACTGGATGCAAGGTATTTTCTTAAAGTATAATAGGACTGTTCTCCCAGAAGAAGACTCCTATGAGAACACTTCCATAGTTGAAAAGAGTTCATCAGTTCTTAAGACAAGAAATTATCACTTACCTGTCCCTACAAGAAGAGAAGAGATTGGGTTCATAGCTAAAAATGCCTTAGAAATCAAAGCAAGCTGCCTCCACCTAGGCAAGATGTATGAATACCTTTGGCCCTAGTTCAGCAGACAGATGAAGCAAGGTATGCATGCAAAGAAACTCAGTTTCCTTCTCTGAGCTGATGAGTACAGCCCAGTGTTTGCCTTTTCTATGGCTGAATGAGAGCAGACTGTCTCCAAAAACATAACCTTGCTTGTGGTGCTGCATACTTCTGAAAAGTCTGATGAGTGTGTAAAAACTACAAGGGGAAAATATCCTAGATGTGATGTTATCCATTTGATTCATGGATGAAATAACAAATAGAGGGATAATTTGCAGTAAGGTTTGAATACAGATTTTTTTTTTTTTTTCACCTACAGAATATCTCTTGGGTCATTTCTGAAGTTTCTGGAATCCATTATAATTGTCTTCATTGAAAGATATTTTTTATACTTAGGCCTAGCCTAATGAATTATCCAAATTCTTCTGAATATGTTTGTTCTGCTCCTTATTATTCATGTTTTGTTCCCATTTATTATCTTCTGCAGTGAAAACCTAGCTTTCAAATCCCTTCTCTAAATCCCTCATAAAAAGAAGCCCATCAATTTTGTAGCAAATCAAGCATATCTCAGAACTAATGGTCAATATAATTTACTATATGCTGTACTTTTTTTCTCTGTTTGTTAGGCTTTGGACCTATACGTTTAGTAATGGTTTGCTTTTCTCAGCCTGCCTGAAAAACTGTAGATTTGTAGCAAACCTGAAGCTGAGAGACAGTGAGACAATGACACACCTCCTCAGGAATGGACTGAGATCAAAATCTGCCACTGGAGGGTAAAAGCCTGTATCAGATTTTCACAGCCAGGGTGTATTTGGCATGCAAGTCAGATTAGATTCCATGTAACGATTTCTGAAAATATGCCTGCCAATCTGAATTGTCTTGTTATTTTCTCAGGCTTGGAAAAACATGAATGACTGATAATAAGAAAATGGTTGAAACTTCTCAGACCCTTTCTAATCTGAAAATGAATTTAAAAGATGATCTGATTGTAAAGTGCTGGAATAGAAATCCACAGACGAAAACTCAATATTTTGCTCAGTTACACTTTCTCTGTGTGACTTTAATTCATTTAACATATGCTCTGCCTCATTTCTCTGCATGGAAAGCTCTATCTATAAAACAGGCACAAAGCTTAAAAGGGTTGAGTGAAAATGAAGTGACAGAGATAGTCACTGTGCAGCTGTTTGATACCCAAGAGACCACTGCAGGGTCAGAGTCACCAGCTAGTCAGGCTGCTTTGCAGAAATGCTCTCAGGGTGAGACATAAGGCTGGTACAGTAACACACCTTAGGGAAAAAATGGGGGAACCTCAGGTATTTCTTGATGTGGACATACCTGTAGTACAGATGTATGCTGACTCAGCCATCTGCTTACATCTGCTGTTACAACACCCAGACGAGGCTGGAAGAGAAATCAAAGAATCTTTCCTGAAAGGATCATGGGTTTCAACGAAGACATAAAAGAATCACAACCTGAATTCACAGCTGCTACCAACGCATTATGAATGTGTGAAGCTGGGCCTCAAGAGTACCCTAAGCTTGAAGCATCTCCAAGGACCATGCTCTCCATATCTGTTGAGCAGAATCAAGCAGCTTGGAGAATTTGTGACATAAACTTTGCCATCAAATAGCCTCTTGGTGCCTGTCTATCAAAGCTAGAATCAGACAAGACGCACAAAATACTTTCTGTGGCAATAAAAAATCCCCTCTGCTCCTCATAAAATGCCATTCTCTTGCCACTTTAAATACTGTTTCAGTTTGCTTCTTGCTTCAAGGTCTGTCCTATTTTAGAGATGTTACCCAAAAAACTCGCTGAGTGAATTGCCAATTAAAACTAAAAGTTAAAAACAGTCCTTGGTGCCATTTCACAAGCTTCACAGTGGTAAAGTGCAGCTCTCATTTTAGTCACTGCCTTTCCCCTAAGTCTGTGTTAAACATTAGCTCTCTGCCTGATTTGCGTCTGAACGGTTTGCATCTAGGAGACCTCAGAAAATGGTAGTAAACGAGCTACAAATAGAGGTCACAGAAAAATTCACAAGCAAAACGTGTCTAGGCATCCTCTAGAACAAAATTAAATAATCTTCTATTGTTTTCATCTTTTAATTTGAAGTTAGTTACGCTTTGCACTAGGGAAGTGGGGGCTGGAGCTACTTGAACAAGAAATCTCTTCCAAATAAATTTATGATTTTTAACTTTTTTAATTAATATAGCCTGAGTGAACACAGCCATGTAGTTATTTCAGTAACTCATGTTGTAGCTGCCTCATTCTATACTTCATCAAACATAACTATGTGCAAGTATAGTTGATGAAATTTATTCTGTGTTCCTGCTCGCACTATATGTGATGTAGAGGATAACATCACATGAAATCTGTAATGAGATTTGTCTCCATTATTCTTCAGGGTAGTCATCAGGTTTGTTGAGCCTTTTCTCTCCTGGTATATCTTTTTGTTACTGTAATTTATTACAATTTTATATCATTATTTTGTTTCGTGAATGTTTCATCAAAGAACCTCTCTGTGTGTTCTCCTTTTCTCCATATAAAAATGCTTGAGTGATAGTTATGTATTTGTCCTCATTTTGTTCTTCACTCTTGCTCTAAATCTTCCTTTCTTTGTTTCACTGTATCCCAGTTGTTTGCAAGAATCTGCAGTCAAGTTTAATAACAGATATTAAACACCAAATAGTCTGTCTTTAACAAAATTAATTCACATGATAAAATATCTTCTAAAACAGAAAACATGGCTAGGTGCCAAAACATAATTGAAAAAGCAGGAGAGTTCAATAACTGCTTCTTGTGCTCCTAAAAATTTCCCAACTGCCCTCAGAGGTTTGGGATCATTGCAAGGTCAAGTCTGACTACATGTGCAGCGTGTGCTGAGCATAAGCTGTACATAATTCATGTTCATCACTTAGCTTTTTAAACTGTAAGCCTACAAGTGTTCAACTAAAATTTAGCAGGCTTTCTGCTTCCAAAATTCAAAGGATATATATTTTTTTTCTTTTCAAGTGTTGCTGTTTACTAATGTAAGAGCACATGTGATATTTTATCTTTTTTTTTGAGGTGTTGATGAAAAAGTAACAACCAAACACTCTAACATGCAGGTTTTTTACATTGGTATTCAGGAGTGTCAAAAGTGAACATTTCAGAATCATTATAAGCTCATGAAAAAAAAGTGGCCTTTGCACATTCATAATGAATTTAACAAAAACTAAAGCATCATTCACACTAGACTTCTACAATCCTGTTTTTTTAACAGCAGCATTGCTGTTGAAGATCAGTGGGTGGATAAGAGGAGGTAATATATGTTCTTGGAGCCAACGTGAAAAAGAAAAGCAGGCTAGATTTTAAAATAAAAAAATAAATGAAAACTAAAGAAAACAAGGAAGGAATAAAAGACGTCTTCTGAAACATCTATTACTGTTCTTATTTCAACAGGCAAACATGGTTGTTAGAGGGCAGGTCCAATTTCCTGGCTTGGAAGGCTGTGGCTTCACAAGGATGATACGTGCTCAGGTCACTGCTGTTGGGTCTGACAATGAATGTAACAGGAACTTGGAAAGCAAATGCCACAGTGACAATGATCACAGCCTTTCACCTTCAGCTGCACTTTCATTTCCCTACTAGTGTCACTTTTGCATGATACTGTGATCCAATAACAACAGCATGACCAAAGGTAAATTAACTTCACTTGGCTCTAGTTGAACTGCAAGCGTTGCAAGGGTGAGTCTGACAGGCAGGATGTCACTACCAAACTCTGATCCAAATCCCTCTGATCATTCACCTCTACTCTGTCCCCATATCATCAGATGTCATGAAGTGCTTCAGCCTTCCAGGTTCCCCAGAAGCATTATTAATATCATAAACATCAGTATGCTGAGCCATCAGACTGGCAGCAGTTTCCCAGCAGAAAAGGAAATCTAATGTATTTTGTCGTATGATAGGCACAGGAGCCGTGGTGCAGCCCTTTGAGGATAGCACATGACATTTTCTCCCTTTCAGAACTGTTGAGACAATGGGTTATCCTCAGCCAGAATGGACAAGTTTAAGCCAAATGCTGTCAGACCCTCTTATTATTAAAATGCTTGACAGGGCTGAGCTTTACTTGATCACTTTTTAGCTTTTTTTGTCCAAATAGAAATGGCTTTTTTGGGTTTTCTCCAGTTCTTTTTGGTTTTTTCCAGTCCACATTGCACAAAGCTAGTCTAAATGTACAAGAGGTACCAGTCCATGAATGAAATACCAGGAACAGAGAGACATGTAGCTAAGACCTTGCAGAATTTCTGGACTTTTTTCTTTCTTCTTAAGCAACCAGTAAACCCCAGAAAAAAAAAAAATCAAATTCTGTGTGGGCACCCTCAGATCAGACATTCAATATTCATGCTAATGTAACAATCTGCTGATGGGTTTTGGAGGGTTGGATTTTTTTTTTCCATATTTATTCTGACTTACTCCAGTTAATTAGGTCTACGAAAGAGAAAAGTTAACTTGTTTACCTGTAAAATCCTTATCCTCTATTCTACAAGTATTTTCATCATGTCCTTACGTCTCGGTCTGGAAGTTAAGAAAGAGACGCAGTTCTTTTTTGAACTTTTGAGTGAAATTAAGGCACAAACAGGGCCATGTATCAAGGTGAGACTATTTATTAAAGAGAGAGAGTAAACAGAACAGAGAAAGGAAGAAAAGGGAGAGAGAGGGAGAGGGAAAATGGAGAAAGAGAGAGCAGGATAAATAGTTACCACCCCATGGTACTGTTCATCATAGCTCCACCTGGCCCACAGCCTACTCATGGTACAGTGCACATGTGACTGCCAGGTGTGCTGTCTCGGTGGGCAGAGCTGACACATCACGTGGGTCCTTCACAATGATCTTATCTCTGTTGCACATTCCAGGGGCTGTTTCCCTGGGCAGCTGCTGTCTTGTCAGGTAAGCCATCCAGGGTGTGCTTATCACAGTATATCAGAGGCTGGAAGGGATCTCAAGAGATCATCAGGTCCAACGCCCCTGCCAGAGCAGGATCACTTAGGGTAGTCCACACAGGAATGCATCCAGGTGGGTTTTGAAAAGTCTCCAGAGAAGGAGAGAAGGAATATCGTTGTCAAGATATTCCTCAGTTCTTAATGTAATCACCACCATCACAAGGTGATTTGCATGTTCAAGAGAGGACTCTCTCACCCTATTACTCTTTGTTAGAATTCAAGCTGTTCTCCTGAGATGGTGGAACCAAGTTAGCCTGACAGGCAGTAAATATTTGCAGAAACCAATCCAGTCATGTCCTGGAATAGTTGTCACCAAGAATAATTTCAGAGGTAAGTGGCTGCTTAAAAATAACCCTTTTATATATATGTAAAAAAAAAAATTTTTTAATAGGAGTTGACATTATCACAGTTGGAAACTTTATTATGCCTGAACTACAGTTCAAGTCTGAAGTAGAGCCAAAGTGAAAGACTGAGTGCCAAAGTGCTGTTAAATACTAGGATGACATGGGAAAAGCTTAACTAAATTTCTCAAGGCAAATATGGTATGTGTCATTAGATCAGATTGCTGATCTCTCTTTCCTTTGCTAAAAGTACCAAAATGAAAACTATCTGAGAAACTGAAAACAATTTCTTTTCATTAAAAAATATATATTGTTGCTGTTATTATTTACCATCAAGAAAACTTGGGGAAAATTACTAATTGCTCATAGTAGTTCTCTGTATAGTCCTCAGAAAACTCTGGTTCAGCTTTTAAGACAGTTCATGGGCTCCATCTAAGGTGTGTACATGTATATGCATCATCAAAGGAGCATTTGAAGATTCTACCTGCTCGGTTTTGCTTCCTGGGACCTAAACTCTATGACTAATTTGGTAAATCACTGAACATCTTTAAATGCTGATTTTACTCTATGGTTCCTTTGTCCAATTAGAATTTATCATCTACCCCTAGCACATCAGATCTATGTAGATCATAAGTGCTTTAGTACAGTGACTGTTATTCAGTGTGTCATCAAATTCCAAGTCAGCAGATCTGTGAGGGAGTGGTGAGAGAAGTACTAATCATCTCATAGGTATGAAAGCAGCTACAATTTATGGCAGCTACAGAAGAGAGCAATGACCAATGAAGATGAAGGCAAATCTTCTTGTAAGAACAACTTCTAAAGAATCAAACAACTCCTTAGTAGGGTAACTGTTGGGGTATACCTCTCCAAGTAGCTTAGGTACTCAAGGAAATGGAGGAGAAAGAAGTATGGGTTTGGTAGCTGGGGTTATAAAAATATCAAAATTTAGAACTGTGCTTGACAGTATTTTCCTGTTGAAGGACTCCAGAACAGGTCTCACCTCACCTTCTGGACAAGAAAATAAGCTAGCAAGTTTCACACCATTATTCCTCCTGCTGGACAAATGCAGCAAGTGCTTCCAGACATGCCAAATTGACATCTTAGGTCTGCTACAAGCTTCCCTCTCATGTCATCTTGCACAGGCACTGGAATTTCCATCTATCTCAGCTATTTGGACACAAAGCAATAAGCATCAGGGCTGAATGATATGAGCTTCCCTTTCCAGAGCCCCAACTGGTGAAAATGCACACAAAAACGCATGATGGGCCTTTTAGGTCTTACACCTAGAGGAAGAGCCAGCCCTGAGTTAGGCAGTACATAATACATATCAACTGCCAGTTGATACATCAAATCATTTGGTTTGTGGTTGGGTTTTTTTTCAGTTAAGAAGTGGAATCTGGGAAGAAGTGCCTTCAGACTGAAGGCATTTCTTCTGACAGCCTGTTCATAAAGATGATCTTCAAGATGGGAGTATCACCTGTGGAGGAGCTGACAGTTTTTTTGGTTTTTTTGAAAGAATCACCCTGGAGGTGTCTTTGATATGAACTTCTATTAAACAAAAAAATCCAGAAAGAAAGTGTGATCTCAGCAAAGTCATTCAGACTTTTAGCTCCCTTGTAAAAAAACAAAAACAAACAAACAAACAAACAAAAAAATTAAAAAAGCAAACAAAACAGGAAGGAAGAAGCAAGTTCCAGGTACAGAAACTCTACCTAGAGCTGGCATAAGGACTTTGTAGGACTAGAGCCAAAATCCTTGGATATTAACACCCTGCTGATTTAATGTTCAGTCAATTGGTCAAATAAGCAATGACCTTCAAATAGTTTCTTAGGTTTTCTCCATGGGCAAATTGCATAATTCCCTGCTTCCCTTGCCTTTCTGTAAGGTGTTTCTCTTGCAACACTATTCAAGTTGGAAAAATGCTTGGATCTGGGACTCTGAGATTTATTCTGACCTTGCTTAGTCCTGGTTCCTCCAGACACAGCCAAATTCCTAAGGCTGCTCTTAACTATCAAGGCCACTCTTATTTAAAACCTCATTTGTAGGAGGAAATGTTATTCCTGCAAATTCAATGAATGTGTGCACACTTTCTGTATTAGTCAGTCTTACACTCAACCTAAGAATACAATCCTGGAAGGAAGAACCCAAGTGATTTTAAAAAGCTTCTTGGGCAGCAGGGAGAGACACATCCCTTTTACCTCATAGCAGCTTACAACCTTTCACAAGTGGCTAAGCTCAGATCCTTAGAAGTGCAAAGTGCCTCACTGTGCTACACACAAAATGCCTTCATGCTTTGAGGCATCTGGGTTTAAGGCCCTGAAGCTGTTCTTCACTTATGAATTGAGATACTAACATCATCCCACTTCAGCAGAGTGATGTGGGATGATATCAACCCACCAGTAGCCAGCTGCAGTTCATTACTGCCCTCAGGTGTGAAACCAGCTGCTGGCAGAAAACCACTGCTATGAAAGCCTGCAGTTGGAGCAAAGGGTGCAGTGTTAAAAACAGAGATTGACAGGCTGTGGGGTTTTTGTGTGGGCTGGAAGACTGGTGGTGTGGGAGGGTAAGAGGGGAAATTTGTGAGGACTTTTTCACTTTCTATCAGTACCAGATTTCAGGGATAAGATTCTGAACAGGGTCTACAGAAAGAGAAAAAGGAGCCAAGGAGTAGTAGGGGGTTTGAGTGGAAGGAGGCTCTGTGGTAAGTATGCAGTTCTGGGGTTTAGATAAAAAGCTAAATGCTTTTGCTGTCTCTGTGCTGGCTTTTTTTTTTTTTTTTTTTTTTTTTTTTGTCACAGCAGAAAATGCCAGGCTTGATTATGCTTTCATCACAAACAACTGTCCTAGATGCAGGTAAAGCTCTCTGACAGGTAATTTTGAGTTTCAGAACTATTTTTCCTCTTAGTTTATGTGGGGAAGTTATTTCCTGGCCCTTAATGGAATTAACTCTGCCTGCCTTGAATTTTCTTATAGTCATTTCAGAAAGAATTGTTTTCTCTTTCCATTTAAAAATATAAGAGGAATGTTTAAAGCTCTCTTAAAGAGCCTCTATGGGATTTTCAAGTGTTCACAGCCAGAATGGAACATCTCTCACTTTAAAAGCTGCTATAAGTAACTTCACCTTCCCCACCCCCTTATGCTCCTAGAGCAAACGGTCACTGTGTTGCTTCGAGGTGATAAAAACCAAAGGAATATCATTAAGTTAGTGGATGTGAAATGGTTCTACAAGAGGAGGAATTCTTCCCATTCCTCTGAAGAATAAGGCCCTCTGAATCCTGGCTACCGATTCTGATCTTCCTTTGCCAGCCATGGCCACAGCTCTCATGTCTCAGTTACAGCTAATTGAAACCTTATCTGGAAGCCTCAGCTTTACCTTTTATCCTTTAGAAAGAAGTGAAATGACATGATAGCAGCCAGAATGCTGTCACTTGAGTACTCCATTTATAGCTTCAGCATAGCAGGAACTGAAAATGAAAAGGGGGGGGGGGGGGAGGGGGAAACCACCACAACAAAACCAAAAACCCCAACACTAAAAAAACATCCCTCTGCATTTTTAACAGTAAAATACCATGTTAATCAGCACATTCTTCTTGAAAAAGCAAGCTTGGTATTCTGCCAGCTAATCGGTGCTGTTCACTGGCAACATCCTAGCAAATGCCTTTGTTGCAGCACAGCACCTTTTTGGAAGCATCAGGTTTATGGAAATGTACCATATAAAAAAGCATCTCCATGTTGGAAAAGTTTCATTTGTTTTGCAGGAGAACCAAGTATGAAAATCTGGGGACTGATCACAGAATAAGGAGGAGGCTGCAGCTTTTCCCTTTGCTGCTCCTGAGGTGAATATGGTAGAGACAGGTTCTGTCTGAAGCTCAGGAACTCAGACCTGAGACTCTCATGTCTGACAGGAGGGGGGTGTTATTTATGGGCTTCTGTCAAAATATCTTTGAAGCACTTTCTTAATATTTTTTTCCTCTTGCATGCAAGAAATTGACATGCTTTCATGTGAAGTATTCTTCCTCATCAAGCCCTTCAAAAAAAAAAAAGCGGTGTATCTGTTATTGAGCCATTTCCTGTGGCAATCTGTCTGGAGGTAAATGAGTAACCTCTTGTGCTCATTAAAATCTTGGAATCAGTGGGATTGTGTGGATCTTGTCTGTCTCATTCCAATTTAACATTTACATTGCCTTAGAAGTGTGCTGAGCTACAGGTCAAAATTCCCTTTTGATGAATCAGAAATAAATTATTAGGGCAATGATGTATATGCACAGATGTAAAACATCAACCCTGGATATCTGTAGAAATGTCATATTATACTAAGGAGCTGAGATATTATTATCCCAAATTTCAAAGTAATTTCAAGTCATATAACTACATTTTGTCTCACTGAGTCATTTTACAACCTGATGCCCTTGGGTAAATCTCAATAATGACTTGTCAGAATTGGATCCTGCACAAGAGTGTGCAGACACCCACTCTCCTCTTCCTTTTGCTCTGAAATCACACTGAATATTTCAGATGTTCGATACGCCTTTGACTTCTGATAAAAAGGAAATAATCTATGAATTTTGCACTTTTTCTGTGTGCTAGTTTCAGTTTCAATAATCAGGGAACTGCTGCAGAAATAAGACAATTTCCACCCCTGTGAGTCTCCACATCAGGACCCAGTATCTTTTTAAAGCACATTCTGTGGTTCAAATGCATTACAGGCATTAATGCTCATCATGCACTGAGGAAAGCAAAAAAAACCCAAACCACTAGTTGTGATTTTCCATTCTAATCTTAATGTCTGTCTGCTTAGAGTTCTTTAAAGGCCAGGAGGAATTTTGGTAATTTGAATTCTTGAAGGTGTAAAAATTGCTCTTTCCGTTATCTTGAGTAATTTCCTTCATTTTTCTAAATTATAATTTCTGAATTCTAAATCATAGCTTCTGTTCTAGAAAGAACTATCAATATATAGCCCTTGCCTTGATACATAGCTGCAATAACAAACTGCTACTTGATTTTACTAAGCTTTGATAATTGTTATCTGTGACAAATCATTTGTAAAGCAAAGATACAATAAGTGTTGTATTTAGGTTACACATAGTCATCAATTCCCAGAAGCAAACAGCATAAACAAATACATAAATCTAGAGATATCAAATGTGATGCCACTTCCCTGGGCAGTCTTTTCTAGTGCCTCACAACTCTTAGAGTGAAGAAATGTTTCCTAAAATCTCCACTGGAGCAACTTGAGGACATTTCATCTGTCTTGTTCTATCACTTCTTACTTGGGAAAAGAGACTAACCTTCACCTCACTACAACATCTTTCCAAGTAGTTGTAGAGAGCAATAAGGTGCCATTTCAGCCTCCTTCTCTGCATGCTAAACAGCCCCAGCTGCCTCATCTTCTTCCCTAGACCCTTCACCAGCTTCACTGCTCCTCTCTGGGCATGTTCCAGCACCTCAATGTCTTTCTTGCAGTTAGTGGCCCCAAAATGAACACAGTGTTCAAGGTGCAGCCTCATCAGTGCAGAGTACAGGGGGATGATCACTTCCCTAAGACAGAAAGCTCATTTTCTTCCTGCTGTAAAAATGTACTCCAGTCAGTGCTGGGATAGAATCAAGTAAAAGTACCTCCATGATTCAAATAAACATATTTTTGTGGTCTTCATTCATGTTGAACAATAAGACTTTTCCTCCTGTGCTAAAGTAAGAGTCACCATGTCCTGCACCACAAAGGGACTCTGCAGCTCCAGCTCCTGTATGTTTCACTATTAACTGCTTCATGTACCTGCTAAGAAAATGATTGTGTGCTTCAACAAAGAGAGTGCTTCCTAGCAGCATGTACTAAAAAAACACATTTTTTTTTTCCTCAGTCATGCATTCAATCCTTCATTTTCTGGGAGAGATATTGATGTCAATTTTTTCAGTGATCTGAAATGGGACTTTAAGCTGCCTGATTGTGTCATCAACTCATAAGCAGGGGATTTTTATTGCTGTCACTCACCAGTAACAGTGGATCAGTTGTGATGTATTCCCATTAGCACTTCATTGAAAGGGAAGTTCTGCTTGGTGAAGAAAAAGATTTTGCATGGACAGTGAGTCACACAGCCTGTGTGCATTGGAAAGCTGGAATAAAACCCAAGCTTCAGGCTCAGAGTCCATTCAGCTCTGTTAATGTAGCTGCTGCATCTTTAGTGCAACAGAGAGTTAAGCTGCTCATAGGCTGTGCTAGGAGCAAAAGGTGGAACTCTGGGTGTTCTCCAGCCTAGAGTGTAGATGTGGCCATGAACCACAGCCTGCCTCTTCCACCTGGGTGTGGTGCAAATCTCAGCATGGAAGACCTTAACAAAACCCTATTGCAGCCCCATTCTGCAGAAGCACTTCATAATGTCTCTGCAGGTCTGTCCTGGGTTTGGCTAGGATAAGGTTAATTTTCTTCACAGGAGGTTGGGAGGGGCCGCAGGCAGTGTTTCCAGCTGAACCAGTCAATGGGGTGTTCGATACCATTAACCTCATGCCTGCTCTATAAGAGGAGAGGATTTAATGGGCAGGTGCGGTGGTTTGGGTTTTTGACTTGAAAAGGTGTGTGATGCCAAGCTTTTAAAATATACATTCAAGCTAGTTTAAGCAAATAAAGCATTTTTTTTTATCATTCATATTCACAGAATAAACTTGCCAGTTTACTCTTGCCCTGAAATATTTGTTGCTATTACACTTATGCATAATTTATTGCTAAATTTGTTTACATGTGCTATGTTCGAAAATGAAGCAGCATGAGAGCAAAGAACATTATAGTTTGCCTGTTTTAGAAAAGAACAGAGTGTGAGGAGGCTGTTTTATTTCTGCTATATTAAAAGGGATTAAGTTAAATAAAGGGACTCAAGTGCCTTTACAGACTTACATAATAAATATAATGTTTATCAATCCTCCTACCTAAATATTGGTCATTATCTCTCACATTAAGGACAAGTCTGTGCCCATTTACTCCACAGGAAGGAGTCTGTAGGTGGAAGGAGTAGCTTGCAAAAAGTTTGTACCTTTTCCCTCCCACAACTTCCTTCTTGTGCTGATAGACTGAAATACCAGAGGTACAGAAATTCCACTTGTGGTTTCTTCTTAAGGACTGCTGGGTTGCAAGATATTCTAAAGGAGGTGGAATTATGCGTGGATATGTGCGTGCTATCAAGGCTTTGGGTATTCTTGGAGTCAGAAGAGAGGATGGTTGCTGAACGCTGGACACTGGAGAAGCCCAGGGCAGCCATGCTCTGCACACTCCATCCCAGGCTACCTCTGTGCAGCTCCATTGTGGCACCCACCAGGTTCTCAGCTGCGGTGCTGTCAGCACAGCTCTAGCAATATCAGCAAGCAAACAACTTTCAGCAGCAGACTCCTTTGTGGTTCCTGGGTTTGCAGCATAATATGGTTCTGTCAGCTAGTTTAGCCATCTCAGTGAAAGAGGACACAACAGGGACACTGCACATTTGGCTCCAAATTTCCCTATAAAAAAAAAAAAAAAAGGAAATGTTTCAATTAACAGCTTATTTGATTACTGTCTAGGTACTGTAACCAAATAACATAAAAGTCTACTGACTGGTTCACCATTGCAATGGCTGAGAGGAAGAAATGCTTAGAGAAGCATGTTGAATCTTTCTGTAACCTGAGCATGGATGTAAATCATTGCCTCTGCTATGTGGTGTTCACATGCGAACCTCAGGGCCACTGAAGGCATTGATGAGGGAGTGGTCAGAGTACTCTAGGAAAATTTTGTCTTTCACTGAGGTCAGGAAGTGTATCTTGCAGACAATGGAAATCAACTCACAAAGAAACAAGTCCCTAGAAACAAATTTTCCCCTTCAACAGCTACAGACTGGCACACACTGCCTCTTGCATAGATGAGCTTAAAGAAATAAGCACCAAGCAGGGAGCTGGGAGATCCTGGCAGAATCCTGTTTCTGACGCTGATGGCCAAAACACACAATTTTTCCCATCTGTTTTCCCATCAGTGAAGTGAAGGCCCTATATTTCTCTGAAGAGTGCTGTACTGTTTAATTAGGTAGTGTTAGGACAGTGTTTTGACCATCTAAACACCATATAAATGCCAAATGCCTAATTCATCACGCCCTGTGCTGCAGTGATGAGGCAACAGGGTATCCCTTCGATCTCATGTGCAGGCATCCAGCCCAAACTGCTGTACTGACATGCCTGAATGAGTATTCAAGCCCAGTTACTCCATCCCTGAAACACATCCCATTTCTCAGTGTGTTGATCCTCCTGCCCATCTGTCTGCATGGCCCTATGCCCTCTTGAAGCATCTTGTGTCCATGTTAGGATCTCATAAGTGCTACCAGCAGGGGGAAGTGTATAGGCACAGCCAGCAGTGCCTTTCCTTTAAGATTACTGCATAAAGTGAAATAACCTTTCTATCATGTGTTGGTCGTGGTGGACAGCCTTTATGTAACACGAGTGGCAGTTTTCAGCAGAAGTATGTTCACAAGGTTGTGTCCTCTCTACAAATTAGGAGCAGTAATGAATTGTATGCAAGGACTCTTTTTTTATTAGTGCACTGTTAGGGCCCACTTTACAATTTAGTTGGTCTCGTTTCCATTTTAACACAGAGCCAGGACAGCCTTTTCAGTTGTGGTGTTGTGGTACTGTGAACAGCAACTGTTGCTTAAGCAGAAGAGATTAGGGTATCAGATGAACCACCTCAAAGCTCTTTTGACTGAAAGGACTTCAGGGACTGTCAAACAAAATTAAATGCACTAAGCTTCAGATTTATTCTGCAGTTTTGCTTCTGCACAAGACCATAATCCACAAGGTTCAGTGTGGATTTCCATCTTCCCTCATAAATCAGAGGACATCATGGTCCTGAAGATGCTGCTGCCCTTGAGCTTTGCAGGCAATTTGTGCCTCAAACAACAGGTAACAGTTCCTGAATCAGTGCCTAGGTATAAGGCAACCAGGGGCCATTGTCGTGGTGGTTGTAGAGCTGAAGAAAAACACAGATGAAATAAACCAAGACATGGAGCCAAATACTTGCTTTCTCTGCAGTCCTTAATCCAGAGCTGACTCCAGTGAGAAGAGGTGCCAGCATGCACCAGTCGGATGTTTCTGGCCTGCCTGTTGTTTGTTTTCACGTTCCTCCTTCCCCTGGCTCCAGACAAGGCCAAAAGAAGAGCGTCCAGAATTCGAGAGGGGAGATGGCCAGTCAGACCAACCAAGATGGATGAAGCAAGCATTGAAGACCAGCAGAAATTACTCCAGATACTTTGTGAGATTTTTTTTCCCTGACCAAAATACCAGAATGCTCAAACTGAGAAAATATTCATCATTCATCTACTGCTGTAAAGAATATCTAGCACTATGAAAAATAGACCATCAGCTGAACATGACTGCTTAGATAATTCCCTTATGCCACCCCTAATCTTCAGCAATTGTTTTACGAGTTAGGAGAATCTTGAATGGTGTGACACATGCAAATAAAATAACTTTTTTTTTTTTCTTCCAAAAAGGGAGCACTTGAACATCTATTGTTTTTGCCAAGAAAAACTGGAAAAATGTAAAGCAAAATATTTTAACAAGTAGTTGGAGACAAACAAGACAACTGTGATTTTCGGAACAGCTTCCAGACATTCAAGAGGTGCATATGGCTCCTGCAGCCAGAGTACTGTGCAGAACCAGCCTGTGTCAGTGCACAAAGGAAATGCTGTCCTCTTGAACTTGTTTTTTTTCCTGTGTCTGGGCCTAAACAAGAGCAACACAAGGCCTAATAGTACTTCTGGAGCCTAAAACAGTTTTAGCCTAATTATCTGTTGAGAAAGGCAATGAAATGTAGCCCAGCGGTTTAAAATAGATAAACATTTCACTGGTGCAAAAGCATTATGGTGTCTGTCCATAAATTTTTGCACCAGTCTAAGCTGTTTAACTGGCAAAATATATACTATAAAGCATGAACTTGAGCACTTACATTTTATATTAGCTCAGCTTAATCTCAGGTGATATTAATCACTAATTAATACTTTTGGGGGGTTTTGTTCATGCAGAAAGAATCACTACTCTAATTACCACTTGTTTGATAATGTGCCTTCATCTTTATTTTAATGGGGCTGCCAGTTTATTTAGATGCAAACATCTAAGGATTTTTACATCCCCAAGAGCAATTGCTCTCTTAAATACTTTCAGTGATACAGTTACTTTAAAGCAATAAGCAGTGCAAAAAGAGCTAGCATGAAATTGCATTATATCTCCAGAGCTTTGTAGTTATGGAAGAACTCTTGGCATGTTCTGTTAATTAATGGAATATGTTTACTGTGGGTTTTTGAAGTTGTTAATTATTTTTATTAGTTTAAAATTCTTAAACTGTCATGTCTGTGTACTATTTCTATTATTAATTCAGTACAGAGAGTCTGGTATTTTATTAATTCCCATGCTAACTAAGGGATGAGCAAAATATAAGAGGAAGGAGATTCATTCAGTTAGATGTCACCTCACATGCCAGTGCTGCATGTATGTATTTATAAATATATGTATGTGTATGCGTGTATATTAGCAGCACCCAAAAAGCATGAGACCAAATTAACATTTTATGCCACAGATTTGCTGCATAAAATCTAGCAATTTTCTAGTGTAGCCTTATTTTTATAATACTAACCTTTCTAACCCACATTAATTTAAAAGTGTCCTTATAATGTAAAACATAATACTATTTAGAAATTTTCAAATATGAAAGAAAAAAAAAAAAAACCAAAACCTACTTTTGCTTTCTGAACTGGACTGAGGAAACACAGTTAGATAAATTTTCTTCTTGTGTTTGAAGGACTAGGAGATGACACCCTTTTTCACTTCCTATGATTTCAGTTTCCATGATTACTAACAAAGACTTAATTGCTGAATCTTTCTAGATGCCTTAAAAAATGAAGAATAGATACATGATTAATGTGAGAGGCCTAGCATATTTAGTCATTTTACCTTCCCCTTTTGCAGTGTGGGCAAAGCAGATGTAAAAATACTTTAATTCAGAAAGGTATCTGAAAATTAATTCATTAACATTCATTAGGCACTCATAATGAAAAGCAAGAATGGAGTGCAAAGAATTGTTATTTTTTTTCTTTATATTCCTCAAACTAAATTGGATTAATCAGATTAGAAAGGGTAATAAAATATTAGAGCTTGTTCTTATCTCTTCGCTCCCTCCCATCAGTTATAAATGAGTACACTGGAATGTAACTTGCTGTTGCAAGGCAACAACAATATTTGCGGCACTCTGAGCTACCTTCTCATCTTAAGGCATAGAATGGTTATGGAGTGATCACTGAGCTCCACTGCTGGGCAACAAAAGAGAAGGATCAGCTGTGAATCAGAGGCATTTCCTTTTTTCTGCCTTTGTCTTTTTTTCTATCTTTTTTTTTTTGTCTTTTTTTTCCCATTTTGTAATTCCCTCATAATCACCAAACCTTTCTTCCTCTCAGCCACACACTTGGCAAGTAAAACCTACGCCTCCCAACTTGGCCTCACCTATTACGATGCAGAAGAGTGGGCAGCACCATTTGCCCAGCTTTAGCATGGCTGCTGGCAGTGCTGTTCTGGCACTGCCTGCAACCTGCAGTATTTCCTCTCATCTGGAGGGGTGGCATCACTTTTTCCAATCTTCTGTGAAACTGGTGAGTAGTCCTGCTTCTCAGTTCTCCTTTCAGGTGCAGAAAAGGATGACACCACAGTCAGAAATGAACCTGATCTTTAAGAACATAGGAAGAGAGTAGGGTCTTATATGAGATTTGAATATAATTTTTATGATTTGACTCATCTCTGCTCAAAAGAGTCCACTCACAGCAGTGAGAGCTTTCTCTCTACACTGGCTTTTGGTCCTATGTGGTTCTCTTTTTACAAACCCTGTTTTTATCAGCTGTCCAAAGAAATTTCCACCCAGCTTTCATGTTTTGTGAAGAAGCTTTTTAGTAATTTTTTTTCATTAAAATGTGAATAAACAAGTGAAACACTTTAAATGGGTTTTAATTATAGTTTTCTTCATCTCTGTCAAAGATGAGTACAGAAGAGTAGCATTCTTTTCCTAACAGCTGTTTTCAGCAAGCCCTTTAACTGGAGAGAGCAGAGGCATGCAAAGACATACAAAGAACACTTAAAGAGCTAGATGCACCTCCAGGAGCTTGGAAACTCACACTTCATTGGGGACCCACAGGACTGAAGCCTACAGTGCAGTAGCCACATGCAGCAAATAAGCTGCACTAATCTAGAGAACAAAATAGAGTTGCACAACCAAATGTATCTTAGATCATAGCACATTTAGAGCTATGATTTTTAATTCCAATATCATATAATTTTTTTTGTTGTTTTACCTCGAGGCCTACAGTTTTGCCAGCACTTCCCTAACAACTTTCTTTATCCATTTCATATATGTAGGAAGGTAAAGTAGATAAAATTTCCTTTATTTCATTCTCCATCAATTCATTAATATTTCCTCAAGGGATTTTTCCTAATATTGGTGTTCCTGTCTACAGTCACACAACTCAGGACAGGGCTGACCTATTCTGACTTCTGGGCTCTCCATATCCATGCTGCTGCTTCCATTTCTCTGTCTTGTGCTCTCTCTTTGTCTTTCCATCACCTGGTCTCATGAAATAGAAATTCTGTCAATCAAAGTCTTTCACAGAGAGCTGGCAGGCTCCTTCCTGAGCACTGCTGACTTTCACTAATCACATGGGTCTTGCACTCAGAGCTGTAAACCCACTCCTGCAGCAGTTCATAACTTCTGTATTTTTAAAATGCACTTCCCTCTTCCCTCTCCTTTTAACATCTCACAGCAGGCACAAAGATATATGAGATGGTCAGCAGGACAACTGAGTTCATGTAAGTAAAAAGAAATGAGTAACAACTCAAGTCTTCCCCTATCTGGGATCAAATCACTTTGAAGGTGCACTAAAGCATTATTCAATTTTACTGTGGGGTTTTTTTCATCTTCATATACTCTCCATGGTTCCCAGAGTCCTAGTTTGTTCTAAGAGTCATTGAATTCAGGTTTGTACTTTGGCCTAAACTGGGATCCAAAAGTCTTGAAGTAAGCATTCTTGAGTAAGAGCTCTTGAGTAAGAGCTCTAAGTTCAGTCAGCCAGGCTGAAATGAGATTAACTGAGCTGATCGTATTCTTGGGGAGGATAAATAAATCTTCTACCATCGACAAGCCATAAATTTTATTCATTTTCACAGCATCTTCCAAATACATTTGTAAAGTTAAAAAAAAAAAAACACCACACAAAAAACATATTCCTCTTATTCTGAAAAGAGGAAAGAAGGAGGAAATATAACAGGTTAAAACAAAATTGTGTATTTATCTTTTGGGAAGTGACAATTTTTTCTTCTAAGAAACATTATTCCTGCAACTTTAAAGTACAGAATGTTTGAAACTATTAGGAAAATACTTTATTTCAAAGATCTTTCAATTAAGAACTCAACTAAATATTTGAAATTTTAGTGATAAAGAATGTTGCTGCTATAACACTTCGCTCATCCAGAATAAAGCAGATCAGCTATAAAAAGCATCAGTGTTAATAACTTGACCAACACATTCCTAAGGCAAAAAGACTGTCACAGTCATTAAAATTCAGTGCACACTAAAAGTTGGAGAAATTCATGTCATGATTATTTTCTATTAAGCCTATACATACTGGTTTATTTAGAACCATATTTTAAAACAAAATCCCTCAACTGTATTTGAAGTTCTGCCAAAGAATATAATTTATTTTAATCTAAAGACTTCCAGTAATGAAGAGTTCAAAAGGCAAACTGTACTGTTGTCTCACTTCTGGTTCAAGAAACTTACAAGTTTCTAGAAAAAGTATCAATCCTTAGTTTTCAGTTACTACCTCCTGGTGCAGTTTAGCTTCAAAACTCCTTTCTCCTCCAGAGGTGAGGGAGATTTTGGTCTATTAGGATCATCCCCATGAACAACCCACATTCCATCCTTGACATGGTTTCTTCCCTTGAGTCTTACATGCTGGGAGAGCAGAAACTCAGGGTGTTGTTGATGCCATACACAGTAATGATACTGCTTCCTTACTCTGATTCACATCCCACTTCTAACTAGCCAGGGGTCCCTAGTTCTCTGGCAGCTGTCCCATCAGGATCTCAAGCTGTCACCTTGTTCCTTGATCAAATAATTGTAATAAGACCCTCTCACATATTTTGATATACCTCTTCCTGATGTAGAAAAAGTCTGCTACTGAGTTCAAGTCACTCTTGTTTCAGGGAATGAGACCTTCAGGAAAAAAATGTTAGCATGAATGTAAAAGTGGAACCAAGTTAATGTTAATCACACAGAATCATAGAATGGTAGGGGTTGGCAGGTGCCTCTGAAGATCATCTAGTCCAACCCACCTGCAAGTGCAGGATCACCTAGAGCAGGTTGCACTGGATCACATTTGGAGTGGGTTTGAATGCCTCTAGAGATGGAGAGTCCACAACCTCTCTGGGCAACCTGTTCCAGTTCTCTGCCACCCTCAACATGAAGTATTTTCCCCTTATGTTTATGTAGAAGAAGCTTTTATGTTTCAGTTTATGTCCATTGCCCCTTGTCCTGTCACTGAGCACCACTAAGAAGAGTCTGGCTTCAGCTTCCCAACACTTGCCTTTTAGATATTTATAAGCATAAATTATAGTCCTTCCTAATCTCCTATGTCTTCATGTATCTCCTCATTTATGTGTGTGGGCTTTTCTTCTGCATTTTTTTTAAAACCATTTTCTAATTCTAAAGAAAGCAGACTTGGGACTAAGTGTTGGATCATTGTCTCCCACTAACTCTTTCATTCTGCCCTCTAGAAATTGAGCCTTGGAAGTCACAGACGTTGATTTTTTTTCTTGTTGGTGTAACATGTGTTGTATCCTGTTAGAGAAACAAAGGACACACGTTCTCTTTTTTCTGCACTATAGAGTCAGAACACCACTGTTCATTGTGATGAGAATCAGCAGCAGTCTCCTGACAATTCTCCTCCTCTTGATTCTTATTCATTTGCTAGGTCTAATTAAAGACCCATGGTACAAAGAAGCTTAGAGCTGCTTTACACTCAAGCTCCTCTGCTTTTGACTGATAGTACACCTTTTGTGTGCAGCATTTTAGGTTTGTGTAGAAGTGACTTACAGTGACAGATTGTTTTTGTACTTGCTGGCTACTGTCCATTTAATTTTCCTTATTCATTTCATGGTATAGTTCAGAGAAAGTTTGGTAAAGGTTTGTAATGTACCAGATTTACAGTGAGAGTTGAGTGCTCCAGGGATGGATGGGAAAAACCTGGCATTTTCCATCAGAATATTCCACAGTGTCTTTCAAGGGGCTGCAGAGCCTGCATCAGTGAGAATACTGTAAAGATAATACAACGCTTGTTTTCTTTACAATTCTCCTCCTTTTCCTCTCTAAAAGGACTACATATGGTGCAGGAACTTGGAAATTGGGCTTGACAATCACACCTGAAAATCAACTTCGGTTCTTTCCAGGTCAGCAATGTTCTGCAGATTGAGTTAACAGTCTTGTGAGGAAACTTCTGTCTTGATATCCATGAAAAACTGATCATGGTCAAGGCAGCCTAGGAGTTGGTTGTTGTTTTTCAGTTCTGCAGTGTCAGCAAGTGTCAGAACTAGCACTGACCAAAGTGCTGCTGAAGTTTTACAGATAACACTCCTCTCCCACAAAGAGGTTTGGTTCTCTTGGAACTGCATCCTGAAAAACAGGGCAGTGGTGAAGGGATTCCAAACATACTGCTTAAAAAGATTTTCCTTTTATTTAATCTGGGTGAACCTCACCTTGAGCAGCAAGAATGTAACTCTGAGATGTCAAGGGAGAATGGAGATTTTTCAAATCTTTACAAGAAAAATCATGTCTCTTTGTAAACTTGAGATGCAGTTATCATGTACTGCATTCAATTCCACTTCTCTAATACCAGGTAGCCAACAAGAAACTGTGGGAATCTGAAAAGACTGATGAAATGCTTTTGCATTTTCAGAAAGAAAGTGGGTTTTCAGGAAGAGAGAATGTGCTTGCATTTCAGCTGCTCCAGTTTTCAGCCTGACATCTCAGTTTAACCTGCTGCTGAGTGTGAGAGTTTGTGTTAAGATACAAGACTGCAAGCTGAGCAGCTGATGCACAGGTTGAAGTTCTTTCTGCTGGATTTCTCACAATAGTATCAGCCTCCATCATGGGCTAGGGCAATAAATTCTTACACCTTGATTTCAAGATTCCCAGGAATATTTGTTTCCATGTTAAACTCCTTGCAGAATGTCCACATTGTCTGCTCAGCCACAACACAAAGCCAAAGATTAAGTCCATAGAACTTCTCAATGTGTCTGCAGTCTTGCAGAAAAAGATGGGAGGAAATATTATTTTTCTTAAAAAGCCAACAACAACAACAACAACAACAACAAAAAACTATGTTGCACTATTGGGTCATCATAATGATAAAAATAGACTTTTGTCTGCAAGGACAATTTAGAGGTGACACCTGACCATAAAATCACACACATTGCACCCCTTTCTAGGGATAGCCATTAACCACAGATGCATGGCAACAGTCCCACTGAAATATTAATATAACGGGAGGAATGTTATTAGTCTGTGTGTTATACCAAGATATCTACTGAGAACAAGAGTACCTAATACCATATCTTTGTCCATAATACTTGTCTGGGACTTTACATTAAGTAATTAGAGAAGAGTGTTGCCTTGGCATTGGAAAGCAGAGGAAATGTGTGCTTTATCAAGCACTGTGTGTTGCCTCTGTTTAGGAATAGTGTTGCCAGCAGCAGTATGGACGTGATCGTGCCTCTGTACTCGGCACTGATGAGGCCACACCTCAAATACTGCATTCAGTTTTGGAGTCCTCACTAAAAGAAAGACATTGAGGTACTGGAGTGTGTCCAGAGAAGGTCAACAAACCTGATGAAGGGTTTAAAGTACAAGTCTTATGAGGAGAGGCTGAGGGAACCGGGATCTTTTAGTCTGGAGGAGACTGATGGGAGTGTTGTAAAGGATTAAGAAATTGCCCTTAATTAATAATAAATTATATGGCAAACTGATATTAATAAAAATATTAGTAACCCTTTATTAATAAGAAAATTGCCAAAACTCATTAAATAGGATCGCTGTACAGTTGGAATACATATTTACAATGGGAATATACAGTCTTAGGGCAAAACACAAACAATTCTATGCAAATTAGGAGGTAATAACTTGGAAAGAGAAGGTCCCCAAGAGCAGATAGCGCTCAATCACAGCAGGGGGGGAGACTCGATGAGAACCTTTAAACCCAAATGGCAATGAATTAATTACTCACAGCTTCTTTTACCCACACAGGGAATGCTGCTGCTGTTGTGTTGGCAATGACACTTTGGGACATTCTTGTAAGGCGTTGGCACAGCAGATTGCCAAAGTTTGCCACGTTGTCCCAGGCTGATCTGGCTTCATCAGACAGCAGTTAACGATGCTTCTCACGACAGGTGCTTGCTTGGTTTCTGAGGCACGGCGCAATTCTAGTGGCAAGGGGAAGCTGGCTAGGTGGATCCAGCTTCTAGGCTTGCAGCTTCTCTGGCTTTATCCCAGGTTCTGGATCAGGTACTTGAGGCAGGGCAGGGCAACTCAAGGCAGCTTCTACAAGAAGGGTCCAAATAGGTTCCAGAGCAAGGCTTGAGAACAAGGTTTGGCTTGAAGCAAGGCTTAAGCAAGGCAAAGGCGACTACCAAGTCAGCCTCTACATATACCTGGCCTGAGATCGATTTGGCCCAATGGGGCAACTGAAGCTAATGTGTAGCTGCCCAATGGAAAGGCATTCTGCCAGGCTATAACTATAAAAGGCAGAAACAAAAGCCTTTTTTCTGGGGGAGCAGCAGTCAGGGTATGTGCTCTTATCCTAGGTAAACAACTTGTTTACCAGACAGGTAGGGGTTCTGTCCCCTTTGTTCTTTTTCCCAAGTTGCCCTGTCTTTCTGCAGGAAGGATGGGAGAGAGAGAGAGACCATGTTTATACATCTTAAGGCCTGTCTGGGTTTGTACTGTTTGGCCCTATCATGACAGGGAGGCTGCATTGCTCTCTACAAATCCCTGAGAGGAGGTTGTAGTGAGGTTGGGTTTTGCCTCTTCTCCCTTGTATCAGGTGAGAGGACAAGAGGTAAATGGCCTGAAACTATGCCAGGAAGGTTTAGCTTGGATATTAACAAAAACCATGTCTTTACATAAAGAGAGGTCAGGCATTGGAACAGGCTACCCAGGGAGGTGGTGGAGTCACTGTCCCTGGAGGTATTCAAGAAATGCATGAACATGGCAGTTCAGGTTTGGTTTAATGGCCATGGTGGTGTTAGGTTGACTGTTGAACTTGAAGACCTTAAAGATATTTTCCAATGAATGTAATTCTATGATTCTATGAGGTGAGAGGTGGCAACACAACTTTGGACACTTCTGTCTGTGAGCTTCAGAAAACTTAAGGCAGTGGCAGAGATGTTCAAAATGCACCACACCCCTTCAGCTGGCCAGTGATCTTCTTGAAGGTTTCAAATGTAATCAAAATAAATGTATCCGGATTCTGTTTGATTGTTAAATAAAGACAGGGGGGGGAAAAATCAAAGCTTGCTTTTGAAAGCAAGAAAACAACCAAAGAAGTGCAATGTACTTAAAAACTGCTTTTACCAATGAAGAGGGAAAAGCTTCAGGGTGCATTTAGCTCATGATGATGCTGGAAGCAGCACCTCATCTACAATGATGGAGGCAGATGTGAGTAAAAACTTTGGAGAGGAGAATCCATCCCTACGATATAGGCAGAGAAGGGATGCAGAAGTACAAGGAGAGGTCCCCTGCAAGTAAAAGTCTTCTACCTAAAAAAGACACATCTCTCAAACAATTGTCCAATTGCTTTATCCCCTTGAGAAGGAATGAATGTTGTCTGCTCAGATTTCAGGAAATAAATACAATACAAACAATATTTACTTTGACAGGCTGAAAGTTACAAAAGCATCAAGGGTTCTACCTCTGAGCTGTGTTTTTGCAAAACTTGACAATTTTCAAGGTTCAAACAAGCATTGACAGAGAACTGAAGTGGAAGCCACGAAATCTCATGCTAGTGTGAGTGGCCAACTAGCTAAATTTCAGTCAGCTCTATCAACCATCTCTTCAGCTCCCAGTAAACAAGGAATCATAGAGGAATAGCATTTCACTAGAAGTATTTTTATTTTCACAATGATAAGTCTTGGCTTCCATAGATAACTCTTGGCTTCCTCACTTTAATCAGTGCAAAGCTGGTAAGGAAGTGTTAGTAATGCATATGTGTAAGGCTGTCTGCAAATTGGTGTGGTTTTTTTTTCCTGTCGCTTTCACTTTCATCAAAATGAAAACAAAACATCCCTTGAAATACATACACTTAAAATAAAACAATTTGACTTATAAATGCCATGTTAGTGTTTTGCAGTGTGAAGATTTTCACTGTCCCTTAAGTTCTCTTCCATAATGCATCATGCCTGAGTGGTTTCAATAGTGCACCATTTACAAGCAAAAGAAAATACCAATGGAAAGGTATATTAGAAATTCTTCGGATGCTTTAGCTTAAAACATTGGAAAAAAGAGTCAGATCCCATTTTTTTTCTACAGGGAATGCTAGATCTCTGTGGTCCTGGGAAACACAGCTCAGAGTTCATACTCTTGTTTCATTTTGTCACTAGAATCTGGCTTTTCCTCCAAGCATTTGAAGACGAAGCCTTTGTATTCATGTTGGTAAAGGTTTTCCTGGTTTGTGATTTTCTTTTTTTTCTTTTAGTATTACAGTATTTCTTCTGCCTCAGCAGCTAAAAAAAGCTTTGCAATGTTCTTTCTACAGGAAGCCCAGCCAAAGTAGCATGATAAATGGGATATTCTATTAAGTTGTAAAGGATCTTAGTTCAAATTCCTTCTCTGCATGATTCAGACTTGTGGCTTGAAACTTGGGTGTTTTATCTCTAAAGCACTATCTGTTAGCTTGTAGGCTGCTTTAAATATCATGCTTTTTCTGATTGAAACAAAAGCATCGTTTCTCAAGGAAAAACTTAGATAACTGTACCCACATGATCTTGATCATCATTATTTCAGTCTAAGTGCAAGTCTGCTGTTGTACTGAATGACATAAATACCCAGGTTGGACTGGATCCTTTCTTCACATGGTTGTCAGACAAGATCTATGTAGGAACTTCAGTGTCTCTTTTCCTGCATGTTTCAGGCAGCACACAGTAACTTTTAATCCAGATATTGGAAAGTACTGTCAAAGGGATTAAGCATCTAAATAATTCTTTTTTACTTAATATTCAGCATGAGCCTGTATCACCTTCATACTTTGGCATGTCCATGCTCCTCTTACTGTCCTGTGATTTCAGTCAGTAGCAGAGAAGAAAGAGTAAAGTTTCTTGCCCCCCTTTCTCCTTCTTAATCACTTGCTTTCTGTAAGCGAGTAGGATGAAAGTCACAGGTGTGCCTCTTTCCACAGTCAGGCTGTCTGCATAGATTCTATAAGAGCAAAAAGCCCAAGGGTAGGGTCCACCTGATCCCTACAGTTTAGCTGCTTTTGCATTCCTGTTTTCCTGAACCACTCATCCTTTCCTTAGAGGATAAGGAGAGGTGATTATTTTAATCTGCTGGAAGTAAACTACTTCAGTCAAGTTAATTATAACAGTTCCACCAACCTGTGGAGCAAGTCAGACAAACATGAAAGAAAAGAACATGCAGTCAAGATAAAAAAGGGACCAAGAGATGAGCTCATCTTTAGTTTGTCAGTCATGTGCTTTGATTTGCCATTCCTCTCAAGGATTTTCAGTTTTCTAGGCAGCTGCGCTCTCATGTTCTGACAGTCCTGCCAATTCTATCAACTCAGTGATGTCTGTTTGAAAATTTGGTCACCAAGTTAAGCAGATCTGAGCACTTAAATCTTCTTGTGGAAAGATTTGGGGTTGTAAGTTTCAGATAGGCACATTCAATCATATTAATTAATGAAGCCTATAGACTTAAACATGTACATATGCATGTGTGTGTGCATGCAAACACACACATATATATATATGTTTAATCACCCTCTACTCAGCTCTGGTGAGACCCCACCTGGAGTACTGCGTCCAGTTCTGGAGCCCCTATTACAAGAGGGATATGGACATGCTGGAACGTGTCCAGAGAAGGGCCACCAGGATGAGCAGAGGGCTGGAGCACCTCTCCTAAGAGGACAGACTGAAAGAGTTGGGGCTGTTCAGTCTGGAGAAGAGAAGGCTCCGAGGTGACTTTATTGTAGCCTTTCAATATCTGAAGGGGGCCTACAAGAGAGCTGGGGAGGGACTTTTTAGGCTATCAGGTAGTGACAGGACTAGGGGGAATGGAATAAAGCTGGAAGTGGGGAGATTCAGGGTGGAAGTGAGGAAGTTCTTCCCCATGAGAGTGGTGAGAGCCTGGAATGGGTTTTCCAGGGAGGTGGTTGAGGCCCCATCCCTGGAGGTGTTTAAGGCCAGGCTGGATGAGGCTCTGGCCAGCCTGATGTAGTGTGAGGTGTCCCTGCCCATGGCAGGGGGGTTGGAACTAGATGATCCTTGTGGTCCCTTCTAACACTGACTGATTCTATGATTCTATGACTTCAAAGACAATAAGACTACAAATGCAAAAGGATGGTCCTTGCCCAGCATACAGAACAAAAAAAGAGACACACTTTATCTTATGGGGAAAGAAAAAAAAAATCAGTTTTGTTTTTTTGTTTATTTGTTTGTGGGGGTTTTGGTAAGAGTGTATTTGCAAAACACAAAATGTACCAGAACAACCCAAAATCTTTTTACTTGTGTTAAGGTAATGCTAGCCACACTAAAAAAAGACATTTTTATTTCAACACCTAGCTTGGTGCCAGAGCTGAGTGCAGGCAACAGCCCAACTGACATGTTTTCATGTACTGAATCAAAGAAATTCTATGGGTATGTGACAAAAGCATAACTTTTATATCAATTAGCTAAACTGGCCTTGTCAGCACTTGGGCTGTCAACAATAAAACTGTCAACATAAAAGCATCATCAAGCCCCAGCCACAGTCAGCAGGAGTAAACAGAGGTAGCAGATACTGCCTTGTCTTCTGGTTCTTTATCATAGTTGTATCAAAAATCCTGGTGAAGTGGCACAAGGTTGTTGTCTTTGATTCACCACATTAGATCTTTCCCTCACTGTTTAGGCAGTTTTAAGGCCACAAATTCAGTGACATTCTGCTCCCATAAGAACAGGATAATGACACAGTGAATCAGGTCTCATATGGGAACAAATCTGATGTTGTCATTCCAGAGATGTTAAAGCAAAGGGTGATAAAGAATGATAGTGATGGCAGAAGTATCCAGGCAGGCACAAAGAGGAAGGACTGGAAACCCATCAAGGTGATCAAACTGAGGAGGGTTCTCCGACAGCTTAATCTGTCCACAAAGTAGATAATAGTTTCTAAAACTATCATACTAGGCTTACTTTGTAGTCAAGAAAAATATAGTCAACACATTTAATGAAGTTTAAAGTAAATTTATGCATAGATGTTCGATAAATAAAATTCCCACTTGCCTCAGCTGATTGTGATTGCTTTTCTCAGTGCAGAGACAAAAGGGATCTTTATTACTAGCTCCACTATGAGTACATCCTCTTGGTCAGAGGGAACCCACCTGTAGCGTTTTGTCAGTGGTATAAAATGCACAAAATACACCTTTCCACCTCCTTTTGCTGGAGGCTCATCTACTCCATGTTTTGACAGACCATATCCATTCAGATATAGCAGGCATATAAGCATCTGCTCTGCTAGTACCTGAAAGATTTAAGCTGTAATTATGACTAAATGTGGTACATTTGCAGCAGTGATGATTCGAGGCCCTTGATGCTGAAATGAGAATGGGAGTGGGAGACCTGTCTACTCTTTTACATACTCCATTCTCACATTGTATTATATCTCTGATCATTTTGGCAAGCACTCACCCAGCTTATATTGTGAGCACAACACTTATCTACTCATAGAGCTACGAGGAATAGTCTAGATATTCTCCTAGATAAATGCTTCTTGTTGAAAGAGATATGATATATAGAGGGAAGGAAAGATTATTTGTGGTTTTGCTGGCTGGAATGTAGTGATCTCTGCAGGATAAGTATGGCTTATCCTGTAAATTCTGTTTCAGATTTGTGATAAAATTCAAACTCTTGCAAAAAATGTGCACCAAACTAAAGGAATCAAAGGCCTAATAAATACAGTGGTCTAAAGGAAATAGCATAGCAATGTTTAATTAATAGCTGTTACACTTCAGGGTCAACACATTCCTTTTTTTTTTCCCTTTGCTGTGAGAAGATAGCACTTTCTCACCATAACTTTCTGCAGATTCTTATATCAGTAAACAGCAGCAGAAAAAAATTATCTGCTGAAAGAAAGCTCAGCATTATGCAAAGAATGATAAACTTCTCAGAAGGTGTTTACAAATGCATTCAGTGAAACAGAATTTTAATGAATTGTGCCACATAATCTTGCAGGTAATGAGCTGTAAAAGCTTTTGTCAATTACAGTGACTAGAAACTAACTCTTTTGGATTCCAGATCTATAATGGGACTCTTCTGCACATTCTTGTTTTTTAAATGAAGATTAGGGTCATAAGACAAATAAAAGATATCTTTGTTGGTTTAGACATCTCCAAAAAATCCCTCATTGTTATAACAGAGCTATCTATAGTCTTATTTATAAAATCATCTCTCAGCTACATTAAAAAAAAAGCCTTCCAAGATCAAATGTCACCAATGTTGTAAAAGGCCAACAGCAATATCCAAAGAAACTAATGATTTCAATAATAACAGGGGAGTTTTTCCAGGAGTTAGATTATTGTGCACGACCTCCTAGAAAACAAAAAGTATCCTGCTTTGCCTTTGCTATCCACCATAATTACCCCTTTATTAGAAAGTCAACACCTTAAAACTCTCTGAAAGACTGGTTCATCTGCTTGTGTCTTATTTTAAGCAAAGGGTCTGCACATATTATTTTTTTTTCACAGGTGGGGAATCGCTGTTCCTGCCTAGGAGCATAACATCATAACACATCAGAACTGCTGTAGCTCCTAGGGACAGTTAAATATTGTGAGCAAATAGTTCCTGTGAGTCTCTATCCAGCTAGGAAAATATTCTCTTTAAAAAAAACATAGATTTGGCTCAATGTTTTAATGTCCTCAAAATCAAAAGGAGACAGGACCAGTATTTATCAAAGAAAAATATGGAAGACAGTTTTATTGCCTGTAATCTCCAATTTATTATGTGACTTTTTCCCAGTATGATCCTACTTTTCCCTTCTCTAAAGATATTTTTCTCTTACTCATGTCTCAGTGTGGAGGATCCATTAACAGAGGAACCACATAAAAAGTAATTTCAAGGGAAAGCCTTATAAAATGTGAAAAATTAAAGCTGTGCTCAGATCCCATTAAGAAAAGAAATTGCCTTCAGGCATCCACTAAATACGTGAAATCCATTTCTGCTGAAGGGCTTCAGAGTTTATTCGTCTCTTACAAATGCAATTTCACGGCACAAGCTGAACGTTTAAACAAAGCAAAGCAGGATCTTGTCGCAGTTAGCGCCTCTTCTCCTTGATTGCTACCAGGTCACCAGGTGCAAATTTATGTGAGAATCCAAGATTATATAAATCTCAGCCAAAAGGCTTTGAGGGAATTTCTGCTTGGTAAGATTGTAAACCAGGAAAGTCTCTCAGTATGGAGAGTTTAGTGGTGCTATTATTAGCATTTATTTTGTTCAGTTTTACACAGGAAGCTAGAGAAGGCTGTGGGCTTAATACCTCCTTTTCTTAAGAGTTTAAGCTCCCCTGATTGCCTAGCTTCTTCTGACCTTCTGGTTCTGGTTCTGGCACCTCACATATTTCAAAACAGTACCCTGATTCATCTTCAGCTCCACAACTTCTCACACAAGACTAAGGAAGCAGAAAAAAAAAAAAAAAAAAGACTGAGCATCCACCAGAGTATGTCTTGTCCCTGCTGAAATCCACCACTGTCATATGTTTATTTCCCCATGTCCCATGAGGAGGTGTATCTGCTGGGCAGTTGTGGAGACCCCAGCCTAGCTCAGAGGGGCTGAGAAGTCAGCAGTCTTTACACCTTGCTGCTAGAAAGAAGGTCTTCATCCAGACAGCAACGCACTGCCTATTTAAGCTCCTTGACTGAAATATCATCAGGGGAAACCAATCTTTTTCCAGTAGTTATTGAACTACATGTTTCATGCCAGTGTCTGATCATAAATCCTAAAGACACAAACCAATGAACCAGACTCTTTTAAACAGACAGAAAACAATATGGTAAAGACCCCACGTTGACTTCAGATCATCTGTATTTACTCTGGTTTTTACCATTACTCCACAAAACCCAGTATGTTTTCTGGAAGGAGAGCAGGTGAGAAATCACAGTCTCCTTTTCCAGAAATGGGATCCCACTGTCTGTTGAGGAAATGGATTTTGCCCCCTCCTCAGTTGCAGAGAGTTTACTAACCAGTATCTTAGCTTCATCTCCTTGCCCCAAGTGAAGTTGCATGCCTATCCACTCTGCCTCCTTCCGAGCTAATAGAGTTGAGTTACAAGCTGGCAACTGGCAGAGCTGTTTTCATCATCCTGCATAATGAAAGACGCCTCCAAGTGCTGCAAAGGACTTCAGTGGTGGGAACTAACAAGCTGCTGTTCTCCAGAAGGCGTAAGTGGGAATTTGACTGTACAAAATACTCAGAGAGGAGGAAGTGCTTTTTCCCCATACAGTTTTCTTGCTTAGTCATGATTTCATGGTAACACCTGAAGAGGAAAAATAGCATCTCCGAAGGTCGTTGGGGAGTCTGCACTAAGGAATGTAAGAAGCATAATGACTGTAAGCCTGATAAAAATTCAAAAGCTTTCTAATCCAACTAAGATATATGAAAGAGGCCCCTACCCTCTGGCATATTTGTTACTGGTTGCTATTTCCCAAATGGAAATATATGGTAATATTTAAGTCCATTGGCATGAATCCTGTCCTTCAGGAGTTATATACCAACCTCAAAGAGATCATCACAGTGGAAACTGATGAATTGTTCCAGATTCTAGATCATGGGTGCTGCCTCTTACCAACCTGCTTCCAGTGCAAATATCCAAAAGAGATGCTTCATTTCACACTTAAAGGGAAGGGAATTTAGAGGGGGGAAAACCCCTTCTAGGTATAATAGTATTGTTTTAAAAAAATGTTCACAAAATAACAGAGTGAAAACTGCTAATGCAATACCACCAAATCAAAGTAATGAGTGTCAATGAATTATCTTTTCTCCTGATAACTCCTTTGCAATATATGACTTGGCTAGTATTGTCCCTGTTCCTGAACAGTTATACTCTGGTTCTTTCTATACCATTTTTCAATTTCCTTCTTGCTGAAACCACTGGACATTGTCTGGCATGCCTCAGTTTCTGAATTGTGCCTGTGTTTCTTAGGTATGGATATTTCATAATGCACAGGAAAATGAACAAATACCTATAGGTTTTAACTGCCTGCTGAACATTTACTTTTTGCTTGAGCTGTTTCTCAGTTCATTCACTCTTCTATTTAATAGAAAATGCCAGTAATTGTTATGTATATTTTTTATTATAAGAAAAATTTTAAGGTTTCAATAATACATTCCAAAATTATTACAGATTTATATCACTGTTACTGACTGATTGATCCATTTTTTTTTTCACTAAGATGAGTAAATACACTCATTGGATATTTTGTGTAAAATTACTTCTTTACCATTAATGGAAGGTACATTTTAATTAAGGCAAAGTAAAATACATCTCTGAGAGACCCACATGTTGACATCAGTTACAGATGAACAAGCCTATCAAACGATATTGAATTCCACTCATGCTATACAGTAGAAGTTCAACCCCTGCAATTACACTTTAGAAATTATATTTGTTGAAAAATCTAAAATGAGAGCAGGCACAACAGTTGAAACTTCAGCTTCAGTAGAAGAATTAAGTGCTCTGGTGTTTAAGGTAGTACCCTGGGATTTCCAGCCTTAAGTCTGTTTCCCCATGGTTTTCCATTGTGTAACCTTCAGTGAATCATTTAACATCAGACTCTTCAACATGTTGCAGAGTTTAACACCTGCTGTTTCCAGGGGAAGTTAAGATTTGAAGACATTGTCTCTCTGTGCCTCAGTTGCCCTGCTAAAAATGAGAGAAGTTACAGGGGTAAGAGCCTTGTCTGCTCAGGTAGTGCATTCATGAATCTTATACAGCCATACCAAAGTTCTGCTGTCATTTTACTGAAATGCATATAAATATGAAGTATTTGATATTTTGCACAACTTACGACTTGGATGATTTTCTGAAATATTATTTCTTCATTGCTTTCTACTCTCTTTCAATGAAAAGTCAACTAAGAACAGCAAAATATCTTAGTTTTTTGACCAAATGGATTCATTTCTCTCTTCCTCTGTGAAGATTAAAAAGGTTGAGATGGACTGTAACTAGTAGCCCTTTACCCAGAACCACTGCCTGTTAGTGTTCAGTGGTCACTCCTCTTGAAGGCCTTAAATATTCTTTTTCCAGCATCCTTCTGTCTTTGTTAACCCATCATCCTTTCATCTCTCATGCTTTTTATAGCTGTGATATCATCTCTCTTTTGCATCTTTGCCTCCCCTCCCTCTCTCACCACCCAGCTCTATCTGCTTTTGTGTTAGGTATGGTAACAAGGAATTTGGACTAGAATAGATGGTACAATTGCTGCAAGCAAATGAAGCTGGCTAGGACTTTTGCTGTTAGCCTGAAGTATATACCACACAGGAAGGTTTCAGTAATTTCTAACACAGTAGAGAGTAAAAATGTGCTGGAATAGTGTCTCTTGCAGACTCAGAACAGCTTCCTCCCTTTCATAACTGCCCTTGCTGTGCTGCCATCCCCACCCACAGCCCTACTCCCTGCCTTTCACCTCCTTGTTGATCTCCTCTCTCTCCACTGCAAATCCTCTCTGCTACATGAGCAGCAGCCTTTCTCTCTCACAGCCTTTCTCAGCCAACATTATGCACAGTGAACTGCCCCTGTCATCCCCTCCTACTCAGTAAAACTGCACCACTCTCCTCTTGACAGCCTTCACTGTCAGGTTTAGTTGCCTTGCCAATAAAGCAGGCTGTCTTCAAACTGAATCCTTCCTAGCACCATTCCCTTTAAGGATAACAATTAGGAGCCTGCATTTCAGAAGCAAAATGAGTGAAATCAAAGGAACAAATCTTTGTCCAGCCTGCTGTAGGAGACAGCGTTGCTGTGCTTTTGTTGTATGGAAAACCGGATAACTCCTTTTCTCATTAGCCACCACTTAAATTAATAATAGCAATAATAGTCCTAGTCACAGTAATAAAATAGCTCCGTATGTTAGATTGAATCTCTGACATAACCCCACTGTTGTAACAATAGACTGGATGCCTTTCCCTGGCCCACAGAACAGACAGAACACAGGAAAACGCTTGAGCTGTTGTGGCAGTTCAGGCTGGGTGCCTCCTGTTGCTGCCACATGAGCTACACCTCTGGTGTCATGAGGGTTGGACACAGGAAACAGCATATTTCTACCCATAAATCCTGCACCCTATAAATCCATCTGCAAAGTCATTCTCCTTCCTCTTTCTTCCCTCTCTGCTCCTGTGGGAGATGCTTCCCTATCGGGTAACAGTGGGAGAGTACCTCAAGGCCTCTTGGGCCTGTCTTGGCCTAATGCCAGGAGGAGGGGGGAGTGGGGCAGGCAGTCTCAGACCTGGGCAGCCTGAGACCAGCCTAGCAGTGGGGTGGAAGAAAGAGCCCTGGGGGTTTTGGGTAGACCCTCAGGTGGGAGAAGGAAAGAGTTAGGAGGCCTTTGGGTGTTGTGTAAGGAACTCTGTGCGCTTTGGGGTATCTTTGCCACTATGCTTGTAGGTTTTGTAGTTTCACCAATTGCTTTTCCATTTAAACTTTCCATCACTCTTCAGTCCCTTTGTGTGAGTGTCATTCTTTTGTCCCTCTCGGGGCAAAAGGGGATCTGTATGGCATCAAACCAGCACAGCTGTGAAGTGACTATTCCTCAGTTCACTCCTTTCCTGTCTTCTTGGGACACGTAGCTTTTAGCCCTGATGAGATAGTATCTTGGATGCTCTTTCCACTCTCTTCATTTTGTGGCAAAAATCCCCTAAGCTTGTCTTTCACAGCTACTACCATGCAAAAAAAAGAAAAAAAAATCATGTGGCTGCACAAGGTCAACATTGTTAGCTGCACCTGCTAGTTTCATTTATAAGAGATTAGGCATCTGCAATTCTGAAAGTCAACTTGCTCACACACACACACAAAAATAGATTGGCATGAGCAATTTATCATCCATATTATACAGAGAGGCATCTCGTGGAGAGAATTTGAGCATTTAAAAGGAAACAAAATCAGAATGGTAATCCTTCAAAGCTGGTGCAGAACAAAATGGAAGAATATTTGAATCCCTCTGTGAGAGGACCTATTCCAGCTAACCATTAATTGATGAAAGTCTGGGAGAAACATGCAATTGCAGAAGTCATTTGCTGAGAAGATGGTTGATACCACTTAAGAACTTTGTAAACAGCATTAATGACTTATTTTACTGTTTAAATTATCTTTAATTGTTCTAACATGCAACAACTTTGCAAAGACTGCATCATCATATTTGTTTGTACTAGTAAGCATCCATTAGTTGAATAGGGACAATGCAGAAGAAAGAAAAGAAAGACAGTTTCACTTCTGCTTTCATCTTGTCTTCTCTAACCTGTTGGCTGAAAAAAACTTTTCCCCATTTTCTTTCATAACTCCTAATGTTACTTGTCTCAATATTACCAAGTTGATTATGATTATTATTCTTTATGAGATGGAAATTGTCTTAGTCTGGGTGATTATTCTGATGTCTTTAAATATACCCTCTAATTTTCACAGTTTTACTGTTTTACAAATATCTGTGCAGTTGCTGAAATTCAATTGTGTGATACTGCACCCACGAATAGCAAGGCTTTACACAGATTGTTAGTAAAACTGTGAAAAGAAAAAATGGAATGAACATTCTTCCCAAGTTGAGAAATGAAAAACATAACAGAAAATATCATCGAGTAATTTCATTGCAACTTTGCCCCCAAAAAATAATTCCAGGTCTCTGAAAAAACAAGATTAACTAAATATACCATGTCTATTGAACTGAGGTTGGATTTACAAAGGATTTCTAGGTGCTACTGTGCTTCAGTGAGAATAAATTTCCAAACACAGAAGTCAGTCAGGTTTTTATTGTGCTTTATTCTTCATTGTGGAAAGATTTGAAAGTAGCCAAAAATTAGAGGGGGAAAAAATTCCTCTCCAGCTATGCTGCTGCCGTATTATGGGCCATGGAAGCCATTTGCAATTTTAGGGGGATTTATCATCATTATTATTTATTTAAAACTTGTCTTTGACACTTTCTCACTTTGAAAGTCATGGCCATGCACACAACTTAAACAACCACACTGTCCTTCTCGTTTGCTGGACTCCAGCTTGAAAAGCTCTTTGTCTTCCTTCCTTAAGAGGAGATTATGGACTCCTTGCCTTCTTTCTCTAAACACTGTGCTTCACTGTCTTCTTGCCCTGCACCATATTTTGGGATGATCATATTGTCTAAAATAAATTAAACTACCATTCTGTAACACATTTATCAGACATATTAGAACAATCTAGATCACATTCAAATAGCATTTCTTGTAGGTCTTTATCCAATGTCTCTATCTACATGTGACCTGAATGCAAAATATTTAGAGGCTGACAGCACACACTACAAGAAACAAACAAATATTACCTTTATGCCCCCAGATCCCAGAAGGCTCCCAGTACTCTTTTCTCACGTGAAGAACTTGTTGTGCTTGTCCTCGTGGATCTTTGACCTGTGAGAATCAAGGCTGGATATTCAGAAACACTTCAGGAAAGGCTGAGAACTTTACCTTACATAGCTGCTTTCTTGCTCCCTCTCCTCTGTCACAGGAAGCTACTACTCTCTATATTCAAATTGTTTCCCCACTTACTCTCTCCTATCTAGTTCCTCATTGCTTCCCAAAACATCATTTTCATCTTTCAACCAGCCACTAATGCTAGTGTTCAATAGTTACTTGTTCAATGATCAAACCAGCACTTTGTGCTTTCTCTCACAGTGTCTCAAGCTCTGAGGGAGTAAGTACTCTGAAAATATCCCCAAATCCATGTACTGGTTCTCCTTCAGTTCTCACCTTTTGCACAAAACACCAAAAAAAAAAAAAAAGAAAGAAAAAAAAAGTAGTTTTGCAAAGAAAAGTATGTAAATAGCCTGCTTCACTCCTGGTTGATTGTTCCTTGCTACTGTAATGATTAATATAGCACACAATAATTAAACTTTATAAACAGTCTTTCAATTAAAAAGAGAGGCGTGGGGCTTGACTCTGTTCCCATGAAAGTCACTGGGTAGAGGTTTGCCTGTTCTCTGGATTAGTAACTGCAATTCTTCATGGGTTTTTAAGAGAGAAAATTCCTCCTCCTCTAACTTTCAGAAATAGATGCTACTCTAATTCTTCACTTAAATGCACAAAGACATCATTTTCATTCAGCCATGTTTTACCAGAAATATTATCTGCACGCAGAATTAATTTATGGCACCTTTTTTTTTACATACAAGTATAAATTAATATGAAAAATGAGTGGCATGTTGGAGAAACATAGAGGGAAAAAAATTATGTATGGGAAAATATAACTGACTGCCAAGAATCTATTAGTGCAATTTCAGAATCAGACAATATTTTTATTATTTTCACAACAGAGAAAGAATAGGATGTAATCCATTTTATTCTGGTTTGTATAACCAAACCATAAAAATTTTTTACTTCCTTTTCTTTTTTTTTTTTGTGTGAGTGTGTATATTTGCGTTCCTTAACATGCTTGTGGTTTCTACAGAGTTAGAAAGTGGCCTGATTTGGAAGTGTCTTCTAACAGCTATGTTTGGGGTCCAGTTCTACCCCAATGATTGGGGAATGAAGGTTGGAATCTGAAATGTGCTGAAGGCATGACTTGAAACTGGTAAGAAAGTCAATGGTTGCTCCTTCAAATCCCTATTTTACAACTGCAGAAGGGAGGAACAGAGATATGCTGAAATCTTCAGAATCAGAGACAAAGTCAGTGGAAAAGGTAATCTTCCTCTGTCTAGACACTCTGAATCCCAATCCATTGCCTTATAATTCTTGTTATTTAGTAAGAAGTTGAAGTGAACTGCTTTTGGGAATGCCTCCAAGCACCATCACAAGCTATACTGATTCTGACCCTCACTCTGCCCTGTCCTGTGTTTTGCTGTCGGTAACCAAGGGAAACATTTTGCTCATTGCTTAAAGGCAGCATCTCAACTATTTCCTCATTTTGCCTAATTCCACTTTTTGTCAAGGTGGATTTCTTTAAGATTCCAGTGGGTATTAGCTGGTATTAGTTACAGTGCTGACTTGAGGGACAGAAAAGAAAGGGAGAAAGAACCCATGCATGCATGCATATAGCAAAACTGAATTGATTTCAGATGGAAATCTCCTGAAGGCATAATCTCTTGCTAAGCTATCTGATAAATCAGCATCTGTTACAGTTACAGGTGTCTGAATTTTGTGCTTTGTTGGTAGCATTAATTCTAAAAAAAAAAAAAAAGTAGTTGAAGTCCTGTTCTGCCTCACTGTCCCCAAGAACATTCAAACTTTGACAGCATTTATGGGATGTGTTTACCAAAGTCAGCTACCTGCAAATGCTCTCAGCAAATTTTAACAGATAATACTGAACATCAAATGGCAAGCTTGATTTTTCAACTATTGAAAAATAGATAAGCAAATTAAAAATCTTCTGGAAAATAACTTGGTTTAAATGCAGCCAACATTTGGGGAGGTGGTTCAATTAGTTGATTGGGTTGGTTTTGGTTTGGTCAGGGAAAATGTTTTCTCTGAGGTGAGTTTTACTGCCTTTGCAAACATAAAGTCTATGGTACTTGAATATATTTCTTATCACCTAATTTATGGTGGATTATTCTAACAGATACACATTTACAATTTGGCACTTTCTGAGATATGACACTTAAGAATTGGGGCAGAGAATTATGAACTCATTTTGAAAATGAATAAAAGTTTGCATAAGGTCCTCCATAAATAGATTCAAGTTTGGAAAGGCAAAGGTGTCAAAAAGTAAAACAATGTGAAATGTCATGGAATGGCCTGAATTGGAAGGGACCTTATGGATCATCTACTTCCAGCCTGCGACCCTTGCCATGGGCAGAGACACCTCCTGCTAGACCAGGCTGCTCAAAGCCTCATCCAGCCTGGTCAGTGAAATATGGTTACTCAAGTCCTAATCCCAAATACCACAGGGAAAGGTTTCAGGGCACTCATGTTTGGCAGAAGCTGCAAATGCTAAGACATCCATCTGTACAAGAGGAAGCCACCTGCTGCACCCCCAGACTGCCTACTCCAACGCCAGTGGAGTTTCAGCTCTTTTCTCATCACCCCCCAGTCTTCCCAGCCAAGAAGAGGGACTGGCTTTCCACCAGGGATGTGCTCATCAATGCTGAACTGATGGAAGTCTTCTTGCCAGCTTTGCTGCCAGACAGTTGCTGATTTTAAAACAGTTAATGCTTTGCCTCCTGCCTCAGTTTCTCTGACTAATATGGGAGTAATAAAGTTAATTTCCCTAATAGCTCATTTCCTGATTATTTGCCTTGAAATCTTCAGGCAGCTACCGAGTAGCTAATTCAATTCAATACTAAAAATTAGCCAGAGGTATATTGGACAATGTGGCCAAAAAAAACTATGCTCGAAGAAATCCCAGTCCTCCTAATTTTGGGACTTTGATAAGGTCTTTGCTCTCAAAGGCTCAAATAAATAAATAAGCGAGGCTAAGGAATTCATTTGAAATATTAATTAAAATGCAAATTAAATCCAGATTGCATGGGCTTTAAAATGTGCTCTCTGAAGTTTCATGAATATAAAGCATGTGACAAGCTACTGTTTTAAATGATCTGCATAAACACACATTGTTGAAAAACTGCTTGACTTGGAAATAACCTTACCAACAACAGGAACTGCAAGCAACAAGAGAAAATCTTCAGCAGCAACAGCTTTCATTATTGACACTGCTGTTTGCCAAGTTTAGCACCGTGGTGGGAGGGAAGGCAATTAGATGTGCATGTATATCCCCTGGCCTGCCACCACTCCTGCCCATCTGTGGAGGTGGCCAGCTGCCGGCTTGCAAGGTGCAGGGCTGCAGTGTGCCAAAGTGAAATGGCTCAGCGAAAGCTGGCATTGCAGACCCACCACCAGCCAAGGAGGCTGGACAATCCACCTCTCTGGCACCACCACTGCAGCGTGGGAAATAATGCCAGCCGCACTGTGGCATTATAAATTTCTTCTGATCTCGAGTAACTGAATGCAGAAAAGACTTAATTCTTCCTTTTACCAGTGTAAAGATGTTCTGAATAAGTTACTTTCCTTCTGAATTAGCCAGCCTTGTTTAAAATATGTCCTGGCATTAACAAGTGGCATTTTTTTCTGCTAAGTCTCTATGTACCACAATTCAGTGAGATGATGAAATGTTACAAGAAAAGAAAAAAAGATGACAAAATAAGGTCACCACCTTAAACGGAGACTAGCCCAGGCATCTGGAAATCCTCTCTCCTAACATTATCTTAAATGATGCTGACAACAGATTAGAATCTCTAGTTAATTTGTTGTTAAATTCTTCCCGTTCACAAAAGGAAGCCTTGTCTCTATTGGGAAAAGGTCTGCTTCGCTTCTGACCAATAGGCTTCTCATAGTTTGATTGGACAACTACTTCTGACCCTCTGCCAAGCAGTGTAATCCTGCTAGCCATCCCTGGGAATGGGCATGGGATGGGCAGGTCTCTGCTGAAACGGCCCAGGTCACACCACTGGGCAGCACAATCTCGATGTGCTTTATGAGGAAGATAAATTACATTCATGACACATTAAAGATAAGAGTCTAAGTACCTCACCACATTTGGGAATAGCAGACTGTCTGGAAGGAAGCTTCCACAGTAAGAACATCATGAAAGAATCCATAAGGAAGAGGAAGATCCTGCCCTAAGAGCCTCAGTGAAACCACAGTAAATAATCCATAGATCCACATGCTGAATGACAAAGCTAATAAGAAATATCAAACACCTGCATGTCCTCTGAGCCTCTTCTATCCTACTTGCCAATCAGACAAGTGCTCAGAGAAATAAGAGATGGTGACTAAGGACAAGAGCCTATCAAAATGCGGAAATGCCAGAAGCTGAATTAAGGTTCCAAGGCTGCCCTGCTCTGGTACTTCCTAATTTCTAAATGCAGGACTCTGAAATGAAATAAAATTAAAAAAAAATAATTTGAGTTTGAAGTGTGGAAATTAATATATGAAGTACATACTGTCCTTGTAGAGAGAGCTTCTAGGAGCACAAGTGTCATATAATTTAGTTTCTGTACCTGGAAGAGTTCATCTCCCTGCATTTTGTGAACCACTGAAAAAATCCATGGCCTTGGCTGTATCTTCATGCCATGAGCAGGTACTGAGACATTTCTAAACTCCCAGTGAGTGATCCAGTGCAACTTCATGGTGCCATGCAGTGACATGCAACAAACACTACCAGATGTTTAAAAATGCAGCCTCGCTCTAAGCTACACCAAAGCAAAAAAATCTGACTCAGTGGGCAAAAAGTTTAGCTATGATGCTCTTGCCTTTAATTTCTGAGCAGACTTGGTTAAAACAAAGTCAAGTATCTTGTCATAAAATGTCCTTTGTTTGCAGAGCCATCAGCCTTTAAAGTATTTTTTTTTCACTTAATTGAAAATAAAATTTCCCCAGAGTGCTGGAGTCTGCTCTTAATGCCTATGCACAGCTCTAATTAGTGTTAATTATTTGCATTTACCAAGGGAAGAAGCATATTCCTTCAGGTGCTACTTGGAATATGTTACTTTAGCCCTTCATGTGACTCCCAAGAAGTACACTCAATGGGAAAGATGCAGCTGTCTCGAAAATCAAGTGTCTAGTGCCTGAGGGTAATCCAGATCAGGTGTAGGACAGGATGTACTGCACCACAAATAGCATAGCCAGGCTTTCTGCACTGCACAAAGACTGATTCACAGAGCTTGCAAAACACAGCAGCACAGAGATCTCTGCTAGTTCATTTCCCCTCTGCACATTTGGGCAGCAAAGTCATTTCATCGGATGCTTATATGGTGCCTAGCCAAATGGGCCTTGGGCCTCAGTACCACACTGCATCAGCACAAATTATAAACATGCACTGGCCAGGCTGGGGCCACATAACAGGTTAGTGCTAGATCCAGAAACAGACCCCAGATCTCTAGAGGTCTTAGCTCAAGTTTTATCTGCTGAGCTACACTTCATTTTGTGGCAGGACTAAAGTCTCTGAGGGATGTCTCTTCCAAAGCAGTACTGAAATAATAAGGCAGGACAAATTTATTCCAGTCGAGGGATCTGGTCCATACTCTTTCATTGTAAATTGTCTGCAGAACCTAGATATTTTCCATGCTCATCCCCACACATCCAAGTTCATCCAAATTCATCAACCTCGCCAGCAACTTTCTAGATGGTTACCCTTTAACTAGGGCTTTATTGGATAATTGTAACTCAATTTGCAGCAGCTGTGTGACCCTGATTCACTTTTGGAGCAGAGTAAGCTGTGGGAGGAAGAGCCAAGTGGGAGTCCACCTGCCAGGGAGCCAGTGCAGTTAGAAAGGACTGTTCTGAATGTGGAAAATCTGTCAGGTGGCAAAGATGTGCTGTTTATTTTTCCTAATGACAAAATTAGCACATTGATAAGAATCAAACAGAGCTGTGTGCAATGGGGGTTTATTTAATTAACAAATGTCCTTTTGCAGGTAGGAGCAGGATGCAGGCACTGTGCTCATCCGTGCAAGCTGTTGCTCATGTCCCTGGAAAGCTCATATACAAACTGCTTTTGGCTTCCTTTGGCTAAGGTTGTTCTGGGAAGGAGGTGGTTTATATTTGCCTTTTTTAATCACATATTCTGTTTCTGCAGTGTATTATATTCTTGCTCACATCCAAGAACACAGATCACATCTAATAGAATAAATTGAAAGACGCAACAGAAAGGCTTTCTTCCAATAAGAGCCTACAGTGCTGGGAATTCCCCCTTCTGCTACTTCTCACTGTAGTACGTCTTTGTATCTCACAAACGCCTGATTTGAACTGGCTTTTTTCTTATTAGCAGTTATCTATGGGTGTGATGGTTTGAAACTGTCTTTTTAATTTTTCCTTGCAAAGTTCAGAACAGAGAAAGTGGAAGAGTGTAAATAAGTCATTATTGGGTGTAAGAAAGCAAAATACTGATTGTTCTAAACATTTCCATTGGATAGATAGAAATGTTTAAGAACTATTACCCAAAACAAAGTAGGCATTCTGCACATTCTGCGTTCTGCAGTGGGGGCAGTTGCTGGGCTGTCTGGCTGCTGTTTCTTCTTCTCTTCTGGCTGAAGATTACACACACTGACCTTGGCAGCTAAGTTAACAACTTTCTGCTCTAACTAACTCTGCTTTCTGTCCAAGGAGGGTCTGGGGGGAAGCTCCTGGGAGAGGGAGGCCCCTTTGGGAAGGGTCCCCTTTGGGGCGGAGCAAAGGGAGATTGGTTGTGATTTTCTGTTGATTGTATATATATGTAAATGTTGTGAATTTTGTATATTTGTACATATTCATGGCATTTCATCATAGATTGTAGATTCTGCTTTGTAAATACAGCTTTCATTTGCTTCCAGACTGGGCTAGCCTGGTTATTGTCGGTGGGGGGTGAATTTCAGCTCACACTGACACACTGGGTTTAGTATTTACTAGACAGAAACATGCTACTTCCTGACTACCTTTATATAATACAGCAGCTTCACAGATGAGATCAAGATTTTTGCTAGCATCCAGTGTTATGGACCCTGCAGGTAGGAGAAGTTAGAATCATAGAATCACAGAATCAGTCAGGGTTGGAAGGGACCACAACGATCATCTAGTTCCAATCCCCCTGCCATGGGCAGGGACACCTCACACTACATCAGGCTGGCCAGAGCCTCATCCAGACTGGCCTTAAACACCTCCAGGGATGGGGCCTCAACCACCTCCCTGGACAACCCATTCCAGGCTCTCACCACTCTCATGGGGAAGAACTTCTTCCTCACTTCCAGCCTGAACCTCCCCACTTCCAGCTTTATTCCATTCCCCCTAGTCCTATCACTGCCTGATATCCTAAAAGTCCCTCCCCAGTTAATGAAGTCCTTCTAAGCTTGGATTCAGACAGTCTGTACAGCATAGCCTTCTGGATGTCTCTGCTGCAACCCATACTTATAGCTGAATTGTTCAGCCATATATGGTTCTGATTTATCAAGCAATCCTATCACAAGACAGAAGTTGTCTGTACTTCCAATGCTTTCTGTTCATTGAGGGCCAAGTCTTGAAAACACTTTCTAGATTTTTGCAGCATTACTCCTGCTGTTACACTATCACTGCTTTCTTTCTAGGAGCTTTCTAAAGATTCAGAGTGGATTGTCTCTAGACAAGAGTAGCTTTTCTGGTGCAGATTACCTCAGCATAATGGTACATTATAGCATTTGGTACATCTCCCAAAAGTCCACGTGCAATGTCAGTAGTGGTGTTACAGCTCTTCTTCTGTGGGTTTACCTTATGCAATGAAGAAGTTGGTGCAACCGCTCTAAGAGTTGCATCAGCCTGCCTGTGCCACTTTTCTAAGAGGGACGTGAGTCAGCATACATGTAATAGAAAAGATTTTTCTGATGTATACTGCCCTTCAGTAAGAAAATAGGTGAAGAAAATTGTCAGTAGGCACTATATTCAAAAGTCAGTTCAAACAGCAGCAGATGTTTTCAATTTACCCCTGCTCAAGCAACATCCAAACATCACATCAAATTTTCTTTCATCAGAGCCATAAATTTCTCACTCCAAGTTTCCATTTAAAATGACAGGGGGAACAAAGTTCAAGATATGTAATTCTTCCCTAGAGAGAAGTTCTAACCATGAATTTGCCAAATTTGCCACCCAACTTTTCTGACAGTCTGGACTATTCAAGGGTTAAGTTTTTGATCGTTTTTTCATAAGCTGCAGAAATGAAGCAGAAACTCTTGTTTTGCTCAAACATTATGGCTGATTTTGAAATAGTTTTAGATTTCCTATTCTTCAGCTTTGAAGTTTACTCATTCTGGTTTTTTCTGTTTATTAATTTATTTTTATCAGTAATCAAATCTGCTTTAAGCAAGTCCAGACAACCATAATCAGCTCTCAAGAGTATGCAAGACAGTAAATGCCATGTAAACAGTTACTAACAACACAGTAGAAAGTAAACATTTTAATAATTCTTCAGTAAAGGCAGCTGTGTAATCTGGGTTTGAATTTCTCTATCTTGGCTAATTTGGGGTAGAAGGAATTGAAGGTATGATAGACATATATTAGCACAGGAAGAGGGATGTTCATCTCAGGAGCTCTAGGGGTGTTTGGAAAGCCTTTTGGGATTTCAGGAGACTAGCATGGCAGTCATGATTGGGACAGGAGCACCTCGTCATATAAATACTGGCACAAATTTCTGAATCAATAGTGCAGAGTCATTAAACACTTTCATGACACTGGGACATAGAGACACAGTCAATGAGTTGAGTTAGTAGGAGTGTGAAAGGTAGGCAGAGGAGGATGTGAATAGCTTAACACTGCAACCAAGAAATGCATATTCTTCATTGTAACTATTCATTAGAGGAATAAAAGAAGTGCAGGTGAAAGGCCAGGAAAAAAGGGATTGTAGTTATCCAGGGAGGTGACAAGATTGCACTGGTGAACTCTAGAGAGGAATTTTGACAAGTCTGTATAGGAGATTAAAAGATAGGACTAAAGCTGAAAACCTTTATCATGAAGAACCAGAGAAACTTGGCAGCCAGTATTTGTGATAACAAAAAAGGACTGCATGGCTTTACTAAGGAGAAGTCCTGCCTGAGCAATCTTGTGGCTTTCTAAATGGAGTGGCAATGTCAGCAGACAGGAGAAGGGCAATGGATGTCATTGGGAGGAAGCATCCACAGTCTCTCTGGGCAGCCTATTCCAGAGTCTCACCACCCTTGTGCTGAAGAACTTCTTCCTAAGATCCAGTCCAAACCTACTCTCCCACAGCTTCAAACCATTCCCCCCTGTCCTGTTTCTAGACACCCTGATGATAAGTCCCTCTGCAGCCTTGATGGGGCTCTGAGCAACCTGATATAGGTGGAGATGACCCTGCTTACTGCAGGGGTGTTGGACTAGATGACCTTTAAAGGTCCCTTCCAACCCAGTGCATTTTATGATTCCAAATGCTGAAGTTCAGAAACAAGTTAAATTTGACCAAGAGAAGACAAGAACACAGGACAGACATGGGAATGAATGGAGAGCAGAAGCACAGAAATGGGTGATGTGGCTGAGAATAGACATTTAATTCTCAAAATGACTAGTGAAGTACCTCTTTAAAAAGGTCTAAACACAAAGAAGAGGGGCACTAAGGACGGAGCCAGTAATAGAGAACAGGAGAAGGACATGGAAGCAAAAATTCTAAAAATGCTAATGTAATAAGGGATTTTGGTATAATAAGTACCAAACTCACAAAAGTATTCTCCTCTGCTTTTGGAGGTGAAGGAAATGTTGCTGAAGCTGGAGAGAGCTACTTTTTCTTTCATGTGGCATTTTAAAAACCACCTGCAATAGGAAATATGTCTGTAATCAAATACCTAGCTTGGGGCAAAGGAATAGGGAAGGAGAAGGAAAGAAGAGAACTGTGTATTTAGCCAGTTGTGTTGTTCCAATGGTTGTGGAATAGACTGTAATAAAAGCCTGAAATTACACATGCACACATACACGTGTATAACTTTTAATGCAAAGCACTGAAAATAGTAAATGCTCCTACAGATGGATATCATGGGCTTTGTTTAAGGCATAATCTCTATTGCTTTTGAGTTTATGAAGCAAAAAGAGCTGTTGAGATTGAGTGAAAGCTGCAGACAGAGTCTTTAATCAATCTCCAAAGCTGTTTATTGTGAGTATAGTATAAAGCAATAGAGATTAATGTCAGTTTCTATAAATCACAGCAAAATGCATCTTCTCTTTCACTGCCAGAAGTGTAAATACCTTCCTTCCTTTTTTTCTCAGATGTTTTCTGTAACATGCTAGCTGCTGAGGTCCTTCAGGGGAAGAAACACAAGCACAGTGTCATATCCTTTTAAAACAAGTAAATTCAAAAATAGCTTCTATATTTTTTTCCAGAATTGGAAACTGCTGGAAGTTTAGGCACCTAATTCTTCCTACTGAGCAGCTTTGAAAATCTCAACCCATCTATAGAAGAGAACTACCAATTAACTGCAGCTACCACTGCAGGGAGGAACCGGGCACACAGCAGGCAGCAAATAGTCTTTCCAGTACATGTGCTACAGGTTCCAGACAGTGAATCCAATAGACATGTCACCATTTCCTTCCCTTGTGACAGTAGCAGCTGGGCATCTCTTATGACCACCTTGTCCTTTTATTGGGATAGAAAGGGAAACAATAAAGTATGCAAGTAACAAAAGAAATTATTCCAAAAATGCAGGGGCGTATTCAAAAAATATCTCTACACGTGTGGCTCTGATCCTATTTTACATTAATTTATGGCCTTATATTGCAAGAAATTGATTTAAAGCAGAGAGAAGAGCAAACCAAGCGACACCTTATGTTGCAAATCCATGATGCCAAAGAGGAAACACCAAACAAACTGGAAAATCATTGCCATGTAAGAGTCTCAATATAACATCTGTGCTTTTACACCACTCCGATGAGTCCCACTCTCTGTTCCTCAAATGCCTCTATCAAATGGCTCTCAAGAAAATTGCAATAGCTGCCCTTTTATTCCTGTCCTGATCCCTGTGAGCTGCAATGCATGTTATGCAGCACCACGCAACACCAACCCAGAGAGAGATCCTGCCATTGTAGTTGGATGACCAAGCATTCATGTTCCAAGCATGGAGAGATGCTCCTTTCTCCAGGAAGAAAGTCACAGTATCTAACCTATGCTGCTCTTCTGACTAACTCTCTGAAGGAATCTCTATATATAGTGATCGTGAAGGGAGTTAATGGAAACTGGTGTGTTGAGCTAGGCATTTAAATTGTCTAATGCACTTAAAGGCAAATGTGAATGCAGAGTAGAAGGGACACAGTTCAATCTTAAGAGAAGGAGATCCAAGTAGAGAAAAGCTGATTCATGTAAAAAAGAGAGACCTGTGTCAGACAAAATGCTGCACTATGAGAGACAGAAATGAGCCTTCAGAGAAACAGTGTCTCACCAGGAGTGTCCACATACCAGCTTAAACTTTGCAAAAGGCCATGGTAAATTGAAGTACCATAAAAATCCTGAGACCTTGGCAAAATTTAAAAAAAAAAAAGAGAAGCTGTCATATTGAAATTTGCCTCACAAGATGCTTCCTGAAAAATTTACAAACTTCCCTTTGTTGAACACAAAGGTGTATATAGGCTGCAAGTAAGAAATACATATTTGTATGTTCATCTTGTTTCCTGAGCTCAAAAGAAGAATAGTGACATAAGATTCAGTCATAGAATCATATAATAGAATCATAGAATCAAGAAGGCTGGAAGAGACCTCAAAGATCATCGAGTCCAACCTGTCACCCTAAACCTCATGCCTATCTAAACCATGGCACCAAGTGCCACGTCCAATCCCCTCTTGAACACCTCCAGGGATGGTGACTCCACCACCTCCCTGGGCAGCACATTCCAATGGCCAACCACTCTCTCTATGAAGAACTTTCTCCTCACCTCCAGCCTAAACCTCCCCTGGCACAGCTTGAGAGTGTGTCCTCTTGTTCTGGTGCTGGTTGCCTGGGAGAAGAGACCAAACCCCTCCTGGCTACAACCTCCCTTCAGGTAGTTGTAGACAGCAATGAGATCACCCCTGAGCCTCCTCTTCTCCAGGCTAAACAGTCCCAGCTCCCTCAGCCTCTCCTCATAGGGCTTGTGCTCAAGGCCTCTCACCAGCCTCGTTGCCCTTCTCTGGACATGCTCCAGCAATTCAACATCTTTCCTAAACTGAGGGGCCCAGAACTGGACACAGTACTCAAGGTGTGGCCTAACCAGTGCTGTGTACAGGGGCACAATGACCTCCCTGCTCCTGCTGGCCACACTATGCCTCATGCAGGCCAGGATGCCACTGGCTCTCTTGGCCACCTGGGCACACTGCTGGCTCATGTTCAGGCGACTGTCAACCAGTACCCCCAGGTCCCTTTCCACCTGGCTGCTCTCCAGCCACTCTGACCCCAGCCTGTAGCTCTGCATGGGGTTGTTGTGGCCAAAGTGCAGCACCCGGCACTTGGATTTGTTGAATGCCATCCTGTTGGACTCTGCCCATCTGTCCAGCCTGTCAAGGTCCCTCTGCAGAGCCCTTCTACCTTCTAACAGATCAACACCTGCTCCCAGCTTGGTGTCATCTGCAAACTTACTGATGATGGACTCAATCCCCTCATCCAGATCATCAATAAAGATATTGAACAGGATGGGGCCCAGCACTGATCCCTGGGGGACACCACTAGTGACAGGCTGCCAGCTGGATGTGGCACCATTCACCATCACTCTCTGGGCTCGGCCCTCCAGCCAGTTCCTAACCCAACGCAGAGTGCTGCTGTCCAAGCCACAGGCTGACAGCTTGGCCAGGAGTTTGCTGTGGGGGACAGTGTCAAAGGCCTTGCTGAAGTCCAGGTAGACCACATCCACAGCCTTTCCTATGTCCACCAGGCTGGTCACCTGATCATAGAAGGAGATCAGGTTGGTGAGGCAGGACCTGCTCTTCCTAAATCCATGTTGGCTGGGCCTGATTCCTTGACCATCCTTCAGGTGCGCAGTGATTGCCCCCAAGACAATCTGCTCCATGATTTTCCCTGGCACTGAGGTCAGGCTGACAGGCCTGTAGTTCCCAGGTTCTTCTGTCCGTCCCTTCTTGTGGATGGGTGTCACATTGGCCAGTTTCCAGTCTTCTGGGACCTCTCCAGTGAGCCAGGACTGGTGGAAAATGATGGAGAGAGGATTGGCCAGCTCATCTGCCAGCTCTTTCAGCACCCTAGGATGAATTCCATCAGGTCCCATGGACTTGTGAATATCCAAGTGACTCAACAAGTCTTGAACTAATTCCACATGGAATTAGTTGTGTGTAGAGGAGGTTCCTACAAATCTCCCATGGATTTATCTGAATCAATTTTTTTGTTATCATTCCTGTTAAATAGTTGAGATCTTTGAATGGAATGCTCCTTGCAATTCAGCACCAAGACAAATATTATATGGATTAAAATCCAGTTTTAGGACAACTTGATATTAAGGCATAATGTTTTACTGTGTCCTGCACTAAAATGAAAAACAATAATCAAGTCCTGGGATATTTAGACTGGAGTCAGAGATTTTTGCTTACTGACTTTTGTTAAAAACTTTTAAGGAAAAAATACTTTAATTCCAAAAGCATTTAATAAATGCTAAACTACTAGCTCCGTTTTAGTTAATTAAACCTAAGGAACATGGAAGTGGATAAAAGTTCATTAAATAGGTACAGGCTGACAGTGAATTGGAATACTAATTGAGCTTTTATGTGCAACAAAAGAGATACAAATGGAAATGCACTGTTATTCTAGTGAATGCCTCACATAAAAGGCCCCAGTGGAGCAGAGAATGTATGAAGGAAATTGGATTGTAAAATCTCTGAGATAAAGATCAGTTCTATGAAACACGATGCCCCATTGCCTGCTTTTCTATTTTGAGAAGAATCTTTTAATAATGCCAACAAATGATGCAGTAACCTGCTGTAGATATGTTTGAAAGATTCCCAGTTAGATTCAGAAATGAAGCAGTTGGATTCAGGGCTCATGAAATTGAAGGGGACGTGATGGCACCATCATTTATTAAGTGCTGTGTTTGAGTATCCCCGACTTAAACAACGTGAAAACCACAGATTGGAACGAGCCACGTGTTCCAATGCTGCTCTTAAACTTTTGAAGTGAAAATCCTTTCCCCAGTTCAGTTTGTGGCATCAGCCTGAAATGCATGTGAACTATTTAATCTTAGAGGAGAAGGAAAGGCTGAAATGAATATAGAAATGCTTATTTCTGAAGGCTGGAGGACATAATCGAACCATGTACTTTACCCTGATTTTTTCCTTCCGGTAACTGTAACTGACCACGTGTTGGAGGAGATGTTTTACTCTCTGAGCCAGCTTCAGAGATGCTCCTTGGGACTGCAGCTGATTTTCACTAGCAGTAGCAGCGGTACTAACACACTTTTTTTAAAACACCAAGAGGAAAGTGTGGGTACAATATTCCCTACATCATTTGGAAACCAGCTTATCTAGAAGCATTGACAACCAGTGAAGAAAATTATGATATGGCCAAGGGGAAATGCTAAGAATCTACCCAGAGAAAAGCTGAAGACATTGAACCTGGACTGGTCCTTTCTGTCCAGACAGTACAGTTTCTATGCATATAAATTTCCATTAAAAAGTCCATCAATCTCTTTGGCTTTTTCAAGTATTTTACAATTTTGGCTGTACAGAGCCATCTCCAGACTGCCCAATTCCGTCTACATCCCTGTGCCTTCAGTAGTGTCCAGCCAGAAGGAACCATTGGTCACAACATCTCTGGTGCGATTTCAGATCTTAAGGAAATGTTCTTGAATGTAGAGATCACACTGCCCTGGAGTGGCTTCTTCAGGGAAGGACAGGGAGTACTAATTATTGAAGGTTTTAAGAGGCAACTCATAGAAACATCATAGGCATAGGTCATGGCTGTGGAAGAGGGAGGAACTAGATGACCTTAGAGGTGCCTTCCAGTCATATGAAATTATCATACAGTCACAGTGTTTTTTGCCAAAATAGCCTCAGGGTACCTCAAGTTACAGCCAAAATTAAAATCAGATGTAAACATGAACCCTGTCAAGTCCAATTTAAAGTACATGTAGATTCGCTCTACTAAAAAAAGATACCAGACAAAAAAAATATGTTGTACCTAATTATTTAGGGGGTATTATAGGCTATTCTTAGCCTTTCATGTCATCAAAGAGTCATCAAAAATTTAACTGGTGTTGATCCAAAGATAAAAAACGCTTCTTTTGGGGAACATGTTTCAACTATGTACCAACACTGTAGAAAAGTAGGGAGATTGCCATGATCCGAGATAGGGCAAGACACATGAGATCTCATCTGCACATTTGAAGTGAAAACCTGACCTAGGCTGTGCATTGACTCATGAGCTTCTCATAGAAACCAAGACTGCTCCAGTCTTCAGTCTCTGCTAGTCAGTGGTGATAGGCTCAAGAGGGATCCTAACAAAATGCTGACATTTCCAGGTCTCACTAATTAATATGGTTTGTCTATAAAGATAAACTCACGTGGGTTTTTTTGGATGGTCCTATTCAGTAATTCCACCCTAGTGCAGTGCATTGATCTTTCCATCTGCTCCAGGTAGTGATACTTCCTTGAGTGAAATTAATTTACCTGTTATAACAATCTACAGAAAGGATAAAGGGCAGAAAGAAAATATACACAAGTACACTCCGGTGCTGTTAATTACCATTACTTGATAAAAACCAGCTACTACAGATACAACCTCAATTGAGATGTGAAGGTTATTTGATTTCTTCATGTTCTGCTGATGGTTTACCATCTGTTGTCCTGATAACAATGCTGAAGGGAGTATTCACACTACTAAAATGACCCCTGGTAGCACATCCCTCCCCGTGTTTTTTCTCATTATTGGTCTTTCTTCCTACATCCTCTTTCTCACACCATCTCTAAATTAAGGTTCTTCTATTTACCTTGATACTCCTGATGTCTTTTTAACTGAATTTATTGTCACCTCACTGTCAGTCATATGATCTCTAGCTGTGATCTTATCAGCTCTCAGGGGAAAGTATTCTTACAGTTGCCTACTGAAGAGTTTCTCCCCTCTTTTCTCTGAAGCAGTCACTGTTAGAGGCAGGACACAGGATTAGGTGAACCACTGCTTTGATCCAGCAGGCAATTCCCTCTTGAAGCAACTGAAGTTGGCTTTGGGCAGTGATTAAATAAGGCACCAGTAGAGAGATTCCAAGGTGTTTCAGGAAGCCTTATTTGACACAGAACGGGATTCTTTCTGAATCTGCAGTGCACCAGCAAATTCACATTACTTTGCTTCTTCAAAAGCTCTGCAACTATGAAAGGAAGATTCTCATATCCCTGCCAATAAGACATGCTGCCTCACTGTATTGTTGTCTCCATGATAAGGCTTACAGTGTGTTTGGGGCTTAATGCCCCAAATGTCACATGTTGCCACACAGCATGATGCTGTCTTTGCTGCTGTCACAGTTTCTCTCTCTGTTATAGGTTGTTTTCCTGAGCTGCTTTTCAATGGAAAATTTTTCATCATCTCAGATCATTTGAGGACTAAAAGGCACACCTAGAGCTATGGGTTAGAAAGCATTTCTCCATTTCTAAGTCTCTCACATAATTGCAGAGTCGTTTCCCTTTGCATTTATAGTGTGGTTTGTGCAGCTCCATCCTGTCCCTTGCCTGAGGTCCTGCTTCTCCAATCACTCATGCTTCATGCATGTCTCTCTGCTCAGCTAGTCCAAAGGAATTTGGGGGTGATCCCCAAAAGTGCAGGGTTTTTTTTTTATGGCAAGTCCATGTAAAAACAAACAAACAAAAAAAAATCCAAATGCTCATCAAAAGGACAGAATAAATGATTAAAAGTTATAGCTAGCAGTCCAGAATTTTTACCTTATAAAGTCTTTTATTAGGTTCAGTGGAGGCACACTAAAAACAAGTAAAATGATCCTTTATTTTTGTTTAGGTAAAAATAAGACTAGAGAGAGAGAGAGAGAGAGAGAGAGAGAGATACATAGAGATATATATAGAGAGAGATATATAGCCTTTCAGGAGTCATTTTTTTCTTTACAGAAACTGATTGTAGGGAATGGGAAGATTGGTATCAGTAATTAACTCGCATTTCACCCAGATTAGCAAAATGATGGATTCTTTCTTTTCATTTAAACATCATTTGCCTTGAGCTTCCAGGGAAGCTTTTCAAATAACCTGCTATAGCCCAGTCCTTAGAAAGGCTCTGCACAGGATTCTGCCCATATCACAGTTTTTAAGAGGTGCAGGGAGCTTTCTGATCTGCTGCAGGCAGCAATGCCTGGATTTAGTTCTAAAAGGCTGGGGAAATTTGCAGTTAATTGTTATTTTTCAGGATTTTTTTTCTCCATCAGAGAACTGTGGCTGCTGAGGTGAGCTATGCTAATCTCCCATCTCTCACTTTTGCCCTTCTTTTGACCCTGTGGTGACACTGTCACTGCTGATGATTTTGGAAAAAAGTCAAGTAACTAATGAGTGCATGAGGCTACTCCTTTAGAGGATTCTGCATCTGAGCTGGGAGTTATAGTTATTAACTCCTCTGGCAGCCCATCATTTCATTTACCTGCTACTGACCCCTTTTGTGCAACCAGAGGATAATCCAGTCCACAAGAGCCCTGCTATAGATGGTGTGCAGGAGATCATTGTCCTATTCCCAATTTATCTAATATAATCACTTCATTGCCTGCCTGTAAGAGCTCTATCCCGTCAAAAAGCTTTAGAATAATGTAGAGACATTAGAGATTAGAATTTATCGGTCTTGAAGTTCATAAATTTAATGAAAATCGTGATTCTCCGAGGGAACTTAATCTTCATTTGTTCTGTGGAAGCGTCAAGAATTATTTTGTGTATTCATTAACCCATTGACTACTGCTACTTTTTCTATATTCAGCTCTTCAGAAACAGAAAGATGGCTTTTGTGCATTTAATGCACAGTGTTTTCTCTTAGCTTCTTCTCTATTGGAGACACCAACTGACAGTCTCTGGTTGTACAAGGAGAATGGAATGTGGTTTCCCTATGATTTTTCAGACTGTATCTCATGTGTTTAATTAAATTCATTGGACAGCCAACAGCACAGTCAATTCTAAAAATCTCAGTGATTCAGGACCTTTCGTGAACACAGCAGTGCAGCTCACATAGAGACACTTCTATCCAAGAATAATGGGAAATACCTGTTTGAAGATTATTTCTTAGGTGTTATTGCTAGGTAGTAGCTTGTATATATATATACATACACACAGGTACATCCACACTCATATAAGCAATCCTGAGACACCACAAAGTAATTTCTCCATCTCCACGCGATCACTCTACATTGTTTCATTTTCACTGCAGAATGGCCTAAAGGTTTCTGCCCTGCAACTGGGGAGATCTGAGTTACAACCACAGACCCACTGAGTCAGGTCATTGGCTGGACTCAGGCCCAGTCATATCATTACTCTCTGCATTGGCTTCCCAGTGGATAAATCAAATTTCTTTTCAAAACACTTAAAAATTTCATTATGAAGTTTTCTGTCTAACTGCAAGGGGTCAGTCTTATTATTTGTTTCTACTACCCCACATACAGAAGGAGAATTTGACTTAGTTTATTGCCAGAAGTTCAGCACCTCTAGCAAGCATATTTCTTATTGGTACCCTAGGGTTGTACTGATTCCCTAATTATGGTATGAAACCTGCCAGATAAGATGAGAGGGTTTTGCAGCTAAGCAGCCCTGGCACCAGACAGTGCACAGTTAAGCTATAGGCAACCTATAGGGAAATAAAGATATCCATGCTCAGGTCTTCTGTGCCCCTAATGATATGTTCCCAAGATAGTTCTCTCTATTTCTATTCCATCACACACTTAATTAGAAGACTGTATTGCACAAAGCAAATCTTTCCCCTTTTGGATGCTTGTTACTTTTTCCAACTGATAAAACCTTCTCATCTGTGTTCTTTTGGACATACTGAAAAAAATCCATAAACAAGAGGAGGAAAAAAAAATATCCAGGAGATGTGGAGAAGAATTGTAAGATCTTTGTTATTTCTTCCAGAAGTGCTGTATTTGAGATGGAGTTTTTTAAAAAGAAAAAGAGAATCCACACAGCAAGGTGACTATGTGATGGTTGTTCAGATTTGTTCTGGAGCTTACAGGAGTCAATGGATTCCTACTCATTGATTTCAAGAATCTTTAATGCACACCTTTAATCTCTACTTACCTTTCTCAGCTCTACAAGGCTTTTTACCAAGCACTGATATAAATAATGCAATGCAAAACTTGTCTTTGACCTTCCTTTGCCTAGCACTTAGTTGCCACCCAACAATACTCCTTCATCTGGTGTCATGAAAAGCAACTGCATTTAGATTCCACTACCAGGGCAACCTGCATTTGGGGGGAGAAAACACAATATCTGGGGGAATATCACAGCCAGAGTCATCTAGGGTTTAATAATTCACCCTACAGATCCATTGCCAGCTGTGACAGTTGCACTGCTGCAAGCTCCTGCATACAAGCAACTCATAGTGTGCCGCACTGCTCAGGCTCAGACATGACTTCAAGCAGCAGCAAAGGGTTGTTCTGCTTCTTGACAATGTAAAATGAGCCTGTTCTGTGCAGCATGAACAGAGCTGGAAGAGCATGAAAGAAAGGCAGCCTGTCTTCTCTCTAGGAAGGCACATCAAGGGAAGCAGCACCATGTGACAAGAGATGTGACAACTGGCCTCTTTTGTTATCTCACTACTATTCTCAGTTAAGTACCCTCTCACAGGACTGATCTTTCATATTAAAACCACAAGCAGAACATCAGAAAAAATAAAGTCAAAAATTACTGAAATTATCTTGCGTTGCCAATCAGTAGGGAAACTCCTTTCTCTGTAGATTTTGACTGAAATAGCAAAAAGAAATGTTTCTGGGAGGGCCACTCACTTAAGAATACTCACTTAAGAACTCACTGGGTCACTTAAGAATAACTGGAGTACTTATGGAATTTAGCTTTTGCTTCAGGAATTGACCCCAAAAATGCTCCTGTGGGCAAATGGTACATGGTCGACTGCACTTTTTCTCCCTTTCTTGCCTTCTCTCTCTTTCTCCATACTTATATGGCCAATAGCCCTCAGCAATCTCATCTAAAATCCTGCCTGTAGCAAATTTTAAATGCAGGCACAAAGCTGTAGGCTCTTTACACTCTTAAGGCTTTCAGCTTCAGTATTCTTTTTCTAAATTGCTTTGTCCTAGAAGCAAGTAGTGAAACAGCCAAGAATTCCAGCCACTTCACTTGCAGACTAACCACATGCTTCTGCCTATACCTTTTATTGAAAACATTACCTCTGTTCAATGAATGGTTAAATTGAACCGTATAATCCATGCCAACAGTGTGCCCTCACTACCTCTTGAGATCAGATTCACTAACAAAAATGTCTATGCACTTATTTTTCAGGTCTATGCAGGGACACACACAGAAATGGTTGGTAAATTCATAGTTCCAGAAGACAGTGGAATAGGTGTCTGAGGGAATTCTCAATCCCTTTGGGACTGGGGGAGACAAAGGGCATCCCAAAGATGAGCACTTTCTGAGTCTGTTTCATTCAGCCCTGATTAATGTTGTTGCCAGTGTTTGGGAAGGCATGTTTCATCTAAGGGTGGTATAGACAAGAGTAAACATCCAATTAAAGTTTTGTCATCTGGGCCATAATCTTGAAAATACTATGCAGGACACCAAAACTGTCAGAGGTGTCCTGATTAATACTGCACCATGTTGTAGTAGATAAAGTGTCAGTAGATAAAGTGACAGCATGTGTGCTCAAGAACTCATAGCACGAGAGGTTTGGGGTGAGAGAGCTAGGTGGAGTGTCAGACAAGAATTATTTGTTTGGCATCCTAAGGAGCTTCCTGTGGCAGCTTGGCACCCCAATTTCTAGTACACTTTGGGACTGACTGTTCTCTGCAAAAGTGTCTCTTTACAGGGCTCTGACAGTACAAAGCCATTTAAGACTGAGAATTTGCTGACTAGGGAGTAGAAAATTGTCTTGCTGTAAAGACAATATGGCCTTTGTCTATAGTCTGGAGAAAGGGTTGCACAGCTTTCTGTTACTTGGAGGTATTCTTTAGTTATAAGTGAAATTGAGAGCATCAAGCACACCCAGCTTCAGAACTACAGGTGCACTATGTACTGTGACCGTAGCTTTGTGCAAAAAATAGAGATCCAAGAGCAAAAAGAGACAGCCTTTTAGACTGCAGCCCCTGTCCAAGGCTCAAGTGATGAGCCCAGCATGACCTCAAAACTGTAATTGAGTTTACTTGTTTGAGAACAGTTATCTGGGATTGGGAATGGAAATTGCAGTCTATGCCCAGTCTTTAAAACATTCCTTATACCCAAACACAATTATTTTAGTATTTTCATGGCATAATTACTCTTCCCTTAGGATTTTTCCAAACTTCAAAGAATACCTGGAGAAAACTGTACTGTAGTCCCAAGTTTTGCTGAAAGCCCAGATCCTGGAAGGATGCATTAAGAGCATTGGAAGAGGATGTCATCAATATCTCAGTTCACATGTCCTTACAATGTCTCCCAAAAGCTGTCACAGATACTGCAATGCTCACCTGATAAAGGTCATGAGGGCTGAGCAGCAACATCTCATGAGTCAAAAGGGGAAAATGAAAATAAAATAGAGATGATCTTAAACCGGAAGTGTGCGATGGAACAGAGATAACTTACGTTGGGAGAAAAGCCAAGCCTTAAAAATTACTCCACATGCCTAGCCCCAACATTTTTCACACCAGCAACAAATAAGAGACTTGGTGGCAGCTTTGTGGGCCCATCTTTTCTAGCAGACATGCAGCCAAATGATGCTCACCTATAAGAAACAATTTAGGGATAAGGTAATCATCCTACTGTTGTGACTTACTACAGATCTCATTGACCCAAAGGTCGCTGTAATTACTCAAGCACAGATTACCTGGTGCTATTACATGGCTGGAAAATTATCTAGATATAGATATAGATAGAGAATTAGAGATATATAGATATAGATATAGATTGGATATAGATATAGGTTAGATATAGATATTACATGGCTGGAAAATTATCTAGATATAGATAGAGATAGAGATATATAGATATAGATATAGATAGATTTATACACATATACATAAATATAAAGCCCTTCCTTAGTGCAACAGTAAACTATAGTGATCAATTCAGGCATCACTGCTTCAGCATAGGCAGTCTGACTTCATAAAAACACATTAAATCACATCTTATAGAAGTCCTCAAAAAAATCCTATGACCATTTAAATTGAGTCAAGAACTGTGTGCACACTATTCTCCTTCCTGCAAGAAAAACTTTTACTTTATAAAATCAGTTCATTGTTCAATATCCATTGTGTTTTCTTCATTAATTCCAAAGTTTGTCTCATTTTATTTTTCCACCAAAGGGGAAGAATATATTGAGCTGTCAATGATGTTATCTATACAGAGAGGCTGCAGATCTCATATATTGAATCTAAGCTTTACAAATAGTCGAGTAATAGGAAAGGCTTTTGTAATAAAACACAGGTAAAAATGAGCCTGTGAAAATCAAAGGGAACAGAGAAGTCTGAATTGTTTATGTATCCCCTGAGCTGATGATCTGTCTCTTGTATTTTCCAGAGTTGGTAAATTTTAAAACAGCAGCAGTAAAACAGTATCTCAGTTGCTTCAAAGATATTATTGTCTAGATCTTGCCCATCTAAAGGAAAGCTGAAGTGTGCATATCTGTACACATACACATACTCTTTGATCTAAAATTTGTTCATGGGAAAACTGGAGTAGGAACTGTGCAATGACATCTTTTTATGTCAGTCAGAGAGAGTGGGAGGAGCTTTGCAGGAAAAAATTGGGTTTGGTCATTTCGTTTCATCCTGAGGCATTTGATGGGGCCAACCTGGTATGGTTGCAGACAAGAGTGAAAAGAGATTTTAATTATTTCCATGAAAATTTCAGTTGAACAAGTTTGAGTGAGTGGGAGATCTCTGACACCAGGAATGGGATGGGGCAGGAGGGATTCCACAAGAGACTGGAGGAATCTTGAAAGACTAGAAAATGTATCTTTGTAGAGGCACTGCTAAAAATAGTTGAGAAGATAAATTTAGAGGATTAAAATTATCAGAAGGTCTGAAATGTGGTCAAAACGGCATTTGAGGCTTTGGGAATGGCTATTTCTACATACTTAAAAAAAAAGGAAAGAGTGAATTTAGAAAAATAAACCACTTGAAAAAAACTGAGACAGCTACAGGAGGTTGAGGCAGCATGGTGGTGAGACTGATGAGGGGCTTTGTCAAGAATGGTTGTTGGCTAAAATAATTCTTATAGTGAGATGACAAAGAGTCATAAGAGGAATTGAGAAAAACTTGAGTGGAGATGCTGTACACAGTGGGAATGAGAAATCTAACAGAACAGTTCAATGACTAACATACAGTTGATTTTTGAGTCTGTAGCACTTCTGATAATTTCAGATTGCATAATAAATTACTACAAGATATTAAATTTTAAAAGCCACAAGACAGTCAGGAACACACTTAAGTCAATGCAATGTGTTCTTATGTCAGGTAGGTGCTTCCCAAATTCCCTCCCAGTTGTCTTCAACTCTTGGAAGAAATGTTGGGGCACACCATAAAGAACACTAACTAGGAAAACTATATTTCAGATCTGTCTGCCCAACTGTATAGAATTACAGAATCAATAAGGTTGGAAAAGACCTCAAAGATCAATACAAAAAAATACATAAAGTTCTCTTTACTCATATGCTCCATATATTTGTTTCACTCCCACCAGCATTCTTGTCTTCCCTCTAATTCTCTCTTTCCTCTTAAATTTAATTCTCTCTGCAACAGTTCAGCTCTAGATGTTACAGATTTTTGTTTGCTTGTTTGTTTAGTGAATAATCATCCAAAACCTCTAGAGCATATCTCAATTTTGATCTAATGTGAAATGTTAAAAGCTGTTCACCAGCAAATTAGCTCCTGCCAAATTACATGCTCACCAGATTGTACAAGTCAAATAAAATTAGACAAGTTCGGTTTCCCCTTTGGTAGAAGTAGCTTAGAAACTGGCCCTGGTGCAAAAGGTCAACTGGCTGTCTGGCTTAATAGTGCAAAGCTCATATTGTTATACTATTATAGCAGTCATTTCACAGTATCACAGTATATCAGAGGTTGGAAGAGACCTCAAGAGATCATCAGGTCCAACCCCCCTGCCAGAGCAGGATCACTTAGGGTAGTCCTCACAGGAACACATCCAGGTGGGTTTTGAAAGTCTCCAGAGAAGGAAACTCCACAACCCCCCTGGGCAGCCTGTTTCAGTGCTCTGTCACCTTCTTAACCACTCATTTGTGCAAAACACGTGCTTCAGAGATGTTTACCTGCTTTTTCAGGGATAAAGTACACCATGAAATTCTTCTTATCCTATCTTATCAAATCATTATAGCATATCTTATATAGTCATATTTTATCCTCATGGCACACAGCTTTTCAGGAGTACTTGAAGTATTTAGCAGCTAAACATCACTGCAGGTTGTGATGGAGTTTCAACGGGAGTGAAAATACCCGAGACCCGCCTTGCCTCTCCAAGAAAAATTTTATTTGCAGCATCCAGTTTATTTGCACACTGGCTAGCTAAAAAAAGACCTTGTGAAGAATTTGAGGGTTCAGCCAGTGCCTGGTAAAGGAAACGTATTTGCTGCTTTGGTAGCAAATTATTTTTTAATAGCTTGACAACACCAAAGTCTCAGGTTTATCTGTCTCACAAACACAGACCTTGTCCATGGGAACTCAGCAGGAGATAGAACTGCTTTATCATTGAAGAATAAAACCCTACCTCAGCTGAAGCCAAAGACCATTTTGCAATTGGGTCCATGCACCCATACAAATTAAAGGGATGGAGACATATAACAAGGTAAGTTAGAAATGGAAGTTTCCTTACTTTGAGAAGCAGCCTGCCTGTTTATCATCGCTCACTCCAGACCAGAAACCTGCCACAGTGGAAAGGAGAACCCAGAGAGGATAAAATGTGAGAGAAAGATGAGCAAGAACACTGAAGCATTTTGTTATCAGTAATGCCACAAATTCACCTTTCTTCATACCATTACACAAGTGTGAGCAATTATTAGCCTGATCTGATGTCACTGAGCTTGGTGGAAGATTTTGGGTCTGATGGGCTTAGGGTCAAATCTGCTGTATATGTTGCCATCAGCACGGGTAGTAGCACATGCATTTCTTTAATTTATGCAGGTTTTGTAGAACAAGTGAGTGCCACTAATCAGCCAAGGTGATTTCACAAGGACAGAGCATATGATATACCTTTTCAAAGAAACCATGTATTACCTAAGAGAAATTAAATTATTTCTAATAGCTTGAGTTGCTTCAGATTAAATTGTCAAAATATGCCTAAAAGGCCAAAGTTACTCATAAATTATGATTCTTTTTTCATCAGGAAAAAGAAAATACCACCAAAATCAAAAACCCAATCAAAAACAACAAAAAAAAAAGACCCACCAGACTATGTGCAACATCTCAGTTTTGGGGTTTTTTTTCCCCAGAAAAAAAAATCATTTTGTTTTGTAAAATTACAGATGAAAGATTCAGGATAGGAGCAGCTCCATTTAAGGTACAACTGAACATTTTCTTTCAAAAGAATAAACTTATAAGAATTAGAAAGAAAAAAAACCAAACCTGAGCAGTTCAGTTTAACTAAATTTTTGTGTGGACTTTTTGCTGCTTTTTGTCTTGGTTTAGTTTGTTAGGCTTTTAGTTTGTTGCTTTTTCCACTTTGTCCAGAAGTTCATAACTTCAACTGCTTGGACCCTAGGAAAAAATGTCATTTCTTAAAAAAAAAAAAAAAAAGTGTTACCAGAATACACGCCTGATAAAACATTGTGGCTTCAGGATATACCTTTAAGACTACAAGATTTGTCAGTGAATAATTCAGCCTCTCTGAGGTGGAATGCAAAGCAGAATAGCAAGGAGGATAGATAGTGCTCAATCAATATTATAAATCACCACTAAAACCCACAGACAGCATAAAGGTAGAGTAACAGAAGCACTTTTATATGGAATTCATGTCAAAGCAGTACTGCTCTGGCAGTCTGGGGTTCAATTATATCTATAGTGGTTCTATATAGGATTAGTCTCCCATTTCTGGGAGGAGGAAGAGATGGGGAGAAAAGAAGGCAAATGTCACCAAGAACTGCAAAACCTTGGATGAAAAATGTAGGTGTGAGCACTCTTTCTAAAACTTTAAAGTGACTTTAATTCAAATGAAACAACCAAATAAATAATACCTTGCAGCTGACTTTGAAATGTTTGCACCAGTGTTACTGAATTCTACAGCTGCAAACTTTCATTCCCATCATAAATGATATGTTATAGTTATACTTTTTATAAGGTTCCCTATGTATGTTGATTTATTTTTTAATTTCTCTTTCATTAATAGCTCTTTTTCTTCCTCGGGAAGATAAAGTGGTCTGAAAAATGTCCACTGGCACTTTTCAGTGATCCCTTTTTTGGCACAATAATGCCAATAATAAAAACTAATTTCCTCCTCTGATTTCCTCATCTCTACAAAGCAAAGATTCCTTCTACCTGTGCTTGCAAGCTATTGGGAATACAAAGGCCACCAAGTAATAGGTCTGAAACACATTCATGTTTTTCCATCCTCTATTAGAGTTTACTTTTTAATCCATTAACAATCACAAACAGCAAATCAAGTCATGGGTAGTTTGGGTTCTCCCCATCACAGCATGTCACCTCTATAATTGATTGCCAGTTTACTTTTGTTAGACAGCCAGTTCAGTAAGCCACAAACATTCATCTCCTGGAAATAAATGTTTGCAGCCTGACTGTACTAGCATTTACCAATGCATTATCCAAGCAGAGTTAATTCCAGTCATCTTTTAACTAAATTAAATCTAGTCTAGAGAAGAGCTCTGTTATTTCTGCACCCTGTACCTCTGCTTTTTGAATTGTTTAGATGGGTTATTTGTAACTGACAGTATTGGATTGCTGACTCTCACTTCAAGGCTTCCCTGTTGTTGGCAGTAGGATAGATAAGAGAAGTAGTAGGGTAGATAATGGAAGAAGCAGGAAACAATCAGCAAAAAAATGAAGAAAAACCAACTAAACAAAGATAGGTGCCAAGCTGCAGTTTCCAGTAGATCCAGGAAATGGTATTCATGCTTTTGGCACCAACTTCCAAGGCTGTAGAGGTTTGAGTGATGTAGTAATATCAGGCAGATCTTACGTACTTATTTTTGAATCTCAAGATCAATGTGATTATAGAAAAAAAAAAAGCCATGGAGATCTGTGCTTTAAAGTCTAGATGCATTTACCACTGTAAAAGAGAAAACACATCTAGGAATGAGCAAGGACGATGCAGTGAGTGGTGGGGGAGGTGGTTAGCCAGGCTGGTACCTTGCTTGAAGGTGTTTACAACCTCTTAAAGCAGAATTTGCCCCCCTTTCACTAAAATGCCTCCAGATGGACCCAGGGCTGCTTAGGTAAAGGCATAAATGGTTTGTGATGCTGAGGGTCCCACTGACAAATTGCCAGGAGGCTGAGTCACACTTAATTTGCATATAAATTGCAACCATTTTTATCAAATATAAATGCACACAATCGTAATAGAGCATTTGCTTATTCTTCTTTCTCCTTTGAGAGATGAATACAAATTGCTTGCTTTGAAGTTTAATATTAAATAGCTGCACTACCTCACCATTTCCAAAAGTGGAGAAGGGGGAGAAAAAGTTGGCAGCAGAATCTGATTTAGGACCTTGGCAAACCAGGTCTGGCCAAGCAAGGGCTTAGTGGTTAACCACATAACTGTTTGATACCTCCAGGTAAACCAAACACGAACAAATTCAAGCTGAGAAACCTACCAGGTTGGTTCCATCACTGCCAAATGTTCAGGAAAAAACCACCAAACTTCGTTCTACCTAATATTTGTACTTTAATCTGATTGCTCCAATAATTAGGGTTCCTGCAGTTCTGGACTGAAAGATTGAAGCTCTTTTCCAGAAAATATTTTAGTAGTGGGAATGTTTGCTCTGATTACACTGCAAGACTTGTCGTCACAGTTGTAGGTAATGGGTCAAGCACATTGCTTAAGATGCTTAAGATGGTGTTAACTTCAGAAAAAAGCTGACTTGTCCAGTCCTCTTCCTGTCATTCCTGCACTTGCTGAGTGGAGTTTGCACAGTGTTGGGGCATTAATGCCTAACACTTTTACCCCTGTTCAGAACTTATTTCATTTATAATGTAAACATTGTGTCTATTATTAGCCAGATAGAATAGTCTTTGAGTCTTAGTCCTTAACGGTGACAAGGGTTAAGAATATTGCTATTAATTTCTAATAATGCATAATTCTAATAATTCCTTCCTATAAAGTGCAGAGGGCTGTGATGAGCCAGAAGGAAAGCCAGATGATGCAAGGTCAGCAGCAAAAAAACTACCATTATAAGGCCTGAGGGAAGGATGCTAACAAGTAGCACTTGGTATTGTGCAAAGGGAGCCAGGGAAAAGGCAGCACAACTAGGAGGTGAGGAGAGTGATGCTGTATTCATGAGTCTAGGACAGAAAAACTTTTCATTTGTGTGTTGAAAGCCCTGGAATTAACTGAATGTGCACTGGCTGCAGCAGTTTCATTGTGTATGGTGGAGAAACTTGTAAGAACTCATCTGTGCCTCCTCCAACTGTTACAGGGCAGCCAGAAGACAAGGCTTCCCTTTTGCTGCTCTGTTTTCTTTCAGTTTTGGAGAAGCTCTTTTTCTCTGTTTCCTTTAGCTTACAGCTAACATTTTCTTCTCTTCTGTTGTCTATATACGTGCTTTCTTTTTCTTCACAATGCTGTGAACACACCAAGGACTGAATTTGGCTCTGAGTGATGCATCCTAGCAATCTCTTCCAAATTACACAGTGTATGAAGCTGCAGCCAAATTGCTACCAGAACACTATACAAAGGATGAATCTGTGTGTCCAAAGCCCTGGTGAAGCCATCATCTACTGCAGCATCTTTTGCCATCCTCCTCCTCCAAACCAGTGAGCAAAAAGAGAAGAAAGTCAAGTTCCATGGTCTAAGCATAATCCCCCTCATTGTCACATCCAACCCTGGCAACACAGCGAGATCAAGTGTTCACAGACAATTGTACAGCTTGAGGGGAAGATGCTGCCAACATAGAACACCAAGTGCAGATTTCTTTGCCAGCTTCTAAATACCTAAGGATACTGATAGCACAGAAACTATCTGTCCTCTTTTTCCAGGGTACTGCATTAGTGGTCACAGTTGGGATTTTGGTGAAAGGAACATGTGTTTTCTGGATAACATAAAAAAATGAAAATTTGTCTTGGAGAACATTCTTTGAAGGTTGCTTTGTAGCTCTTAGTTCATTCCTTGCTTATTGTGGAGCAATTTACATCAAAACTAGTAGTTGAAGATGGATCTTGCTGTGATTTACGTACTTCTGGCAGTGCTGCAGAGCTTTAGTGTATAAATTAGAATAAAGTCAGGTTTTTCAAGCTCCTGCCTGAGAATTAGTGTCACAGAAGGATCATAGGCAAAAAGAAGTGAGACAAAAACACCAAGAAGGCAGAAAGTTTGCTGCTCTCTTCCCTTCAAAACTGTGTGATTCAATATGCTCTGAACAGTGTCACTTGTTGCACACATTGAATAGTCTTGGTTTTCACTACCACTGTGGCTAGCATAATTAAATCAGGCTACTCTACACCTCAAGGAATAGTGATCAACATGTACAACAACGGTCAACAGTCTGACTTTTCACCATTGGAGAGATGCTCCCTAACAAGTTTAGAAATTTATGTTTTAAAATTGCAAGATGTTGCTACGTGAACAGTAAATTAGTGTTAGAAGAAGGAAAGAAAATGTTATTTACTGCAGAAAGGTCATTCCTTCAAAAGGGGTCTTCTGTCATACTTCTATCCTAGGACAACTTGTTACATGCAATTTGTAGATTGCTAAATTTATGTCAATGGCCGGGGAGATTATTAGAAAAAAAAAATTAAAACCCAGCGGCAAAAACATTAATTACATAAAATGTCTAAATGGAGAATTGAACTGGGAGTCTTATCAAGAGAGAAAATAAATCTTTAACTACAAATATGTTAAACTATGTGTGTCAAGAACTGAATGTACTCAGCAGGCAGAAGGCAGTACTTTCAACTCCGGAAATCCCTGGGAAGGACTCTTTACTAAGCCTGGGTTTCTCTTCCTGACTGGTCTCTGTGGCAAGGCTGACCTGTCCACCCTGAGGTGGTTGCTGACACATGTGAGAAGGAGAGAGAGGATCTTGCATTGATGCCAAACATCACCAGCTACTGTGACACTTGAGTCCTCAGGCAGAGCTGCTGAGGTTAATTACACATTTTACTCACAGCTGTAAAGCCTCCAGGCAAGGACAAACCTGGATCTCCATGAGCTGTGTGGTGTGACAGGAGCCAGCCACAAGAAATCTTTTGCACTGCCATGCTCTCCACACTTGGGGTGACCCCCACTACCATGCCTTCTCCTCATCTGACCTTTGGGGACCTCTTGGCTGAAGGTATCTCCACAAAGAGGTTGTAAGGGTTCTCTGCCCTGACTGACACCTTTCTTGGGTAGCTTTTCCCCATGGAGCCGATAAAACCTTCAACTTCCTTACATTTTACCTTCTCACCCTTTGATACATCAGCATGAGGTGAGACATCACTGAGTTTCCTACTCCAGGGACTGAGGCAGGTGAAATTGATGGATACTAGCTGGTTATAGGTGGCACATACACACACACACACACACACAGAGATGCTGTTTTCCTTTCTGGGGAATAAGAAATGCTACTCTGTCTTGTTCAAACTAACCAATGTCCCAGGCATTAATCCTGTTTCTTAATGACACAGATGTAACCTCATTTTACTTTATCATTTGGGGATTTGCAAAAGTAACATTTTAAATATTATTCTTAGCTAAGTGTAGGGGAGAAAAAAAAATAAGCTTTTCTTTCTTATTGTCCTTTTGTGAAAAAATTCTTAATCCTAAAAGAATAGGAGAATCTCTTTTTCTCCTTGGTCTTAATGCATGAATATTTAAATTAAGTAGACTGGAAGACAACCTTCAAGCTTCAGCAAAAAAATTCTCTCAAATCACTGGTATTTTTAATGGCATCATTGGTATTAGCAACTAATAAACTAATTTTATTTTTTAAATCATTTTAAATGCATGAACAATTCAAAAAAAGTGACTAATGTTTAATCAATAAGGATTTGATGTACTTATAATTCTTGTTTTACTTCTGATAGATGTTAAGTTTTGACGGCTCTTCTAAAGTTTATGGAATCTAATTATTTTAAGTGAATACACTCCATGTGGTATTATATTTCAGAGGGAGCTCTCCAGCAGCCTTGTTTTCTGACACAGCTCGAGCTCAACCTAGCTGCAGCTGTTAAGGATAATGAAAAATGTTTCTATAAATTCATTAACAACAAAAGGAGGGTTAGGGAAGACCTCCATCCCCCATTGGATACAGAGGGAAACATATAGTGACTAAGGAGGAGGAGAAGTCTGAGGTGCTCAATGCCTACTTTGCCACAGTCTTTAGCAGTGGAACCAGCAGCTCCCTGAGACTCAGCCTCATGAACTAGGAGTCAGGTTGGGGAATCAGAATGAGGTCATCACAATAAATGAGGAAGTGGTCAGTGAGCTGCTGCACCACTTAGATGCACACAAGTCTGTGGGGCCAGATGGGCTACATCCAAGGGTGCTGAAGGAGCTGGCAGATGTGCTTGCCAAGCCACTATCCATTATTTACCAAATGTGCTGGCTACCTGGGGAGGTCCCAATAGACTGGAGGGTAGCAAATGTAGTACCCATTTACAAGAAAGGAAGAAAGGAGGATCAGGGAAACTATAGACCTGTCAATCTGACCTCAGTACCAGGGAAGGTCATGGAACATATCATCTTGAGCACCATTACACACCATATAGAAACAACCAGGGGACCAGGCCCAGTCAGCATGGGTTTATGAAGGGCAGGTCCTGCCTGACCAACCTGATCTCCTATGACAGGATGACCTGACTGTTGGATGAGGGAAAGGCTGTGGTTATTGTCTACTTAGACTTTCAAAAAGCCTTTGACACTGTTTCCCACAGAATTCTCATGGACAAACTGGCTGCTCGTGGCTTCAACTAGCTGGACAGACAGGCCCAAAGAGTGGTGGTCAATGGAGTTAAATCCAGCTGGTGGCTGGTCACAAGTGGTGTTCCTCAGGATTCAATGTTGGGACCACTTCTGTTTAACATCTTTATTGATGACCTTGATGAAGACATAGAGTGTGTCATCAGTAAGTTTGCAGATGACACCAAGTTAGGTGGGAGTCTTCATGTGCACGAGGGTAGGGAGGCTTTACAGAGGGACTTGGATAGATTGGATCCATGGCCAACATTCATGGGATGAGCTTCAAGAAGGTCAAATGCCAGGTCCTGCACTTGGGTCACAACAACCCCAAGCAATGCTACAGGCTTGGGGAAGTATGGCTGGAAACCTGGGGGTTCTAATGACAACTGAATATGAGCAAGCAGTGTGGCCAGGTGGCCAAGAAAGCCAATGGCATCCTGGCTTGTATTAGAAATGTTGTGTCCAGTAGGAGTAGGGAGGTGATTGTACCCTTGTACTCAGCTCTGGTGAGGCCACACCACAAGTATTGTGTCCAGTTTTGGGCACCTCAGTACAAGAGAGATGTGGAGGTGCTGGAGTGAGTGGAGAGGAGGGCAATGAAGATGTGAAGGGCCTTGAGAACAAAGCTTATGAAGAGCAACTGAGGAAGATGGGGATGTTTGGTTTGAAAAAGGGAGGCTGAGGGCAGACCTCATTGCCCTCTACAATTACCTGAAAGGACACTGTGGAGAGACTGATGCTGGACTCTTCTCCCAGGTATTAGTAATAGAACAAGAGGGAATGGTCTCAAGCTGCAACTGAGTACGGTTTAAACTGGGCATTAGGAAAAATTTTTTTCAGGGCAAGAGTGCCCAGGGTTGAGTCACCAACTCTGGATGTGTTTAAAGGTTGTTTGGATGTGGTGCTTGGGGATATGGCTTAGGGGTGAATATTGCAGAGTAGGGTTATTCGTTGGACTTGGTGATCCTGAGGGTCTTTTCCAACCTGAATGTTTCTGTGATTCTGTGACTATTAAAATACATCACTAATAAATAATTAAACATGAGAGATTGAAATTAGTAAACGCTCTAGTGCGAGGATGGCACATTTTCCCTCACAGGCATGTAATAATAAATGCTGTTTGATCAGTTGAGCAAGCAGCATGCAGAAATAAAACCTTCACAGTCTTGTACAAAACTTGCTGCAGTCAATAGAAACAGATCCATTAACATAAAAGGATTATAGACAATAACTTTTGTACCAAATGCAGCACATGTATTATTAGAATGGTTAAGGACAAAGGAAATTTATTGCTATTGATATGACAGTGATTCAGCCATCGCCTTTGAAATTCTTGCAATATATATTACCTTTGTGTGTATGGATGTTGTGAGACCAAAGGGTTCTCAAAAACTCAGGATAGGTAAAGTTGGGTTTCTTCTCTTTTCCCTGCCATGGAGATAAACGAGGGTACTCCCATGCAACATAACAAGACCATGCATTTGCTTACCGGCTGTTTAGAAAAAGACACAAATCACAGTTTTGACTCCAGAAAATACCATGCAAAAAAATTCCTTTGGATGGAAGAAAAAACTTTTCCCACCATGAACATGCTATATTACCTGGCAGGCCACAGTCTCACCAACTAAGTTTCATGTACAAGTGACGGATCATGGTTCCTTCTGTCGCTAATGGAAAGCTAAAGCATGCTGAGTCATAAAATGCAAGGCTCCACTGACTACATAGCAAATGAGCCTGAAATTAGAGGGTGTGAATATCACATACACATCCATCCAGATCACTCAAATCTTGCTTCATCCCACTACAGAAAGGTTCTCAAAAGCCCTATACAGTATAGAGGCACTGTACTTTGAAAATATAACCAAACACTTTTTAGCTTTGGTGTTTTAGATACAATTTCAAATATCTTCTTTGTTTAGTTTATTTTTTATTGCTTCCTAATATAAACTGTTTGAGGATGGCTGTGGGTTACTTACCAGTTTACAAACCTGTGCTCCTCTTCAGCCACGGGTATGTACAGCAGCTTCTTGTCTTTGCCCAGCTTCTGTTCCCACCAAAATCATCAAGTTTAGACTTATTGTAGTAAGATTCTGTTGACTTCCCAAGCAAATTTCTCTTCATCTTGTGCTTCGATCAGTGTAAAATAAAATAAAAAAATAAAAATAAAAAAGTGAAGTGTGTAATAAAAATAAAACATAAAAATAAAAAAGTGAAGTGTGTTTCCCTTGAAAAACAAAATTTAAAGAACTTTTTAACAAAAGCAGAGGAAAGATCCCTTAATGGAGTTAGACTGCATTAAACCTGCTGTAAAACACCATATTGGTTATTATATTAACTCCTGCCATTGGTTATTATATTAACTCCTGCCACCTTTATGGCATCACAACAAAAATACCCCAAACCAAAAGACTATAAAATTTCTTAAAATCTACCTTTAATATTGCTTGAGTTAACATTTTAAATGATTTGTGGGGTTTCTGTTTTCCTTTCTGTCTTTTTAATCTATTTTTTCTATTACCCTTTTTTTTTTTTTTTGGATGGCAGGAGCAACAGTTTCCATTTAAGGTGATGTCCAGATAAGATAGAGATTTTTCAGTCAACTATCCCATGACACATCAAAGCAGCAAAATGTTAGAAATCAGTCCAGTGTCCTTGATATTAGTAGCAGCAGATGCTTAAGCAACATGATTCAGCAAATAACACTAGCTGAAAGATCACACTTTGGATACATCAAGTACCACATAATAAGGTACCACACAATAAAAAGAACCATGAAGTAACTAAGAAAAGATGATAAGGTGACAGATTCTGGGATCTTTTCAACAATGACCTGGCAGGAGCTGGTCACCAGCTGAAAGTTTATGATTGGGAGAAGCCACTGTTGCTGTGAGACCTACACGCATGCACTCACACCCAGCACAAAATAAACAAAGCTTTTCTTTTAACTTGAAGCCAGGCTAATTCAGTAGATACACTTGGGGAGATGATTGCTTGGATTGCCTCTCAATGCTCCATTCAACTTTTAATAGCAGGTATAAAAATTTTATCTGATTTTCTACTTTACTCTTTTGAAATATTAACCATTGATAAATTATTAAACTAAATATAAAGTGTTACAAATGTACCTACATTTCATAAAGAGGTCTGCTCAAGAGGGCTGCATAATGGGACTGCTTCTGCCACACAAACAGGCCAGAAACAAAGTCCTCTTCTTTTTTTTTTCCATGTCAGTTTGCCCGGGTATTTCCAAAGCTGCCATACATCTGTGTGAGATAAAATACAACAAATCCTTCCTCAAACTGTTATTTTTGCCTTCTCTCAACTCCTTGCTTTCCTCATTGTCTCTTCCTCTCCTTTTACCCCATTGGTAAAGCCCATGCAATGGGCTTTCTATAAAACTTCACTAAATGTGCTTACTGGAAATGAGTTAATAAAACTGCTGATCTTGCAGATGGATCAGAGCACAAACATGCTTGTTTGATCTCTTTCATGTCAGAGGCTCTCAAGCTCCATAAGATACTGCTCCTTCTTGGTCTGGAGCTAGAGATTTTAGCAAAATATTTATGCTCAATGCATAATGAAAAAGGCAATATTTCTTACTTATCCAGAGGTTTTGAAATGTTTCTTTTGTCTGAAAATCTATTTCAGATGGAAATTTACAGCTTTCCCATATCCCAGTGTTAGTATTTTAGCTCAGTAGCCAGGGCCAGGTTAGGCTTACCCTCACCAAAGGCTGATGCTGTACACTTCAGAGCATCGCTGTGTAGTACTACATCTTTAATGGTATTTAGATTAAAGTCACCATGAGAAGTAATTTCTTAAGTACATTAAGAATTGAGGTCTGTGCTGAATTAGGGTGTACTTTGAAAGGAATCCTTTGTAGAACTAATTTTGTCAAATTTGCTCTCAAATTGACCTTGAAAAATATCAAAAAGTCCAAAATGAACAGTCTTACTGGAAAACTGCAGCATTCTTCAAACATTTCAGTTTTCCAGTAAGAGGAAAAAAAAAAAAAAGGAAAAAAAAAAGGAAAAAAAAAAAGAGGGAACAGGAAATAGTCCATTTTTCTCAAAATAGTAAAGGACCCCAAGAAGTCTGTTCTCCCATTATAAAGCAGTTTAAGGACACTTTTTACTTTAAACCAGCCTATATTCAATCAATCTCTTCTTAAGAGATGTTAGTGATAAAGACTAAGAAAACTTCCTTTCTTGTTTCTGCTATAATAAATATTTGTCCCTTGAGGTCTAACTGAAATACATTGCTGATGACCATGTCAGCTTGATACTTCTTACTTTATACAAATATAGAGAAAAGATTGACAGGAAATGGATGATCTTAGAGGTCTCGTCCAACCTGGTTGATTCTATGGTTGATTCTAAATACAGTGACTCTTCTTGTGCCTCTGTCTTCATTCTCTTTTCCTTTTGACTGACTAAACCAGGTTATGTCCCAATAGCTCATATCTTTAAAAATTCTGTTCATTTTCTATTCACTCTCCTGGCTTCCCTTTAATTGATGTGTATATTTGAGGAGGGAAGTGACACTACATTACTAGTTCCATGTGGCTCCCAGGGTAAGCTGCATCCCACAGTGGGTCGCTCTGGCAAATGAAATCCCACTTGGGAGTCTAACCTATGAAAGAAGAGGAATATGATCGGTCTGAACTGCAACACCTGAGCACTGCCCTGGCAAAGTAAAATATTGACATTTCATTACTTGGGAGATGTTGATCCATTGCTCCCTGAAATGCCAAGATTCCTACTGTAAAGAGGAGGAAAAATCCCAGTTTCTACTCATCATAATTGTAATAAATCATGGGGAAAAAAACCCAGAAAGTGTGAATATTGTGCCAGCTCTTAAAAAGATCTGCATGCACCAGGGAGCAAAACTTGCAGCTCACTCAGATATTATTTGTATTATGGACTTCAAAGAGATACTGTGCAAGCCATTTGAAGAAGAGTCTAAACACCACTGTGGGTGTTATTTGGCCTTACATAATTCCAGTAGTTTTAGCACTACAAAGAAAAAACGTCAAATCTGGCCCTAAGTATTTGAAACATGGTGAATTACCCTGGATATTAGCTGTATTAAGTAACCATGAAAACGTAAGCTTTAACAAAAGTAATTAGCACTCATAATGTTGTTTTACATTGGCAATGCACCTTGTGGATAAGAGAATAACAGTGGCATTAAAGTTCTGCACGCTGTGCTTTATCAGACTGCTGGATTGTAGCCCTTCAGGTTAAAGGATTCAGAATAATAGAAGGAAATCCAGGTGCAATTTACTACTGTGGTTTTGCTCTAATATCACATCCTTGCAGGGTTAGCTTCTTCCTCTAGTTGCTAGATTACCTATATATTTGTGATTTCACGTTGCCATAAGATCATTTGCAGTATCTATGCATTTGTTTGCTTGGTTTCAAGGATTATGGGAAACATTAAGTATGGAAAAAAAAAAAAACAGGAAGACAGATCTAGATACTGGTATCTGCAGTCTAGCTAGATACCTTTTTCTGTTCTCAAAATTGCATTTCTTACTTTTAGCCTATAGATAGAAGGGTCACTACATGCTAATGCTTGTACCTCTACCAACCTTTTGCACAGATTTTTTTTCCCTACTTCTCTCTACTAAGAAAATTAAGAGGCAGAGCTGCTGCCCTTTACCACAGCTTGCCCTAGATCACCCCCTTTTGAAAGCTTGGTTATAATGACAAAAAGGCTCCTGTATATCCATTGCTGAGGTAATTACACCAATGCACAACTGGGCTGGAAACAGGCTAATGAACACCCAAAGTCAGATCTGAATTATCATTGTACAACCTTTGGAAATATGATTTACCCTTTCTGATGTACACCATAGCAAAACTACTTCTTCAGTCAAAACCTATTTTTACTTTTCCACCTCAGCTGAACTCCCTAAAAGAAAAACTAAAATCCAAGGTTTCTCAGAGCTCAGTACTTTCCCTGAGGAAGATATTAAATAATAACAGCATCACCCAAATTAATCTAGGGCCTTTTACCATTAAAAAAAAAAAAAAACCACCACAAACCCCACAACCGTTATTTCATTGATCAGCCATGTAACATATCACATTTTCTGAAGCATGTAAGATTAAATGAAAGCTAGTTATCTTTAACATTCTGGCAACTTCAAAATAACCTTTCATGAGTGCTCTTTTTATGCTCCATGTGTATATATATATATGTATATATATATATATTCATGCTTCATTTCTCTCTCTTTCATTTTATCAACTGTTTACACAAAGGAAAGAATTTTCTTATTGATACATAAGCTATCCTGGGAACCTTCTTCCCAGAAGTGAAACATGTTACTGTATCAGGGAAAAGAATGGACATTCATTGGGTAAGAAAATCTCTAGTATCCAGAAAATCCTCTGAGAAGGATTTTTTAAAACATGAAAGTCTTGAAAGGGATATAAACCCATATGCCTCAGGCTTTAATGCAGCCTCTAACTAGCAGAGGTTAAAGCTACTTTTGTGAGAAGCCTCCTCCATAATTAACTACTGTGGGGTTTTCTGCACTGTGTTTGCAGGTTGTATCACACAGAGACAGAATTTATGAATAATCTGGCATTACATTCTCCTCTAACAATACCAGTTTTGCAGTAGAAATTGGCACCCTTTGTAAAGGAAGACATATATTTTAATTGGGATGTCAAAATTAATTCTAATATGCTTAAAATAATCATGATGGTTTGATAATATTTTAATGCTCTCTGCTAAATTTGCTTGCTAAGGTGCAATACCTGAGGTAATCCATCTGACTTCTGGAACAGGACAGAAGGTAGACCCAGATCTGTCTCAGTATTCATATTCAAAATATGCAGGTTCTCATATAAATGAGTGTGGGGAGGGGACCATGGCAGAGTGCCGGTTGAGTAGGAGGTCATGTGTTGGGTTTCTTTTCACTCCATTACATCCCTAGTCTGACATCCCTGGGTATGGTTTTTTCCATCACCATGACGTGCTGTATTAAAGTAATGCATTGTAAGCAAAGAAAATATGTTACCATACGGAAATCTTTCATAAAATCATGTCAATGGGAGGTAAGGCATTCCATTCAGACCAATCTCTCTGATGGAAAAGGATGCTTGGAATTAGCAGAGATTGTCTAGCTCCATGGATAATTTATCAGTGCCACCAGCTGATCTCTAGAAAAGGCTTAAAAATAACAAAAGACATCTAATCCATTTTGAAAAAAAAAAAAAATGAAAATGTGTTTCAAAAGCTCATTGGTGCTTCTCGTATTAAAAAGCTTACCCTGGTGCATTCCATCTATGGCTTTAGACTGTTCTTCACATCGTTTGCATAAAGAAGCTTACAGCTCTCCCCAGACAGAGAGCAGATTACAAATGTTCGTAAGTCAATAGCCTTTGCATTTTAAAGTATTTGCTTATTAAAGGCTACTTTAGAAAGTTCAGAATCAAAAACCTTGCTATTCCTGTTTGACAAGAAACCCTAGCAGTTTCCTAATGCTCGGTATAAAAATGATGCTTTACATTTCTTCAACAGTTTCCCTCCTAGGATCTCCAGGTGCTTTGGATAATTAGCATAACTTTAATATGTATCCCTGCAAATATCCCTCTGCAATACAGAACTCTTGCACATTCTTGCAAGAGGAGGTCATGAAGCTGGCATCCAAAGGCAATCAATTCAGTGGTTAGATTTCTACTCCTGTGAAAAGGTTTTTGATAGATTATTGCTAGGTTTGATACATTATTTCATATTGTTGAGTCTGAAAGACCTTCCATGGGCAGTTTGGCTGACCTTCACAACAGCGAAGGATTGTGCCCAGTGAATATCTAAGCTTGTAATCCCACGGATGTGGCTTCAAGATTCTGCCTTTCTACATCTATTTGCATGCAGACGTTGTTACGCCTTTGCTTAGATCTCAAAGGTGGAAAAGGAAACGTGATCATGCTGTCTGCACATCCTATAGTGTGTCCATGTAACTTTGAATCTATAAAGGATTCGGGCTGGGCAGTGGCTGGCTTGAGAACAGCCCTGAAGAAAGGGACTTGGGGGTACTGGTGGATGAGAAGCTCAACATGAGCCATCAGTGTGCACTTGAAGCCTGGAAAGCCAATCACATCCTGGGCTGCATCAAGAGAAGCACAGCCAGCAGGTCGAGGGAGGTGATTCTCCCCCTCTACTCAGCTCTGGTGAGACCCCACCTGGAGTACTGCATCCAGTTCTGGAGCCCCTATTACAAGAAGGATCTGGAAATGCTGGAACGTGTCCAGAGAAGGGCCACCAGGATGATCAGAGGGCTGGAGCACCTCTCCTATGAGGACAGTAGACTGAAAGAGTTGGGGCTGTTCAGTCTGGAGAAGAGAAGGCTCTGAGGAAACCTTATTGTGGCCTTCCAGTATCTTAAGGGACCTACAAGAAAGCTGGTGGGGGACTTTTTAGGATGTCAGGTAGCAATAGGACTAGGGGGAATGGAGCAAAACTAGAAGTGGGTAGATTTAGACTGGATGTTAGGAAGAAGTTTTACACCATGGGAGTGGTGAGACACTGGAACAGGTTGCCCAGGGAGGTGGCAGAAGCCCCATCCCTGGCAGTTTTTAAGGCCAGGCCAGATGTGGTTCTGAGAAACTTGATCTAGTGTGAGGTGTCCCTGCCCTTGGCAGAGGGGTTGGAACTAGATGATCCTTGAGGTCCCTTCCAACCCTAACAATGCTATGATTCTATGATTTAAGGCAATATTGACATAGCAAAAGAAACCTCACAGATGGTCCAACAAAGTGCTTTTAAAAGCCTGTTGCAGTGCAAAACTCAATTCCATAGGTTAAGGTATTCAAAACTCAATTCCATAGGTTAAGGTATTGTGTTTCTATCTTTCAATCTTTTCTACCATTGGTCATTAATTGTCTTCAGAAGTCATTAATACAAGCTGGAATGATAAACAAGTTGCCTTGTTCCGCCTTATCCTGTACCTGAAAAGTCAACAAGAGCCGCTGTAGAGGTTACAGCTAAAAAAACCTCTTATAGCAGGCAAGCTATAAAGCCACTGAGCCAAAAGCTGCAAGGACAAGAGCTGGTCCAGAGCCGTGAGTCTTGCCTTGCAAATCAGCAAGCTACCCCAAGCTACAGCTCACCACCAGGCACACCAGCTGCCTGCCTGTACCGCGCAAAAGGGACGACAGAGAAGGAGCCACCTGGAGAAGCCCCAGCAAGAACCTTCCTAGCAACACATCCCTCTCAGAAGCAAAGCTACAAGGTTGGGAGGTTTTACCCCAGTAATGTCTAGCACAGTGGATGTCATCCTTGCTTTGTTTTCCCATGGTAATTCAAATTATCCAGGACAGATAACGTACTAAAAGCAACAGAGCTGTGAGTAAACCCAGCAGATCCAGTTTTCTTTTGAGTCTCTGTTTAAAAGGTTCTGTCTAGAGTGCCCTTACAGGTGAGCCAGCATTTTGATGAGTAAACTGTTTAAATTACTTTTTCATTTTTGGTTTTTGACCAGACTGTTTGAATTTTCTGTTCCCTGTATGAATAACCAACCACAATCGAACACTACGAACCTGTAAATAAGTTTTATTAATGTTTTTGGTGGATTTTTTTCATTAACAAAGTTATTCATATTTTTATTAATTGTCCTGCCAATTATTAAATATTAATAATCATAACAGCCTGCTGCAGTGTTTTTAAAAGCTTGACACCATGCTTTTAAAAGCCTGCTGGTCTTAGTTTAAAGTACAGAAAATATATTTTACCCCTCTCAAAAGGAGTAAAACCAAGATGTTCCACACAGAATTTGGAATTTAAACGGATATACTATGTACAAATATTTATATTATTTACATGAATGTGAAACACATGAATTCACATTTCAGCTTACGACCAGTTCATTAAGCCAAAATCCTTCCAACAACCCAGGCTTCAATGCCCTCCCAAGCCCTCCAACCCTTCCTCCCTACTCCCACCCCAAAGTAGGCCAAATGGCTCTGCTACAAAACTACCTTTGCCAAGACCGAGCCAGGCAGCAAACCTCCCCCACATTGCAAGAGATAGGGATCCAGTTTATATAGCAGATACAGGGCTTATGGCATAAAATAACATAGATTACAATTTCCTGCGTTCTATCTAGTCCCTTGGAGAACTGTCAGCTCTCTGGTTCTTAAAGGCATCTAACATTACCCCTTAACACTCCACCCCTTTATTTTATTTCATAATTCATGTATCAAACTGGAAAGAATTTCTATATAGTATATAGTCAAATCCAAACAGTAAATCATTCTGTCTTCCAACACAGACTGTCACTCAGGATCAGGAAATGGTTCTGTCATTCTTCATCAGATGAGACAAAACTGGACTTCACAGGCAACACAGGGGTCATGCTCAGCTGCTATGAGTTTGTCATAGATCTGTTGGGTGCCACAGCCAACTTAAAAAGAGCTCATAACAATTTATATGACACCCTCTAAACTTAAACTTTCTCATCTAAGGTCAAATCCCTCTGGGGTACACACTGGACATCACCACTTTTTTTGCATTACCCAACATGTATGATCTGGACCTTCAGCCAAAACCACCCCTCAGATGGGTCTATCCCCACCTGAAGGGGGGAAAACCCACAGAATTTTCCCCAGTACAATTTTCCCCAATAGGTTCTTTTCACAAACAACAGGAACTCTATCTCCATCTACTACTGGCAGCTAGTCAGACTGAGCTGGACCCACTCGATTCACAGATCCTCTACTATTCACCAGCCAAGGGGCCTGTGCTAAATGTTTGTCCTAGTTCTTGAACATTTCACCCCCTATAGCTTTCAAGGTGGTCTTCAGCAAACCATTGTAATGTTTGATTTTTCCCAGATCAGGTGCATAGTAGGGAATGTGAAATACCCACTAGATGCCATGTTCTTTGGCCCATCTGCTTACAGAATTGTTCTTGAAATGAATTCCGCTGTCCAATTCAATTCTCTCTGGGGTACCATGTCTCCAAAGAATCTATTTCTCTAGGCACAAAATGAGCAGTAGCATGTGGAACGGGGTAGGTTTCCAACCATCTTGTACTTGCCTCTACCATTGCAAGCACAAATTGCTTACCAGTCCGAGTCTGAGGTAGGGTGATGTAATCAATCTGCCATGCTTGGCCATATTTGTATTTAGACCAGCAGGCACCATACCACAAAGGTTTCGTTTGTCTAGCATGCTTTATAGCAGCACAAATGTCACAATCATGAACAACTTGAGTTACAACGTCCATGGGTGTATCAACTGATCTATCACATGCCCATTGGTATGTTGCATCTCTTCCCTGACGACCTGAAGAATCATGGCCCCACCGAGCTAAGAACAATTCACCTTGGTGTTTCCAGTCCAAGTCCAGGTCACAGTCTGCATCCACACAAGGAACTTTAGCAGCTAAATCAGCCTGATGGTTGTGTTGATGTTCCTCAGTAGCTTCACTCTTTAACACATGTGCACCAAGGTGTCGTACTTTCACTGGTATTTTCTCCAGAGCAGCACAAATATCTTCAGTGGAAGAAGTACATAGGACTTACAGTAAAATAATATTAAAGTGATTATATCTTTGTCTTAATTTTCACTACAGGCTATAGCAAAATATAATTCTATATTAAAATAAATAAATAAATAAATCCATCAATCAATCAATCCAGAGTTGTTTAACAAATATAGTAGAAATCCTAAGTGCAGATAGTCAGAGGCAATACTTAGTTTTACTGACTCACAAGCTATAGCTGTAACCAGTTCATCCTCTTGTTCAATAGGGACTGACAGGCTGGTTTGGAAAATAAGGAAAAGGAAAAAAACAAAAATAAGAACTGGTGGGTTTTTTTCATTTCTTTTTCCAGATTCCTTCCTAAATATTAAGATCTAGGAAAAGAAGAAATGGAAGTGCCAAATTGTGGTGGGTGCTTTGTTGCATCTATGTAAGATCTAAATGTAGTTTCAACCTCTCCTACAAAACCTTCTTTGGTCTACTCAGAATATTTTTACCAGTTCATTGTTTCATTTGCAGGGGACATGATTTTCTACCATAAGAGTTAAATCAATACCATTTTATAAATTGTATGAGTACAAAAGTTCTTTGTAGCTGGCTAGTATATTGTCCTTTCTGGACTGACATAAGATCTATTATGACAGGTAACCCTAACACAGATATACATGGCTCTACTCTTATGGTGCTGTGCTATTTTTATTACACTGGAATCTTGAAAGCAACTCCATTGTTGTGCTATAAAAAGCTTTTCTAATGTTATTTAATACTTGTGCTTCAGATCTTTCCTTCTTTTCTCCTGTTTAGAGTGAAGATGACACTAATTTTGTTCCACCCACTGCATGTCTTACTTGTCTAAATATATAATTTGTTTAGGTCATAGTCTTTTATTTAAAGTCAGAATGTGTGTATATAGACATATTCTGTTCTGAGCATTCTGGGTACAAAGATAACTGCTTCAGGAAAAGCTGGTGAAGGGATGTGCTGGCCTTTGCCTCATTTAGCATCTTTAAAGCTATTTGGAAGTAAACTGTAAATATGCACTCTGGATTAATCAGTGGTCATGGGCTTGATGTAAAATTTACTGTGTGAAACTTGAATGCCTGAGAAACTGGCATTCAAGAAACTGTAGATAACTGTCATGGAAAGTGGTGTACGATTTGGATCTTACAGTATTTGGGCTGTTTGGCAGTATTATAACACTAGAAGAATTAATGGTAGGAAAATTCTTAACCATAGTCTTGCTATATCTAGATAGACATAGGAGCAAACAGATATGAATATAGATATGGATATAGATATAGATTAGATATAGATTGTGTAGATAGAAGAGGGGAGAAATGTCTAAGTGCTAAAAGTCCAAATGATGGGATAAAAATCTGAGTTTCAGACTTTCCATCTGTGGTACACATAGCCACCACACTGAACTCAGCAGGGCATCCTTCAGATGTTAATTGAGTCAATTCAAAACTGCAACAAGAAACGTCAGCTAATACACTTAGGCTGCTGTTCTACCCTAGCTTCCTAATACAAGCACAAATGACTTCACAGCACTTGCATAGCTGAGAATATGAAAGGGGAATGAAACTCTTGACTGGATCAGTGATTCAGTTTGTCTGCTTTGGAGGATTGTTAATTATTATCCTCTTAACTAAGTCACTCTCATGTGCATCTTATCGGCCCAGGTAAGTAGACAGGCTGTTGAGAGAAGAAACCGTCTTTGCTTCTCACTTTGACCTTTATCTGGCAATTTCTCATTTAAAAATTTGGACTTACTTTTTCTATATTTATCTTATTTAATAGTCGATTTCATAGCACCTAATGTCTTGGTGTTGGTCTAATCTATCCATGACATGTATTCTTGTTATTGTTGCCAGCACTGGGTTGTCTTTATTTACCACAGTCATCCTCGCTGCATCTTCCGAGGAAGCCACATCAATTAAGCATCTGTTCTGATTCACTGTGTCTGAAGATAACATGAAACATCGTGTTCTGACTGTATATTTTTCAGCTAGTTTGAACCCTCCCACAAATTAAAATCAGAAGAGAACTAACACTAATGGTTTGTTGTCTCACAGGGGAAAAGCATGAGCTCTTAGCTGCATTAGGATGGGCTTTCAGTGGTGATAAGCAACTGCCACATACTCTGAACATTTCTCTTGATGCTTTTCTCACCAATCCAGGCTCTGTTCTTCACAGGGGTGGGGAGCAGGTTGGCCATGGCCCATGGTGCAGGACTCACCCCACTGCCTGCTGCCCTGATGAGCCTTTAGGAACCATGTTACCAGAGGTAATAAAGCATGGGGACTGTGTGACCACCAGAGAAGGGGTCTATGCTGTCTTCAGAAGTCTTCAGCCAGTTCCTAACTGGTCCTCAGCTCACATTGATATTTCCAAATTTCTCCTGAATTTGTCTTTGCAACTCATAAAGGCAGGAAGGAACATCCAGGTGAATCACTAGAGACTCTGTGCCAATTTACCCACCCTGGTCCTGTCATCCAAAATCCAGGTCACTGTTGAGGGACTGCAAAGGGAAAGCAGTTTGGGAGGAGGGTAGAGTGGGAGGATCTTGGGTTGGAGTTTTCTTATCTTGGGCGAGAACTCTTCTGGTTTTGTCAGGGACGTCAGTTCCCACATTTCAGCCTGACCCAGTAGCTTTTTTACAAAGTCTCAATTTAAGAAGAAAGAAAATATATATATAAACTCTACAAGAAAAATTACACCCATCAAAGCATTCATAAAACCATGTATATTCACACACGAATCTGAAGACATATAAAATTACAGCCTAAACCATTTTCCAAAGTTCTCTTTAATTGGCACAAGGTGTTGAATTATGCAGAACAGATCTCAACAGATTTTTTTTTTTTTTTTAGTATAAAGTTAATTACTTTATCTGGTTTGCATGAGGAAGCACAATACTTTTTGCACTGACTCTTTGTATCAGAGACAGCTACTATCCATGTTACTCTCTTCATGTAATAAAAATCAAATTGCATCAATTCCTTAACAAAGCACAGTGGAGGCTTCCCTTAATAGAATCCTTATTAGAGAATCAGATACAGTTGTCTCCAAAGAAAGGACTTTTTAAAGGTACTGGGATTTCTCTGTAGTTTATTAGATTAAGCAAAACTGGAATTAGATGCTGGGAGATGTGCGCATAGAACAGAATAAAACCTGCTGGATGGTAATTAGGATAAGCAGAGGTAATTAGGATATCCTCTTCCGTAGACAGGATTCAATGGATTTTTTTTATTTTATAAGCCAGGTTGAAGGTGAGAGGGGCAGAAACACTGCCAGTGAATGTTTTGACTCTTCCATTGCTGTTTCCATTGCTGTCTGCACAGAACTCCTACTTCACACTTCAGTTTCACTCCCAGGCAAGGCCAGGTTTACAAACCAAAACTCATTCCATTGCACAGCCATTCCTGAAGCAGCAGCATGGGAAACACAGGGAAAACAGGGACTCAGGGGATTCTGCTATGATAGGATTCAACTTAACTTCCTTGCTCTGCCCCAAAACCGCAAATACCTCAAGAGGCCCATTCTGAACTGGAGGAGGTGTAAGGCAGCAAGTGAATTTTGCATGCCTTTGTGTTTGCTGAGAACAGTTTACACAGACTTATCTGTAGCCTGAAATGGTATTCAGTTTGTGCCCTGAAGCATGAGGATTGATAGCCCTTGTCATTTGTTCCCAGCTAGTATAACAGCCGTTATCTTAGCACAGCACACCCCATTGCCATCGGACTCCTCTGGAGAACAATTAGCAGAGCTCGGCAGCTGAAGTAATGCCAGCAGGGCAGTGGCAGTGCAGCTGCAGTCAGGCTGCATGAAAAAATGGAGCCTATGTAGATCTCAAAGTGGCTGTCCACAAGTCCCCAAGATGTGGCTGGTGACTTTGGTGATGTCAGGAGACTGGCAAGGTGTTTGGAGGCAGCTATCAGGGCTGGCCAACCAACAGCCACTGCAAACACTTCTTGGTGACTTGAGGACTCAAGGGATTTAGGTTTCGGAAATCCCAATCTGTGATATTTTTAATTATTAGTGCCAGACCCCTCAGCCACCACCACTTAGGGTATCCTTGGCCACTGCTTTTAATTTATCAGACCATAGTGGCCACCGTACACTCCAAACTTGGGTCCAGACTGATGCTGACTGTAAAATGCCAGGCATCACCATGTCACTCAGGGTTATCCTCCCTGCTGCAGCATCTTCTCGCTCCAGCCCTCCAGAGCTGCTGAACTGAGGAAAGTGAAATCACTTCTAAAACATATCCTGCCTCTTTGGAGTGACTCCTGGCACACTGCTATATAAAAGATTTTCATGGACCAGGATTTCAAAAGGCAACCAGTTTCCCCTCCCCTGCTTCCTTTCTGGCTGCAACGCTTTAGAATTGAGTAGGCAGCACCTGAAATACAGAGGAGATTAAAGATCCAACAAAACAGTTGTGTGAGGGCTTCGAGATTTGGAGGGGGAAGGGATGGCCAAAGTAAAGGAGCAAGAGAAAAGGTATTGTTTGTCAAAGTTGGGGGCTTGCCCCAGACTGCTGTATATCCAGATTGGAGTGCACCACAGAGAAAGGTACATTTCCCCTTTCTTCATTGTCTTCATTCCCTAGACAGTCAAAAGGACTGATACTCTTCCTGGGGACACACATACACTACCAAAAGTGAGACAAAAGCCACCACTGGTACCTGTCTGTGAAAGTAACAAAGAGACATGATAAGGCTGATGCTGAGCTCACAACTGCATCAACTCCCTGACTCCAAAAAATGCAGGTGGAATGCAGTTCTTCAGCAGCGCTTTCCAGATTCATTCCCTCTTATACGAGATGCCTAACTGAGCTGTCACCCTCACCTCCTGCTACCATCAGCAGCCACAAATGGGACCTTCCAGAGTGGTGAGGGCTGACTCACACTGTGAATGATCCTAATTTCTGGAACTGTTCTGGATGCAGCTCTCTCCAAGTGCAGTAGAAACCTCTGGTGACTTTGCTGCTATCTTAGACCTCCAACAAAAAAATTGTATCAGCAAGTGCAAAGATACAGGTCTAATCACTCAACCCCTTTGCAGTTTGCACTGCTGAGACAGGGCATCTGTTCCTGGACTCTGAATTTTTGTTTGCCACCTACCTCCGGCAAGTGCCAGGAAAAAGTGCAAAGCACTCGCTGCCAGCACACAGAGGTATTTGAAGACAGGAGGCAAGTTTAAGTGAAGTTTGGCATCCCATGGGGTGAACTTTTCCTGACAGCCAAAGCAAAGATATTGAGCACTATCATTCTCTGCTGTGCACATCTTTGCCTGACCTTATCCTGGATGCATCCCCTTTGACTTACTTTTTAAAGCACCTAATAGATTTTCTTTAGCTTGAGGCAGAGCAAACCTCTGCTGGATTGAACTAATGTAGAAGTATTAGAAAAGATTGGTGCTGGGAATTTTTTTCCCTCTTCCCCTTGCTGTGCAATAGGAAGAAAATGTATGACCTAAATCTGCCAAGCACCTTCAAAGGGAAGTAAGAAACACATGTGAAAAAGCATTAGAAAGCCACCCAGCTCCCTTTAATTATGATGAGAAAGCCAACATTGCTAAATGAATAGAAAATAAATGGAATAAGTATTAAATGATTATAGTTTCCCTCACATATTTCTTTTCATCTATTCACCAGCAGATAGTTTTACAACATAAATAAATATTTTCAGATGTAAACAAGTCTTCAGCACATACTACTGGAGTTGCCGGTGGAACTGTGGGCTGCTGGATGGAGAGGGAATCGGCGATCTCCAGCACCCTCTGCAGCATCCTCGCCAAAAGACAGGCTCAGAGTTTGCATCGCAAGGCGAGGGACACAAACCCATATCTGGTTATGAATATTTCTGGGATTTAAAACAGGAAAATGCGGAGTTTAATACTACCAATTTCTTGTTGTTTCTTGGTTTTATCCCTACAGGGAAGGCAAACTCTTTTTTGAAATCACAGTATCACAGTATATCAGAGGTTGGAAGGGACCTCAAGAGACCATCTGCTCCAACCCCCCTGCCAGAGCAGGATCACAAATCTTTGTAGAGTGGGAAATGCAATTCCCATCAAAGTCCACATTCTGGGTGCAGAAAGACCACCACATTTCCTTCCCCCAGACTGCCCCCTGACAGCCTCCAGCCCTGGCTGGCTCTTTAGGGAGGACCCAAAAAATATTGTTATGCTTTAAAGTGTAAGTGTATTTTCGAATGTAGTTTAACTTCCCAATTTAATCCTTGGCTTGTTAACCGAATGGCTTTCCATTTCATCTCCAGTGATCCAGCATCCACCTGCTGAGCTATGGAAATGTGATAAGAACATAAGAACTATATCCCTTTAACGTTTACTAAAACAACCCAATAACAAAGTTCCCACAGCCAGTCACCAGGTACCCTGTGCAGGATAACAGCTGTGTGGGGACTATTTCTGGTGCAGAAAATGTATTAACCTTACTAAGGGTGCAAAGATGAACTGCTTTGTATCAGCCAGGTTTTCTCTCACCCTAAGGTTCAACAAAGAGATTCTCCCCAAGTTTGCTTTGACCCCCTTTAGGAGCAACACTACCTAGTTGCAGGGCTGCTGGCTACCAATGATGCCTTTATTTTGCCTCAGAATCAGGATGGTCTGAGCTTGCTTTTTTTCAATAAAATCCACAAATTGTTCTCTTCTTTGCCAGACTGCTTCCCAGGCAGGTTTTGAGCAGAGCTAATTTGGTTCATCCCCGCAGGCCTCCTTGGTGACAATTATGCAACCAGACCCCTCCCACATGGGGCATTTCATGCTTCTCAGACGTGCATATGGGAAGAGGGCTGTTTATATGGTATTGATATCCTTCTGAGCATTCCTGTGCTTCTGTGCCCTGCTCCTGCTGCCCCACAGAGTCCAGCCTCTCCCTCCCACCCCTCCTGTTACGTGCCTAATGTGACTTTTCTCCTCTGCTCTGTCCTCTTGTCAAGTCACCCTCCTGCGGAGCAGCTGCTGTTAGAGCAGATGTAAAATGGTTCAGTAACACTCACTAATATTAGTTTTGACACTAGCACAGAGAGCAAATAAATTCTTTTCTAGGGGAGAAGCACAAATTACTTAATGCAGCAGATCAGAGCAGCATCCGTGACAATGCTTGAAGAGAGATGGTTTAATATCTCCCTGAATATAACACGCACAAAGCAGAATAACTCTTCCCCACCAGCAGCCTGAGTAAAGGCTGCCCCAACTTGCCCTGAACAACCTGTGGTGATTTTCCTCCATCCTTGCAGGACCTGGCTATTAATCTAGAATCTGCTTATTGATTCATAAAAAGGTTGCCTCTGAGAGCCTTATCTGGGAGGAGACTTACTTCACAGGCTGACCTTTTCCATGGTTGTTATAGCAGGTTCTAGTAACAGTGGAGAGGTGCCCAAGGCGTCTTGAGATGGGATGGCTGCTTGATGGTGTTTAAACAGGCACAGGTCACAGAACATGAAGTGGTATGGCAAGCAGTGCCCCTCCATTTACACCTTTGTCAAAAGGCACACAACAGTCTGGATGATTATGGGGTGGAGAAAAGGATTTTGTGGTGGATAGTGAAGCTGGATGGAGTATCGTTAGCCTTCTAGTAGGTCAAAAAATAAGAGTTTCTCAGGGCTTGTCAGCTAAATCTCCCTGTGCTCTGTACCATGAGGCCTTCAGCTCTAAAACCTGCTCTGCAAACAGCTCTGGCTACAGTCCAGACTAAAGAGAGATGCAGGGCCAGAGCTGTTGCACAGAGTTCAGGGAATCTGAACTCCTCCTGCTTTCAGAAGTGTCCCAACCTCTGCTTCTCCAGCGCATCTCCTCCCTAAAGAAACGATTTACTCTGCCCTGAATGACTTCTTCGAGGAAGTAATTTGGCTGATGATTTATAGTGGCCTAGGCTACAGGGGAATCATGTCTCATGCAAGTGCTGCATGTGGTAAGCCAGGTTTTCTGTGTGTGATTTTTACCTCCCTCTGAAATCTCAGGTACAAAAGGGATCTGACACGAATGGGATGACCTAATATGCTAATGATTATGTTCCTGACCTGGAAACTCCTCTCATTTCTCCTTTGTTCTCTTTTGGGGATGAAAGCACTGAAAGCATTTCAGCAAAGTCAGTACCAGCTACCCTGGTGGGAAATACCTTCAAAGGGTCCCTTTTGCTAGTGTTGCAAGGCTGAACACAGCTCACAAAATAAAGAAATTTGGCTGAATTCAGGAGCTGTGCCCAGTGACACCACCAGTAATTGGCCCATTGCCCCTCTGACTAGTTCTAATGGAAATCTTTGCTGGTTGTGGGAGTGCTGATCTGTTAATCACTGGAGCACTGTGGACAATTTCTGCTCAGGTTATGGATCAATGCTGCATGTGCACATAGAGTATTATATTTGGACAGAAAGAAAATAATTAATTCAGCACAAAGAAGCAAGAAACTAAACTGCTTAGATAACCTTGGGCTTTTTCTGCTAAGAAAAAATCAATACAGTTAGAAGCTCAGAAACTACCTAGATTGCCAGTGAGTCAGACTGTGAAGCCATAGAGCCTAAATTAAATGACCAAAGCCAGTTTAGTTTCCATTTTATGCTTGTATTAACTTTTTTTAATTTAATTTAATTTTTAATAATTCTAAGTATTTCTGTGTAGTTTGCACCTATTTCTTAAGGTACCTTTGCCTGTAATGTTCAGTATTATTTTATACAGAATCATAGTCACCTGTATCTAGAACACTACAGCCCCGAGAGTTCCCACCTCTTTGATGATGTCTGCTAGCTTCCAGAAAAGCTGGCACAGAAAAGACTGTGTCAACTTGCATGTTTCCAGTGTGGGTAGTTTATTCTCTGCACTCCATTCACACATTTGATGTCCTTACCCTGACAGCCAACATGGGTGCTAATTAGCAGCTACATTCCTCCTGGCAGGTTGTGTGAGCACCCATCAAGTAGCACCTGACAAGAATTTAATTCGCTTCACAGACTGACTGCTTTGTTACTTGCATTTCAATGACAGCATCAGGTCCCAGCTAGTGCTGGGACCCCAGCACACAGAAGAGAGAGCAGTCCCAGCAGTGTAGGAAACGTAGTTAGGTGTGAGGGCATTAAATGGCCCCAGTGACCCTGACCAGCCTCACCTGAGATGTACATCCACTCCCTTTGTTTGGGCCCAAGGGCTCTATTTAAGCTCAGGACACAAATTTCACCTCTTCCACAAGGTGTTCTGTAGATATATCTGTTCTGAGCCCTGCTGCATATGCTGTAGATATCTTGACTGCAGCCCTTTTTCATGAGTGGATCTTGGATCCATGCTGCAACCTTGTATCTGCCTCCTTTTATTCTTGTGTGGATTCCTCGGATGGGTCCTGGACCTGATGTATCACCTTGCTTTATCTGGGATTGTTGATGGATCCTGTTGTTCCTGTGGTCTTCCTCAGACATCAGCTTGCTTTCTGTTGTAGAACAGCTCTGTCCTTGCTACTCCCTGGTATCAAGACAGAGTGGAAGAAGGGATGACTATATCAACACAGACCACTGGAGGAGCTACCACTAAGGAGTGATGGAGCAAGGATAAAAGTTTATGCTTATGTGCCTCCAGTGAGGAAGAAATCTATTCATCAGTGTTCATGCTACAGGATGGGCAAGAGGAAATTATGAGACTACCTGTGATTTCCTCATCCCTCAGGTAAACATCCAAGGAGAACAATGGGTACTCGTATTCACCTCTTACTCCAGCAGTCAACAGGGATTCTATTAGGACCCGTAGCCAGGGACAGATGTGGATTACACTTGCTGTGAATCCATCTTTGATTCTTGCCTAATGATACACAGTGGAGTCCCAAGCAAGAGCTCTAAAACATGTGACGTTGAGGGCCATCTCTGGGTATATTCAGAGTCACTCTTGGAGTTGCTAGAGTGCTAATAGCATCTTGGAGGTGATTTCTCATTCTGCCTGGCCTGAGAGGCAAGGCACATTCTTCTGGCCTCTGTACAGTTATTCCTACCTGGTATAAGGCTGCAGCACATTCCCTTTAGCAGCACAATTTGGCTCTTAAGTGTATGATGACATTCAGAAATAATTCTGATTAAAGGATCAGGATCAAGACCAGGACAAAGATTTCCCTTTGAGTATTCTGATCTTTGGAGACAGCTTGCTTCCTGGGTGCTATAAAGCTTATGCTGCACAGAAATTATGCCATTTGCTGAGAAACTTGATTGCTTTTTTTGTTTGTTTGTTTGGGTTTTGTTGTAGTTTGTTTTTTGGGTTTTTTTCAAAGTAACTGAAGACAGAAGTACTCACTAAAAGAAGTATCTGCACATACTCAAGAGTCAGGAAATGGTGAAATCACTTCCCTTTCATACTTTATATGTCAAACAGGTACCTATCCTTTATATCTCAAACAGTTACCTAGCCTTGCAGCATATCAGAGACTGTAGCAGACTCTATGCTTCAGACATAAGGAGAGCCAGCTGGGCTGCCCCATGAGGTAGTGACTTTCTTCAGTGCTGCTGAGCCATCTATATCCCCCAGCATGAATAGCATGTGGAAGTCAAATGAGAGCCCTCTTAACAAAGCTCAGAGGAGGGAGTTCAAATCCCTCATGGGAGTTTCTCATGCTTGTCCTGTTCTGCTGCCAGCCTGGAAACCTGTACAGAGTTGCATCAACCCAGGTGGTAAGACTCTGTGGAACAGCTTTGCATGTTGCAGGGAGTAGAACTTTAGGAGATTTTTACTGAACAGAAAACCTTAGGTTTCCCCATGGAGATTAGGGATGTGCATACTGAAGTGTTGGATGACAATATAATCTATAAAATTCTCATCTGAAGAAGTTAAAGAATGAGGCGATGCTAAAGAGTGGGAGATTAATCACTCCTCCTCCCCTTCCCTCCCACTTACGTAGTGGATCATTAGGTCTCAGGAAGGTTTTAATTCTGGCCCTGCCATGAGTACATGAAAAAAATTGACAGGAGTTTCACATGGCTGGTGACTAGGTCATGTTAAGATCTGTATCACAATCCAAGCTCATTAGTGCAAAACAGCAAGACAACAATGCACCCTTCTGGGAGAAGGGGATATTTATCAAGTTAGGCTTTTATGGGGGATTATCTTGTCAGCTGTACACACAGCTCTTGCCTCCCTCCACAAGAGCTACATGTATAAGCAAGAGACAAGGAAAACTGGTGTCCCTGAGCATTCCCCTCAGGTGAGTCATCACAGCTTTATGTCCTGGACTGCTTCCTTCAAGGAGGATTTCCATCACAGAACCTTTGGGGTGAGAATTTCAAAATGAATTAATCAACGGAAGTGATTAGTGCTGAAATAATGTGTCTCTAATGTAAAGCCCCTGAGACTGGCCTGGGTTGGATTTATTCCAGTTTCAGACTGCTTTGTGCCTGAAGTTATTTGCTGTGAAACTATTAGGAACTGGACATTTGCATCCAGGGCAACAGGCTGTGACTCACCCTCAGACATATTGACACCGTACTAATTTAGGAACCCTTAGGAATATGTAAACCTCATAGAAATCTTCTAGTGTGTAAACTAAGAATCATTTACCATGTAAATAATAAGAAACTGTAACTGTGGTCTTGAGAAAGAAGAGGTTAAAGAGAGCAGTAGTCAGTCTATTTTGCCAAACGTATCAGACAGCATAGAGAGCATGCTCAAAGTTCAGCTAAAAGCCATAGGATGGACACCCCAGAAAACCACCAGGAGACCCCCATAGTATATAATGAGCATGGATGCAGGAGATTTACATACGTAGCAGATTCCATGAACTAATATGAATATGTTAACCACTTAGAAAAATTATGATTATGTATGAGAGGTAAGCATTTATTCTCTGAATTTTGTTGGGTTTGGCACTCTTGGGTGGAGCTATCACCTCTGTGTCTGGTGCTGAAATAAAGAAATGCTTGCTTCCTAACACCTCCTTGGCCTTGGGGAGTTTTCTTGCCATATTTGGTAACAACATATTAAACTGATGTTTTGTTTTTTTTTTTTTTTTTTTAATGGAGAATGCTCATGAGAAGCTGCTTTTTGTTGAGAAGAGATTAGGTGTTGTCTGGTCTTTTGGGGTTAATAGGGGAATTCTTGAATGCTGGTGCTTCAAGTGATGTTAATCTGTGCAGAGCACAGGGACAACAATATGGGATTTAGATGTTCAGATCAACTGAGCTAAAAATCAAGAATAGGGTGGAAAGGGATTTGGCTTAAATATTTTATCTCAGTTCAAACTTAAAGAATGTAAACTTTCAAGTAGGAAAATAAAAAAGAAATCAATTAAAGCCTTTTTCTTATCCAGGGTGTTTAAAGGAGACGGGGGGAAAAAAGCCTTCCTATTTTACTGTTTCTATTTTTTGTATTACTGATAAACAAAGTTAGAACTAGCTCAGAACTTAAAAATCTTTAAAAGTAGCTTGCAATGACTGTGGTATTCTTTTGCAAATATATAAAAATTAATTAATCTGTTTTTTTTTCCTCTCAATTTACCAAATCAGGCACCAAAACTCAGCACAATTCCCTTGCAGATTAGATTAACAAGAAGTACTATTTCCCTCTGCCTTTTACCAAGGTGATTCTACTGGTAACTGCTTTGATGCAGTGAATTTTAAACACTGCATCTTTTTTCTATGAAAAATGCTGTTGAAGTGTATTACAGGTTATCAAGTTCACAAAAGAGGTTCACTCTGGAGTTACGGTATATTATGCTAACTTTTGGATTAGGCTAAACTTTCATAGTTAGGGAAGAAACTCCTGGATATAGGGTCTTTGTAATAGAAAACTTGGCTGACTTACAGGATCAGGAGGAGCAGTGGTATAATTTATAGCCTACTCAGCTTGGATTTACACTTCATCAGAGTACAGTATCAGGAGCAGTGTTACATTGACAGTCCTTCCTTTTTTGTTTGCTGTGTAAAAACTACACATTATATAGTCCTAAAACAGAACTACTCTTTTCTTAATGGGAGAACAAGGATAGCTGATGTTTCCCAAAAGTGTTTTTAGAAGCACAGCCTTTGCAACAGCAACAACTCAGATACTCCCAAGCCCATTCAAAACCAGCAACACTGAATATAAATCCCCTGATTTTAATCTGTTGGAGACCAGAAACATAGGAAAATCAAAGGCTGAGCTCTCTTGAGGCAGAAGGCAAACTATGGGAGCTCCAAAAGATACTGGGAGGGGAAAGTCTCTTTTAAAGCCTGGTGGCAGTGCATTTACCATGGATGGGGATGAGGCCAGTGAGGTTGGAAAGGTACCCTGGAAGACTCTGCTCAAAGTAGGGCCAGCAGAAGGGGTAAAGTCACTTTATTATTTGAACATGTTAGTTCTGCTGATCTGGAAGAATATAGCAGTACAGTAGTTGTACTGTGCCCAAATCAACCAGTTCAGTGACAGCTATGTCACCCTAATGTCATCTAAATAGGAACTTTATTGCTGGATCACATTTGCACATAACATTAATGATATTTAAGTCTTCTCCTGTCCCCATGCAATCCCCCATCCCCTTTATGTTTACTTTGATAGCAGAACAGAAACAAACAGTCGCTTTAAGGCATTTAATGATTATAAAAAACACTTTGTTTTGAAACCTTGTGTGGTGTGCATGAACTTCTTTCAGGGAACACTGATTTATGCTAGTTTGTATCCAGTCTGACAGCTTGTCAAGTGAAAGATCACTGAGATCAAAAAGGTTTTTTTTCTTTCTGTGCTTTTTCAGAGTCTGATTTGGAGAGGGAGGATTCAGAGAGCTTCCAGACATTACTGGAAATCGAATAATGGTATCAGGAATGTCTTCCAGTAATTTTCCAGAAACTAATTATTTGAGATTACTGACTAGAAAAAAATCATGTATGCTGTTATTTCTGCCTTCTTTGCTGTTGTTGTTGCTGTCTATCTTAAAGTCTGCACCACTTTTTTGTGGGTGTATAGATCCCTTTCAGGCTTCAGAACTGTTTTTTGCCATCTACCATCTTCCAACTGTGAGGAGAGAACAATATTGGTAATATTAGCAAAGAAATCAATTCCAGGCTGAGACTGAAGCTTTCTACTGATTTGGTTTGTGCTCATTATTGCAGTATAATTAACTACTTAGTTGCTGGCATTCTGTGCCACCAGCAGTGTTAGCAGGAAACCAATAATGTTTAAATTTATTTAAATACATTTGACTAATTAGATCCTGGCTTCAAGGAATGCTGTGAACTATTGATGAACCCTAGCTGATTAGTAATGCTAGTAATTTTGTGGTCTTGAGCAGGTTTGGTGGTGTTTCTTAATGGTGCTCCTGGCCTTTAAGGTGCTGGATAATCCATGTACTGAAAAGAACACTGATGTTGGTGTCTGCTAGAGGGGATTAGTGAATGGAAGCACTGAAGAGACAAGTTCAGTCTGTGCCAAGAAAAGGAAACTGAAAACATACTACTGTTAATGTGCTATTATGTGCCACTGTGTACCAGAAGGCATGTACTGGGTGTGATTTGGCTGCATGCAAGGTTCAACACAGCTATTCAGGAGGGATTCAATTGGCCATGTCCTGGCTGCATTGCCAGTGAGATTTGACTATGAAGCTTGCAAGCTCTGGTCAGCTAAACCCTCAAAATATTGAAGTTTTCTGATTTGCAAAAGAAAGCCCAGACTGGTCTTTATAAGCCCCTGAATTATATCTTTCCAGCCTTGCCAAGTATTTCACAGGAACAACCTATGTGGCATTTTGACATGTCTGAATTGTATAGATTATGCATAGGCATGTTTTCAAAGACATTTCTTAGAATTTTCTGAGTTCCCTGAGCATTCATTGCAGGGAAGGCAAGAATCATAAGAGGGTATAATAAAAGTTTCTCCTGGCCCTATGTAATTCATTGGTCATACAGTAAATAGTATCTGTGACACTGTCTAGTAAGCTGGATGCTAAAGGACAGACCAGAAGCCCTGCACTTCCTTGTCAGTGCCCCTTACTTTGACGCTTTCTTTTCCCATGAATAGGCTGTTTCCAACCTGACTTCTTACCATCTTCTCTGTGTATGCACAGTTTGTCACTCCGTGATAATCTTGGAGGCATCAAGGAGCTATCAGCATGAAAATAAGAGGTAGGATAAATGATTATAAAATTTGTGGAGGACAGAATGACAGGGTGAATCTCTTTGGCAGGATTTTTGTTCCCCTTCCCAGAATACTGGGGAACTCAGAACTTCCAATTAGGGCAGAGGTTCTCTGTGTTTTCACACATCCATCTCTCATTGGCCTTGCATCAATCATTCATTGGCTTGTGCAAATAACTTCTCCCAAACAATATTTTCCCATCAGAAACGGACATTGTCATCAGCAAACCTGGTAGAATATTTCATTGTTGCCTGATTGTGGCATTTGTGCATTTCCTGGATGACATGGCAAAATAGTTCCTGTGTTCCCTGCTCTAATGAAGCTGGAAAGCTAAGGTAAAGCCAGACAGTAAATGGGGCTGTGTCCTAGGAATTTTTTTTTTTTAATTTATTGCAGTCTATGCAGGAAAGAACAGAGGGAATGACAAACAAGGAGCACTTTTCACTACTTTTGGACTCTGGTCCAGTCAGGTTCAACCTAGCTGATGTCGGCAGTGGCTAGAGCAATGTCAAGGTCATTCTCAACAGACAGTCAATCAACAGATAGTGATGGGAGCAAGCCCCTACCAATGTGGTATAGCACAGTCTTCTTTTCATCTGAAACCCCTTCAAACCCTCCTGCCTGCTCCTGTGGAAGTCTGGGAGATTCACTACAGTGGAAAGGAGTTGCTGAGCCTTTGGTAATGAAGTTGTCATTGTCAGACTTCTAAAACTAATTAGCTATTTAGCGCAACTTACACACTTAGAAAGCTTATGTTGACTACCTGTTCCTTCAGAAAAGTTTTAATACATAGGTTACAGTTTAAGCAGATACTTGTTTTCTGGAAATGTTATCGAGATGTCTTTGTGCGTAGCCCCTGGGTTAACACATCTAACCATGTCTAGGTCATCCCAGATGAAAAAGGCTTATCTGAGGAGAAGCAGTGTAGAATTGTGGGGATGCCTGGTAAAAAAACTATGACCTATCCAAGAGCTTCTGGAAAGGTTTGACCAGCTTTGGGAAACTGCAATATGTTGGCTGATCTGAGTACTTAAAGACTATGCCTATATAGAAAGTAATCATGGGTACAATAAACAGCAAATACCTGAAAATTTGGCTTACCCATGCCTGGTTTGAACAAAATAGTGTTTACTTGCTTCTTGGTGAACATCAGCCAGCAGTGTGCCCAGGTGGCCAAGAAGGCAAATGGCATCCTGGCCTGCATCAAGAATAGTGTGGCCAGCAGGAGCAGGGAAGTCATTGTGCCTATACTCAGCACTGGTTAGGCTGCACCTCGAGTACTGTGTCCAGTTCTGGGCCCCTCAATTTAAGAAGGACATTAAGATACTTGAACATGTCCAGAGAAGGGCAACAAGGCTGGTGAGAGGCCTTGAGCACAAGCCCTATGAGGAGAGGCTGAGGGAGCTGGGACTGTTTAGCCTGGAGAAGAGGAGGCTCAGGGGTGACCTCATTGCTGTCTACAACTACCTGAAGGGAGGTTGTAGCCAGGAGGGGTTTGGTCTCTTCTCCCAGGCAACCAGCACCAGGAGGACACAGTCTCAAGCTTCACCAGGGGAAGTTTAGGCTCAAGGTAAGGAGAAAGTTCTTCACAGAGAGAGCTGTTAGACCTTGGAATGTGCTGCCCAGGGAGGTGGTGGAGTCACCATCCCTGGGGGTGTTCAAGAGGGGATTGGATGTGGTACTTGGTGGCATGGTTTAGTAGTCATGAGGTCTTGGGTGGTAGGTTGGACTTTGATGATCCTTTTCCAACCTTGCTTTTCCAACCTTGCTGATTCTGTGATTCTGTGAATGTGATACTTGTAATGGAACAAATCTCAGATAAGGAGATCAGTGAGATTTTCATTCCTGATAATGTAGTGGTGATTGTTACTTTCTGTGATGGCAAATAGCTTCTGCAGGAGCAGTGTGCTAATTTGACCCACGTCTTTTTAAAAGTGCATGGATAGATTAAAACTACAAATTCACATCATGTTCATGTGGTCTCAGATTTCCTTCTCAATTTACAATAGCTCCTGCATGTGTATATTGAATGTTTTGTCTTTGTGTTCTCTCATTATGTTTCTTCAGTTCCCTGCTCTTAAAGTAGAGAAAGGCTTTGAAATCAATTGCTGAAATGTAGTTCAGTTTATGGTTCATAAAGGGCTCTTGGAAACCATTTTGTATGGAAAGTGTGATATAAATATAGGCAGCATATTTATTCCCTTTTCTTAGCTTCAAAATTATACTATTAGGCTGGCAAACCTGTCATATGCAACTTAGCTTGCTGAAGCCCTACCTACCAAAAGGCACTTAAGTAGATACTTAAAATTAAGCAAGTGATTTAATCCTGTCTTATGCAGTTCTTAAGCATAGGCATAAGTTTCACTGAAGTCAGGGAAAGTGCATTAAAGTTAAGTATATGGTAAGCACTGTGTTAAACCAAGACCTAACCCTACTTATTTTCATATCCACTCCTCATTCTGAAAAACAAGTATGTTAAAAGAGGCAGTGACATCTCAACTTCTGCCCTGATTAAATGTTAAAAAATCATGAATCCTAAAGCAATTGCATTGCCATCATACTTCTTTCCTTCTATGATTAATCTAGAGTTTGATATGGCTTTCTATAGGATTAATATCTTAAGAGCAAGGTAATAGGTAGTATGACATTTAATCTATTTGATTAAAATCCATACTAAAAATGTCCTATAAATAAAAGAAACAATCGAGGCAATCATAAATTATCTTCATTGTTGCAAAGTGATGGATTTAGTGGCTACAGAGGGTAAAATCTCATGAGCTCATTAAAAGCTGTAAGAGTTTTTTCCTTTCACAGACCTAAAAGACGTTGTGGCCTACGGCAGGTTTTCTCACGTTGGTTTCATTTAATCAGTTGGGGAAAAAAAAAAAAGAAACAGCAGATTTTATATATATATATATATATATATATGTGTGTGTGTGTGTGCCTATTTAATTTTTCACTAGAAATGACCAGATCCAAATAGGGATCTCTTGCTTTAAGTTTTATCTTTGGTGTTTCCTCTGAGTTCAGCATTATGTGCCTAATGAAGGAGAACATTGGTTGGCTGTTTTTGGGGGTTTTGTTGGTTTTGGTTTTTTTTTAATTAATAGCCAGGATGAAACTGTTACAGGATCTGAGTCTTCTTGTCTCTGCCATTGACCTCCAGTGTGACCTTGCGTAAGTTCCAGGAGGTCTAATTTTCAACAGCTCAGCATCAACCATCAAAGACATCTCAATGTATCAGCCACAACCACAGTGCCAAATTAAGGCTTGGATGCAGTCCAGTGGACTGAGTGGACTCTTCTGAGTATTTACCCAAAAGCATTATTACAGAGTTGCTTGTCTGGCACTCTGAAAATCTGCATGCAAGGGTAGATCCCAAACCTTTTAAGGCTTCATTGTGTTCCTGAGATGCACGTAGGGGATGCATTTCTCACTTTGCAAAAAAAATCTGTTCCTGTCCAGAAGGTCTTCACTTAGCATAATAAGTTACCATTTTTCCTATTCAATTAGAAAACCCCTTTTTACTACAGGTATTAACTTTTTTTTTCTTTCTGTTCAATTCTAGTAGGTTGAGAAATTTAGTTCAGTGATGAAAGGAAACTGAAGTGGACAAGATTTTCATCCAAGGTACTGGGAGTTCCAAGAGCTTTCCTTAGTGCTTTCCTGCCTTCTGAAATCTGTGCTGTCCATTTGACTCCTCACAATTCCATGAAAACCACCCTCCAAAAAGGACGACACAGATGTACAGGCTGTACTTTAGACTCTCTTGCACTGTAGCTCTGCTCAGTTGCATGGTCCCCAAGGTTAGGAACAGACAAGAGGCTGCTATGCTGTCTGACAACACTTAAAAAAAAAAAAAAAAAAACAACAACAAAAACACCAAAAAACCACAGTTCATTCATGTGATTAAGGATTCAAATGAAAGGCTTTCCATAAAAATGCATTTTTAATCTAAAAGGCTGCTAGCAGAGAAGCCCCCCATGGTGCAGTTTGTAGGATCTTGTAGGAGTTTAGAGAGATTAAGTTCATGTAAATTCCTTGAGAAGCATCTGTGCAATCCACAACGTGATTTTGCTGCAAGTTTCACCGCAGAAAACTCTGCATTTTAGTGTTAAACCTTATTGAAGTAGCCATGAAAATGACAGGGCAGGCAGTGTCAGGAGCACCAGGTTTCCTGCTGTGGAAATATGGTGGGTATGGGTGTTCTGCAAGTATGAATCACAAGTGATTTTGCTGTAAGTCTTTGTTATCAGTAGAGGGTAGAGAGCCTCTACTTCAGCTGAAAAAAAAACCCACAACCACAAAAAAAAAAACAACCATACCACCTAACCACCATACACTGACCAAGAAATGTCTTCCATTACTAAATTCAGGAGATGGCTACAGTCTGTCTCTTAAACTTTGCAGTTTTGCAATAGTGGCCCAGGCGTGTGTCAGAAACACCTGCTGATGGAGATCTAATAATGCTTTGGACGGATTAATAGTCAATGCTTCCCAAGGGGACCAAAAAGGGAGGAAAATCACATCTTAGCTTCCCTGTGCTTTATTTCTTTGCTTCCTTTCCTTTGTGTATTATCATATTGTATTTGGTTTATCACAGACTGGTCTTATGCAATCCCAAATTACTGAAGAAACCTCACAGCAAACCTCTTGGTGTGTTGATTCTTCATACAACCCTACCATATGTCAGAGTCAGGCCAGAGGTGGGGATGGAGAAGTGTTTTGCATTGTGTAATGTTAATCTGTCTTACAAATTGAAGCAACGCGTGTAATACAGATGAAGCAATCTATGTGACATAGGATGTCTATTTTATTAGCATCTTCACTCTGATTACTTGCAGCATTTTAACATCTAGGGTTATTTGAAACGCTTCAGGGTATCTGAGATAACCATGTGGGCCTGGCAGACATGACATAGGGCTGCCCAAGGCCTTTAGAAATGGCATATGGAGACCAGAGGGGTAAAGTTTAGACAGGTTTTGACATTTGAATCCCATTCCCACTGTCTGCAGAAAGAGCACAAGACACCTAGTGCACATCTAGATGCCTGCATGTAGACACTAAATGTGTCTCAATCTACAAAGCTGAACCATTCCTCCTCAGCAGTAAAACCCATCAGTCCTACCTGCACTATTACAAATACCTTGCAGAGCTCCTTGTAGACACTGAGCTTCTTGAGACCACTAATATTTCTGGGTAACCTGTGAAACCCATCATGCAGGAAAAAATATTTCATTGAAATGTGGGAAGAAAATTCTTGATTTTGAAATTTTTAATTGTTTTGGTTTACTATGAGAGCTACCTCAAAATACAAATTTAGAAGTTTCCATAAGGAAGTCTTCTAGTTTTTTACACAAAAAAATAAGTACATTTCACTAAGACTGAATTTGATTTTAAACTCTGTTTTCCAGAGGGGAGGGAAACAGCTTTGTTATTCAGGCTGATTGTGCTCCAGGCAAGAACTATTACAATTAGGGGAATCTGATGACTACCAGGATAATTTCAGAAATCTGAGACCTGACCTGAAGAATTATTAATTTGCACTGTCCTTTGACAAAAGAGATACACCAGGTACAAAGAAAGAAGCAGCCTGGCATCTGAGGTCAATTGAACAATGTTTCCACAGTGTAGAGATGGGCAGGCTTATGTGCAGAGCAAACTAAGCAATTTCTCTTAACAGGCATTCAGCCTCTTCATTGTTGAAGCCAAGGGACTTCTCCCATTGATTTCTTTATAAATCATAACACACTGAAAGTATCCAAACCAGGTAGCTAAGTGGAGTTTCTTGCTTCAAATCAGAGTAAAATGTGTCTGACTGATATAATATTTGTTTTGAAGGTAATAGTTTAGAATGGAGTGAGCTGGAACAAGAAAAAGGTTGATGTAATTAAGCCTTGATATTTTGGTTTTGTTAGCGTATTTGATTTTGTTCTGGTTACTTTTCCCCAAATAGACCAGTTCACCATTTGTTTGTAATCATGATCTGTGGCTGTGAATGAGTCCATACAGCAAACACAGTCTGCCTTTTCCATTACTGACTTTCACTTTCCCCTTGTACCTTTTACATCTCGTGACATGCTTCCAGTTTTATGCCTGCATGCACTCTTAACAAGGTTTGTCTGGACAACTATTTACAGGAGCTTCCTTGTTTATCCTCACTCTGTACTGCTCTTGAGCAACAGGCTCAATAGATGCTGAAAGCATCAGAATTCACTAACATCAGAAACAACTAAAAGTTCTCAGCATCACATAGGCCTTGGTCACCTTTTTCCTGAAGTTTTGCTCCCATAGCTTATTTCATCCATGGAAACTGACATAGCCACAAGGACTATCACTAGGGTCACCCTGAAAGGGAGAGCTGCAACTTTAGAGTCCATAGAGTCTGTATTGGTATTTAGGGTTGATTTAGAGGTTATTCTCTGTGGGGTTTAAGGGTTGTTTGGTTTGTGGGTTGGTTGTTTGGGTTTTCTTTCTCCTCTCTCCCTTAAGCATTACATAAGTGTATCTCCATGTCATGGGTTGAGCTGAATCTGTAGATGGTATTCAGTACCATGCTGCTGTCATGCCAGCTTCAAAATTAAAGTGCTGGTTGGAGCGAAGTATCATGGGGCTTAAAGTTCAAATTGTAACATGAGAGGCTGCATGTCAGGGGTGGGGGGAGGTTGCTGGCTTCTGCTGCAGATTCTGCATTTTGCTGTGATTTTCTGCAAATAGGCTAGGGTAATTGTGTTTTGTATCATTTCCAGTAAAACTCTGTATCTCAACCCAGAATGTTTTTTGTGATACTTTCCCTCTAGCCTGTGTGGGGGGAGAGGGAAATTTGTGAGGACATTCAGGTTTACTTGACTTGTTCAAAGGATAAATCTGCATATTTATTTGCCTTTTATTCTAAAAAGACTTTAATGTAGTTGTAGCAGGCTTAGAAAATGGGATGTGGAACCAAAATCAGAAAAGGTTGTTCAGATATTGACAGTGTCCTGCTGGAGCTGGAGGCTTGAAGAATGGGTGAAAGCTTCAAATATACTGTAACACACATCAGGAAGCAAGTGAGTAGAACTAAGAATTCAAACGAGGGATTGAGCTAGAGAGAAAAGGAATTTACTGGATATGTTTCAGCATACCAGAACTTGATGGCAGCCTAGGATTGACAAAATCAGCATACACAGCATTGAGGACAAACGTATTTCTGTTTTGGCTACAGTCATGGCTAAAGGATTTTTTTTTTTTTAGGGTTGACAATAAATACTGATAATACATGGCATTTTTCTGTCAAGTTGAGAATTATTGGTACTGGAATCTTTGTCTATGAGAGAACAACAGTAACATATTCTGCCTCAGCCATTCACACCTTCACAATGAGCCTCAGCTTTCAGTGCACCTGACCCCACTTTCTTTAAGCTACCAGGTTTGTATGATAAATATGTTTGAGGAGATGTCTTCATTTCTGTGGATCCCATGAGCAAAAGTAGGGCTAAATATATGAAATAAATTATTCTTTCTGAGTTATTTACTCAGCTATACTTATTTGTTCTCGTATACTTCTTTTTTACTTAAACTAGATCATTCATCTTCTCTTTCATAAAAGATATTTTAAATGTTTTTTTAATCACTTTGCACATATCAAATGTTGTTAGATTCTTCCGTTATGCCACTGTTTACAAATCCTACAAATAGTATTGTATACATTGAAGTAAAAAAAAATCATTAGCTTTGTTAACTCCATTAATCACAGTCAATCAATAACATTAATGAAGACTACTTAGCATCACTGTCAAATTTAGCACTAAGTCATCTTATTACTAACTTCTGTGGAATTACAGCCCTCTTCAAATTTATCCCCCAGTACCATGAAATTTTATTTGAGGTCAACATTTTCCCATGAATTTTTGAAATGTAAATTCAAAATGCATCCAAACTAATTTTTTTTCTTTTAAGCTTTTGATTCTAATTGCAAAAGAGCCTAAGGAGGAATGGAATTTGAAAAGGAAACTGAACATCTACTTTTGTGCTTTGGCTGATATACTCCAGCCTCCACTTGTTAGAGGTGTCATCCGAGTACGGATGGCCCAAATCCCAAACAGGGCTTAGTCACCAGGGATTCAAGTCTGACACAAAGATGTTGACTTGGAGATTTAAACACCCTTCCAATATGCAGCTTTAATCATCTCCAATGCACATAGACTTTACCTCACTGTTTCCATGTAGATTATCTTGTATATATTTATGGACTGGATTTCCACATTTTGCGGGCTGAAGGGAAGGTGCTATTAGGTGTATTTATAGACTGTGATGAGACAGATACTGTATTACGCAGGCCTGGCATGATAAAGTTAATTCTATATGGAGCTACAGAAAGGTTAAAAGTTTTTAATTAAAAATTTAGTTCATTTTTTTCATCCCAATGTTGACAGAATTTTAACTGGGTAACACTTCTACCTGTCCTGCTTGCACATATATCACATTTCTCAAGCATGTTAAAATTTAAAATAAGACCTTTAATGTTACACTGTTTTCTGCTTTTGATGCTATTTTTTATTTTCCTTTTTTTTCTACCATTCTGTTTTTTTGGCAAAGATTAGAATTGTCAGTATCTAAAATACCTTGAAAAAGATATGTCTTCCAATAAATCTTTACAGCCAAAAATGAATATAAGAAGTGCTATAAGAGTCAGCTTTGCAGCTAGCCTTCAAAAGTATCTATTCACATTAATACATATCAACCATCTATATGAGGTACCCAAATCCTCCCCAAGCAAGATAGCTTCTCCTTAGAGTTTTTCCCATTCCTCCAGTGTAAAAAAAATTCAGTTGCTTATTTCAAAGGAGCTAATCGTAGATAGACATATTTCCTGTATTTCAGTTCCCACTGTTAAAATGTAAAGCTTTAATTGTCTGTTGGGCTTGAAGTCAATTAGTTTGAATTTTAAGAACAAAAACTTGGAGTATCTCCAGTGTGGCATCCCTTCAGTCAGATAGCCTTGAAGCCTTTCCCCACTCCTCATGATTTGCAAAGTAAGACATTTTTGTTCTTACATAATTAACTGGCAGTAAGTTTCAGGAAAAGGCAGTGAGGAAACACTTTAGAGCTTTGAGTAGTGACTTGTCTGAGCCTTTACATCAGTTCCTTTTAGCCTGTTCTGTGGCTAACTTCCCAGATTTATTCTGGTGACAAATGCTGGATATTAGTTTAACAGGTCATAGTCACTGATTGGACCATAAATACAGAAATCCCACCTCTGAAGCTTAAAAACCCCAGAGCTATTCAAGAGGGAGCTGAAATTCAGCACGACAATATGGCATAAGATGTAACTCTTGGCCTTCCCTTACAGAAACAGCCTTTTCTGATCCTACTGCATTTCCCTTATGCTGAAAGGAAGGGTTGTTTTTCCTTCAAGAAATCGAGATATTTTAATCTCCGACACCAAACTCTTTTTGGAAAGGAAGGGGAAGTAGGGCTGAGAAGCTATCAATGCAAGTCACTGTGGAATGACCTGGAATTGGTTTAGAATCATCATCAGTTTTTCCAGGTGTCAGTGACATTTCCTATGGCAGTCTGCTGCACTGACCTGAATTTCTAAGGGAAGAGGCTACAAATGAGAGCAACTTCATTATTGCAATGCTTTATTGAAGTCTTTGAGGGCTAACTAAGAAGATATTTGCACTGACCTTTACAGCACTGGCCTGAGGCTCAGAACAACTTGGTAATATTCATTGCCAGTAAAGCTCTACAGAGATCCTTCACACTGCAGCAGGTGGGAAGAAGGCAGATTGTTACAGCAATGGCCTGAAAGGTTTCCAGGTACAATGCATCAGAGATTTGATGTGCACCAGTAATTGGGGGCTATTTTCAGACCTACTTGTACACTATGCTCCGTCTCTGCTTAGGTGCCCAATTGCTCTGTGCTGAAACACTGACATCTGCTTAGTTAAACTTTAATGACTGATATTACAGGTCTTTGCCATGTCTTGCTCAGTTTCCAGGACTTGGATGGACAATTTTATGTCAGGGAACAGAAACATAAAGGTAGTGACTGGGGGCATCTGGTCCCAGCTTGCAGGCAGAAAGCAGAGACTCAGCTTTAAAGTGTGCAGGGGAAGGAGAGGATCACACATAGAAATGTCAGAGTGTGACTAATTATAGGCAAATACATATCATGAATCAAGACCTGAAATGCTGAAGGTATTTTAATATAAGATCGGATATTTTTGTTTGCCGTCTCCTAGCAGGCCTCCTCTTGAGCTGACATAGAAAATGTCTGCTGCATCAGAGAGGGTGGTCTCTTCTAACCCATCAACAGGGTGATCTTGTATTGGAAATACAAGGAAATTGGAAATTCCTGAAGTCATCACCCAATTATTCTCCTTTCCAGGGTTGTCTCTGACAGGTTCTTTTTTTATTCCTCCTCTGCTAGCTCTATGTCACTAAAGCTTTCCAGAAGTGATGGTCAGCATAGTCTGAGAAATGTGGTATTTTCTTCAGTTGTCAGAGCACAGAAGTCCCAGTACCAATATTAATTTTTATTTTATCTCAGGAAGTCTGTTCTGGGAAAAGCACCAGAAAAAAAAAAAAAAAGAGAAGAAACCTTTGCCATGTAGATGGGAAGGAAATGCACTGAGGTGAATCTGTGTGGTCCTTGGAGTCCTGCTGCTGTGGATATGGAAGTGAAAAACCCCCTTGCTCTTTCTGTCGGCGGGACCAAAGTAAATCCGAGCAGTCTCTGGAGATGTGGAAATCAGATGAGATTGGCCCCTCATTTGGCAAGAGATCAGTTTTCCACCACTGCTTTTACCTTCCAAATAAAGATCTCCTGTGCCTGTGTTGAGGGATCTCCACTCCAAATCACAACTGTCTGAAGAGCATGTGCCTTGGAGAGTGTTTCCATATTTGAAGCTGTTTTGCTGGTTGCAGATACACAAAAATCACACAAGTCATTTCTGGAAGCAAATTCCTTTTAGCTTCCTTCCATTTGCATTTTGCTCTGTTTTTTAGCTTTTAGGTTGTGTTTGGTTATGTTCTTACATCTTCTCTTTACAGCTGTGATAAAACAAACTTTAGAAACAAGAGAAAGTTGAAGTTTCTGTGGCTCAACAGTAGGAGCTTTAACATAAACTATTTCATGACTCAAACCCAGAACATGAGTAGGGCCAGCTGAGCTGGATCTCTGATGTTGTTTTCCCCTCTCGTTATGGACTTGCTCAGGATCTTTCATTGTATCAGATATTTGCATTTGAGTTTTAGCTTCAAGAAAGCACGAATCTCTTGATGAAACATAATTTCCAGGAATAAGTCTCCACGGTGGCATGCATCAGAAAGAACAAACCAAAACATGTATATTTTTACCACATCCATTGAAATAGTGTTCTTAGAGCTTTCTGTCAAGGGGAAAAAGGAAAACTCAAAACCCCACCAAAATCTTACACAGAAGCTCTTACTGCTTTTTTTGCAAGACCACCATGATCCAGAAAGTTGTATCTGACAACCCATGTAAGACTTTTTGCAGCAGGGAAGTGGAATACCTGAAGTGTCCATTTGTTGCTCAGCAATAGGCCTCCAGTCACATAGCTAGACTTCACTGCTGTTACCAGCAGCAGTTTTCACTCTGTATATAGACATTAGAGGGGTAACATGTAAAAGAAGTATGCTATCCTTTACTATAACTTTATTTAAAGCTACCCTATTTGCCAAAAATGTTAGGGTGCTATCCTACTTCAAAATATAAGCCAGTAGCCAGTCACATTAACCTCTTTAATAAAATGAAAACCCAAATGTGACATGAGAGGCTCAAGAACTTAAAATGAGTTCATTGTACTATGCACGGAGCAAATTTCAGATTCAGGATGAAGGTCCAATTACAATACAGATTAAAAAAGATTTGTCATCTGCACAGAAAAACTTCCAGGATGACAAAGTTTAGTCCCCTGCTAATACCTACATTATATAATCCCTGTTACATTTTTTAAAGAAACTAAACTAAAGGGATTTACTTTAAAGGGGGTTTTAATTAAAAAGGAAAAAAATGAAGAAAATAGATTGGGGCTTAGTAAAAAAGGAAAAGAGAATATTGAAAGCTTTTCAGTCCTGGTACAGACAGGCAGATAAGCCTTGAAACACGAAACATAACAGCTTCTGTGATCTTCTGTGTGAAAGCAAGGTCGCCAAAGAATTTAAGGAGAGCAAGGTGAGAGGATCAGTTACGTGCCCAGCAGAAGCAGATAGGAGCTTTTGCTCCCTTTTATATTAACTGGAGAGAAGCACAAGAGGTAGTGTAGGAAAATACCATCTGTAGTGATAAAGCATCCTGTAAACCTTGTAATTCTGTGCCTCCTGTGAAGTGTGCTAGAACTGCAGCAGAAGTACATGCCAGATTTGATTGACACTTTGCCAAGGAAAGGTGCAAACACAGGAATGAAACATTTCCCGTCCTCTCCTGATAGCTCAAGTATCACGCACACATAAAGGTTACTGGGAGCAACAAGTCTTGTTTCCCAGGGAGAGAGAATGCAGCACCACGACTCTTCACATATGGAAGTGGTAATAAAGCAGTGAGTTAGGTAAACGCACAGGCCTGAAGATTAACAGCAACAACAGAGTTGACTTCCCTGCCATCACAGAGCCAGTTGCAAAAATTGCATGCTGTTCCTACCTGATCTCTCAGTAAATCTGCAGGGAGGTGCAAGGAAGACTGTGCTCTGAAAAATGATGCACCCTACAAACAGCAGCTCTTGCCTTGTCAGTGTGGGAGTGTAACACTGGGCTTCATGGTTTGATATGCTTTGATAGTGCATCAGGACCAAAATAGTAATGATTTTTCCTGGAGGAGAGGACAGCTTCTGAAGTCACAAGGTGTAGTCAATGGAGCTCCAGGTTTCTTCAGCATTTGCCTCAGCCTCTTGTTCCTGCTTAATTATATTGAAATGATCAAGAAGCCATTAATTTTGACTCTCCCAGTTCCACTCCCTGCTGGAAGCTGAGCCTTCACAAAACTTAAAGTGTGAAGGAGGAGAAGAAATACTTCAGTATATGTTTAGAAGCTCCAGAAATTTATTGTTACACTAGGAAAAACAATCTTGAATTTTACCTAGCTTTAAATATTATCACCTTGATCATATTTCAACAATTCTTATCTTGCTAACAATTAGCCACCTAGACTACCTGTGATGTGTTTATCTTGTCTATAAAAGGTCAGGAAAATTTAGGGTGATTCGGTCACCTTTAAGGTTAGTGGGGAGGCAGGTGCATTGCTGCCTTATGCCCAGAAGTAAATCTGGTTGGTGACAGATGCTCTCTGCAAGGTTTAATAAATAAATAAACAAATAAATAAATAAATAAATAAATAAATAATAAAAGCAAAAGCATTTCAAGACTTTCTGGCTGAATGTCCTATATCCCTTGCTAGCTATTTTCCAATCATTAGCTTGAAAAGGCATTGGCTTTTATCTTTCCGTAATACCCACCTTTCCTTCCCTTCTTCCCTCTCGGTGTCTGTCCGACTGCCTATCAATAGCAGTATTGTCATTCAAAGTGCCTGTTCGAACCTCCCTGCCTTAAGCACCAAACAACAGTCGTTTGGGTGGCAAATTCCCTCCCAGGTCGAAGGTTTGATAACACACAGATCACATCAGTCTCCTAAGATTTGTCCTTATGAAAGTGGGGAGAAAAATGCTACTTTTGATTTCAGTCCTGCTTTTAATTCCGGAACGTTCCCTGTTGGTCACTTATGATATGCACTATGTAGCAGCCAATGCTCCCCACCTCTCTGACAGGCTCAGTGGTATTCTTCCTTTCGCAGTTAGGAAGACTGAATTTCTTTCTGTTTTTCGTTAGCTTTATTCCCTCAGCAGCCAAATAAACTCTGAAGCTGGGGAAGGCAGCGGTTTCCTCTGCCTTGACTCCTACGAGGAGGCTGCAGCCGCACTCGCGGGTGCGTTCTGCCACCACGCGGTGCTGCTGCCACACTGCCACCCCCTCCGCATCCCTGAGACCAGGGCCGAGCCCAGCCCTGCCAGACGGTTAATAAACCATAAACGCAGCCTTCAAGCTTGTCTTCACCCCTGCGAACTGATGCAGCCTGCAAAGCTTCCTATAGACAAATGCATTAAAAGCTCTTGCAGAGAAATTAATGAGCAGCTAAGGAAAAAAATCTGCCTAAAGGAGGGCCCATGCCTCTCTGACAGTCAGAGGCAGCAATAACCTTAAATGTGGGATTTCACGTTTCTTCTGTTGTTTTCATTTGTATTCAGGAGAGACACAAGGAAATGGTATCAGTTTTTAAGCAGTCATTACAACTAGCAGCCATTACAACTAGTCTGGTCCATTGACAGTTTGGGGGATGCAGAGTAATATTTTGCACAGTTACCACCTGTCCTCTGGCTCCTGGCTTGTGCTAAGTTCTGGAAAACTTTACCTAGTTCTTCTGACTCTATAAGTGATGGTAATGTTAGTAAAGTTAAAGGTTGCAGGCAGTATGTGTTTAATTACTTTCTAACATATTTTCTACATTCCATTATCTTCCAGGAGACTCCACCAGGGAAAATTTTTCTCATAGACTTGAACTTGCACAGTTTATCCTGGTTTTCTGTAAAAGCAAAGTTTGCAAGAATTTAAGTATCTCTGCCACTCTTCCCTTCTGTTTGAATTCGTGTGACACAGTAGAAGTTTTGAAGACCTGAAATTCTCACACATTTTGCAAAATTAAGACTCTGTTAGTGCTTTTAACCAGAATAAAGAGTGGAGCATAAACTGACCCTTGATTAGATATCAAAGTACGCACTTGGGAGGGCAGCTGGAAGACATAAATCCACAGAATCACTCCTTTTGATGTGCTTCTTGCGAAATGACATGTTATTCTTCCCTATGCAAGCAAAGATAAAGCAACACAAAATGAAGATCACAAGGTGGTTCTCATGCTAGTGCAATTTCCAAATTTAAGTCATTTTTATAAAGTCATGTTAGTATCCTGAAATGGTTATAATGGCATCTGGCCTGTCTTTTTGATCTAGATACTTCTCTTATTTCTCTTTTATAGTTTATTGTAGCAAGAAAGAATAGGCCCCGAAAACTTATGATTCATTATTTGTACCTCAAAAATATTTATATTCTTGTAAACGTAGAAAGAAAGATCTCTTCCAGACAATTAATTTGTTCCACAAAATTATTTCGTATAACGTCCAATACAGATATCCATGTTCCTAATGCAGAATAGTCTTCTGCATTGTGATAGTCAAGCCAGCAAAACAGTTTTAGAACAAAATTGTCATTGCCTGTAGGTACTAAGGAAATCTTGAAATCAGTTCAGTAAAAATTGCATCTAAATGAAAAGCATGAGCAAAACCACATACCACAAACAGCGGTGATGCATTACCAGAAGACTGGAAAATGTGCCAGCTGTATCAAATCATTCCTTTATCACAGTACATCAGAGTTTGGAAGGGACCTCAAGAGATCATTGGGTCCAAACCCCCTGTGAGAGCAGGATTGCTTAGAGTAGTTCGCACAGGAATGCATCCAGGTGGGTTTTGAAAGTCTCCAGAGAAGGAAACTCCACAATCCTCCTGGGTAGCCTGTTCTGGTGCTCCATCACCCTCACTGTAAAGAAGTTTCTCCTCATGTTGAGGTGAAATCTTCTATGTTCAAGTTTGAACATGTTGTTTCTTGTCTTATCACTGTGAACCACCAAAAAGAGCCTGGTCCCCTCCAGTTGACACTCACTCCTCAGGTATTTATACACATTTATGAGATTCTCCTCTCAGTCTTCTCTTCTCCAGACTAAACAGCCCCAGGGATCTCAGTCTCTCTTCATAGGGGAGATGCTCAAGTCCCCTAATCACTCTTGTGGCTCTCCGTTGGATTCTCTCCAGCAGTTCTCTGTCTTTCTTGAACTGGGGAGCCCAAAACTGGATGCAGTATTCCAGGTGTGGTCTCACCAGGACAGAGTGGAGAGGTAGAAGAACTTCCCAAGACCTGCTGGGCACACCTTTCTTGATGCATCCCAGGATCCCATTGGCTCTCTTGGCCACAAGAGCATGTTGTTGTTCCATGGAGAACTTGCTGTCCACCAGCACTCCAAGGTCTTTTTCTGCAGAGCTGCTTTCCAGTAGGGCAGCCCCTAACCTGTACTGGTGCCTGTCGTTATTCCTCCCCAGATGTAGGACCTTGCACTTGTCCTTATTAAACTTCATCTGGTTTGCTTGCACCCAGCTCTCCAGCCTGTCCAGGTCACATTGAATGACTACATAGCCTGATGGGGTGTCAGCCAACCGCCCCAATTATTAAGGAATAAAGATTAACCAAAAACTAAGACTTTATTAAAATCTTTTGAACCATCAGTCTGAGTCGTGCTGCAATGGGAAGAATATGTCTGTACCATATGCAAGCCAAAATAAGTTATTCCCATACAGCCATACCTGTTCCTATTGGTTCATATCCTACACTAATAGTTTTCATTACGTTTTTCTTACAGCCTCTGTTCTCTGGCATTTTTTTTCCCTCAAGTGATGAGGGCTAAGGTTTCCATGCCACTTAGCAATTCAGTCAAATCCATCTTACTGCTTTTCTCTTTTGGTTTTATTTCATCTTCTCAGTTTCATCTGCCTCTGACTCCCTGAAACAATGCAGTTTAGCTTGAAGACTTTTTTCATATTATTAATACAATGGCTATTAGCTTAATCTCTGATTAATATTCATGTCCTTCTTTCTCAGCTCCAAGCAACAACCCCTGGAAAGTGTCCTCCTTTGATATTTATTCACTAGCTGCTGAAGGTCACTTTCTGAGAAACTCGTTTCCTTCCCCAAAAGTCAAAAGTTTCTGGATGGATAGATGGATTATCCAGTCCTCCTCATTTATAGCTGCTTGCTTTAAGTTTGAGGAGTTTGGTGTTTTGTTTTGTTGGGGTTTTTTAATTGAAGAAGATTTAGAAATGCTTACTGGAGTTCACTGTTTGTTATTCAAACAGTGTGTGCCAATGTGTCTTGACAAAGCAGCTGTGCTCTGAAAACGATGACAGTTCTACCCCCTTGGGCGGGAAAAGGAAACTGCTGTCCAGGCTCCAAAGATCTCTAGTGACATTAGAAGAGATTTTCATGAAGTGGAAGGCAAACACCATTAAAAGCTGTAATTTTTGCACTTAAGAAATTATGCATATTTAACATGGTGTCTTTGAACTCGTGTCATCTAAGTAGAAAAACAAACAGCTTTTTTGAGAATTTGAGGATTATTTTACATGAGAATTTAATTTGTTTAAATGGAAATGAATATGGATGAGAATATTTGAGTAGCTTCTGTGTGTTTGTCAGTCACAATTGCCAAGCAGGGACTAATCTTGGTGATTAGTAAGGGTAGTGATAAAAATATGCTTGTACCAAGTATGCCTCCTGATTGGCAGTTTGTCGCTCTTAGAGGACCAAGTGTCAAAAGCCATATGTTAATATTCAGCACAGAATAATCCTCTGGATTGTGCTTTAAAACACATCATCATCATCATCATCAGTGCTGCTGTGCAGTGATCAAATGACAGCACTGAAAGACAAGAGCCCTTTCAGGCAAAAGGAGCATTTGCTGCAGCAGCTGACAGGGAGGGAATGGTGGCTTCTGGGGCTACTCCAGGCTCTCCTGCCCATTCCCAGCATCTTATGACAACAATCAGGGAAGGGGAGATGCAATATTTTACCTAAACTGCACAGTTATTTAAACCAGGAATTATTTTCTGTTTATAAAACACCTGGCACAGTGTGGCTCTCCCTCATTACTGGAAGTGCAGAATTGGAGTTACTAAATCTGAATTTAAAAGTGCATTAAAAAAACCTAACAAACAAACAAAACCCTGCAGCTATCGACGACTTAGAAATTCTTGTGTTTATATAGGATTCCAGCCTGTGATTTTCATGAGCTAGGAAAGTTTACATTTTACTGGAAAGATGAGTTTTGAATACAGAATTAATAGTAAAAAAAACAAAAACACCAACTCTATTAACTGGTACCTTTAAAGGTAGTAGTACAAGGAGGGGAGGGAAGGGGGGGAGGGAATGGAGAGGGAAAAATACATCCTTCAAACATTTGACTTACTCAGAGGCAAAACCAACCTTCTGCCTTCACTTAAACCTTCCAGCTCCTAAAATCAAAGTGACACTAGGTTTGACTGAAGGCAGCATTAGGGTCATTTTATTTTGATACAATTTTCTATATGCCAAATATATGAATCATAATTACTGGTAATGTAAGCCATAATATCAAGCAAATAAGTGACAAACCCATTAGCACTCACTTTCCACCTGAGAAGACTAAAGAGTGGTTTCACTCAATGGGCAGGTTTCCTTTCCTACAAGCCAGGCTGTAGCAATCTGGAGAATTTACATGATTTCCAGTATTCAGACACTGCCAGCAATAAACAAACCACCCAGGTATTATTAAAGGCATTGGTGTTCTGCAACATACTGCTGTAGTGTCCTTAGGATTGTTTAGAAACTTCAAGTCCTTATTTGATAGTTTCTGAAGAAAAGGAAAAAAAAAACACACAAACATTTTCTCTTAGAAAGATCAATGGGGCTGAACTGCATTCCGAGTGGCTGTTCTTAAAGGTTGTTATCCTAATTTTACATCTCATTCTCTTGTACAGAAACAAAGATAAGCACAATTTTCTGCCTGTGTAATTTCATCTCCAATTGAATCTATATCTATAGCAGAAATGGGAAGCATCTCTTTGATTCATCTTTGTTCCAGGCTATCTTTTGAAGCAAGACAAGAATAAAAGCATTACACAAAAGATCACACAAGTTCTTTAAGAAGAGTATTTGGGTTCCTATGGTGGAAAAAGCTTGAATTTCAAGCTTTTGGGGAACTGGTCTGGGGTGCATTTAAACTGCAAGAGAAGATACATAGAAATAGTCCTGCTCTTAGAGCAATGTAATACATTCGGCATGATCTTCCCCTTCATGCTAGGGCTTTGCACTGCTCTGCTCTGGTTTTGGCTGGAACAGAACTAATATTTCTTCTTAGTAGCTGGAATAGTGCTGTGGTTTGGATTCAGTATGGGAATTTACATGAGTAGGATGCTGATAATATACTGATGTTTTTAGCCATTGAAGGAAACGAGGACTTTTCAGCTGCCTAGGTCTTGCTAGTGCACAAGGGGCTGGAGGGAGCATGTCCAGGTGAACCTAAACTAAGCAATGGAATACTCCATACTCTACAACATCATACCCTGTGTATAGATGATAGATGACCTACAAATCTTCTTACCTCTGTCCTTCCAATTTGCTCCACCATCCTCCAGAGGCAGAGAAGGGGGGTAAGTGAATGGCTGCATGGTATTTGGCAGCCAGATGTGTTCAGACTATGACACTGTCTCATTCTGAAGGAATGACTGATAATATGCTCTGTGTAAGGAGATACTAATCCAGTTCTTACACTATTCCATTCTCTCTCTTTTTTCAAAGCAGCAATACAGCGAGGTCATTTGTTTTTCCATGACATTCTTCTCTTTGACATCATTTTATTAGATTCTTTTCACGAGTTGTGTAATCCCACATTAATTAGAGGGCTTAATAGACCATCACATCTCCATTTCCTTCACCTTGTGTTACTCTCAGAGGATGTCATACACAGGAGGACTTAACAGGAAGGAGCTCAGTGGGGAAAAACAAACTCCAGGACGCAAATGATCCTGCATATCTGTAGGAGACAGAAGTGTTCAAGGACTTGTATCTCTTATGTGATCGCAATCCTCAATACATGTATTTTGTTTGTCTTAGTAAAGTTTTTCCCTTTTAGTTTTTGGCTTTGTTGGGAGATGATGTTGGCAGAACATGTTGGAAGGCCATGGGCTGCAGAGGATGCTGTTGGAGAAAGAGGTATTGATCACTGCAGCAGTGCTTTTTGAAGTTGTGATGGCTGAGAGAACAATAGGAGGCTTGTAGTACAGTCTGCACAAAAATGGGTGTCCCTTTTTAAAGTAAGATAAACTAAAGTTGCAGACCATGCTATCAGCGAATGTACAGAGCAACACACAAAGGTACTTTTCATACCTCTGAACTCGGGCTGGTTTGGAGCCTGCCAGCTGGGAAATGCAGGCAGAGTTGGTATGCAAACCTTGTGCCAGGCTATTGATGTGCCCTGTAACACCTTAGCTTTAACATGCTTCTTGAGAGCTTGTTTAATATTTCACTAAAAGCTTTGAAAAGGTGAAACTTCAGTAAAAAAGGAAAGATTTGCCTACTGTCTTGGGCAGGTGAGCAAAACATGCTCTGAATTGGTGTGGAGCATTGGTAGGAACTGATCTTGTGCTGTTTGAGTTTTCCCAGTGCTGTTTGGTCTGATAGTTCTATTCACTTGTATTAAATCCATTAATTGATTTAGTTCTGGCAGTAATATTGATGAGTAAAGTTCCACAGTCCTAATTTTTAAGGATAGTAGTTAGAGGTGACTGAAAAGACTAATGAAACTACAGTGGTTTGGTTATGAACAACCAAACTTTAAAAGGATGTAGGCTAGAAAGGTGGGGGTGTGTTTGGTTGCTTCGTTGGTTTTTTTTTTTTTGTCAAATAGAATCTCTTGTAATTTTTTCTTTTATTTACCAAGAGAAAAAAATCAGCCAGGTTGGAACTCCATAATGCTTTCTCTGTGGTATGAACAAGAAATGCTGAAGCCTTCTCCTACATATTATAACTAGTCCCTTAATAAAATTATTTATACTTAGGACAAGCTCTATTTGGGCACAATTTTTTCTTGAGTACTTTGGTCAGGTAATCAAAATCAATTATTTAAAAGGTCCAGAGCATTCTATCTCAGAAAAGCCTCACCCCTGTAAGTGGCTTGCAAAGTCACTTGAAATCTGTGAATCATAACTGCCTAACCCCTTTAAATATCAAAATATTTACAAGCATCTAGGTAAAAATCACAAGTTGTCAAGATCTAAATGGTTGATGGACTTCTGAATTATCCTACTATTAGGATGGATCAAACTTTGTGGGGGAAAAAAAAAGCAGGAATATAGGAACCATAGCTACACATAGAGGTAATTATCTGTAGAGATATTAACTTCTGTCTGCTAAAAATTACTGGACTTTGGACTTCAAGATGAAAGTTCCCTTTCATTTGTGGTAACACCATATACTGCACCATTAGCACTAACATAATAGATACCTTTCTTTTTTTCAGCACTTACTCTAGGAGGTCATCCAATTTTAAGGCTTTTGCTGACTCTAAATGTAATAATTCTGGGAAGGAAAAAACTCTCAAGCTTGGGTCACTGAATCTTACCAAGTAATACAGATGCAACAAGTCACAACCCTGTAAGCCCTTAGTTTGCAGTTCTTTTAAAGCACAGTTTTTATGTGTGAGACACCTTGCTTGCAAGCACACTTGGTTGAGGGAAGATGGGGTTCTCAGAGGGGTTATTCACAGTCCCTTTGTTAAGCTGACTTAGAATGACCCTGACATGTCTAAGACTTTCTATACTTTCTTCATCCTAGCTCTATTCCCAGCTAAACCCAGACCCTACTTAATGATCATAACAAGGCTGACTTGAGTCACTCTGGGGAGCCCAAGGAGACTATTTTTTCAATGGGAACTGAGGAATGCCTGTTATCTGGAAGAGACTCTGGCTAGAACACCATGTCCACGTGGTCCAGGGATGCATTGGGCAGTTCTTAGTTGCCTGGCCTTCTGACTGTATGAAAGGGCAATGAGTGAAGACAAATTACTCTGGGCAGGGGAATGCTGAGCTTTGTGTACTTTCATAACACAGCTCTTGCTACTGGAAACAGAATCCTGGCGTCCTGAGGGAATACTACCCAGATCAAAACTGAGAGAGCGTCTGGATATTGTTGAACTAGCTTTCTGAATGAGTTGTTCCGGAAAATCTGCATAGGCTGAATAGGACATGGCCTCACCATTTTCCTGACACCTTGATGATTTTTTTTATTGTAAAGCCTTATTTTCTGATCCTGACATAATTCCTTGCAGGGTCTTTTCAGAAGCAGCTGTCATCTTGGTCTACTTTGTGCTCTCTCACAGTTGCAGGGGAGAAGCAGATGGAAGCTTTGGTCTGCTTTCCTTTTTGGATATAGTATGTTAAGAAAATAATTCCTTCCTTAGCCAAGGGTGGCTTCTAGCCAGGCCAAAGACATTTGTTTGTACCATATGTGACCCAGGTGCTAGGCTTTAAGAAATGCCCAACAGCATGTATGAGTACAGAGAGTTCATTGTCTAGTCTGTGACAAAGGTGTAGTAAGATGCTCAGCTGTAGGTATGAGCTCATGTAAGAAGAGATGGTGGAGAGCTGACTACTGTGGATGTCTCTTCCTCATTTACTTCTCACCTCATCTGTAGGGAGCCTTGGCAAACCTGGACAGCACTTCAGTCCCTCTCTTCTTCTATGTGTTTAAATCTAAATGTGCAGAAACCCAAATCCTTTCTAATCTTCCTATTTTGTAAGTTATCAGTTATCCTCATAGTCCATGGATTCTAATTGTAATAGGTGTTTGTTTAATGGAGAAAGGAGGAGATCGTTTATGTATTGGCACATTCATTTTGATTTCCCCAAAGTATTGTTTGGGGCAATATTTCCCTAAATATAGCTCTTTGGAGGGTAAAGAAATGCTAACAACATAGAAATGTCACTGGACCTCAGCTGATTTACCTGTGCTAAAATATCCCTCTTCTAAGGGGACTCTGGAAATTAGCCCCACACTCCTGCAGGATGTTGAAAATCATTACACCTGCAGCTTTAATTTAGAACTGCAAGTACTTTTTTTTCACCTCTGCAGCCCTGAAAAACTCTTTCTAAGCCAGTTCCTGAGGCTTTTGGTGAGTCTGAATTCATCCCAGACTCAGAACAGTCTTGAAATCCTTTACAGGCCAGCTGCTGTTCCCGAAGTGGCTGGAATGACCATCTGTCATTTTTAAGCCTACAAGCATCAATATCCAGGATGAAAATAGTCAGGACAAGGTTGCTAACTCTTCCCAGCTGTATCTGTTGGTTGAATGAAAAACTACCTTTCCTTACATGTCTGTACTGTAGATAGTTGCCATCAGTGTGTGTAGGCTCCCTGATATCTTGTCTCTTCTGCCTCTCGTCTGAGGTATGCTTCCTGAATCTTCCTCCCTAGTAAGGTAAGAGTTTAACTGAGCTGAACAGGGATTAAATTTTCATGCTTACTGATGCCACAGGCTTTTGCTAGCTCTGTCTAGGCTGCTTCCATTCTGCTTGCACTGAAGAGTGCTTGAAATTGAAGCACTCACACATTAGATGGTGCTAAACTCTAATAAATGCAGGAAAAGTGATTATTGGAGCTGTTACCCATCCCACTTGCTGCACTTGGCAGGTCTCAGAACTGATCTTCATTTTGTGAATACTGCCCTCCAGCACCAATAGCCAGTTCAGAGGCTTTCCATCAAATAATTATAGACAAAAAGTTTCCTGGCTACTTATGTTTTTCTAAAACAATAACCAAAGTTACCAAACTTAGGAACCTGATTTAATGTTTTGGGACCTTCCCACTTTTAGAGCTGCTCCCAAGGTGGGAATAGTTTGAGTATGAGATGTCATCTCCAGCCTGCCAGAGCAGAAAATCTCTCTTCCTGGTTCCCAGGAAAGATGGTCCTTTTGTCTACTTCGCTTACCAAACTGTCGCTGGTTGCAGCGAGAATTGACCTTAAACTCAAGCTCCAGTCAGACATCCTAAACCAGGTATAGGGTTGAGGGGGTCAGTCTTACAGATGACTCCTACAATTTCCAGAGTAAAAAGCAATTAGGACCTTCAGGTGGCTGCTTTAGTCACTACAAGGCTGAAAATGTAGGTTCGGACCCTAATTGAAAGCTTGGAATGTGTGGAGGGTGAAACCCTATTTAATGATTAGGAATATGAGGTTGTTATTCTAAGGCATCCTAGTTTAAAAAGCTGCCACTGAGAAAAGTTTATGACTACCATTCACAAAACTACTCTGCCCTGGTTATCAAAGAAAATTCAGGGTTATATCAGGAACAGATAACACTTGGGAGCTGCCTTGCACTTTCAAGTCACTGCTCTCATAAAGGTAAGAGTTAGGTCCAAAACTCCCTCTTCTTGTTTTAAGCTTCTCCCAGACATTTGTTTGAACAAATTACCATTCTATGTATAACAGGTGTCTAGAAAACTTGACTTAGGGTTACCTGCCTAGCTACATCTCTGTTGCATTTGAGAGGCAAGATAACAGTGAAGCTGTTGGGTTCCTGGTAGTGCCAGAGATCTTGCTGCAGAGCACAAGAAGAGGAAGACAGTCTTCCTTGCATATTGCTAAGCACAATATTTTTCATGCTCTGCACACACATCCAAGCTGCCTGAAAGGTAGTGGGATGCAGTAAAGGCTGGCATGGAGTACACTGTACTTGCATCTACCTATCAGAATTTGCTGTTAAAACATTTAAGAATCACAGGAAGATTTCTTTGAGTTTATTTTGCAGGCAAAGCTTTTTGTTAGGAGATTAGGACCTTGCAGGATAATCATGGACAGCACTAGAAATGAAGGCATATAAAATAGCTAAAGAGATGCTTTGAAACAAGCTGCCAGATAAAGAAAATCACACAAAACTTAAATAAGACCCATAATACAGCCTTTTGTTTCTTAAGGCAAGCTACCTCTCTTAGACTTCTTTTCCTCTCTGAGAACAAAAGGCAGAATCAATAAGCGAGTCAATGAGACTACTGGAAACCACTTTGAAGGTTGGGATGAAAGAGAATTTTCCTTTCTGTTTGAATTGCAGATTCCTTAGCACAAAACATGGCTGGTTCACTTACATCTCAGCAAATCCAACTGACATGTCTAAGCTGCCATCCGCCCAACCCTCCTGAGCAGCAGCTCCACTGACTGAATTCAATTGACTGCAGTCTGTACTGCAGACATTGCTTTTCAAAGTAGGAACTAAATCAAGTGTTTCACCTTTTAAAATTCTATATGTTATCCTAGGGGAGAGGAAATATGTTTGGGTTTTGTTTTTTTGTTTTTCCAAACAGTCCTAAGCTCTTTGGCTTTTTTGCTTTTAATTTGTGTCTATGGGTAAAGAAAGCTGCAATAGCACTAGGACCCTTAGCAGTGAATTTTCACATTGCATGTAAAACAGCACTTGATGGTCCCAACCAGTTAATGCACTATTGGTTAGAAACTGGTTGGGGGTAAAATGCCTAATGTCTAAGTATCAGCAAGTCTGAGTGCTGTGAGCCATCAGTCTTAGCTTTTAACTTTTAAGTATATAGCAGGATGAAGATGGCTCTTTTGACTTTCTAGCTCATACATGGGAGGCAGTGTTTCTTTAATTCTGGCAGTCAGGAAATATTTTCTCACTGCTTGGCTCCTACTTCACAGATGCACGATTTCTCTTTGGCAGTTTCAGAACTGTTCAGTGGCACAGTTACCCTTGTGTACAGTTATCCAGGGTCTGCTACATCTTAATCTTACAGTGGGCAGTGCTTCTTACCCTTTGCATTGGGTGAGGAGCACCCACCATTATTGGAGGTCATAGTCGGACTCAATGATCTTAGAAGTCTTTTCCAACTAAAACAATTCTATGATTCTATTTTTCCAGAGACATGGGTGCCCTGTAGTAGTGTAGAGTCATGCAATCCGAGATTGTCCTTCACCAGGGCAGCTCTTATTCCCAAACAGGGATGGTGTCTGTGCTCTGCATATTTGCAGCATTTGCCAGTTTCCTTTCTATTGAGGCTCCTTAATTCAGCCATTAATAAATATTTATCCAATTCAGAAATGAGACCTCAACCATTAGGATAGTCAGTTCCAGTTAGATTAGAAATTCTCCGAGCAGAATTACCCAGAAAACTTGGTTTGCTAACACTGCATTGTCTACAACGACTTCTTGAATCTTACTGCATGAAGCCTTTCAACCTACCAGGCATGCTTTTCATCTGCAATGGTTTGTGCTGTTAATTTAGTGGGGTCCAAGATATCTGGCCACATCTCACCTATTCCTCCCTGAACAGAGCTTGGGTCCTTCAACTAATCTCTGTTTTAGAGGTGAAATGCAGAATGAGAAAACTTGATGCCTCATATTAATAATGGTAAAGTGAATCAAGCATGAACAGCATTCCACAGAGGCCCAAGAGAAGACATTCCCACCTTGCCCTTTCCCAGTGAGGACTTGAAAGGACCCAGGTATGCCCCAAGATTCAGCTAAAGGCTGTCACTGCTTCACTGCTCACAGAAATCCTTACTATCCCAGTCATTTCAGAAGAAAGTTAACCCAACAGAAGCTCTCTGCTACTGCAAGTTGCTTTAAACACTTGTTCCGAGTTAAAGCAGCAGGCAGTCATCTTCAAGTAAAGAGTGGGAAAGAAAAGGTTAACCAGCTAACTGCAAAGCCATTGCCATTAACTGAAGACAGGGAGACATGATGCATTTTTTTTATATCTTGGGACAGCAGAGTGCACAGTATGTGACACTGATGTCGAGTAAATTCTTCATGAGCTGGTCTCCTAACAGACCTCTCTTTGAGACGAGGTAGCTGGTGTGGCAGTGTCAGCTCAGATGGCTGCAGGAGTGGGCCTTGAAGTCTCAGATAGCTGAGATGGCTTTTTCAGAACGCAAGCACCTGCCCCCTTGGACTTCTATAGCTTTATATTAAATAAATTCTGGCCCCTTCTTGGCAGAAGGGTGCAGCACATCCAGCAGATGCTGCACTGAAGGACATTGGAACGGGATAATACTGGCAATGTATTTAGTGGCAGTTCTAAGGGTTGAGAGCCTGCTTGCCCTGTACTTGTGAACACACAAATAATTACATTTCTGTCAGACCATGCTCTTACTTGTAGTAGCATCATTGTAAATGTCCTATGTGTTTGAGAGATCTCTGAAAAAAATGTCATTTGCAACCTAATTTTAACAAGTTAGGCAGAGTTTGCAAACATAATAATAGCCTTGCAAAACTTGTTTCTGTGGAGAAGAGCCTTTGATTTAGACTGAAATTGTTATTATCTGCCTCTTATGCTATCTCATCTCTATGGCAGCAGGACAGGTTACAGAAAAGTTTGTCACAGCCAGCAGTGAAAACAGATGATGTAATAAAGAAGCCAAAAAAATAGGTGATATATACCTCTGTGATGGTTTGAAACTGTCTTTTTAATTTTTCCTTGCAAAGTTCAGAACAGAGAAAGTGAAAGAATGTAAATAAGTCACTATTGGATGTAAGAAAGCAAAATACTGATTGTTCTAAACACTTCCATTGGATAGATAGAAATGTTTAAGAACTATTACCCAAAACAAAGTAGGCATTCTGCACATTCTGCGTTCGGCAGTGGGGGCAGTTGCTGGGCTGTCTGGCTGCTGTTTCTTCTTCTCTTCTGGCTGAAGATAACACACTGACCTTGGCAGCTAAGTTAACAACTTTCTGCTCTAACTAAACTCTGCTTCTCTGTCCAGAGGGGTCTGGGGGGAAGCTCTAGGGAGAGAGAGAGGCCCCTTTGGGAGGGTCCCCTTGGGGGGAAGCAAAGGGAGATTGGTTGTGCTTTTCTGTTGATTGTATATATTTGTAAATGTTGTGAACTTTGTATATTTGTACATATTCGTTGCATTTCATCGTAGATTTTAGACTCTGCTTGTAAATACAGCTTTTCATTTGCTTCCAGACTGAGCTAGCCTGGTTATTGTCGGGGGGGGGGGGGAATTTCAGCTCACACCGACACACTTTTTATTTTTTGGCACCCAACGTGGGGCTCGATTGCTTGTGATTTATTTCTGCTCAGATTAGGAAGCAAAATGAAGCTGTTTTGGATTCTGAGTCATTCTATTTCATCTATTATCAGTGTGATTGTCTACAGATGGGCCGTTTCTTGCATGATAGACAAGATTGTGAGATATGTGGCATATAAGTTGTTTCTTTGGGTTAAGAACAAGTTACTCAATGTTGGTGAATTCTGTTGTGGTCTTATTGGGCTATGAAGCTATGGTAACTCAACTATGGATGTGCTAGCAGACACATTTGAGTTTGTTACTCCTCTTACAACTACAGAGGGTCCTTGGAACCAGTGCACCCTAGATATCTTGTGCTAGCCTTAATTTTTTTGTTTCTTGGAATAATCATATGGCTACTGATAGCACTGTGTCAAGAAAGACAGAAGGCTACTTGCTCTTCCAACTCTGCTGTGAATGTGAAAACCAAGCCAGTAAATTTGGTGGCCACTGTAAGCAGAAAGCGTAAAGGAGATGCAGGAGGAGATGCAGATGCTGCAGGAGATGGTGCAGATGGAGATGAGGGTCCTTCTACTCAGGGTCCCTCTGTTAAGAAAGATCCTTCTGATGAGGAAGAGAGGGTTAGCCTTAAAACTCTGGTAGACCTCTTGAGACCCCACATGGATGATGGAGATGTAGGTCAGGATGTAGACCCTGGTAGATTAGCAACTTCTGGCAGAGCCTCTGAACTCAAGGAAATTCAATGGAGGATTACAACAGGATTATGGGGACAGCGACCTCAGGATGATGATGATGATGATGATGAGGATGAGGAGGATGAGGATGACATACAGTCAGCTAATGCACCCAGACAGGAAATTAGACATGTGAGGAAGGATTACATCAGAGGAGATAATGAGCCAGTCCTGTCTTGGCTAGCCAGGTGTTTTGATATGGGAGCCCCAGCATTGGTGGTAGGCGACAAGTCGGCCTCTCAGCTGGGGATGCTCTCAAAGGATACAGGCATAGACAGGCACCTAGGCAAGTGCATTGGTACAGTTTCTCTGTGGGCACGCCTCCTACTGGCAGTCTCGCTGAGGTACCCCAGCAGAGATGATTTACCATGGAACCCTAAGCCTTGGACCACAATAGCTGAGGGAATCAAGCGTCTGAGAGAGTTTGCTGTGAGAGAAGTAATGTATGGAGATCATAAGACTCTGAATCCTGATGAAATTCCTGTTGGGACAGGCCTTGCCAAAAAGCTCATTAAGCTTGCTCCTCCTAATTATGCTACTATTCTGGCAAGCAGGATTGTGGCAAGAAATTATGGTGGAGTGCCTCCCACTGTTGGCCATTTCACTGACCAAATGAGGCAGTTGGAGGATAGTCTTGCACGTACTTCTTTGGTTTCAGCCATTGAAACTCTGTCTGGAGAGATTGAGAATTGCATGAAAGAGCTGAAGGAGGAACTTAAAACCTCCATATCCAACTTGATGAAGGGGGATGATTCTGATTCCTCTTCCTCCAGATGGATACAAGTTTCAGCTGTTAGGAACAGACGTGCTCCAAGAAGGCCATTCCAGAATAGGTCAAACCAAAACAGACAGCAGAGGCAATCACGTGGCAGTATCTGGATAACTCTACGTGATCAGTTTGGTGAGAACATGAACAGATGGGATGGTCAACCAACTTCTGGTCTTTTCAAGAGGTTACGAGAGCTGCAGAGGGGCAGATCCCGAGGTAGCAATACCAGGAGGGTAGCTGTCACTTCCTCAGTTTCCCAGAACAACTCTGATAGCTCCAACAGTGATCCTAATTCTGATGCTGGACGTTGTGCCAGCTGTACATGTGGAGGTAATCCCCACCATTAGGGGTGCCCTGCCTTCCGCCAGGGGGAGGTAAGGGATAATGGAGATAACAGAATCTATTGGGATGTGTACATCCAGTGGCCTGGCACTTCAAAATTTCAGAAGTACAGGGCCTTGGTTGACACAGGAGCTCAGTGCACCATCATACCATCAAATTATCAAGGGGGAGAATCTATAACTATTCAGGGAGTCACTGGTGGATCTCAAGAGTTGTTTAAGATAGAGGTTGACATAAGTTTAACTGGGAAGCAGTGGAAGAAACATACTATTGTAACAGGTCCTAATGCACCTTGTATTTTGGGAATTGACTTTCTGAGAGAAGGGCGTTTTAAAGACCCTAAGGGTTACAAATGGGCTTTTGGAATAGCAACTGTAGAAATTGATGGAGGAAAACTGAAGTTGTCCATTAGACCTGAGCTTTCAGATGAATCTGTAGTTGTGGGACAACATGAGATAGAGGATGTAAAGCTGCCAGTTGCTTCTCAAACTGTGCATCACAGACAATACAGAACCAACCGTGACTCTTTGGTGCCCATTCAAAACTTGATTCGTCAGTTGGAGAGTCAGAAGGTCATCAGCAAAACTCATTCACCTTTCAACAGTCCAATCTGGCCTGTGAGAAAGCAGAATGGAGAGTGGCGTCTGACAGTTGATTTCCGTGCCTTGAATGAAGTAACTCCACCCATGAGTGCAGCTGTACCAGACATGATGGAACTCCAATATGAGCTGGAATCCAAGCAGGCCAAATGGTATGCTACCATAGACATTGCTAATGCTTTCTTCTCTATTCCCATAGCAGAGGAATGCAGGCCTCAGTTTGCTTTCACCTGGAGAGGCATTCAGTACACATTCAATCGTTTGCCCCAGGGGTGGATTCACAGTTCAACCATCTGCCATGCAGTGATCCATGATGCTCTGGAGAAAGATGGAGCTCCAGAACACATTCAGTTCATCGATGACATCATCGTCTGGGGTGAGACTGCTGAAGAAGTCTTTGAGAAAGGTAACAAAATCCTTGACATTCTCTTGCAAGCTGGTTTCGCTATCAAGCGAGACAAGGTGAAAGGACCTGCCAGAGAAATCCAGTTTCTGGGAGTGCGGTGGCAAGATGGTCGCCGTCACATCCCAATGGATGTGATAAACAGAGTCTCCACCATGGCAAATCCCACCAACAAGAAAGAAACTCTGCGTTTCTTAGGCATAGTGGGATTTTGGAGACTGCACATTCCTGGATACAGTCAGATTGTGAAACCTCTCTATGATGTGACTTGAAAGAGAAACAGTTTCCAATGGGGTCCTGAGCAACAAGCAGCCTTTGACCAGATCAAGCGAGAGGTAGTCCAAGCAATGGGTCTGGGACCTGTCCGAACTGGTCCAGACATTAAGAACATTCTGTACACGGCCGCGAGTGACAATGGTCCAACCTGGTGTTTATGGCAAAGAACTCCAGGGAGACACGAGGACGTCCTCTTGGTTTCTGGGGTCGTGGCTACAGAGGCTCAGAGACAAACTACACTCCAACAGAGAAAGAGATTTTAGCTGCTTATGAAGGAGTGAAAGCTGCTTCTGAAGTGATCGGAACTGAGTCACAACTTCTTCTAGCTCCTAGATTGCCAGTTCTGAATTGGATGTTCAAAGGCAAAGGTTCTTCACCACATCATGCAACAGATGCTACCTGGTCTAAGTGGATGGCTCTGATAACACAGAGAGCTCGAATGGGAAATCTCGAAAGGCCTGGTTTGGTGGAGGTGATCACAAACTGGCCAGAAGGCACAAGCTGTGCAAAACCTCCAGAGGAGAGAGTAACTCGTGCTGAGGAAGCTCCTCCTTACAGTGATCTGTCTGATGATGAAAAGAGATATGCTTTGTTCACAGACGGTTCCTGTCGTCTGGTTGGAAACAAGCGAAGGTGGAAATCTGCAGTGTGGAGCCCAACGCGCAGAGCTGCAGAAGCGAGAGATGAAGAAGGAGAATCCAGTCAATTTGCAGAGGTAAAAGCTGTCCAGCTAGCTCTTAACGTAGCTGAACGTGAGAGATGGCCAAAGCTTTATCTCTACACCGACTCGTGGATGGTAGCCAATGCCTTGTGGGGTTGGCTGAAAGACTGGAAGAAGAATGGCTGGCAGAGGAAAGGAAAGCCAATCTGGGCTGCAGATCTGTGGCAAGACATTGCTGCTCGCATTGAGAGAATCCCAGTGAAAGTGAGACACATCGATGCTCACATTCCTAAGAGCAAAGCTACAGAGGAACAACAACAAAACCATCAGGCAGATCTAGCTGCAAGAGTTTCCCAGGTGGACACAAACTCTGATCCTGATCCTGATCTTGACTGGAAACACCGAGGTGAGCTGTTCTTAGCTCGGTGGGCCCGTGACTCATCAGGACATCAAGGCAGAGATGCAACCTACCGATGGGCTCGTGACAGAGCCATTGACATTTCCATGGATGCTATCACACAAGTCATCCATGACTGTGACATTTGTGCTGCTATTAAGCAGGCAAAGCGGATCAAGCCCTTGTGGTACGGTGACCGATGGTCCAAGTACAAGTATGGTGAAGCCTGGCAGATTGACTACATCACTCTACCTCGTTCTCGATCTGGTAAGCAGTATGTGCTGACTATGGTAGAGGCAAGCACTGGATGGCTGGAAACTTATCCAGTTCCTCATGCAACTGCACGTAACACCATTCTTGGTCTGGAAAGACAAATCCTGTGGAGACACGGAACTCCAGAGAGGATTGAGTCAGACAATGGAACTCATTTCAAGAACAATCTTGTAAAAAACTGGGCCAAAGAGCACGGCATCGAGTGGATATTCCACATTCCCTACTATGCACCAGCTGCAGGGAAGATCGAACGCTACAACGGTTTGCTGAAAACCACTCTCAAAGCCATGGGGGGTGGATCTTTGAAAAACTGGGAGAAACATTTAGCACAAGCAACCTGGTTGGTGAATAGTAGAGGTTCAGTGAATCGAGCTGGACCTGCCCAATCAGATTTGTTGCGAAAGGAGGAAGGTGATAGAGTTCCTGTTATCAGAGAAAAGAATCTGTTAGGCAAAACTGTTTGGGTATTTTCTCCTTCAGGAAAGGCCAAACCTGTCCGAGGGGTGGTTTCTGCTGAAGGTCCTGGTCACACCTATTGGGTGATGCAAGAAAATGGTGAAATTCAGTGTATTCCACAAAGAAATCTAACTTTGGCTGAGAGAGGTTAAATTCAGAGTGTTGCGAGATACAGCATCGCGCCCAAGAGGAGAGTCCATGAGATCTACGGTGCACGAACCCTGAGAGCCCTGAGTCACCTGAGAGTCCCTGTTCCTTTCTTCGCTCCATCTGCGAGGAAACAAGCTGTTTGCTGTTTTTCCTGTGATTTGACTCTTTTGAATCATCTACATCTGAAATAGCCGGAATGGACTATGGTCTTTATTCACCTATTGTTGTAGATATTATTTTAGATTAGATAAATGATAGTAGCAGCCAATGGAATTGTTTAGAAGGGGTGGACTGTGATGGTTTGAAACTGTCTTTTTAATTTTTCCTTGCAAAGTTCAGAACAGAGAAAGTGAAAGAATGTAAATAAGTCACTATTGGGTGTAAGAAAAGCAAAATACTGATTGTTCTAAACACTTCCATTGGATAGATAGAAATGTTTAAGGACTATTACCCAAAACAAAGTAGGCACTCTGCACATTCTGCATTCAGCAGTGGGGGCAGTTGCTGGGCTGTCTGGCTGCTGTTTCTTCTTCTCTTCTGGCTGAAGATAACACGTACTGACCTTGGCAGCTAAGTTAACAACTTTCTGCTCTAACTAAACTCTGCTTCTCTGTCCAGGGGGGTCTGGGGGGAAGCTCTAGGGAGAGAGAGAGGCCCCTTTGGGAGGGTCCCCTTGGGGGGAAGAAAAGGGAGATCGGTTGTGCTTTTTCTGTTGATTGTATATATCTGTGAATGTTGAGAACTTTGTATATTTGTACATATTCATTGCATTTCATTGTAGATTTTAGACTCTGCTTGTAAATACAGCTTTTCATTTGCTTCCAGACTGAGCTAGCCTGGTTATTGTCGGTGGGGGGGGAATTTCAGCTCACACTGACACAACCTCTTAAGATACTTTGGTCTGTTATTTCTAAAGTGTGAGGCATCAGGGTATTTTTTCAGCTTCCTGCTATCTAATATGGATGTCAGATTTTTTTTGTTTAGAGTAACTAAATTACTCATCAGTCTTCTAGAAAATCGCTTTACCAGTTACCAGTTCCTGTTACCAGTAAGCAATAACTCATCTCTTCCCCCAAATAATGCAGGTCCCAAGGTTCTTTCATGGCCCCATCACCAAAAGGTGCTTGAAAAATCTTTTCTCTGATAACAGCATAATGATTTTCAACACTCAAAAATGAGACATAAAAGCCAATGCTATGTCTTAGAATGTCATGCCAAATAACTGAAACATTAAGCTGGCCAGAGCACTGAGCTAGCATGAAGAAACAAGGCTTGGAGCATGCAAGAACAAGGATTACAATGCTTACGCTGCCTATCAAAGGGGTCATGTTTTGTGGTTTATTCTGTACAGACCTTGAGCAGGATCTTAGCATGTTTGTCTGGAGGCCAGTGTGTCTGTACACTTGTGTGACCACTTTGCTAATTTGATCTTGCCGCAGGCAACTCCAATGACCACTACGACAGAAATAGCGCTTCCAGGGCTCCTGCTGAACAGGGGACCTGCATTCCACCGACAGCCTGCAGCAAGCTGCCAGGGCAGGAGGTGTTGTAATACGACTCTCCACTTAGCGTCCTCACTTGCTTGCAATTTGAATGCGCTCGAAAAGAGGGAGAGCTCTTGTTTCAGAAAGCACAGAGGCTAAGAAGCAAGAGAATCCAAGTATCCATAATTTTACGCAAGGAATTATGCTGCAAAATTAACCCCTGACTAGATTCTAGCAGAGCATCTTGGGGTTGGCAGAATAGCTTCTGATGCCTGTCAGGTTTGAATGGCTTCCGGATACGAACCATGCTTTGTTGATTTTGTAATCCACATTCACGAGCTTGGTTTAGCTCCTCTGAAGCCCGTGGAACATAAACACTAACGTGTAAAGCTTGATACAGAGCTGAAAATTCCTGGAAATCCCTCCTGATCCAAAGAGCAGGGCTGTCTCATTGTGGATAAGCAAGTGCTTCACACAATATCTGCTGATGAGTTACTTGCATTAGTCTGATTTCAGGTCCTGATTCCATAAAACATCAGTGGATGCTTCATCCTGAAGGCATCCTTCATGCTGAAGGATATTTAGTGATAACTAAATAGTCAGTTGGGAAGCCTCATTGGGATCTCTCTTATGTTGGACTAGAGGAAAGCTACCTTTCTGGGTTTTATTAACTGTCCTTGTTAAACTAGTATAGTGTCTCTACCATTAAACTTCATTTAGCTCACTAATAATCCTGGTCCCTAGGTGTCTAAAGCTGGAAAGAATAAGGGGTGTGTCCACTAGCTGGTGTATTGTGATCGCCTGCATGTCACTGGCCCATTTAATACCACGTGGAATTGCAGAGAAATCTCTTCACACTTCCATTTTGCCCAGTTTCTCAAATCTAAAATGAGTCTCTTTGTAATGTAAATTATGTTAATAAATGTAATAAATTAACAATTTAGTAAGATGATAACTTCGATATAAGCTATTACCTTGAAGAAATGTCTTTGCAGCATTTATATTATGCAAACAAGGAGTGCATAGAACCATGTACCTGCTCCAAAAATTTTCACCAGTTTGGACAGAGAAGGGCTGATCCATCTTGGAGGATCAGCCTTGGACTTTGGCACACTAATTGTTTGGTAAATCTTTCTTTTCTGTCCTTGGGACTGGGGAGTCCTGAAAGCTTTACTTCTGTAGCTGGAAGAAGACAAAAACCTATTTCAAAACTGAAGTCTTTTATGAAGGAACAACATTGTATTTCAGCTTATATTAATTTTACCAAGTTCCCCTATTTTAAGGTCAAAAACTGTGGGTTTTTTCATGTTTTATACAAAGACATCTTGTTTCCACACAAAAGCAGAACTGGGAGAAAATCCAGCCCTTCCAGCAGGGATTTGTTCCAGTGAAGAACACAGACTTTAGACTACATTTGCCTTATTTCTTTTGTGAAATTTTTGCAGCCTAAGTTTGTAGCAAATTGTTCAAGTACCCTGTTAAGGTAAACTCCAGAGAAAAATTTCTTGTTAATGGGAAATATTTGAACACATGAGTTCATGAGTTGGACTTTCATCTAGTAATTCCACCAACGATTTAGTAGTGTAATAAAAGGATTGACTCCTTCAGTTCTTATTCCTGTTTTCTAAGTGCAATACTCATCAGTCCAAAGTCTTTTAACTATTTTCCAGGGCTTTTAACCTTTGTCCAGTTGAGCATTAACTTGTACAATTGTACCTGTCACTATTTTAAGTCTATTTAAAACCATGTCAATCTGATCTTTCTCCTTTGCTATATAATTCTTGATTACTTTTTTTCACCCAGACAAATCTCAGGGCATGGGCCTCTAACCTAATCCTTTTTCTTATGAATTGTTAGGATCCATCTTGTGTAGGATACAAGATCAGGACCAGAGTTAAAAATCAGGAACATTTATTTCTTCAGGGTGTAGTCTGAGACCAGCTGGAAGGCCTGGGCTGTCGAGGTGTGAAATATCTGGAGTATTTAACTAGGTGAATCTGACAGCAGAGCTTGTTCTTCACAATACCAGCAACAGCACTTGTAAGTGGGGCAGTTTTCTGTGTACCACAAATCACACTGCATGTCTTCATCAATGGGAAAACCCACTGAGAGAACTGATTCTATTTGGGTGAGTTGTACTGAAGGAATATTGCTATTTTAGAAATAACTGTTATTGGGTTTGATTTGATGTGGAATACAATAAAACCAAAGTCAGATTATACAGGGTTACTACAATTATTTTGAAAGCTCAGTGTGGAAAAATTTGTAACCACTCATGTGCTCACATCAGGGATCACTTCAATTTTTCCCTCATGAACAATTGTTCATTTGTTGCTGATTACAACAATCTTTTAATCAAGAAAACAGCTTGGACATTTTACTCCAGCTGGTAACAGGGCTTGGGGGGAAATTGTCAGATGAATTTTACAAGCTGAATTAGAGAACTGAATTTTTTCAAAGTAATGATACTTGCTAAACAGAAAGAAGTAGCTTTAAAGTTTCTTTAAAAGGAAAGAGTATGTCAAATTCAGCCTTTAAGGAGTGTTGCAAATATGCTCTGTTCCTAGAAGCAGCATAGGGAAGGCAGCCTACACAGCAGCTTTTCGACATTGTTCTTTATGTGGCATCAGTGGGAAGGAGCTCTGGTTTGCTTCACCAGCAACAAATTATAAATCACTAAGTGAATGAGCCAGCACACAACAAAACAGCTGGAAGCAAGCATCTCCCCTTCCACTCTCCTCTCTGCTCAAATTAGCTCATGCAGTGCTTGCTTACTCTTTGGTGTCCAAACCCAGTATCTTACTGACTACCTTAAAGAATGGTAATATTTGACAACAAAAAGGTGGAGATATGCTGCAGGTGGCTTCCAAAACAGTTAGGTGTGGAGAAGGGGGTAAAGTAAGTCTTTTCTGTGTTCTCAAAATCCAATACCCCTTGAAGTTTACTATTCTACAGTTTTCATTATTTTCCTACTCTTAATGTGAAAGAGGGGAGAAAGACAGCCAAAAGGATCTCTTTAGATGTTGTCATTCCTCCTGGAAAAGTTAGGCTTGAAAGTGTTACAGATATCTGACAAAAGCACGGGAATTCTTGAGGAATCTGTTTTAAGATTGGTCCTGCCAAAACACAGACAAGCACCCACACATTTTTTAAATAAACCAGTACATCTGGAAGAAAGAAACCCCACTTTTTTGATCACTTTGATCAACTCCAGGACTATGACAAATCCTTCAGATTATAATTATAGTCTAACAGAGCTTCACATCATCACTTTTAAGTAGGATCCATCCAGTTATGAATGGCACAAGCAATAGCACCTGCACGATAGAGCTGCCTTGAAGAAGCACCCATCAGGCCATCACCAGTGCAAACTGAGCATTCAGCTTCAAATTGCATAGCTCCCTCTGTCTTGCTGTGCTAGCCTGCCTGCTCTGGCTCTGCTGCTTATCAGTTTCAATCCACAGTTCCTGATGGGGACACTGCTCTGAGAGCAGGATTCTGGTTAGACTTCTCAGGTGGTCCATCTGAGGAGGTAAGAGCAAAGGAGAGTTTACTCCACAGACCCTGCAAGTCGTTCAGTAACCAAGTTTGGGAACATGTGAATGGGACACCCAAGCTGTGAGAACCTAGTCTCCCTTCAGACTTGTGCAAATAGGCAGGTATGGAACAAGACCAGAGCCCTGTCAAGCCACACAAACACCTGTTTTGCAATTAGGAAATATGAATAAATAGTCTTTACTGAAGTGGGACACTGCTTTTGTAAGTGTTTTTGTAACCCAGTAAGCAGAGGGGAAACTGTACCAAAGATTTGTTTTCTGACAATGAAGTGACACTGATAAGTTACATAAAACTTTGGAGCTTTCTGGTCAGCATAAAAGGATGTGGCCAAGATGCTTTAGTCTTTCCAGGCACAGGTGGAGTGACTCCAGATATCAAAGGTACAGCTGAGAGGCTTCCCTTCTCCCTGTCCCTGTAAACTCTGGGTGTCTTCCTTGGGAACTTAGCATAGCTGCAGAATTCAGGTTGGAGTCAGTTATTTTCCTTATCTTCTTACTGGCAGGAAACTGGCAAGTATATCTTCTATAGAAGCTCTCAGCACAAAAATGGAACCAAAATATTTAATCCCCATGGAAACAGCTTATCATGGATGGACGATTTCCCCCAAATCAGATTGTGAGCTTCCAAGAACACATCTTGGAAATGGGGATTTTGCATCAAAGCTCATAAAGTGAGTGGAGGAGGAGAAAAGAGATTTTGGGAAGGAGGGGGAACCCAGCCCACGCAGTCTTACCCTCCAAGATCTAACTCTTGTGGATTTAGTATACATGTGAGCACTTCCACACATTTCAAGCACCCCAGGAAGAAGTGCCATTGTTGGATGTTGAATCTGAAAGCAAAGAGGATCCTTTTTATTCCTTTAAAATCTAAATCCCTTAATTCTTAATTTCTTAAGAGGGGAACACAATCAGATGTTTTTTCCCCAATATAATTGAGAATCAGGCTTTTTTTTTTTTTTATTCCTAAATAAAGGTCTACAAGTTACAAAGGAATGCTTATTATTATTTGTAGGTTTTTTCTAATTACTGAAGTAATGCATCAGCTCCTTAAATCTCTTCATTCTGTGTGTGTTTGTCCCCTTCCAAGTATTTTATTTTGTCTGCTATGTCATTTTCTGCTTTCCTCAGAAGTTTTTTCTTTTAATGGCAACACTTTACAACTATACACTGGCAAGCCTTCACATATCAAGAATATCTTCTTGTAAGCCTTAGACTTCCCAGTCCCGTAATTTGTTCTCTTCTTCTAAGCAATGATGCAATGCACTTGATTGTTTGTTCCATCCTCCTGTAGCAGAAGAAACAAAATCTCTCATGAATACACAGAACACATCTCATGATCCACAACTGAACTAGATCTCCATGCCTCTGTGACTCAGCATTTATTTTCTTTCTGCAAGTGACTGAATTTTCCTCATACTCTGTTACAGTATTTCATCAAATACCTCAAGTCATGACACTTAGAATTCTGTTTTCTGTGGCTTATTTCCTTAGGAAATGATTCTCAGTCAGGATCTCATGTAACTGCTTATGATCTTTGCACAGCTGAGGGAGAATGAATGGGTCCTAGCTAGTAACCTGCTTCAGAGTGTTTTGTTGTGTTTTTAGTCTCTGATTTGGATGGTGGTTGAGGTCTGAGTTAAAACTGACATCTGTTTTTTAAATGAACTGGCAGCTTCTGTTTTCTAAAGGGGCATGGCTGATATGGAATACTCAAAATTTTGGTGAAACACTCCCAACAGAAAAGAGACCAGGGATTGAATTAGCAGGTAACCTGAATTGTTGGAGTATGCTGAAGCATCTCTTTAGATCAAATTAACTTCTTATCAGTGCAAATAACTCCCATGTGCTCAAACCTTTTGGATTATTCCTTGAAACCCCCACTGTTGCAGAATTCAAAAGACTGCTTTCTTGGGTATTGAGGTCTGTGCAAGCAACATCCTTTATCCAAACAGATTTCAGAGTGGCAATACTCTGGGAGTTAGGTGAAGCCCCACACTGTAAGCAGCTTTACATTTATCCATGCAACTATATTCAAGCAGAGGTTCCTAGAGTATTAGAAGCCTTCATCGTGAAACTTCCACTGAAGGCTTGTGACCCTCAGGTTTTCTGCGTGCAAAGAGGTATTTGTAAAAATGTATGGCTTACACCAGTCCTGGTGAGCAAGGGGATGGGGGGAGAAGGGCTGAGTCCTTCCCCACTCAGGCAACATGTCATTGACTTCTTTCTGAAAAGAAATAGTTCACTTCTAATAGAATTTGGCAGTAAGCAGAAAAAGCATGTAGCAGAATCCAAGCAGCAACCACATAAGGTCTCCACACAATGCGTGAGTGCTGGGTGTGCAATCACTCTTCAGGCTGAAATCATTAGTCTGTCTTTAAAACTGCTTCAAGCTCAGCTTCCCTTTAGGAAGCACACAAAAAGGAGCAAACTCGTGTCAACTGTGGCGGTGATTTTAGTGACTCTCCATTTCAAGACAGCCATTTTTTGAGTAAAGAGTGGAAGTTTGTGGCCTGATCTAAGGCCTGGCAGATTCAGTGAGTTGGAAGTAGGTTGCCTCCTTCAAAAATTTTCTGTGCTTGACAATTTTCCATTGACTACCTGTAAAACAGTGGGACAAAGAGCCTTTGTTTTCCCATTTTCCTTATGTGAAATGAGACAAGAGTTCCTCTGAGGCTTGATTTACTAATGTCTGTAAAGCTCGTGGTAGTTTCTGCTTGAGGATTTGAAAGGGCTACATTTCTGTCTAGTGTAAACTGTCCTGACTTCAGCAAATCTATGAACCCAATGAATATATCCATCTTAAGCTAGTAGCTCCTAACTAATCTTATTAAATCCTTTCCAGACCCAGATCAATACCTGAAATGCACTCTGTCTTGTAATTAATCTGATGAGCCATTGCTATCCGTGTTTACAAATCACTTCAAATTTTTCTTTAGAGTTTTTTTTATTTTAAAATTAAACAGGTTTGGCAGAACCAGGGTCACTACCTCTGTTTCTCAGTAGCTTTTTCATGCCCTTTTCAAATATCCTGTACTGAGTGCATGCAGTAATTCAATGATCCTGCCCTGGTGGGTAGAGTTGGATACCAGGGTCTTAAAGACTCTGCACAAGGGCAAATCTGGCAGTTTGATGGCTCATGTGTGAAAGGCATTGGACAGACCAATCTGACAGATGCTGATTTTGTCAGAGAGAAAACATGCAATGAAGTATGCAGACCTACATAAGTTAGAGTAGCATCATATCACCACTCCTAGCCCCTACCTCCTGCAGTAATGTGTCCTCATCTGTCCATGGTCTGTTTCAGACCCTATTTGAGGGTAGGCTCTACCTCTTGGTGAGGGAAGTTTTATGATACCTGACATAGATGACAGCAAGACTTGGAAGTAAGCTGCAAGAACACAAGGAACTAATGTTCTTGACTTGGTTTTATTGCCATTGACCAACAGTCTCATAGCTCACATACGTGAGAGTGCAGAAGGCAATAATTCACACACTGCAGTTGTGTCTGTGCTCAAAATCACAGCTGGCTGGTCCAGTGTGGGCAACAACATCTAATCTGAACAGGAGGCTGGACTACAAACCCTCATAGATCCATTCTAACAAACATTTTCAGGAGTCTATGACCCTGCCCAGGAGTCATGTCATGTTGCAGAATGCACAAATATTCACATTTTGATGTCACAGAAAGGGGTCTAAGAATGGGGAGAAGAAAATATTGGATATGTGCACAGGGAATTAAGAGACAGCTGGAAACAATACAGTCTGAATTGGAAGGGACCTTAAAGATCATCTAGTGTTGCTTTCTTTTTCTGCATCAGCTTTTAGTGTGCTTCTTTGGGACTCAGCTAATTGGAGGCATCAATAAGCAGGCACTGAAGAGATTTACAGCAACAGGGACAACAGGAACTGCAAGGCAAAGCCAAAACACTGAAATACTGGGTGGAAAGTAAAGCAGTCTGTACTAACTTGGGAGATTATCTAGTCTCCAAAGTTTTCCATGGAAATCTGAAGTTTTACCCATTTAAAGACTAGAAATCACAAACATTTTTAATCTTAAATTTAAGGTTTCTGCATGAGACACAAACAATATTGCACAGCTGAAACTGCAGTGCTTGAAATCAATGGCAAAGTTTCGTTCACCTCTCCACCAGTGCGGGAGGGACTAATGGTGCTTAAAGGTTCTGTGAGGAAATTCATCCTAACCCCTTTTTTTATTGTAATCTTCACAATTGTGGAGAGGTGAAAAAAGAAGTGGGCCCTTGTGTCCCTTCTGTAGAGACTGAAAGTGCTTATCAGCACTTTGCCTAACGATTTAAATTTGGCACAAGCCTAGACTGCTCTTCTGCCCAGTTCAGTCTTGCAGCTGATACATGTGCTAGTTTGGATGCAGAGACTGGTTAAGAATCTTCCTTATCTTGGAGGGCATTTGCATGCCTCACTGTTCCTCTTGCACAGAGAGGAAGGTCTGACCATCCAGCTTGTGTAAATCACTCCACAGCTATTGCCCTTTTGTAGTAGAATTTTAGCCTATGTCTGGTTACACAAATTGAATATTCACAAGTCCACAGGCCCTGGTGAGATGCATCCAAGAGTGTTGAGAGAACTGGCTGATGTTGTTGCTCTACCACTCTCCATCATTTTTGCAAAATCATGGCAAACAGAAGAGGTGCCTGAAGACTGGAGAAAAGCCAATGTCACTCCAGTCTTCAAAAAGGGCAAGAAAAAGGCTTCAGGAAACTACAGACCAGTGAGTCTCACCTTTATCCCTGGAAAAATGATGGAGCAGCTCATGCTGGAGGTCATCTCTAGGCACTTGCAAGAGAAGATGATCAGGAGTAGCCAGCATGGATTTACCAAGGGGATATCATGCTTGACTAATCTGATAGCCTTCTATGATGTTGTAAGTGAATGGGTAGATGCAGGGAGACCAGTGGATGTAGTCTACCTTGACCTTAGTAAGGCTTTTGACAGTCTCACATAACATCCTTGTGAGTAAGCTCAGGAAGTGTGGGATGGAAGAACAGACAGTGAGATCAATTAAGAACTGGTTACAAAATGGAGTCCAAAGAGTAGTGGTCAATGATACCAAGTCCAGCTGGAGAGCTGTAACTAGTGGAGTCCCCCAGGGATCAGTGCTGGGTCTGGTCCTGTTCAACATCTTCATCAATGACATTGATGAGGGGACAGAGTGTCTGCTCAGCAAGTTTGCTGACAATACCAAACTGGGAGGCTTGGCTGATACACTTGGAGGCTGTCCAGCCATTCATCAAGACCTGGACAGACTGGAGAGCTGGGCAGAGAGGAGCCTAATGAGGGTCAACAAGGATAAGTGCAGAATCCTTCATCTGGGAAGGAATAATAAACTGCACCAGTACAGGTTAGGACATGATCTGCTGGAGAGAAGCCCTGTGGAGAAGGACCTGGGAGTCCTGGTGGACAAGTTATCCATGGGTCAGCAATGTGTCCTTGAGGCCAAGAGGGTCAATGGTATCCTGGGGTGCATTAAGAGGAGTGTGTCCAGCAGATAGAGAGAGGTTCTCCTTCCCCTCTATTCTGCCATGGTGAGACCTGGTGAGTTTTGGACTCCCCAGTTCAAGAGGGACAGGGATCCACTCAAGAGAGAATGATTAAGGGGCTGGAGTGTGTGACCTATGAGGAGAGACTAAGTGACCTGAGGCTTTTTAGTCTGGAGAAGAGAAACCTGAAAGGGGATTTAATAAATATTTGTAGGTATCTGAAGGCTGGGTGTCAAAAGGGAAAGGACAGGCACTTCTCCCTTGCACCCTGTGATAGGACAAGGGGTAATGGATATAAATTACAGCACAGGAGGCTCCACCTTGACATGAGGAGGAACTTCTCCACTGTGAGGGTCACAGAGCACTGGAACAGGCTCCCCAGAGACGTTGTGGAGTCTCCTTCTCTGAAGACTTTCAAGATCCATCTGGATGCATTCCTGTGTGACCTGCAATAGATTCTATGGTCCTGCTCTGGCAGAGGGGTTGGACTTGATGATCTCCCGAGGTTCCTTCCAACCCCTAACATCCTGTGATCCAGTGAACCAATGTAAAATGTCCCTTTTCATGACAAGCAAATGACCTGCTAAGTACAAGCTATAAAAATTCAGGTCATGTTTTCTGTTTCATGAATAAGCTGCCTGACAAAGCCTTTGCCTGCTGGGGCTCTCTGCTGGGGAATGGGAGTTAGAAAACCCTTAAGGATTTCTCACTGTCATTATGAGATAGAAAGGCAAAAAGGCTTCTAAAGGCAAGAAGGCTCCCGAAAGACAAGCTGCCTTTGTGTCCTGATCCCATGAGCAACCACAGGAGGAGGGAAGTAATGCCATTTACAAGCACAGGTCCAGTAGTGCAGGGTTCAAATGCTTTTATGTATCTCTAATAGCTGGGCCTGTCACAAAAGTCGATAGAAAGGTTTTCCTTGATTGCAACAGGCAGTGGACCAAAAACGTTATTCAGGCACAGAAATGTTTGTGGAGTTGGTAAGAAGAGAGAGAAGAGCAATAAGATCTGGAAAGTGAATACAGGGGAGAGAATCTCTGAAATGCTTTTTTACAAAAAACAAACAAACAAAGAACAACCCCAAAAAAAACAAACATGGAAACACTTAGGTTGGAAAAGACCCTTAAGATCATTAAGTGCAACTGTTAACCTATCAGTGCCAAGTCCACCACAAAACTATGTCCCTAAGTGCCATATCTGCAGGTCTTTTAAATATCACTAGGGACAGTGACACAACTACTTCCCTGGCCATCATGGTCCAATGCTTTACAATCTTTTCAGTGAAGAAGTTTTCATAATATTAAACCTAAACCTCCCACAGCACAACCTGAGGCCTTTTCCTTTTTTCTGTGTTGCTTGTTGCTCGGGAGAAGAGACTGACATTCGTCTTGCTACAGTTTGTGTAATTGTAGAGTGGCAAGGTCTCCCACTCAGCCTCCTTTCCTTCAAGCTAAACAACCCTAGTTCCCTCAGTCACTCCTCATGAGACTTGTTCTCTAGAACCCTCACCAGCTTCACTGGCTACCACAGCTTTTTGGGCTCGTAGCATCAAGAATTTACTGGAGGTGATTGTTCTTGCCACATAAAACTGTCTCAGAAATCTCCCTGCAGGGAATATCCAAGGTGGTTTCAGAGCATGCATTGTTTCTAGGTGTAACAACAGGGCTTTCCCATAAAGGATGTAGGGAGGATGGACCTCCATTTACATGCTTGGCTAAGGCTGGACTAATGTAAAACTGGATTCTGGAACCAAAGCTTTTTCCCTGTGTGGAGAGTTTGGGCTTGACACAATTTGAAAAACATTAGCTTTTGCTCTTGGCAATGTTGAGGAGGATGCATCTGTATTCTCTGGGCTTGCAGGGTGGTAAATAATGTGCTGGTAGTGAGGTCATGCTGCCCTGCCTAGGGCTGACATTTGGCATTCCCACTTGAGGTCAGCTCCCACTGCCCTGCCCTGTACTTACTCCTCAGCTACAAGCTGATAAAGCGAATTTCACATGGAGAACGTGGAGGAAGAAATACAGCAGAGAGATCTGAAATGTAACCTGACAGGTCAGTGCTATTCAGAGGGTTATAAATATTTCCTTGAGCCAATGGGTGTTTCCAGGTTTGGCATCCGGTTGTCCTGCTGAATCACTTCTTACCAGAGGTGGGTTTTAGGGATCAGGCTGCTTTGTGCCCTCCTCTGTGTTTTCACTACCATTACCTTGTTCTCCACAGTGCTTTTGCCCCAAATGCCGATATTTTGAAGCAGCACCATCATCCTCATTCCATGGACACTCAGCTTGCAATGAATACATTGATTCATATCTTATTTTTAAAGGCAGAAGGAATTGCTGTGCTGATCTGCTCTGACCTCGAGCATGCAGTGGGCGCAGGAGTATTTATAGCTCTGTTTACAGCTTTCTACTCTGTATACAAGCCAATAAAACCAAGTAAAGAGCAGGGTCCTGCCCCAGTGTAAGTTTGACAGCCACTACAAGCTCAACTGCTTTGTTAAGATATTGCCCTCAGCAAATGGCAGGGCAGACTAGTCCTGCTGACTCCAGAGCATGTGGGCAGAGTTGCCCATGCACAGGACTTGCTGCACATACATCTGAAGCCTGTCTGCAGCAGAAGCACAAACAAATCCAGGTGCAAGGACAGGTATCCAGGAAATCCTGGGTCTGTGCTTTGTAGTTTCTAAGCCTATAAGCTAAGCCTGTCTTCTTCTCTTGGAGTATCATCTCTCCTATGCTGTAGTCATATTGAAGCAGCCTGGAAGATGCATAAGGTCACTGGATAAGGTGGTTGAAATGAGCCTAGGGAATAATAACTTGTAGAAAGGTGTGTGTTCCCTGCTCTGGAGTTACAGGCTAAGATACAGGATGCTCCAGGGTACTATGGTGCTTCATATCAGATGTGGTGATGAACTGACCTGCTCAAAACTCAAGCACTCCAAGAATATAAGCTCTCTTCTACGCTAGAAGTTACCTTGCTTTCCACTTACCATGTCCTGCCTTCATGACTCACAGAAAGCAGCCAGTATTCAGGCCCCTTGTATTTCTCCTGTGCTCAATTCTGTTCCCTTAGCCATTGATGTGTGGTGAGCGTCCAGCCAGAAACCTGAGCATTAACTGAATACATTACTTAGATAAACTACTTTTGATGTCTGTTCAGTGTCACATTTATTCAGGTTAGTGCCCCACTAGTACTTTTGGACTGCCAGCATGACGTTAGAAGACCTTATCACTCTCCTTCCACTAAAATGGCAATTGCAATATTTCTTAGAATAAAATTTTCATTGCTAATTTTGTTAGTATCCTGACTGACATATGTCCCATCAGGTTTGAATTCCCCTGAGGGCCTGCCTTTATCACCAGACTGTATTTGTGAGTGAACATGTAACTGACTGTAACATTGTACATACATCAGATGAAATTCCTAAGAGGGAAAGTAATTGCCCTTTTATATGCAGAAATAGTAAACTCAGCTAGGGCTAACACTTTGATAGTTAAGAGAATCAGTTATTAATATTTCTGCATGGAGGCAGCACAGCCACCGAGGCCCTTCAACTGTGAATCTCACAATCTTGCTCTTGGGCAAAGTATATGCAGTCATCTCTAATCTGCTCCATCTCTCCACAAGCAGCTCACCCAGCAGTGTGAACAAATTGCCTGGAAATGTCGTCATCGGGCTTCAGCTGGCACTATCTCTCCTTCTGTCTGGGTCATTGATTCCCTCATCTCCCCAGCCTTAAAAAATCACATCATATATTAATTTGCAGCTTTCTAGCATTGAAGTAGCTGCACTGTGCCTTCCTTGCTTAACATCACTAGCTTTCTGAAGTGTCCTTTACTGTTGCTCTTACAAAGACCTCCTGAATGTGTCTCAAGTGGCCTCCCTGCCTGCTACCTCCCTCCCAGCATGTGCTCTGGAAGCATTTGTTTCATCATAAGAGAACTTAGAGCTGTTCTGCTTTCGGAAATTGAGTAAGATTCGTCCTCCTTCCTACAGTGACTCAGTGTGCTGGAGAAATTACTCCTGTCTTGTACAAGCAGCTACCACAGAGCTGTCAGAGCTGTGCCAGCCTCTGCTAGCCACCAGCTGCCCTCTGGAGAGCCCCTTTGCCAGCAAGGAGCTGGGGCTGCTCCACACTCTGGTCTTATGATTGCTAAATATAGAGTCTGTTGATAAATAACATAAATGCATGAAGGGCACAAGAACCAACAGTTGTTGCAGAGTTTACTTAGCTAATACAGCCTTTTCCTCTGTTCTTTTGCCTATGTCCATGTGGCCTTTCAAATTCATCCTCTGAATTTTGAGTAGATATCCCTGCATACCAAACTCACACTCAGTTGTCACTGCAAGAGTGTCCAGGATCAGGCCTTCAATTCACCCCAGAGAAATAATTCTGTAAGAGATAAAGTCTTGTCTGGCTACTCATGGATGCTGTGGTCTCTCTCTGCTTGCACTGGTCAAAGTCTATTCCCAGCCCTGGTCTGCTACCATCAATTAATCACCAGGTGCCACTCAGATCCTACATGAGACCTGTTTGCTGAGCCGAAGCCAGCTTGGGCAACAAAGCCACAAACTTTTGCCTACTGTGGGTTTGCATAGCTATTCCCAGGGATCTAATCTGGCCAGCAGAAACCTTCCTTATGTTTTAATAAGAGTAATAAAGTCCCGCCTTTCCTCAACACTTGTAAACTCTGACATGGAAATCAGTGCAAGATGGTGAGGCCTCAAATTTGAAGCCCTTATTGGTAAATTAGTGGTGATCTTAATGGGAATAATTTCATTCAAAGGAAGTGTGAGATTCAAATGAGTCTGTTTCCTTAGGGAATTGTGTTCTTTTATAAAGCTCTTCCGATCTTTCTAGAAATCATATTGGCAGTCTCTTTATTTCACAGCCAAATTCCTCATCCTAGACCTAGAATATGTCCAGAAAAATAATTCTAGAAAATCCTATGTTATGACTAACCAGGAGGGGGGAATTGTTCTATGCATCTTTCCTGAAACAAAGAGTGTCAGGCTGATCTCTTGTACTAACAGAGGAGAAAAAAAAATCTCTGGAGACTGATGTTCACAGTCTGTGCTCAGGGTGAGTCACATGAAAGGCAATTTGAGATAAGCACAGACTCCTGAAAGAAAACTACTGATTTTAATCTCTGTACCCCTGCTTACAGGGCCTTTGCTGTAGAAATAAAAGTGCTGTGCTTCCTTGTAATGTCTCCTTGTTAAAAGATGCAGCACCACCGGCTGCCCTGAGCTTTCTGTCTATGCCCTCACTATATATTTTCTATGTATAAAGCCTCTTGGGGAGTTTTTTGCTTTATGACCTGTTTATAGAGGGTGCTCCATGGTCAGCCTGTCCCAGCCCTCTTGGAGCTGTTACAGTCCCATTATAACCTGTCTTTAGCCACACTGGATCTGGCAGCAGTCACGCTGAACATGTAGTTGCATGTGAGTATCACTAGATGTCCTCTACTGCTAAGTAGCTTGACCACAGCCTGAGCCAAGCACCACACAGAAATTCTGTGAAATTAATCTCAGATGTTTAAGTCAGTTTGGGGGGTTTTATATCTTCATTGTTTCTAGCCCACAGATGCACAGCAATATTTCTCATCCATAGCCTGAGGGGACTGATCTGATACCTCTGACTGGACTTAAAGCTATTCTATTGATTTTGTGCAGATTTGGAGGCATCTAGCACCTCAATTTTTTCCTTTGCAGCTCATTTGAGACTGAACTATTAGGCAGGACCCAGACTTTGGTCTCCTTGTGCTCTTCTCCAAATTCTACACCAAAGATCAAGACTGTGGTGTCTTCCCTGCAGCAAGATCTCATCAGGTGCAGGATGATACATTCATGCATCTCTGCAGGTTGCAGTCTGGTACAGCTCCTTGCTCCAGCACAGCCCAGCTGCCCTCCAGGCAGTGACGCCAGCAGCGTCCTGAGTTAGTTCATGGGAGGGACATCATGTGCCCTCAGACCCCATCTCCAGCCTCTGCCTCCTCTGCAGTAACCCCTTATCCTGGGATATGTGGCACTGGCAGGAACTTCTACAGACAAAAATCTTACCCATTGCACTGTTCCTGAAGAGAAAATGTTGCACTTTTTTAGTGTAACACAGCCCCTGCCTTACTGCCATACTGTGCAAACCCCTGTGCTAGCAGCTGCCCACTGCAGAGCTTGGCTTGCATGCAACATGCCAGGGGCAGCAAGGGAAGTGCCAAAAGGCAGCTGCCAGCAAAAGGAGCCAAAAGGCTCGTGCTGCATTAACCCACTCAGCTTTAATATGGGATAATAAACAGTCACATTCATCCAGCCCTAATACTGAAATATTATGCTATGTAAATAATGTGTCCTCTTATTTAGAGACAGTTTGCTTGCAGTATAGTCTGACCCGAGCTCAGAAACTGTACAGTCACTTTAATCCATTAAGTGAAGCTGAAACAGACTGGAAACTTCATGTACTTAAAGCTGCAGGGAGGGAAATGTTGGCTGAAATGTTAAGGCACTTTCTTCTTTTAGCTTTGTATTAAGTTCCACAGTTTGAAGCATTGCCTGTCCTGCACTCACATTATCCTGGGGAGGGCTGGTAAAGTGGGGGTTCTTTGTGCAACCACCCCTGCTGTCAAACTGAACTTAAAGTTTTGTTTGAGGGCTCCTTGGGGTGACTCAACAGAATACAAAAAGGCACTTAAATAGGAGTTGTATTCTGTAAGTGCTCAACCACAGCAGCAATTCCCCTTTAGCAATGTCATTAACTAATATGTACCACAAGAAACATAATGATGCTTGAGATACTGGCTAGAATTGAAAGAGGATTTTTTGGCTTTCCTCCTTACTTTCTTATGGGCAGGAGGGCTACTGACAGCTGAGGAATGCTCTGGAGACCCAGTGTGCATGAGCCAGGCCATGAGCTTTTCCTCTCAAATGTTAATGACTTTGGTGTGAAAAGCATCAGAGGTTTTCAGGATTGGGGGTCTGAATATTTGGCTTGGTTTGGAAATACAGCTTTCTCCAAAGAAGCAGAAACATGCCTGCTCTGAAGGGTGACCTCTCTAAGATGTCCAAGTATACAGCTGCAAGATTAAAGATCTAAACCTGAAATTGTTGTCCTACCAGTCCCAGGTCTGCTGTGTCCCCAGCATTCAGTGACAACATTTCCACACCTTTGAGGGTATATTAACAATCTGCTGTGTTTTGACACTCACTAATGAGTACTGCTCACCAGCAGCTTTGCCACTGTTGCCATTGCTTGTGGCAAGACATACTGATAGTAAAAAAGAAAAATAAAAGAAGAAGATTCCTCACAGACAGCCACCTCCATTGCCGTACTACATTAAAGCTGCTGACAAAGTCTACTCTCAGGAATCTAAGGAGACTGTTTAGTCCCAGAAGGAAAATTTGCAGCCAACAAAGGAGCTGAGTTTTGTACCAAATTCTGTTACTTTTGTTGATAAATTCATGTCTTACAAGCCCAGTTGTTGATTTATGTGATTTATGTCCTGCAGTTAGGTTGGGAAAGCCTATGGGGCTTTTCGTGTATGTGTTTCCCATACCTCAAGACAGAGGGAGGTTAGAGAAGAATTTGCAGGGTGATCCAGCACAGACATCACAGCCAGGTGTGCTGTAGTTGCTTGCTGTGGGTCTGCTCCCTCTCACCTCCTGCATACTGCTGGACCAATGATTCGGAGGCAGATTCTTGTATGTTGTTTGTGAAATGGCAGAGCGCTCCTCTGCCTCTTATGCGGTAAAGACAGCATGGAGGCTCTCTCTTGTGTTTTGCAGGCCACAGTGAAATGACAGGATGCCTTGGGTAGATGTGTTCAGGGAATACTGGGGCATACATAATGCTGATTTGTCACAGGAGGGGAGCTGGGGCTGTTCACTTGCTTGTAAGAACCAATTTGAGTCATATACACCTGCTTTGCAAGTGAGCACAGAAATGGGCCATGACCCAGCAAGGAAAACTAGCAGGTCCCTGAATGTTGCCCCTTGAGAGGCTCTGGAGTGCTTGGCACTTGCCTGTGCACCCTCCAGGATTGTGCCCAAGATGCTCCCATCGTAGGACTCAGGGCACAGGCAGATAAACCCATCTTTACTGATATGGTCGTTCTCACCCAGCTATTGCCAGTATCCTCTGTGAGAGCACTGTGTAAATAAACGAGCGAACGCAGAGAGTAGAACTTCAGCTCCTGTCAGCTGCAAGGGGAAGGTGTGAGGTGCCGAAGGACATTGCAGCTGAGGTAAGAAGCACTGCTTTTGGTTTGCCTCCCAGTGCCAAGGGCACAAAGAAGCAGTGGGAAAAGTAACCACTGCCCGTGTGTTCCCTGAAGTCCTATCTAGAATGAGCCATGGAGCCTTAAACACGAATTGTGCTATTGTGATAAAAGTCAGTAAGGCTTCCTCATAATTCGTATGAGCAAACCTCTCTCTGTGTGTGCACAGAAAGCAGCCAGTTTTTAATGGCATAGCGTGTGCCATGTCCATATGGCATGAGCTGTGTTCATACAACCCCGTGCCCTCTGGTGCCTGCCCATCCGTCAAACTGCTCGCGCAAAGAAGCGGTGGTTCGCTCTCCTCCTCTTCCTCCTTGCTCGCTGGCGGCTGCACAGACTCCTTCGGCCCGGAGCATTGGTCCGCTCCCTTTCAATCAAAACTCCCCCGAGGCCCGGGGTGCCGGGAGGGGCAAGGCGAGGCACGGGCCGACCGCCCGCGCGGCTTAAGGTGCCGCCGTCTGCTCCGGCAGTCCACCTTAACGCGGCTGCGGGCTGCGGCGGCGGACGGTCCCATTGCCGCGCCGGGGGTCGGTGGGCCCTGGGTCCCCGGGGAGCCGCGCCGTCGCCCCGCGCCCGCAGGAGAGCAGCAGAAAAAATGAGTCGAAAGTGAGAAATGCGTCGCCGTTAGCGAGCCCCGGGTGATGGTTGGTCCCGGCCGACGCTGAGCAACCCCCGCCGGCGGTGCACGGCCCGGCCCCCGGCGGCGGGGCCGGGCTATTTATAGCAGCCGCGGCGGCGATATAAGGCATGGCCGGGTGCGTGCTCCCTGCCGTGGCCGCCGGGTCGGGAGCGGGCAGGGGCCACCGGCCGGGGGCCGGCGGAGCTGCCCGGCCGCGGGCAGCTCTGGGCGGGCGGTGAGGGCGCGGCCCCGGCAGCCCGGGTGAGCGTGACTTGGGGGACGGGGCTTGGAGGGCTTGGAGTTGGGTGGTGCTTTGAGAGGGAGGCAAAAGCCCAGCAGCAAACCCAATCAGTTGCAGTTTGTTTCGCTTCTCCCCCAGCGAAGGAGAGGGGTGCAGCACAGCGCCGGGAGGAGCTAGGGCGCTTCACGCCTGGGAATCCGGCGGGAGGGTGGGCTTGCCGTGATACCCCGTAGTAACCGTGGCAGAGCTTTCCCGGCTCCTCTTCCCCCAGTAATTCCTGCTGAAATGTGGTGCCCAACTCTGGCATGAGCCCCACCCACCCCCATCAGGAGGAGCGCTCCCCAGGCACCGCCGCTTTCCCTTGCCGGAGATCGGTGTTGGAAAGAAAGAGCTGTCGCCGCGGAGCCGCCGCTCTCAGCAACGCCAGCCGCCGGGCTCGGGACGGTACGGTCGCTTTGTGCCGCGGATCTCACTGCGCGGCGGCGGTCGGGCGTTTTCGGTGTCTTGCGGAGGGGGGGGTGTCTTTCTGTCCCTGTCGAACGCTTGGGAAATGGAGTATCTGGAGCAATGGTTGGACCTCTGTGAGTTTCATGTCTTCTCCTGGGCGCGTGATGGGGCGGTTGTGGGGGAGGGGGGTCACCTAGAGTTATACTGTGTGATGAAAAGTAATTCTAAAGGGTTTACTGGATTTTTGTTGTGCCTGCGTTTTTTTTTCCACCCACCAGATTCAGAGCCACGCCAATCTTTTACTTTCCTACCCCTTGCGTGTTCTGTGTATTGCAAGATTTCTTATCTTGCATTAAAACTGCTCTTGGACCGCTGAGTACTTTGTGAAAGCTTCCAGATTCATGTAATAGAGTTATTGACTAGACTTTTAGAAGAAAGATGTAGATGCTATCTTTAATTACAAAGAAGCAAGGAGAGGAGGAGATAATTTTCTTAAAGCAGAACAAAATTAAAATCAAAAAAGAAAGTAACTGAACCTCAGTTGAAGGACAAGGATTTTTCAGCTCGGGTGCTGGGGATTTGTGGGGATTAGAAAGAAAACTTGTTGACTTTTTTAATATTGATTTTTAAGTGGTTCAAGAGCCCAAGAAATAGTGGTCATAAATCCCTGCTTCCCTGAGAGAGAAGCTAGGATGAAGCCATGCTGGCTGCAAGTTGAGGAGCAAGTTGACAGACTTTGGATGGACCAGTTTCAGCATCCTGCTCTTGATTGCACTAGTAACAGTTCCTGTCGAGGAGCATAGACTTTACACTGTGGCAGTTTGGAATAGAGTCTCTGGTGTTGTAAGAAGAGCAAAGTGCACGGTGGAATCCTGACCCTGTGTGAGGCTTTTCTCCAGCACAGGTAGCTGTAGCCCTCCTGCATCCCACCAGTTGGCACTTAGCAATGTTTGCTGCATAATGTTATGAAAGTATGAAAAGCTAAGCCACTAACTCCTTAGATAGCTTAAAACCCTAAGTTTGAATTTTGGTGGCAGGCTTGAAGGGATGCTGTTGACTGAAAATGCTCCATTTATGTCTTGTCTCAAAACAGTTGTTCATACAATAGCTGGGACAAAGAACAAGCACCTCAATTCTGTGGTCATACCTGGATATAGACGTGCTTTCTGAAATGTCACTAGAAGTGATATGGTCAGCTTTCAACACAAGAGAGATGCATTTCTAAGTCTTAAGACTGCATGGGTCAGATATTTTTCTTTGTGAAAAGTGATCGTTTGTTGCTCTGAATCTGTTAGGGGCATTGCAAAAAAAGGAGTCTATTAATTGAAGAAAAAACTAGAAGAGAGAGAACGAGGGTGTGGTAAGGAAATTATAAAAGTAATAGCTTAAAAGAACCAAACACCTCTTGGTGGCATAACTTTGGACTAATAGGATTTGTTTCTGTATGCTTGGGTCTGAAAATACAAAGCTGACAACATCTCTTTAAAAAACAGGTGTTCTTCACCTGTTCTGTATCAATTTGTTTGACTTCCTTTGATTTTTCTCCTCCATTCTAGGAGATACCCCATACAACAGTGTGTAGCCCAGATTAGAGGGCCAAACACCCCACCAGCATGACTCCTGAACCAGAGCAGCTGCACCAGGGTCAGAGCTGGCCCAGAATGTTTTTAGATGATCTGAATGGTAGTTTTTATTTTTTTAAGTCTTCAGTGGGTGTTTGCACAAGCTCTTTTTTTTTTCCAGAGGAACTAAGGATTATGGGAACAAAACTTGTCTTCTTCATGGGGGAGTTTTTGAGATATTGCATTGGTTGTTTTCTTCTTAAACTGAGACTGAGGCTAACAAAATGGAGGAGTAGAACTGTATCATCTAGTGGTTAAAGAGGAATATTTTCCTTTTTCTTAAGCATTTTTTGGTATTTGGGGACTGTAAGGAGGAGGATGAGCCTTGTACATGGTGTGGTGTTGTCATTGGCAAAGTAGTACACGGGGGCATCATACGGACAAGTGAACATAGGGAAAATGTGTGACAAATCATTATCATTGAGGTTCCTTAGAGGTCTTTCTGCAGACAGAAAAAATGTCCTGTACCCAAGACCTGCTTGGCCCTTTAGCTCACACCATGTGCTGCCAGTGGTGTTTGTGTTGAGACCATCAAGGCAGAAACTACTCACTTCTGCTTTTAGTTCTGGAGAGCACCTTGAGGAAAGGTGTTTGGCTTCATTTCTCCCCTTCTCTTTTTATCTTCCTTCTTTGGGTGTGAAATGTCTTTTGTGGCAGGACTCAAGCCAAGAGTCTCTACTTGCCTCCTGCAGTTGCCAGGCTGGGCATTCCCACTGACCAGCTGGGTACAGGTGAGTCAATTCATTAGGATGAATCAGTTTGCCCTATGAAGGTTTTAGGCTCCAGACTTCATCTTGACCAGTCTTCATTTGTTTTTGCCTGGATGGTTGCCATGCACTGCTCCAGACATGCTGTCTCTCTTGGTAACTCCTCACTCCATCCTTGCTCAACCTTTGCAGCCAGCATGGGGCCTCTGGTGCAGCGTGGTGCCCCTATGCCCGGGATCTGCCTTTACCTTCGTGTTGTAAATTTTGATAACTGCTCATCCCTTTACCTCTTACACCTGCAGAGGAGGCAGCAGGAGGGATTGTACCTCAGCATGGAAATGTGCAAGCCTTCAATGCAGAGGGTGCTTCAGACTCTGGAGGAGAATATTAATATGAATCCACAGGAATGAGGAAGGGAGTGTTTTTGCATTGTGACGGTGTTTTGCATAAGCTCTTACTGATGATTTTACTTATTTAAGTATAAATAAGTAGATTGGGGCTGAGGGGACAGATTTGATATGGAAAACATGGAATTTGTTTTTCAGGCTTCCAAGACAGTACTAAAGACAGGGCTAAGGAATAGAAGTGGTGTTAAAAGATATGTAAATGTGTCTTGAAAGTGACCTTTCAAAGATCAACAGTATTATTCTTGGTGTCTGATGTACCTAACTTTAACGAAATAAAAAAACAGAAGGGATTGAGAGAATTTGGTCCAAGTGAAAACAGAATGAGCGTGGGACTGCCAGATGGGAGGAACGTTAGCCCACTCCGTGGTGGAGTCATTACTGCTTTCTCCTGTTCTTGCCTATAAGAAAAAATTGGCAGAAAATACTTAGTGGAGAGAGGAGTACAGCCTTCCTGATCTGCATGAATGGCTCTGGCTGTATTTTTCTTCATAGAGAAACAAAGGTCCAGCCCTCCAGTGGGTCACTATGTTTGTATCCAACGCAAGTCTAGAGCATGTCCATCAACTTCAATAACATCTACAATAAGCCACAGCTGGCTCTTTCTGAACAGAGAGGAGAAATTAACAGCTGCAACTTCAGATGTTGCATTTTTTGGTATATGAATTTTTTGAGATTTATGACACTTTCATTCTCCATTTGAGAACAAATTGGCTCAACTGCTGATCTGTGCATGCATGTATGTGTGAGAAAATGTCAGTAGAGGAGTAATAGGTATGGAAGGGTTGCACAGAGATATGGCAAACTGCTTTTAGATGATGAAATAATTGTACAAAAATGTCTCCTGAAATAATGATTGAGGGAAGAGGTGAGGGCAGAGTTGGGGGAAGTTAACAATATTTTTAAGTGGTTTGCTGTACTTATAGTACTTATGGTACTTATTACTGACTGCCCTGCTAATTTTACTGCTTCAGACACTACCTCTTCGGTATGTGGTGGTTAATGCTGTACAGATGTATAGGTTTCATCAGAGAAAATAGTCCAATGACTGGAGCTAGCTGAGGAGATGGAAACTCTGTCCCCATGTATCATTTCTGTCATAGACTACCCAAAGATAATCTTACAGACACCTATAACTGAATTTGCCTCTCACTGAGCCCACTTTTCTTTTTTTCTAACATGGGGTAGAAGAAGTTTCTTCTGTGTGAAGTGTGTTGGGTACATAAATATAACAAATGCTGAGATACTTCAGAAGGATTGGATCCCTTTTTCTGCTGCTTCTCTTCTGGACAAAATTGACCTGCAGAATTGCTCAGTGCTTCTACACTGAGGTTTTTTTATTAATTTTTGACTGAATCTTGTTTGCCATTGATGCGTTTGAGGTTAAAATCTTGAATTACTTTCTTCCACTACTATAGAGAGCAGCTAAAAAGTGTTCTAACACCACTTTGTCTTCTCCTAGATAATGCCTGTTTTGCCTTCTCTTTCAGATCTGCTTCTGGAAAGAATATTGTACCAAGCGTGTAACTTTCTGCAGTGTGGTAGAAATGGTTGATGCTTTCTTCATCCCCCTCAGCCCTCCACTATCTAAACCTTCTTTGTTTCTGCAGATTCCATGTTGTTTCTCTTTTGAATGTAAAATAGTTCTTTATCCTTTATTAGCTTGCTAAACTTACCTGAAGTGCGAGCATTTAATTTCATGGAGGGGTAAATCTGTGTGTTTTCCCAAAGGTGAGGGAAATGCCTCTAAATGGCTTACCCATCTCTGTGCTCTCTGGTTATCATCAACTTCTAGTTTTAGGTCTAGAGATGAGTGTCACTAAGGACTTCTTGGGGGACTATTTTGCATCTCAATGGTGACTTGAAATGATTGAACATGGTGAGCCCCTGGTTTATGTAGTGGCTGGTGTTAGTCCACTTAAGACCAAACAGCTGCCATAAGTTTCCATCATCTCCACTGAAAATGAGTACAACTGCATCAGCTTGCAACCACTTTACAGCTCCCTGGGCTGTAGGTTAACCTCACTAAGTGTCTCCTGGGGTCAGGTTTGTTATTCTTGTAGGTGAGAATAACTCTTGTTGTGTTTTCTGATTTACTGGAGTGTAAATAAAGCAAGAAGGCCTTTTACTTAGAGGCTCACTCATCAGCATATATTAGTAACGCTCATCAGCTTTTGACTGGAACTTTGATGGCATAATTGCTCTAAAAGGGTAACATATTCAAAACTACCTGTGTGACTTTGGGAGTTAGATTCCTAAGAGTCTTAGTCATTGTTTTAAACAGGAATTGGCTTTTTAAGCCACACATACTCTTGAAATTTTAAGAAATGCTTCTGTTATCATGTCTTTAAAATGACAGATTCTAGGCAGCTCTGCCACTTATTTCAGATATTAAATAAGGAGTCTGAAGAAACAATAGAAAAATACTGTGGAAAATAGCTTCTCATGGGTAATCTTACTAGAGAGGTCCGAGATGTAAAAATGCCTAATCTTCAGTCACCTGACAGCAGGATGGATGTGAGCATATAGTTTCAGCTGTGTCTTCAGGACAGCTGGTAGGATGACTGATGTCTCATCTGTCACTGCAGAGAGCAAAACATACATTTCTCCAAACATGATTTGGTGTACTGAATTCAAACAACTTGTGACTACAACAATTCAAGTCACCAGGGCAAACAGAGTTATCAGAAGAAACAGATAAACTAAGAAAAGGGTTTTGCATACTCTAGTATTTATGTTTGTGTAGGTAAGACTTTAATTTGCCATCGGTCTTAGGTTTCTCTTTGAGCAGTGATGGATTAGTCTTGATACTTGTGCAATTTTAAAAACATTCCTGTAACATTTGTAATGAAATGTCTATTTTACAACACACCTATGTGATAGGGGCCTACTATTTATCTCACTATCTCCCCTTATAGCTGGAGAACTGAAGTATCTATTAAGGCTAAGCACAGCGCACACTCTCACACAGCACAGTCTGCAGCAGGACAGGCAGGAGGGTGCTGAAGCTGAGTTTCAGTTCCCATGAAAACTACTAAGCTCTGGTCCATGCTTTTCCCATTAGGTTCCTCCTCAGTGCTTCTGAGGCAACCTGGGGCATATCCTTGGCTAGACAAGGTGGGAGTTTGGCTTTTCTAAGAAGGAAAGCTCAGGCCTTGTAATGGCGGGAGGAATTTGATGTATGTCTGGTGGAAGATGGGGATTGGGGAGCATCCCACAGCTAAATATGCCACCGCTTTTCAGCAGGTCCCACCTTCCCCAATGCTGGCACAGTCTGGTTCACAGCTATCAAAACTCCATTCCTTTCAGGAAATTTCTGCTATTCCTGTGCCCAGAAGCACCTCTGCTCTTTTTAGTGAAGTTGATATGAGTGGCTGGGTGGATGAAGAAGCCTTCTGCCCAGCTGCTGACTCCATAGCTGCTGCCACTGTGCTATGTCCTTGTGCTGTTTGGGCAGCCTGACAGAGGAGAGCTGCCTTTGCTCGTTCCTGGCCTTGTGAGTGGCACCAGTGTTTTGGTTTTGGGGCAGGAAGCTGTCAGAAGGAATTTTTTGGTTTGGTTACATGGTGAACAGTAACAATATGAGTTTTATTGCTCAGAATGTATCCACATTTATAGGATGCTAAATTTAAAAAGGAGAAAAAAATGAGTCATGGGGAGCTATGCTAATGCTAAGTATTTATGTCTACCTTTTGTGAGGCTGAAGGCAGCAGGAGTTGAGCAGTACTCTCATGGAGTGCCTAGGGGACTTACATATCAAACTGAATTCCACTGGAAGCCATGCCGTGCCCCACTTGGGCCCCATATTGTGTGCCTTGTGCTGGTTACAGTTAGAAAACCTCAAGAGTGCTCAGTGCTGTCAAATTCCCTGGGCTTGGGTGGGACCTCACCAAGCCATAGGCTGCAGCAGAGATCTTACCCTCCCTGGCGTTACTGCCCCTCTGCAGGAAAGTCACACTTGGGTCACAGCTAGGGGAGGGATGTCCTTGTACCTCAGGCCATGCCTACAGCACCTCCTGAGGAGGTACCTCCACCCTGAGAGGGAGCAGACCAAGCCTGGGCAAGTCTTGGCTTCTGCTTGCTCCTGTACAAAAGCTGTAGTCCCAAAGAGAAATGAGGTTGAGGTCTCCTGTGGTACAAACTGTTGGACCTGGTAGGGGACACAGGGATGACAGTGTTTGGATACTTTGGTTTGTGGCATCACTTTTCAAGTGTTTGCTTGCCAGTGTTGCCCAGCTCAGATCACAAGCAGATGAAGGACTGGGATTCCATTGCTGGATGGGCAAGAACAGAAGATGGAGATGAACTCACTGTGAACTAACCCAGATAGCACAGTGTGCCCAGAAGATGCAGATTTGCTAACAGCAAAGTGCTCTGCAGCTCCTCCATTTTGCCCATTTATTTGAGACAAGGACTTTTCAAAGTGAGGAGAAAATTATTAAAGTGAAATCTTCAGGTTTAGTGGGCTTTTCGTTTTGTTGTTTGGTTATGGTTTTTTAAGAATTGGTTAAATCAGTATGAAAATGAGTTATGGAAATTAGTATATGTTTTTGAGGGGTATACTGGAAAACAGAAAAGGCTGTAAGAGCGTAAGGCTGGTTCTGGTTTGTAGAAACACTTGTTCATTTTGCAAATGTAAGAGAGGTTTAAAAACATTTGAATAAGGATCTGTTAATTTTGCATTGCTGGAAGCACAAAGCCTAATGATGAGTCTGATATACAATAGCTGGAACAAAGACCCTCCCAAGCCAAGTTAAAAGGAAGTTAATGAACATTGTTGTAGTGGGCATACCATTCTTCTTTTCTTTTTTTTTTTTTTTTAATTGACTAGCCTTCCACTGTAAAAGGCTAGTAAAACAGCCACTGTGGCATGTGTCCAGGTACCTGGTCACTCCAAAGAAAGCACTGAGAATTTTCTTCCATAAACTTGTGAGCCTGTGATACAAACTCTTTACCAGTTGATTGTCATGGCAGAGAAAGACTCCAAAACACTGTGAAATGACAGAAGGTAAGATGCAGATGGAATTCAATCTTCCAGGCACATCCAGACATTGTTATCAGGTATGTCATCTGTATTTAACATACCCAGATAGCTCCTGAGTGGTCTGCATAGGCAGCTGGCACTTTAGTAGAAATTGTGATCTTTGGAAAATCTGTAGCTGATGTCTTGTGCAATACTTGGTAGGGAAGTATTAGAGCCACCAGTCTAAGACATGCTAGGTGGGGTACATCTGTCTATAAAGGAGAACTCTTTGGGAAGGAGTTATTTCGTACCCAGCTCTCAGTCCCAGAAAGAGTCATGAAGGACATTCACAGAACTTGTGCTGTGAGGTGAAGGACTGAGAAGGGGGAGGTAACACAGAGAATCTCCCTTTATCCCCAGCTGACTTCAGAGGACAAGCAGGAAACATACCCTAGAATTCTGGGGAAACCCTGAGCTGTTGTGAATTGTTCTTGTGAGACAACAGTGCAACGTGAAGTACTGCCATCGTAGGTCTCAGAGGAACGTGTGAGCTCACTGTAAGATACCTGTCTAGCCACCAGTCTACATCTGACATAACCATCCTTAAAGAAGAAGCAGGTATGGCATGAGCCCGTCCTGCGTGCCCCCTGCTTCTCTTTCATCTGAGGAGACCTTGGTGGTAGCTAGTGAAGGATTGTAACTGTGTTAAAAGTGCGAAGGTTACAATGAGCTGTAGCAATGAGTTGGATTTGAATGAATGCTTGCAGCTGTTCCTTGAGACATGTTTGGGATGCTTTCAGATTTAACCTGCAAACAGGCTAAATTCTACACATGAGGAGCTGAGTGGACCAATTGCTTTTCTTGAAGTTTGATCTGGTGTGAGGAGATACTAAATACTCTTTAAATGCTCTACCAAGCATTGTTTCCTCTGCTCATTCTGTAAAAGGGCTCTATGCAGCACAGAGATGCTGATAAGATCCTGCATCTGTCCTGTGAGCAGCAGGTGCCTTGTTACATGAGATTTACCTGTGGAGTGTTAAGTCCATCTTCAAAAGTCTGATTTGGACAGAATACATGTGGAACATGAGAAGCTTTTCTTTTCAGCTAATCAGTGAAGTTGGCTAAGGGGACATATAATTTCTTATTCGTTTTTCAATGTAGCAGTCTGTTTAATTAAGCATCTGGGATTTGAATTATTAAATAACAGAACAGATTCAGCCTACTTTTCTTTAAGTAAAGATCTCCAGTAACTTATTTTTATTCCTTGAATTTTTCAATTATGAGCTACATAAACTCTTTGAACCTCAGGAGATCAACTTACTGGATCCAGATGGGCAGAGAAATACAACTCTTATTCTAAGGTCTCCTGAGCACAGCAAGTCACTCCCTGTTGTTTACATACCAGCCTCAGAAGAATATGGAAATAAATGTTAGGTTGTCGAAGCAAAACAGAAAATTGTGTTTTCAGGCGTATCCTGTATTGAAGCATCTGTTTGGTTTTGTGCAGTGTAAGAATAAATCCTTTTGCTGCATGGAACACTGGGAACAGTTCTCTGTTGTGGAAGTTTTGGGGTAAAAAAAAAAAAAGAAGAAAAATAACAGTAGTTGCAGTTTCATGGGCTTGCAAAGAGGTGGATGGGTCTAGCTGAGAGGTATGAAGGAACAAAGACAAGTTGTCTTAAGCCAAAATGATGAAGGGTTTCTGAACTCAGGAGGTGGACAGAGGTCTGCCACCTTCAAGGTAGTGAATGAGGAGCTGGGGAAGGAGGTGAGGAAGTGCCTGCTAGTGTACATGGTGGGGCAAGACATGCAGGCAGACCTGGGCAAGCTGTCCTTATGTGTAGCAGGAGGTGAGTGACTTGCTGACGAAGCTGCTTGGACCCATAAGCTCCTGAAAAGCCTCTCAACCTCAGGAGTGCTCCAGCTCCCCAAACCCTCCTGACCCCAGGCTGATGTGCTCTCACTCCTGTTTGAGTCTGATGCACTTCAAAAGCCTAGTTGAGCAGAGGGGTGGGTGGACCTGGTGGGTGGTGCTGATGACCCAAAATATCATTTCCCCTTCCTAGGTTGGGCGTATACCAAACTTGTGTCTCTCTGTGGTGAAGGAATATGAACCAAAAGTGCTGAGAGATGCAGTGGTTAAATTGAAACATGCCGTGGCAAGATGAAAGTAATCTTGTCCCTTACCAGCCCTTAGTGCTTTGGGTTTTGTTTTTTTTTCTTCCAAGTCACTTCAATCCATACTGTCTATGTGTTTTTAATAGATTTTCATATGCAGAAATGTGCCAAGACACCATCAGGGTAAAACCTCCCATGTTGTGTTATAGCTCACAAGGCCAAGATAAAACCAGGATATCTACAGTTGCCATCCATTCAAATTTTACTTTTTGTGATCTCCATAAATGTACTGAAACACATGTAAAAGGCCCTTACATGGAGTGAATGTCCCTTAAGGAGAACCCAGTGCTTCAAAGAAGGGCCATATCCAAATTTCTTGCTCTTTGTGTGAGTCTGGTATGTAAAATGTGATGCAAATGAAAGATTTACCTGAGTTGCCAAGACTAAGGCTAACATCTCTGCTAGGAGTTTAAAGATAATGGCACTACATAGGCATAGGAATGGTATGCAAGTTCTACTGTAATGTCAGAGCAACACACCACTGCATCCCACTCTTTTTGAGAAAAGAGCTTGATGCCTGAACTCTGTTGTGACTTTGCAGCAGGATAACTCTGCTTCACAGCTGTGCGGTCAATGGAAATTCAGAACGGATCTTCCTGGGCTCAGATGGCGGAGTCTAAACATTTCTACTAAATCCTCAGCCAAGGTCTGTAGGGGAGTGAAATTCGGGACAATCTCAACTAGGAATCCTGTTCAAACAGAGGCTACAGTAATCTCAACTAGGAATCCTGTTCAAACAGAGGCTACAGTAATTGAACCAAAGCACTGCTCTGAAAGAGCTAATGAAGGGCCAGGGATCCTTCTTTTAAAGTAGGTCTTGATTTGACCTCAGTAGTCTAGATGCAAGAAACTTTGTCCAGTTACTTTGGTTTGTTCAGTTTGTGCATGGTCCTACCTGTGAAATGATTCTTGCCAGTGCCCATAGAAGTCCTGTACACTTGTGGGAGCCATTGCTCTGTAGCACTGTAGGTATAACTGCACATAGTATCACTCACATTTAAGGAAAAGTGAGTATGTCCAGCCCCAGCAAGCGATGAGCAATGTGGTGATATCAGTGTCTAACCAATGTTTTATCCTCTTATCCTTTCAAAAGTCCTCATCTGCCCCTTTGCCAAGACTGAGTGGCGCATTTGTCTTTGTTGCTGCAGGGAGGGAGGTCCTGGGTGGGTCAGTTGTAGCCCAGCACATGTTGCCATCCTTCTTGGACAGCATTCCCTTGGGGAATTTGACTTGCACAGTTTCTGGAAATCTGTTAGTGCCATCCAAATGATTAGACAGAAGGCACCATCTTTGGTGTGGGAAACTGGGAGGCTGAGTAGCTTGAAGGCTGACTTCTGAAATTAGTAAAACTCCCATGTGAATGCTAGAACCAGTTTATAAGGTAAAAGCAGAAGATGTTACTGTTTGGTGTGTGTGAAAGGTGCTTTGTGGCAATGGCAGCAGAGAGTGTGCTTCTGCCTTTTCCCTTAAGCACAGAGAAAATTTGCTGTTGCTTTTTTTTCTGTTTTTTTTTTCCCTCTCTTTTTCCCAATTCCCAATTTATTTTTGAGGGGGGTTATCTTTCCTGAAGTTGTGAGTAAATTTCTGATCTGATTGCACAGAAGTAGTGGTAGTTGGAGCCCTGCTGTTGCCTCGTTCATCAGAGGTGCTTCAGAAAATCACAAAACACTTTTGAGGTCTAATTTCCCATAGCATGCTAATCCAGTGAAGTGCTGTAGACTCACTTGCTGGCACTGTTTAGATCTGTAATGCAGCACCACCTGCCAAACCACAGGGCATAATGTAAGTGTTAATGAATGTACATATATACCCTCCTACGCAGCTGCAAGTTGAATGGCTTGAAAGTTGAGGCAGGGGGTTTAAACTGAACATAGAAGGAACCAGGCTTAGGGTATCTCGATGCAAGTCTGTGCTGAAACTAGGGAATGAAGGGTGGCTACAAGGGTCTAAAGTTGGGTTGGCTGACCTAAAGGGTGCTTTCAAAGATGTGTTAGTTTTCAGCTTCTGCTCTCTGGTATAAATTATCATCCACTTGTGACACCTGAGGATAAACTTGAGCATTCAACAGCAAGTACAGATACTGAGCAGTACTGGGTAGAACCCTGGTACTTATTTGCCAAAGGGATATCCTCATGGGATGCTTCTCTCCAGTGCTGACAGGGTAAATGATAGGAGGAAGGACTAGCGTCATGCATGGGTAAATTCTGTTCCTCAAGAGTGGTTTGGCCAGTTGCCTGCTGGTCTGAGTGTCAAGGTATTGGCAGGGCTTGCCCAGGTTGGCAGGGAGCAGGAGGAGGACAGCAGGGAGGGAACCAAGAGCTGAGGAGATTGCCAGAGAGAAGGGCTGGGAAGAGGCACAGGGGCAGGTCTGGCACGTGTCTGGGACGCTGGTGGAGTTACCCACTGCGGCTTTGGGAAGTTGAGCATCGCCATGTGCAGGGCAGAGGAGGTGGCTGCACAGCCCTCCCCCTGACTCCTGCTCCTCACTTTCATACCCAGGCCTAAGCTCTGCCCACCCTCCTCTTTCAGACAAGCCCACTGGATGTGCCAAGCACAAGTCACCTCCCCAAAACATTGTACATAAATAAGACACTCATGCTTTTGGCAGGCACTGTAACAAGCCTGGAAAAAATTATTGTTATGGTCCTGGGCCAGTGATGAGATTTTGTAGTCTTCCAAGTGACAGAGTAATGACATGGACCCAGGAAACGCCTGGAAAATAGCCTTTTGTGAGGTTCTGGGAGTTACAGTCACTAAATTCTACTTAAAATCTGCCAAGTGCCTATTGGGGTAAACCTGAGAGATGGTGTTTATGTGAACCTGGGAGATGGCTCACCTTCGTCTTCTCAAGTCCCTGCTGGTGAAGATCTAATAAAATTCTAGTGTCACAGTCTACCATGCTCTCTGCTCTTCCATATAATCAGTATTAAATGGGGTTTAGGGAGCCAGGAGGACTGTCCTTGACCTGCCCTGGGGGGTAAAAGTGTTGCAGAAACACTTGTGTTGCCCCATAGCACACATGTAATTCCAGGCAACACTGAGGTGCAGAAAGGGAAGGAGTGATCTGTGTGTTTTTCCATAGGATATGGACAGCAATAGGCTTTTTGCCTAGAGAAGACATAGTCCTGAGTCAAGTTTTGGAGAAGGTCTGCAGTAAGGCACAAGGTTTGGAAATAGCCTGGAGATCCCCACTCTTCTCTCCTTTCTCTATCTGCCTCAAAAGAGAGAGTATCAGCCTTGGACTTCATAGGTTTCACCTATCCCCCTGTGAAAATGCTCCTACCAGAGACCTTTGAAGCCTTCAGCTCTTTACATCTGCCTGAAGCGGTGCAAAGTGTGTTTGCCCGAGGGAAAGGAGTCTTTAAAAAGCCATTTACATCCCAAAAGACAGCAAGTAGCAACACTGGAGATGTAAAAATCATTACATACCAAATTGAGCCTGACTAGAAGGCAAATTTAGAGCCAAATACCTTGACTGATTTGCAGGAGGGTGACTGGAGTGAGATGGCCTTATAACCTTTCCATCCATAAACTATCTCCAAAGCATCCATAGGTGTCATGAAGTCTATGCCAGCCTGCCCTGTGCATGACTTGATGTTCATAAGACTACAGCCCAATGAGCCAACAAGGAGAGAGGTGGAGGGGTGGGTGCTCAGTGCAGTTAGGATGCTATTGAGCATCCTAAGGGGAAGGCAGGATGGAGCTGTGAGGATAGTCTATGTTGGGCAGTTCTCAGCGTGGACCACTTCTGCCTGCACTAGACAATGCTGGCCAAGGCCAGGAGGACTGTGCCATGCACATTTGTCTGTGCCACCAGCAGCAGGGCCACATGCAGGTAGCAGAGAATTTGGCTGCTGAGAGTGGCCACAGCACTGGGCTATTGCTTCAGAAACCTTGCTGAGGAGTATTAAGAGCAGCAAAATCACCAGGGGCAGTGGATTTGGGGTCTTTTCATTGGTGTGTCAGCAGGCTGGGATGTGTAGGAGGGAAGCTGCCCATTTCCAGGGATTGTGTGAGCAGGAAGGGCAGCTATTGGAATTTGAAGCCACTTCCTCCATTGTAAATTTGTTCTTGCCGTGTTATCTCTGGCTGGGCAGGGCAGGGGAACATCTTGGCTATCTGATTTTTTTGCTACAATATGTTTAGGTCAGCTTCATTGGTTCCATGATAACATAGGAGAGGCATTCTTGGCCACACAAGCAAAGAATTTTTAAGAGTAGTACAGGAATCTGTCATCCCCTGATGTCTCCCAAGAGCTTTGGAAATAAATGAGTAGGGAAAGGGATAGTGGATTTAAACACAAAAAGTTGTGGGAGTAAAAGTAGCTGAGCCATCTGCTTCCTCAGGCCTCAGTTCTGTGCAGGGATGCCTTCATTTCATGTCTTGGCAAGGGGCTTGGATCAGCCTCCAGTGGACACTCCTAAACTGACAACCATACAATTTTAAAAAATCAAAATCTGAAAGATGCAAGAATGGATCTCATGTAGCTGCTTTGTCATCACGTATCTGGATTCTCCTACAAAACTGATAATGGCAGTGCTGTAACTCTACAGATGACCTGAATCTTGTGTTTAAAAAAATAGTAATAATCTGGCTTCTGCCTCTGACTGTTGGCTTGTCAGAGGGACAGGAATCTTCTTACGTATTCTGAAAAGGACACTGCATCACCAAGAGAAGCAGACTGAAGATTAATGGAGTTGTTGTGGAAGGTGGAGGAGGAGGGAAGCAGAATATGTTTCGGATGGCATCTGTCAGTATGATTGACTCATGCTGTGCTGCTTTTACAGATCAGGACACAAACAAGTACATGCTTCCAAGCAGGTAGGAGCGAGCCCCCAGCCCAGCCTGGCCATGGGAAAGCTGCTGCTGAGTGCTACAGAAAGGACTCCTCCTTAGCACTCAAGGATTCGCAGTGGGTGGAGACAGGGGGCCACCTACCACCTAAGCTATTTCTATTTGTTCTGACTATAATTCCATGTTTCCTAAAATAACTACCAAGTGTTCATCAGGCAGCTACTGCCTTGAGCTGCCTTTTGTGTGATTCTCAAGTGCTTCATTAATCCCCTGGTGTGTTTTCTCTATCTTACAGTGAATCTGAGGAGCATCTGTGTGGTGGGGGAGGCAATACAGTCTTGGGTTGAAAAGGAGAAAAGGTCTGACAGACACAGGAAGCCAGTGAGGAGTACAGGGAGTGCAGCTCTCAGAGTAGAGCATCTTTTTGCTTTGATGGAGAAGTCACAAAGCCAATTTCAGGACCCACACTACATCTCCCAAAATCAAAACCCAGTTCATTGCAGCTCTTGCTGGGCTGAGGATTTTATTTTTAAACAACAGTTCGTTTATTACTTCTTTTTTTTCTCCCATTTAGTAGCAGTTTGATAGTGCTTTGATCACTGCTGTAAAAGGAAATGTCTGTACTTTCCTGTGCAGGACTTGTCAGGTGCTGGGCTCCATCAGATCTCCTAGAAGCTGGTGGGTCTTGAGAACACTCACCTGGCAGGTTGCTCATTAGAAAATCTCAGAGAACTGGTATTTCACTTGGAATTTGAACAACTTAATGCCACAACTACAAAGGGCATCAGGCTCTGGCTTTTCACTTGACAGCCCTATTCCATGCTGACTTACCACTGAAGATTTGCTTGCAGTCCAGCTTTTACTCAGTGTAGCCTTTTTGAGGCATTGACTGGGCAGGGAATCTGGCAGGCTGGAGGAAATACGGCTAAGAGTTAATCATTTTTAATAATAATTGGTAATGGCTGTTCATATACCTATGAGTCCTTTGGCTCTCAAAAGTTTGGGGCACAGTCATGGCTGCTTGAGGGATAAATTCTTGACATTCATTCATTCATGATCAGTATGACTCAAGGGAGGTGTCCGCCTCCTGAAAAGGTATGTCCCATGTTTCAAGGATTCTCATTAGTTCCCAGTCCAAGGGATTGCCTGCAACACATAAAGCTGAACTATTTTGGTACCTGGCGAGCTTCACTGGGTGTGTCATGGTGGTTGTGTGGCTGCAGCCAGCAGTCTGCAAGAGGAACAGAGAGGGAAGTGTTCAGACCTTGCAGAGTTTCAACCCTGGAGGCACTGCATAGAACTTCTAATGCTTGCAAAGTGCTTGGGTAAAAGGGCGTAATCAAGTGAGCTGTGGCTAGAGGAAGAGTTATTAATTGCAACTGTAGGAGTAGTTGGCAGCCTCAGTGACTGATAGTCTTCCTCAGCCTCAGGTGAGGTTGGTGTCTTCAGGTATGCAGAGTTCTGGAAGGCCATATGTGAAGAGCTATCTATGGACCAACACAAGCCAGTGATAGAAAATTTCCCCTTGGTTATGGACTGATGGAATTTGTTAGCATACACATATATGCCTGAGTACATGCTAACTTTTAGCCTATTGCTATAGCAGCTGTAAGCTCCCTAAAGCTGTCCATTTTGGAGAGCTGCAGAAAAGGAGGAGGGAGCTGATGGTTCCCACAGAGACCCTGCTGCAGCTTTTTCTTATGGTTTCATAACACAATTAAGCAATTTATGTCACGTGTTGCCATGGAGACAGTAAATCACTGCCATGCTGGGCTTCTCTGTCAGGGAACCAGTGTCTTTAATTGCACTTAACCTCTTCTGCAAATCCAGGGCTTGGTTCTGAGCTCATTTACCTGCTGTAATGGCTTTGCCCGGGGAGCTTTGCCTCCAGGAGAGCAGAGCTGGATCCAGGGATGAGGGTGATTGCACATCAAATATCAGTTTTATTATTGTCATATGGGGCCACACCTCTGCTGAGATGAACAAAAATTATGATGATTTACACAAGCCAGGATCTGTTCCACTCACATTCGTGACAAGTTTTGCAGCAAGGATGGAGTTTAGATGCACTACCTACATGTTGTGGTGACCTGTTGGGGTTTGGTAGTCCAGCTGCACTAAGAAAGCTAAGTTTCTACATCTCTGCTGGTTTTTATATTACTTCTCTACTCCAAGGGGATAGTTCAGCTGTTGTACTCCATCCCCGTGTCCAGACAGGTGAATAGGGTTTTGTGCAGTTTATTCTGCCTCCATAAAAAATGCAGAAGAAGCTCAGCCTCAGTGATACTCTTAGGTCAGCATTTCTCTTTTTCCTTGCCATCTACTCTAGAAGTAGCTGCATTTCTGACTGTCTCAGCATTACTGGCTTGTGCTGTCACGACACAGATCTTGCCAGTGTGCCTGAACATGATGGTAATAATCAGCCTCCTTCCAGTGACTTAACCAGAGCCCTGACTACATTTCTCTGCATAGGATATGGATCCTTCTCTTGGCTCTTTCGAAATAAACTACTATATAAATTGTAAGATGGTTATCATCAGAGTTTATTAGTGTATTACCACATGCTCCTTTGTATTCAGACAATAGATAAAAACGACTGTGCTTCATTTTTCTCAGTCATATCTACAGCAAACACGCTTATTCTTGCTCCAATCTGAGGAGGACTATGTTTGTATTCTTGCCAAAAACACATGAAAATCAGCCCAAGTCTTGTGCACTTGCCTGTAGTGACACGACAAGCCAGTGTAGAAGCTCAGCACACCTTTGTGAGTGTTTAATGTTTTCCAGTTGTTTTTAGGATTGATTATTGACTGGTTTAGATTATAACCTTGTCGAGCCATGAGATGTCTTCTTGGTTTGGTTATCAGGGCAGGCAGAAGTGTAGAGGAATAGAAGTAGCTGGCTTTCAAAGGGTTTGCATGACATACCTGCATGTTGGGAACATGAGACCTGCCATCTTCGCAGAAGGAGTGTTTCTGTGAGCAGTAGAAACAGCCCTGCAGAAGCATCTGAACTTGCTGCCTTTCAACATTCAATAGAAACTTTCATCTGTTCATGCTAGCATCACCTAAACTATGGGGGGGTTATGCTCAACAACTCACTCTACAGTTTTGGACTTTTTTTTTTTTTTTTTCCCTTTTAAATCAGTGTTTGTTTCAGTTCAGTTCTTGCTGTTCTCCCATACTCAGTCTGGTATCTTAGAAGTACAGTATGACCAAACATCTGGAAATGATGGGAAGCAAGTGTCCCGATTCAACCCATAAGCGTGTTGGGCAGCGTCACAGTTTGTACAATGGGCTAAATGTTAGCCTAGTACTTTGAGGAGCATTTCATGCAAGATAAGCTGGAGGCTTCTTAGGACTGAGTTAAAGGGGCTTGTACAAAATGTCTATGACATATCATGCTTGTCTGCCAAGCAGTAGCTTGTGGTTTTGTGATGAGGTCAAAACTTGTGCACAATTGTAGTATGGTTTTCACATCCGCAGCCTGTCCCCCACCATGTCAGTAACAATCAGTCTTTCATATCGTCCGGCTGGAGCTGCTCCTCTGTGTAAAGAAGGATGGGGTGAAATCTAGGCCACAGGCAAAACAAAAAATTGTCATCAAATGTGTTGAGAGAGGCAGGGTTTTAGCCCGAGTCTGTGTCTAGAGAGCCTGTGAGAATGATCTGACCTGAGTGGGATTATGCTGAAGGAAAATTTGGTTTTCCAAGCAAGAATGAGAAATTTAGTTGAAATTTCAGTGTAGGCTTCTCTGCAGCCAAGCTTGTTGATGTGTGTTACTGTAATACAAGAAAGTTGCTTAATCTCCCAAAAATCAGGGTAAGAAACTTTTCCTTGGAATTATGATGAGGAACTGCAGTAAGTCTGAGAGCTCATCTGGTGCTTGGTCTCCTTCTCCCCATCCAGCAGCTGTTGCTTATAGTGGAAATTCTTGCTGTTCTCAAGAGTTTCTCCAAAGATAGTTCAGAAACAAGCAGACTTGATCATGTTTCTTCTTGTTCTGAAGTTTTTGAGTTGTCTCAACTTGTACAAAAGGCCTTTGCAGTTCTTAGAAGCCCCAGCGATTTCACCTCTGTGATGACCCCTTTTCCCTATTATGGGGTTTTAATTTTTGAGGAGAAACTAAGACAGTTCCTATTCATTTGGTTGTAGGAGAAATATCAGATGCATGATCTTAATTAGTGGTCAAGGCATTTAACCTGCACGCCGTGTAATTACGCATACAGTAAGTTATTCCTGTATTTGCAGAAGTTTCTCGTCTGCAACCTGTACCTTATCATACATATTGTGGTGCTGGGGGGGGATAGAGTAGGGGACATTCAATTTAAAAAAATGAAGGTTTTTCTCTTTTGGCATTGAGTTGTGACTATGGGTGGGAATGTAACTCGCAGTTATGTCCTGATGGCACCAGTGCAGTGATGAGAGGTGAGAAGTGACGAGGAAGCCATGTTCTCATCCTTGAAGACAGAAAAAGCATACAGTGAATCACGCAAGTTTCATCGTCTTGATACTGTCTTTGGGCACTTCTGTGATTTGAATGGTGGTCTTACAGCATGCCTTATGGTTTTGGAGGTTATATTTCAGATTATGGCTCAAACTCCACAGCCTGCTTTGGCCTGAGGATTTTTTTTTTTCCCCATATGGAAAACTCAAGTGTGAATACTCACAACTGGTTTTATTTTGTCTCCTTTTGTGCACTTGCCTACATGTGTGGGAAGGTGTATTTGTAGTGGGGAGCAAAAGCTGGTTAGCAAAGCTGTGAAGTGACTGGGAGACCTGCAAGCCAGTGCCTTTATGGTTCAATAATTTGGATTAAAGTGAAACAGTGGTTTAGAATAAAGGAACTTGAACATAAACTTCGAAGTCCAATATATTCTTCAGTATGAAATCAGACTGGTATGGGGTTATGCTCTTGTCTCTTTGAAAAATGGTCCAAGTTGGCTTTGGACCTCTTGTAAAAAAAGAGTCAAACTGTTTTGTTTGGAAAATATAAAAATGAAAGAATTTGGAGGGGGGGGAGGAGAGGGGTGAGCCCAAATCTATAGGCTGAAATAAAATTATCTTAGTTGGTGTCTCAGCTTGCACTTTGCATGCAGCAGCCCTGCAGTCTCAGCTCCTAAGCATTATCTGGGCCAGCTGTAGCCCTGAGCGCATCAGCCTTGATCAGTGGTTTCTAAGAATGAAAAATTTAAAGTCCTCTTCTTAATGAAGAAAGATCCCTGCAGTTACTGGGAAAGCCTCTAAAAACTTGGGGGTGGGGGGTGTGGTAGGGATACAGACTGGGTTGTCAACAATTTATGGAGGTTCCTGCAAAGCAAGCATTCCAAAACTGGGTCCTCTTCCCCCCTCAGCACTGATTCCAGCCAAAGCCTTCAGCCTGAAGGTCATGAACGACACCAAAATGGATGGGAGCAGGTGTCTGCAGAAAGTGTCACCACAGCTGCTCCCACACTATATGGCTTGTGTCACGAAAACCAGTACTAAGGAAGGAAGTCAACTGCCCTTTCTTGAACCTTATTATTAGAGTGTTTGGGTTGGGTTTAACTTAACTTTGTTTTTTCTGTCCAAAAAACCTCTGCAAAAAATGCCGTGATCATTCAGATTTGGGAGGCTACCACCTATTGCCCATGTGATCTGAGTGAACAGAACTGTTGCCCGTGTGCAACAGAAGGGTGGAGGGCACTGCCTTCTGCAGCATATGTACAGAACCTCTCACCTGGCTGCTTCTTAAATAAGTGGTTGCTGCTGTTGAGTGTTGAAATAGGCCAGTCAGCAATGGCTGCCTCTTACCCTTTTTCCACACAAATGTGCCATTTCCCACTTGCAGCCAGTGATTTATTTTCTTCTTTCTTTTAAGAGTCAGTTCCTTCACAACTCACCCAAAGATGAGGGGAGTGGTGTGACCACACTGCAGGGGAAGCTGCTCTCCTGGTTCTCTGGGCTGTGTCATATCCACAGAAACCAGCCTTCCTGCCACAGCAGAGCTAAGATTTGGTTTTGTTTGTTGATTGGTTGTTGTTTTTTTTTAAAACAACAAAATGAAAACCACCTGTTGTTCCTGGCCTGCTGCCTCCTTGTTTTTATTTCTCAAACTTTAAAATGTGGGAGAAGAAAGCAGCTAAGTGCATTTTTTGTCTGTCAGCAAAGCCAGGACTGGACCTTTAACTCCAGCTTCATCCATCACTGCTTATTCTGCCTGCATATCTGGCCCCAGGATTTAACACACTATTTAATATTTGCTGTGCCTTGGACTAAGCAGTGAAGAATAACACAGCTCTGACTTATTGGTGAGATTTGATCACTAGTGACTAGAAATCTGGAGTTTGACAGCTATGCTGAGCCAGGGTGATTTTTGTCATGGCCATGTGGGCCCAGCCACTATAGAAAAGGTACTTAGATGATAAAATTTTGCACACACATTTGGTGACAATTAGCGATTCTTGTAGATGAGGCAGGAGTAAACAAGCCACAGTGGTGAGGTTGTCTGCACTTCTAAGTGATGAGTCTAAGTTGCAGTAGAGTTGTTGGGGAGGGTAGACATAGCTGCTCCTGTCCAAAAGGAATTTGGTTGTTGGTGCTGACTTCATCCTCACTTCTTAGCCTTGTGTAGTGCTGTCCTCTTTTCATTGCTGATGAGTAATCAGAGATGATCTCTTTCTCCAGCAGGTTTATCACACTGGAAGCATGGCTACAAGTGCTGTTCCCAGTGAAAATCTCCCTACATACAAGCTGGTGGTGGTTGGAGACGGTGGTGTGGGGAAGAGTGCTCTCACTATTCAGTTTTTCCAGAAGATTTTTGTGCCAGACTATGACCCAACTATTGAAGACTCCTATCTGAAGCACACAGAAATAGATGGGCAGTGGGCAATTCTTGATGGTAAGCAAGCTACTCAGCTGGTCTGCTGTCACTTCTAGCTGAGCCTAAGTGCAAACAGACCTCAATACCTCCCACAAGATGTTGTCCCCTTGTGTCCCTCCTACTCCACTGTGGGCTGCCAGGAGCTTTTGTGCAGGCTGGCTTGTGAACTGAGGCACGTGGCCTGCAGCTGATCTCAGCAAAGCTTCTGCTTCCAGTTGCATTGGTTCCAGTTCTGCAGGAGAGTAAAAAAACTATACATCATCACAGACATTTGGAGTAGGCTTCTACAAGGGGTGAGTTATAGCACTGTGACGTGGTTATTGCTAATCATACTTCACTGTGATTAGGCTTATCCCCTGGGAAATAACAGCGAGTGGGTAACTGAATGAGGGTTATAACCAGAAGGAGCATTTAATCAAAACTTTCATCCACTGATAGTGAAGAATTGTAACACTTCTTAATTCCCATCATTCAGGCATGGTATTTGCCTATCTAGTTACCTGTTTCATTTAAATATGGGTAGAGTACCAGCCTGGAGAGCTGCTGTAAGCAAGATCTTTCAGTTCTTTGGAGAAAATCTGCTTTTAAAAAACAAACAAGCAAACAAAGACACAAAACAAACCAAAAACCCTGAAACAACTCCCCCCCCTACCCCCCCCCCAAAAAAGGCACACCAAAAAAAACCCCAGAAAACAAAACAAAACCAAAAAACCCCACATACAAACAAAACCAAACTAAAAAACTCAAACCCAACAAATCAAAAAAAAACCACCACAAATTAAAAAAAGAAAAAAAAAACCATACCAAACCCACAAATTAAAAAACCAAAACAAACACCAAAATACTTGATTCTATAGGTGAGGAAAAAGCCCCTAATGCTGCAACTAATTAATTTGTGCTGCAAGAGACAGGCTGACCACAGCCATAATGGGAACCTTAGCGTTAAATGTTCTAAGTTTTTCTTTTGGTTTAGACAATACTTAGGTAGTGCAGCAAAATAGAAACAAATTTTGTTTCACTTACACAACTGGGGTGTGTTGTGAAGACCATAAGCTTGGTCTGGAAATTTGAAATCTTAGTTGTACACTTAAGGATTTATCAGGTACAACTGAGTGAGTACAAATGGCCCCACGGTCCTTAAAAAACAGCCTCCACTCAGTATTTTAAAGCAAAACAAACCAAAATAACTTAATCTGGCTAACATTTTTTCATTTAAATGTGATAGTAGCTGATAACTGATACAGGGGAATGTTTGTGAAATCGATGCCCAGTGTCTCTTTCTTGTCATCTGCATCAGAGATACCTGCTTTCAATTAACCACCACATAATGTGTCTGTGCACCCTTATTCTTAAAATGCCAGTGTTAAGGAAAATCCAGTTGTGCTGTAAGTGAAATTCATGTTTTCTTCTTCAGTCCAGAATCCAGCCCTCTAAAACGAGCAACCTTTATCTTCACCAGTATGCCTCATGTTCTGATAGAACACTACCAGCTGCTGTACATGTTGATGTTGGCTGAAACAGCCTGGTTTTGTAAATTATTGGAAAGTAGAAAGGGTATCTTTCACTGAATATTTGGAATTTTGGTTTAGTGAAAAAACAAACAAACAAACAAATCCCAAACAAAACAACCCTGACCTAGAGGGAGTTGGGGAAAGAGAATGTTTTCCAAGAAGCAGAAACTTAACCCTTTGTTTTACTAAAAAAATACCAAAACTTCTCTTTTGCTCAGATGGAGTTTAGTGACTCTGTTCAAGCTGAACTGAATTCAGCTGTGGCTTTGAATGGCATGTTGGGAATCCCTGATTTTCAGAGGTCATGTGCCCACAGATAACTTGCAGCCACAGAAGTGAAACTGTAGCTGCTGCTTCTCTTCCTACCACATGAGATTTTGAACAATTGGAATTCTGGAACAAAAGCAATATTCTTGCTTGGAAAAGCACGTGAGCCTTTACCATCTACCTGGTAAAAACAGGGCAGGAATACTATCACATGTGGTTTCTGCCACACCTTTCTGTCACAGGATTAGTTAGGATCTAGGTCATTCTTGGAGATTACCGTATACTTGGGACAACTGCTCTTGTGGTTGCACATGGTTACATGAATCATTTCTGGTATAAAATTAGGGGCAGACATGATAGGAAGGGTGAAGATGCATCACGATGAATTCCAGAATTTCCAGCTGTTGTTTGGCCAAATACTTTACAAGTTGATGTTTCTTGCAGTGCTTCATGGGAAGAAGAAAGTGCCTGCCCCCAAAAATAGGATCTGGAGTTAGGTGATGAGACTACCAAGTAAAGATTTACTGTGAGGGACTCTATAAGCTTCTAAGTTTGCAGAAATTGTTTTAGTTTTTGGTGGGGTTTTTTGTTGTGGTTTTGTTTTGTTTGTCTAAAGCCATGTCCCTTGGCATCCAATAAATTAATTAAAACCAAAACAAAACAAACACACAACCTACTCTCTTCCTGGCTGTTGCCTGAGCAGTTCTGTACAAAGTATCTCTAGCATTTGGTATTTGTACCAGCATTATGTTGTAAAAAGTCTTTGAGCTAGCCAGCTTGCATAAAGAATTTGGCTTCCCTCCATGAAGACCTCCACCCACATTTATTCAATAGCCCTAACTGGCAGCATGGTGAAATGTTTGACTTGCATTTTTTCCCTTTGCTGAAATCCTTCACTGAAAGTAGACTTAAATGGAACAGGTTTTTATTTCAGATTTTAAGCCTTGGAGCCAAACCCATGTTCAAACTCTTCTTTTACATATTTGCTGTCTGGCTTGAGCATGTCTCGTCAAAGAAGAGTCTATGACAGTTCCCTGCCTCCCAGAAGACTACAGAATCTGTGCTTGGTGTGTTCAAGTCCAACACTACACAAAAACACTTCATTGTTAGCTTTCCTCCAACCTCTAAGACTATTGAAGCAGTGTTTGTAGGACAGGTGTCATGGAGTGGAACAGGGCACTTAACCTGCATCAAGGATGCAGAGGCAATTTGTGGCTAGCACATTTTTTTCAGGTGCTGCCACCCCGAAGATGCTTTTAAATCAGCTTCCCATTTTCTCTGCATATTTTATCTTCATTTGTTCCCTGTTCATGCTGAAATCAACATTGCTGATGTGCTTGGTTAAATGCATGCACATGCAGGTGCTGTATAGACACATCAGGTCAGAATTAAGTGGAGGCTAGGGTTAATCCACTTTGATTAACTGTTGCTCCAACTGAGTTGCTGTCATTGATTTTGTATGCTTCTTGTGTGCAGGCTAACTTAGTAATTGGCAAAAGATTTCTTTTGCTGTGGCTACAAAATGCCAGTCTGGAATTATTAATCTGGGCATGAAGCCAAAAGGGAAATCCCTTAATATGGCAAAAATTCCCAGTGTTTCAAAATTCCTTATGGCTCATAAACCACACAGATAAAAAAGGTGACAATGAAGAGGAGAGGAAGAGCTACAAGTCCATGGCTTGAGCGTGTTGATGAATTGGACTAAACTCTTAGCAGTCAGTAGCACTGTGCCAATTGGTACCAGCAAAGCAAGGAGTTGTGCCTGTGGCTTGGGTGAAAGGAAGCAGTGCTCTCTTGCCCTGGTATGACTTAGATGAGTCTTGTTGCCTAGATGTTGTCTTCCTAGTCCTGAACTTCAGTTTTCCATTTCGTTTCTCTTCCATCCAAGTGCCCTTCTCAATCCCCAGGTACCCTTCTCAATCCCTGGGTGCCCCTGCATTGGCCTAGACCTGCAGAGGAGGTGTCCACCCCAATGGACTAACACCAAGAACCATTCCTTTCCCTGGGCGCTCTCTCTGTCCTTTCCACTCATGTCTCCCATGCATCCTTTTTTGGCTAGGGTTTTGCTGCTAGTCATCTCAGGACAGGCTGTCTGCTTTCCTCCTCAGGAAGCTTGGGAACAGTTCAGCCAGGAGGCCAGAGGGAGATCAAAGGTCACTTCAGACTTGGAGGAAAAATGATTGATTGAAAACTTTCTCTCTTTTTTTTTTTTTTCTATTTAAACTTTAGGTAGTGTCATTGAAATAATTAATATTCAAATTAAGCTTGTACTTTCTTTTATTTGTGTACAGTATTTCCCCCCCTTAATTACTCGAATTTTGCAACCTTGAAAGAGCTTTTTTTGTCTTGAGTTGTGGGGATTTTTTTTCCTGCTAGGAAAATTTTGATGTTGCAACATGGAAAACACAAGGCATTGAATACTTGCCCTTTGTCAGAGAAAGAACTCCTTTAAGAGCCTGTATCTTTATTCTGTTTATTGATGTGATTCAGCCTTTCTTCTGAAGGCCCCTCTCCATAAGAAGAGGGCAAGAATTCCAGTACTCAGGTTTTCCGTGTTATAACATCTGTATATTTAGAGTACAGAAGAAGGGCTCATAAAAGCCCCAGTGTTTCACCATCACATGCTTTTCCCCAAGGAAAGCTCTTATGTTGGGGACAGTGTGGCTCTGTCTGGAAAGACCAAAAGCATCACACTGACCAAGTGAAGCATCTGCCTTGCCTTGTGCACAGCATGGCCACCTCATACCTCTTCGGCATTGTCTGCTACAGAGATATTGCCACATGAAATACTTGAAAACACTGAGTGCTTCTATTTTGGACCACAAATTCCTGTGTATACATGGGCTCCTGTGTCTGCTCAGAAGTGCTCTCTAAGGAGCCACACTCTTGCCTAACCCATCAAGATTCACAGGAAAATGGTGTGGAGAGCTCTATGGGAGCAGGATTCAATTAGCAAGGAGTTCATCACAACAGCTGGGGTCACATCCACTGGAAAGCAGAAAAGACCATCTCTTCCCTCAGCAACCTCTTACTGGCAAAGCAGGAGAACTTCCTGCTGGGCTCTTACAGCCTAATTGCTCTCAGCTTAGTCTCCAGCTGATTTGTATGATAGCTCTGTAAAAAAAGGCTTTGCCCTCTTTGAATGCCTGTTCCTAGTCAGATATAGTCCTTGGCTTTTCTCTCCTCAGTCTTTACCCAAACACGTTTGTTGATGCTCCTCCTTGCTGCTTCTTCGGCTGAGTTTGTAGGAACTTTTCACCAAGTTTGCTGTTGGAAATCCCTGGCCATGTGCTGCACAGCCTATCAATCTGAGTTCAGCTTTCGGAAGAATGAGGCAGGGGAAACTCACTGTGCTTTAGTCCAGCCTTGTCTCCACATTGGCTTTTATGTACTGCCAGTGGGGCAACTTCCACTAAGAGGCAATTGCTGGCTTAAAGTGTACCAGGGGTAAGAGAGTTCACAGTTCTTTTCTGAGCATGACTATTTCTATAGCTTCTGGTATGTCATCAGGAATTTTAAAGGTGAATGATGGCTAACTGCTTAAATCTCCTCACATGTTTGGGAAGCCAGTGAAATCGCCTTGCCAGTTTCACCTTCCAAAGATTTCTTTTTGCTGCTTTCCCTTTTCTCAGTTTGAGAGTTCTCTTGAAGCTTCTGTGCCACAAGATTACACCAGAAGCAAAGCTACTTCCATGTGGCCCTTTTTTTGGTGTTGATGCTTTCCAGGATGTGGTCCTATCCTGCCTATGAGGGATTCAGATTGCACTCTCCCCTCTGCTTCGTTACAATACTGAAGTGTTAGGATGGGGAGGTTGTCTTCATGAAGAGCATATTTAAACTTAAAACAAGGACTCTTGTCTGGCCATCCACCTGACACTTAGCTTTGCATTAGTAACCCATCTGAGATTAACCATGACTTTCACTGCTGTATTTTCAAAGTGCTGTTTTAAACGCTGCCTGGACTTGCTCACCTTTCTATGAATGCTGCAAGTGAATTCCCTTTAAATAGCAGCTGCTGACACAGCAGCTCTGCCTGTGTTTAGTGGATGCCATGGCCAAGATCCAGGCACGAGGTAGGAGTGACAGCACAGACCCATGCTGTCAATTTGGTATCCCAACAACCCCCCCACCCAGGGCTAGTCCCCTGCCTTCTTGTAGGGGATGCAAAGTTTTGGAGGGGCAGCAGCTGGGGATGGGTTGATGGGTGCAGGCAGATCTGGGTGTTCCTCATGTTTCATGGAAGGTTTGAAAATGTGCCAGAGCAAGGGGAAGTCCCTAAGCAAATTACCATGCAGGCACATCCATATCCAGTTTCTTGCCCACAGCTTCTCCTCAGGCTCCTGTCCTGTCTCAAGGTTGAGTGAGGGCAAGAGAGCCTGCGCCCCTGCAAGAAGCTATCTTACTTCATCACAAGTTGGGTATGTATGCTGGAGAGGAGAAGGGAGTATGTGTTAGTTACCAGCTCTCAGCCCTGCCCTGCCATTGTGTCCAGCTGGTGCAGAAGTCAGATGAGGGCAGCCCAGCCTCTCCTTACAGGTTGGGCGGGTAGGAAGGATTAATTTCCTCTTCCATCCTAGCCATGAGGTCCTGGCCTTATTCCATGGTAGCAGTTCTGCCCAGGGGACAGAAATTCACCAGCATATGCAGTGTCTTTTTTTCTTTCTTTCTTTCTTTCTTGTTTTCTTTTTTCTTTTTTTTTTTCTGTACAGTCCTTAAGAACAGCCTGGATGCATTTGAGGTGAGACCCTTGTTTCCTAGATTTAGAGGGGAGAAACAGGATAAAAGGCTATAAAGAGACACTTGTGACTTTCCAGCAAGCTCCAGCTACTTGGCAAAGAAGCCTAAATCTCAGGGTCTCTACAACAGTGTAGCTCTTTTCACTTTAAGAGTTCAGGGAAATACATTCAAGACCAGATAAGGCAGACAAACGAGTGAAGCTGAAGGCTTTAGAGGGCCTGCCATCACCAAGTAAGGTCTCCAGGCAGTCCAGGGTAGCTGCCCTTCCTCCAGACACATGGTGAAGCTGCGTGGGCTGGCGCATGGGGTGCACTGTCATGCACAGCATGTCTGCCTGCGGCTACCTGTGCTGATTCAGCAAGTAACACCAGCAGCAAAGTGGGCTTTATCCTCGGCCCATCTGGAAATCAGGGCAGCCTGAATACTTACCCCTAGAGGAGGCATCTTGCTAGGACTGTGGGCCTGCTCAGACTAGAAAAATGCCTATCAAGCCCTGCTGCTCTGTCAGCAGTACACTCCTGCCACAGCCTCCTTCCACCCGTGCCCTGGGCTTTCCCCATCACTTGTGGGCAGGTGCTTATGCTGTGGCTGTACAGCAGAGGCAGAAGCAGTTTTCCCACCCAGCCCAGTTTACTGAGATGCATTCCCAGTTGTCCTGAAGGTGTGTTTTCCTCTAGGATACAATGATGTATTAGGACTGCTGCTTCTGAGCAGCAGATGCACTTTGAGCTCACACCACATTTGTACTGGTATAACCTAAACCAATGAATTCTTCTGGTACCAGTCTCCTGCCATTCAAAATCCTAGCAGTGTAGAAAGTGAGGGCCCAGGAACTGGCACTGATGTGTGCACTAGTATGTACTGCTTTCCCAGGAGGCTGCTTTAGCTTGCTGCACATGTGGTCCATGGTGTAGCTGATGGGACGCCCTGCAAAGCAGACTGATGCAGAACTAGTGAGTAATGGTCATCATAGAGAGGAGTTTAATTTAGTGGGGAGCAGCATCTGGGGTGTTTTAGGGGATTTGAGCATAGATTTAGGCATTATCAATGCATAGAAACACAATCACTATACAGGATATACAAGTCACCTAAAGCTTTTCCACCAGCTTCAATCAGCTTCTAGCTACTTCCATTGTAGACACATGGCGGTGAGTAGGGTCTGGGAGTAGTTTTTGTTTTATAACAAGAAACCATCATGTCCATCCAACTTGCTTTTGTCAAGTCTTTTGCAGTCTTGGAGAGTTCTAAGCCCAGTGGAGGAAGAAAGACCATGTAGGACACAGTGGTGACAAGAGCTGCAGGTACTCACAGTAACTAAATCCTTCATCTCTTCTTTCCTAGTTCTGGATACCGCAGGCCAAGAGGAGTTCAGTGCAATGCGGGAGCAGTACATGAGGACCGGAGATGGTTTTCTCATAGTCTATTCGGTGACAGACAAGGCCAGCTTTGAGCATGTGGACCGGTTCCACCAGCTGATCCTCAGAGTCAAGGACAGGTGGGTGCTGCCTCACTCCCCTTCCACTGCTCTGGAGACTGTGCCATGGGGCAGTTGCATGTCTTTGTCCTGTGTTTCACTTCCTGGGTGCCCCAGGGAAAATCCTTGTGTGTGGGTTTGTGGGCCTGTGTATGAGGAAGTGTTTTACCCCTTCTGATGTGCATGTAGTGCTTTCAACACGGTACAGTTAGGTGGTGTTATGATGGAGTGAAAATGGATCTGGAAGGGAGAAACTTCTGATAGAACTGTCTGGCAAAGCATTCTGAGAAAGGCAGATGAGGCACCTTTGAAGGTAACTAGTTTGGAGAGAGGAAGGATGCTCTGTGCACAGGGCAGATACTTTGGGAACACCAGCAGGGAGTCCACAAGCATCCATTCGGACCTAATTGTTTCGTGTGTCCTGGCAGCATTCTCCTACCCCTGGCTTCGGTTTCTGCCAAACAAACAAACCTGCATGATTTGAGGCTGTGAACAAGTGTCTTGAAAGGGAAAATGCCTCATGTTGGAAGGAAGAGTCCTGACAGAACAAGGGGAAGCTGCCAGTTTATCTGGGAGATAACTCCCTTTTCCCATCCCAGTTCAAGAGGTGATGAATCCTGGGTGGGGTGTGAAATAAGCTGTTAGATGTCTGCAGCTATGAAATACTTAGTTTTTCCATTCATAATAGGTTTTAATTATGGAAGTCATCAAGAAAAGCCACCAGAGGGTTCGGGCCTCATTGCTGGCTTCCTTTCACAGCTCTGAATAACTTCCTCACAGGAAGGGTGGACTCACATCATGTGAGGTTCACAGCTGACAGCTCTTCCAGTAAAGTATCCAAAGTGGAGGCCACAAGAGTAAAAAGTAAAGGAAAACCCACCCTTTGATTTCATCTAAATGAAGAAAAATATCAGTCAGTCTGCCTCCCAGATCACAACACAGTCTTTTCTTCACTGCTGGCCCAGCTTGGGACAAATTAAATCTCTTTCTGAAAGCTGAAGAAGATGGAACAGCATTTCCTATAACCCTGCCCTAAACTGATGTCAGTTTTACCTACTTTAACTTTGTGAAAAATAAGATGCAGTATTCATTGTTTTGCTCTGAACTGAAACTTTTACCCCGCTGTACGCAGTGCAAACACTGTGGCCGGCGTGTGAGAAGCAGGAAGTGAAACAGGCTGGTGAGGTTGTTTTTGTTTCCCTGCTCAACACCACCGAAGCACAGAGCATGAGGAGCTTAACACTTCATCCAAAACCTGGGCTCCTTCAGCAAATTATAGCAGTAGAAGCAGCACAAGTAAAGAAACCATCCTCCCAGACCCTCTGGGAGGGTAGCTAGGAGCAGAGCATTGTCTTGCTTTTCAAGCTAGCAGCCTGTTTTGGCAACTTAAAATCCAAAGGAATTGCAGGCTGCTGTGTTAGCAGAGCTCTTCAAAGCCTTCCTCCTCTTTCTTTCCATAATCTTCATTACAGTGAAACTTCCAACTATAGTAGCTTTGTCCAACTAGCAATCATACAGCTTACAACAGGGAACAAAGTCCCCACAGACTTTTATGCCTGAAGTAAACAAGGCAAATGAGATACCATCCAAATGTAATCCCTTTCTTAGCAATGTGCTGCCAGCCAAAAAGAAATCAAATAATCCAGACAAGCAAGTGTTTTGCTCCAGAATGATCAGAGTCAAGATATATCGATGTTCAGGTATTAAAATTAAATCAAAGCCACATTATCGGAATGAATAACTGTAAGACTCATTTAAAATGCAGAGTGCACAGTACAGTACTTTTCCAGCAAGAGCAATGAGGCAATGTGCCAGAGAGAAGATGGAGCCCTTATCATCTTGATGAAAAATGACATAAAAATGCTGTTTGAAAATCCAGGGTTACGTAGGAAAGTGTTCTCTGCAGAAATTAGTACAGCCAGCTGCTCCTTATCCCAATAAAACCAGCTCTGATACAGCAAAGAACACTGGAATCTTGTTAGGAGGGTTTAAAGTTAAATATGAGAAAGTAATACTACCATAACTGCCAGTTATCAGAAGGGACCTCCTCCCTCCTAGCAGTAGATAAAGGCCCTGCAGCACAACTTTGCTCTCTTTGTTATACAGCCAGAGGAAAGGCACCTGCCCATATGGGAGGTGGTTTGGGGTGGGCAGTGGCTGCACTGCCAGGACCTCCTGTGGCATGAGCTGCCCTAGTTCCGTTCCATCACTGTAGCTATGAGGTTTTCTACTGGGGAGAGCCTGACCCACACACCTTGTGAGGAGGGCCCTGCACTGGACATAGTGTGGATAGATGTGTCTTTTCTCAGGCAGTAGCTGAAGACAATCATTCACATACCTGGTAAAATTAGAGAAATACTGAGTATTGTTACAGAGGTAGAAGGGTTTGGTACAAAAGGATGGTTGTTCATCAGATTTTTGCTCTAGGATTAGCAGCAGGATATGGTAGGCAATAGTATCTGGAAGCTTAGCAAAAGTCTTTGATTACCTCCAGCCTCCTTCCAGATACCACTACCAGCCTTTCAGTTTGTCTTGGGGTAACACTGATGAGGATCTTTGTTCCCACTCATTTTATCCCCTATTTGATGCCCCTCCAGCACCAGCTCACGAAGTCCATTTTTCCTTCTCCCACAGTCACTTTCAGTGGATGACCAGGACATGCACTGACACCGGTTTCTCCACCATGCATCCTTACTTTGCAGTGACAAGCAGCTGCCACAAATACGCAGTTACTGAGATGCCTCAGTTGTTACAAACTGTCCCAATCTCCTGCTCAAGATCCAACTCTGTCTCAGTTCATTTCCTGACTAATTCTGTAGTTCTTTCTTAACCTGATTGGATCTTGAGGCTTAGCTATTATCAGGCATTGCAAAAATGATGCCACTAAATCCCTGAAGATTTAGTGCCTGCAAGTAAGAATGAATGTGTGCATTTTTACACTATGAACATATGTGTAGGGGAGCTGAAGTGTATTTCTTTGGCCTTTCTTTGGATATCTTTACACGTATGTGGCATGTCTGTAGCAGAAAATGTTAGATGATGTCGGCATCCAAAAGTGAAATTTATGCTCAGCATTTTTCATTGTAGTCCACTAATAACTGGGTGGTGGTTTTGGGTTTTTTCAGAGAGTCCTTTCCAATGATTTTGGTGGCGAACAAAGTTGATCTAATGCATTTACGGAAAATTACAAGAGAACAGGGAAGAGAAATGGCAACAAAACATAATGTAAGTTTGTGGAGTTGTTTCACTGGTTGTTGTAAGCCCCATTACAGGCATTCAGAATTAAATTCTCTGCTCATTTGGAGCTGAATTAAAGCATTTCTCTTACAATTGAACATTTGTAGTTACATTTTTGACTACTACCAAGTAGTAGCTATGCAACCTCCTGTCAGTTCTTCATTAAAACTAGAACCTCTGCTTACAGCACACAGGGCTGTAGGAAACCTATAACCATCATCAAACCGTGTGTACATGTGGCAAGAAATGAGAAGTGCTCAAAATGAGGGGAAAAAATGCACTCACCTGGAGTGAAAAGGTGAAGTCAGGCATTAGGAAGCATATCCAGGTGTCCAGCTTGTTAAAAATAATGAAGTTATTAGGCTGTTAAGCCTACATACATCTGACCCTCCATCTTAGCTCTGCATTATTCATGCCATTGGTCTTGGAGTGGTGTAGATCACATGCTATTCCACTGATCACCTCTAATACCAGCAGTCCTGAATACCCAAAGGGAGGCAACACCTCCTGCAGAAGGAATGGAATGGCAAGGGATGATAAATAAGGAAGGTAAATAAAATTAAAAAAAAAAAATAAGGCTGAGACCTCTTGGCAGCCTGCTGTGTCTAAATGGCAAGCTGTGTGGTGTCTCTAAACAAGCCACAATGGGAGTTTGTCAGGGCAGGTTTTTTCCCTCCCCAAGGAATATAATTTTTATAGGAGCCAGGACACTTTAACTGCAACACGTTACACCCATCTGTATGTGGAAAAGGCTGTGTACAAAAATACCTTATCAGAGACAGTTTTATAAATCTGCCAGCGTGCTGGACAAGCACTCTAGGAGGTCTCATCTGGCTGTCAGACTTTGAAGGAGATCATTTTACACTGAAGGGGAATTGTAGTCATAAAATATTCATGCAATAGTCCTAATAAAATGTGGCAATCAAAAATTTTTGGCAAGTGTTCATCTTTCAACAACCTTTTGCTATTTTCGTGTCTGTAAGCACAGCTTAAGGGGAGAGAACACCTGACAACATGAAGTCTATGATTAGACTTCCCTAAACCCAGAGCTCTGATAGCAGCTGGTTTGTCTGGTCCTTACTCCAGACCCTTTTGTAAGTGCTCACTGACCTCACTGTGAGAGTGAAGGCATTGATAGCAGTGTCATGACAACACTTTGTTTACCTGTGTTGTCCTGGTCTCTTGGGCACAAAATTTCTCCAACCTTTAGAGTTTTTCATTTTGAAATTGGTTTGCTACCAACATTTTGGCTGTTACTAATCTCTCATGCCACATTTCTCCAGATTCCCTATATAGAAACTAGCGCCAAGGACCCACCTCTGAATGTTGACAAGGCCTTCCATGATCTCGTGAGGGTAATAAGGTAAGCTGCAATCTCCTCACTTGCTCACTGGCCATGGATGAGATGTGCAGGAATCCTAGCCCAGAGAGCCAGGACCCAACTTCTGGGGAGCAGGAGCCAAGTGGTTTGGTTGCAGGTGTGAGATTTCTGGGGTTTATAACTTCCTTTTCCTTTATCTGCATAGGGATCTTACTAGCACTTAGCTACCCTTGCAAGACATCAGTGCTAGGCAGGTTGAAAACTAGCTGTGACCATAACGAAAATACATTATCCAATGAACAGTGTAAAGCTGACTATAATGAGCAGCTTTATAAGGATGGCATTAAAAGCTCTGGACCAGTAATTTGAGTTTTCATAGCTTTGTCCCCTCAGGATCTCTTGTTGCCAGGGGTTTAAAAGGACTGGCAAAAAATTCTACAAAACTCTAATGTAGGTGACTTCTAACATTTTCTGTGCATTACATGGAAAAAATTAAGCTGCTCTGTATGAAAAACAGCATGAGCTAATGGTAAGTCACAGGTTTCCTCCTCAGACTGCAGAAGCTTGTTCCCACTTTTGGCATGAGCTGCCTTTGCTCATTTTGGCAAACACCTGCTCTCTAGTCAAACCCCTGCTCCTGCTACTAGCAGGAAGGGTCTGCCTTCCAAAATCCCAGCTGCCCTACAGGAAAAGAGTTGCATGCACATCTCAGTGTCTCAGCTGATAACCTCATAGCTCTTCAAGATTTGTTTTTCTGGCACCAGTTGTCTGCCACATTATTACAGGCCCTCATTTTTCATGGTTTGGGAAGGTGCTGAGCCGAAATCATGCTCCTCCCCACCACAGTCAAAGTGCCTCACTCAGCAACTAAACCATGAGACATTTATTCACAGAGTATCTGTACTTGTGAATATCTTAGCACAGCCTTGAGTCAGCCTCCATCGAAAGCAGATGGTACTGCCCACTCTTCCCACATGTCTCAAAAGCAGAAGGCAGAAAGTCTTTGGAGAAATACAGAGCTGAGTTGGAAATGTCCCAAGCTATTTTCCAACTGTTCTGTAACTCAACATTAGCTGGATAGATATTCTATGTTACAGCAAGCTCTTACTACCATCTAGTCTACTCTAGGGGAAAAAAAAAATACCATCCCCAAAATGAGATGGTGAGGTTCCGTTTGCTTTCTCTACATAATATGACTCCAGACAGGCTGGGAGGGATGTTGTAAAATGAGACATCACTAAATTCAACCCCTGAAAATGTATTCCATAAGCTCACAAGCAGGTGATGCACCTCAGTTTCCTGAGTAGTCACTGTAAAAGATTGCCAGCGAGGTGAAACCCTCCATGGTACCAGAAGCACCAGGGATGTTCACAACATCTGGAACTTAGGTTAAGTCAGGGAGCAAAGAGATGCTGTGTGATCTAGATGGTCATTTGCCACAATGCAGCTTTGCTTGCCCATTGGGCATTGCAAACAGCCCACAGCCATAGGATGCATCACCCACCAAGTACGATTTTTATAGTGATCTTTCTCAAACAAAATGTAAATTTACAGCTCCCTAGTGACTCTGTCGTTCCTTTACAAACGTAGAGGGTCCTCAGAGCCCACTCGAGTTTGCAGGGTGAGGAGGCTTGTTCAGGGTTGTCACTGTTTGTGCTTCTTGCGCTTGCCTGATTTTCATTTCTAGAAATATCCAGAAAGGAGTGAAGTGACTGAGTCTGTCCAACAGGTATTTTAAATTTCACGATACCCCTTTTATGCTGCAGCAATGTATACTCAAGGACTGTCGCAGCAGAAGTCTTGAGTGGGCACAGGACATGGTTTGCTGGATCTCTAAAACAGTTCCAGAGCACTGTGGTCGCTTAGTGTCTATCCAAATTAACTTCAAAGTATTTTTCTTATTTCAGCTTCCTAGCTTTGAAGTTTTATGCTTTTCATGCCTCCAGCCTTCATACTCACTGAAAAAAAAAATCTTATTAGTCAAAGCTGAGTTTTTTAGGTGGTTGCAAACATTTGGGAGCTGAGGCTGTAAGAAAAACACCAGCTAAAGCCATCGTGATTTGTCCCCCAGCTATGTCTCATCCTAGTCTGAATAACTTGGTCTCAGTTTAGTGCTTGGTATATTACATAGCAAAGAGGCTGACTTTGAACTATTCACACTCTTGGGTTGGTTATTTAGACACTGAATCTATGGAAGCTGAAAGTGTTTGCATCATTTATCTTGCCATAAAATCTAAGTCTAAGGGCTGCCTATCAGATGTTTGAACTATAAAGCCTTTGTTGAATTTGCATGGCTGGGCTAGCTGAGTGGCTGCTGCAAAGAGGTACAGTTGCAAATAGGTACAGTTGGACAATGCCTCATCTTAGTGAAAAGGATGTAGCCTTCAACATAACATTTTAGAAGTTGCTCACAACTGACCTGACTGATGGGGTCTGCTGCAGCATGCTGCCAGGAGTGCTGTCAGCTGCATGGTTCTGGTGGCTGTGACTTCAGACAGCCAGGGACATCTCTCTGGGGTTAGCTCACTCTCCATGCTCTGGTACTCCTCACAGCTTCTAAAACAGGTCAGAGCTCCAGTAGCAGCAGACTGTTTTTTCATTATTATCATTATTATTAGCCCCCCTCCATAGCCAAGTCCACAGCAGTGCAACTAAGGACAGTGCCAGCTGCAAGCAAATCTTTCCAGGAGGGTTTATTTCTCTGTGCACTCCGTGTCTTTTTCGTCCTCTTCCCTAATGAGCATTAGCAGCAGTGTGATGGATGACGTTGCATTGCTTAGAGCATCCCTGTTTCCCAGAGCAGCCCCCACGGCAGGGGAGAAGGCAACTGTTCACCCAGGGCAACCCAGAGGCACCATGACCTGGCAGGACATCCCTGCTGTTAGCCTTCATGTTTGCTTATGGCTTTGTTCCTCCTTCCTTACAAATGCAGGCAGCTCTCTTGTTAGCTGTGTGACATGAAAAACAGCATGGTGGTGGAAGGGTAGATGGAGATATACATGCAAATATACATATGCATGCCAAAATGCCATTCTGCTGCTTGCCCAGGACTCACGATGCTGGTGTCTGACCCAGCTTTGTGTCTCATGTGCTTATTTTTTCCTCTCTGTCTTGCAAAACAGGCAACAGATCCCAGAGAAAAGCCAGAAGAAGAAGAAAAAGACCAAATGGCGAGGGGACAGAGCCACAGGCTCCCACAAACTCCAGTGTGTGATTTTGTGACAGGACTGTGTGGGAGTGCCTTGGATGCCTCTTTTTTCCCCCCCCTTGACCCACTGCTGATCCAGGCGAGAAGCAGCAGCAGCGCAACGCCCGGGTGGCCCTGCCACCCCTTCAGGCTCCCCATGGTGGCTCGGAGGAGGCAGCTCATGGGGGTCCAGACCCTCACAGAGGGGGTTGGCATGTCGGGAGCCTGTGTGGGAGCCACAAGGATGGGAGGCAGAAGGGACAAGCAGGACCTTGACTCTCAAACATCCCCAGTGCCTTCCAGGGGCCTCCATGATGTTTATCTGGGGGGGGTGGGGGGTGGGGGGAAAGTGTCAGTTTTATCTGCAAACATTTCTCCTTGTGACCCTTTTCCGAACAGCCTTGAATAGCCCCTCCTGTTTGGTACAGTTGTCTGTGTATGTGTGGGGGAAGGGAGAGGGCTTTTCTTTCTCTAATATTTTTTTTCTCCCCTCTTCTCCTTTTTCGGTGTTTGCTCAGTGAGTGTTGGGTTGCAAAGAAACACGGCTGGGGTTAGAGTTTTTGCACTGAACTCTCTCTTAGGCAGCAGTGCCAAAACACGACTTCATATGAAAGTGCATAGATTTGGAGGAAGAAAATGAATTCCAGCTGCTCTGGGTGCTCCAGACATTGTGTCAGACTCTGGAGGGCTGCCAGCTCATAGACCATAAACTCCAGCTTAGGAAAGGAGGTTTGGGCTTGGATTATATTTTTTTTTCTTACTCTTTGTCAAGAGGTTTTGTTTCTGTTTTGTAATATGGGGCATGTTAAAGTTAAGGCATTTTGTTAACCTGGAAGTATTTAAATTAAAGTGTTTTACAAATGGAAGGGTATGTCATCTCTAAGGGGGGAGAGAAGGGAGAGAGGAAGTAAAACCTGAACTGAATTTGTTATCTGGGTGTTGAATTTCTCCCTCATAAATGTGTGTAAAGTGGTGCGATCTAAATCCCTCTTTATTATTCGTTAACCTTTCCCTGCAAAGCTCCTCTTGAGTAGATGAATTGTTTTACTTTTCCCAGGCTCATCTCACACATAAAGAGAAGAAAACCCGTTTATGGGCTTTGGCTCACTGTTTCTTCATTTCTTATTCTCCCTTCTTTGCTGAGAGCTGGTGACTTGAAAGGAAGAGGTGTTTTGAAAATGATTCAAGTGGGACATGTCTTTTCATAAGCTTACTATATCTAAAATGGCTCCCTGAAATCAGCAAAGACTAAACATCTTTATGCCATATAAAAAAGACAAGACCAAAGACCTGCAGCCATTCAAGCTGCCATCTGGGGCACCAGAAATATGGTCAAACATGTCCCGGAGAGGATCCATTTTTCTTCACACCTTTCCTGGCACCAAGAACTGTGGTGGCTTTAGTTAATAGATTGTAATCTTCTGGACTGAATCCACCAGCTCCATTCACAGGGTCACCAAACCCATTTAAAAGTAACAACTTGCATTTCACCAGCTTGAATCCTATTCAAATATACTTTATGGGTATGACTTAAAATATTGGCAGAGTGTGAATTCGTGAGATTTATGTGTCTGAGCCCAGAAAATCCTGGTATTGAAGACTGAAGATCCTTTCAAGATGGTGGATCATCACAGACTTAATTGCTTATGTTTCTTTACAATCTGTTTGCCACCAGATTTCATTTCTTGACTCTTTGCCACACCACCTTTTAAAATTGGACATGGCTGCTGATTATTTTCCAGGTGAGTGAGGCTAATGAAAACATTTTCATAACTTAGTCTTCATCACAGCCAGAAGACAGCAAATGGCTGCAGCTTGCTCAGCAAGCTGCTTACTGTAATGCTGGCCCCACTGCCTCCATCCCCTTGTGTCTGATGACAGATTCTGGGGACGCATTAAGGAGGGGGATACTGGAAAGAAGTACCCTTCATGGACTTTTAATATTGGATGGGGGCCATAGGCTTCAGCAAAGTTGCAGCACCCTATGTCAACTGAGATCTGGCTCGAGAGCGTTGCAGCATTTATCCCACTCTATTATTTCCTTGCTGGCTGAACTGTGGTGACTGAAACCATCCGGGTCAAATCCTGACTCTTGAGACTCGCCTCTGTATTCTGGGGGTGAAGAGCTCCCTGTAGGCATCTCATTTGTTTTGCCTTCAAAACTCCTAATAAATGAGAAGGTATATGACATTTGAAACCAACCCAATTTGCTGTAAACCCTGTTTCCACTTTCCTGCCAGAATCTGTCTTGTCTGACTACTGGTTTAATATTTTTTTAAATATACACAACTAATGCTATGGGATCCCACACAAGAAGAAGATGGCATTTTCAAGGAGCCTTGTTAATACCCCCTAGAGCCCTTCTACTTAAAAACAACCTGATTTCTGCTGAAACCCCTCATTATTTTTATCTAAACCCTTAAGAGTATTTGGCTAAAAACAGTATGTGTGTATCTTGAGTCACATCTGCTGGGTACTCAGCACTGCATGTGAGAAGTTACCTGCTTTTGCTGAAGGCATCATAATTGTTTTTTTCAGCTTCTTTAGCAACTAACAGCTATTGCAGAATAACAGGAAAGAGGGGAAAGGAGCAGATTGCAACTGAATATAGATAGTGGAAAATGGGGAAAGCATGCCCATCTTCTATGTTCATCAACCTGTTGATAGCAAAGAGTGTTTCAGGGGTCACATCTCTAACAAGTGTAGGGTGCTCAAAATAGTGAGCTATACAAAGCCTACTGACTTCTAACTCACCCTTTCATATTCAGAGCTATAAAGAAACTGACAGCACCTTTCCTGCTATACACAGCACCTAGAAACCTGGGTTGTGAGACACAGGTTGGTGCAGAAAACACCAACCACAAAGGTAGGTGACTTTGTTTGTTGGGTTCTTTTTCTTGTTTGTTTCTATGGAGTATGCAGTGGATAGAGAGTTTTTTGATTTGCTCAGGGACAGTCTGGAGAAGGATCCTGTAAGGGTGTATGAGGACTTATTTTCCTGATGGTCCAAGTGATCTAGCATGATCTTCAACCCCTGGGTAATTCTGCATTCACTTAGAATCATAGACTAAAAGAATGGTTTGGGTTGTAAGGGGCTTCCAGAGGTCATCTAGTCCAGCCCCTTCTGCAGTAAGCAGGGACACCCTCATCTTGATCAGGCTGCCAAGAGCCCTGTCAAGCCTCACCTTGAATATGTCCAGGGATAGGGTCCTCAACTACCTCCCTGGGCAACCTGTCTCAGAACACTCCAGTTCTTCTACTAAATAGCAATTTAGAAGGCACAGCAGGCCATAGCCTTAACCTTGCTTTTTTTACCACTGCCTTCAGGTAAATCATATTACTTCTTCCTCCCTCACGTCCTTCTGCCTATAAAGCAGACACTGGCTTCTTTTTTACTGGCTTTGAGATGTATGGCATTTATTGTACAAGCCAAGTCATCTGTCTGTCTACCTTTGTCTCTCATTTAAGGAAAAGGCAGGGTGAGAAGGACAAGAAGGATAAGTACCTGGCTGAAATAAAATACATTTTTCCTCTGGTGTGAGCAGAGGTTTTAATTGTCACTCTCTGCCTGCCAGATCTAAATGGAACAAAAATCCAGTAACATCAAAAACGAAAAAATAAAATAAAATTAAAAAAAACCCCAACAACCAAACAGCCAGTACAAGCCTGCAGGTGATGGGCTACCTACAAACCTGGTTTCTTGGCTGTCTCAGACAAGGCCAGTGTTACTGCTGGCAAAGCTGCTCAGTGATAGTCTGGGTACATCTGAGTAAACCATGCTTAGGTCACAGGATCACAGGATGTTAGGGATTGGAAGGGACCTCTGGAGATCATCGAGTCCAACCCCCGTGCCAGAGCAGGACCATAGAATCTAGCACCAGTTGCACAGGAACGCATCCAGATGGGTCTTGAAAGTCTCCAGAGAAGGAGACTCTACAACCTCTCTGGGGAGCCTGTTCCAGCGCTCTGTGACCCTCACAGTGAAGAAGTTCCTCCTCATGTTGAGGTGGAACCTCCTTTGTTGTAATTTATATCCATTACCCCTTGTCCCAGGGCAAGGTGATAGTGCTCAGTAGAAAAATGCTAGAGATGGTGAAGATGACAAGAGCTTAATGAGAGGCTGAAATTGCTTGGTTTGGATCAGGTGTTTCAGTTTAGCAAGAGACCACTGCAGTATGTTTCTCTGTCCTTTAATCTGCCATAAATTTTGGCTGGCTCCTTAAAACTACAGCTGTACTAGAATTTGTAAAGTGGGGTAGGCTGGGGGCTTTAGACACACATGATGTGCCTCATCTCAAGGAAATGAGCATTATTAGGCAGAGAGAAGACAGCATTGAGTGCTGCCATTCCAAGGCTAAAATAGACTGCCTAGAGCCTAGCTGCAGTGTTTTCAAGGCATAGTTACTAAATGCTACTAAAGTGCTTGGGGAGGAGGTGATTCTCCCCCAAGGCTCTGCTAATAGTAGAATATAACGAAGAATGCAGGATATAAGTGTTTTGAGACATAACTTGTGGACTACCTTAGATATGCATTTGTTAATGAGAGACCTTGAGAGAAGTTTGGCACTAAAGAAATAGCCAAGCCCCTGTGACAACTGCCACTTCAACCTTTGTACCTGGGATTGGAAAGAAAAGTTCTGTGTCTGGAAATCCAAGTTCTGTGAGTTGGAGTTCGGTGGCCAGTCTATCTGATGTAGGTTGGACAGAAAAGAGGACCTTTGGTGCACATATGAAACACCACGTTATAACTACACAGTAAACATTCCAGTAAAAAGGAGACAGAGGATACTGCATCACAGGGAATGATGCTGTTCTTGGTCACTGCTCCCTGTGCTGGGAGGTCTGCTGGGGCCAGCAGTCACATAGGCTCAATTCTATATGTATTTTAATGCCATTGCAGATGACTTGAGTTATGCAGGGTATTTGGTTGGGAGCATCAGACGTAACACAAGAACTGTGGGAGATCTGTTCCCTTCTGGATCAACAGATAACAGCCAGGTAAGATTCACCTGAGCATCTGAAATGGCTCCAAATGTGTGTGTTTAGGCAGATAGTTGAGCAGCTAGTTGGTGGTTTGAAAGCTCTTTCTTATTTCACAGCAGTGCTCTGAGAAAAAGCTGTGGGTATTCTAGCTCTTCTCCTGCAAAGTAATCTCACCTGGTTTTTAGGGTCTCATTGAGGCATCAAAACAAAGTCTGACGCAGAAGTCACCAATTTTGTGAAATGTATTAATTGCATCTTGCAGCCTAAGTGATCTCATGAGTATCCCTTGCACAATTAGGCTCTAAATAATTCAATATTTGGCTATCACAGAGTCCATCAATATTATGCAGGCTTTTTTATTCTTTTTCTCTTGCATGCAAGGGGAATAAATATTTCATAGATGATCTCACAGACACAGTGTCTGGGATGGCATGGGACTTCCTTGCAGCAGAACACAGGAGAGAGATGACTCTGCTTGTGCTGGATCCCATGATGGGGAGAGAGAAGGAGCCGCAGCACAGAGGTATGCTCTGGTTTAGGTTTGGGGTTTTTTTCCACAGCTGTGGAAAATCCCTGCTGCTTCCCTTCAGCTCCAAAAAATCATGTGTAAGTGGCCAGCGGGTCAGGCAGGCCAAGACTTGCTGAGGCAAGAGAAAAGTGTGGTCACTAGTTGCTGCTGTGTGCCGGTCCAGAGGTAGGGAGGGGCAAGGGAAGAAGGCTCATGCTCAGCAGGTGAGACCTGCCAGGTCGGTAAGCACAGAGGTTAGTGCTTATGACAGTGATGGTGATATCCAGCAGTGCTCAGTGTAGAGCAGAGACAGGCAAAGTCCCACAGTCCTGACAGTTTTGGGAAGCTTTTTTGCTTCTTTTGAACTGAGGGTTTCCTTTGTCCTGGGGAATCCTAGGAGACCAGCAACATCGTGCCAAACCCAACTCAGCAGTCTGACTTGCCCCAACTGTTACTGCTTCTCTGGTTTCCATCCCTCCTCCCAGGCTTCTATGTTGCAGACCAGGGCATGTACAACATAGTCTGAGAGCTCAGACTGGGCATGTGGTTGGGTCCAGAAGCCAAAGAGGAGGGACTCAGACAAAATCCTGGATTTGCTCAATAAGAGAGCAGGAGCAAGCAGAGGAGGAAGGAGCTTTGTGAATTGGGAGCCTGTTATATAAAGCCAAATCCTCTGCAAATCTGAGTAAGAGACATTGTACAGTCTATGATTAAGACAATCTCTGCTGAGAAATCAGCCTAGCTGAACAAGTCACAAGCTGGTCCTTGAACTGCCACATGCAGAGGTGGTTATCATGTGGCTTCTGTGACAGCAGCTCTTCTCCACTACAGTAGTCAGTCCTAACCAGCTCAAGATCCAATGGAGTATTTGGCATACCTAATTGCATCTCAATAGCCCACATCCCCTTAAAGCAGGAGCCCTGGTGCTGGCAATCCCTTGACAGACCTGGTCATGTGCTTATGGGGCAGAGGATTCTTTTTTTGCAAGCTCTGAAGTAAGAGCCATGCTTCAGTCTCTGGGATGTGAGCCCATAAAGAGCAGGAAATTCAAAGCAAAGGCTGATGCACCGGGCTCTGCTCACACAACTGTAAAGGTTGAACAAAGCACAGTTATGTGAGCTGGGGGCAGGGTGCTGCTCCCTTTCCTTCGGGGAGCTTCCTGCCTTGCCTTGCCCTCATCCCCGTTTCCAAACCTTCACAAGATCTTAAGCCATTTTTTGGCATTGAGTTTCACGCAGGGCTGGTCACAGTGTTTCATTCCCACGTTTGGGGTTTTTTTTTGGCTGGGCTTGATGAAGCCTCTTTGTCTCCTTCAGTACTCTTTGGCCAGAAGGGTTAGCTCACTGATGGGGGTGGGTATTTGGGCAGCCCTTGGCAGAAGGTGCCTCATAGAGAAGGGGAGGTGCAGCAGGAGATGGGGAAAGCAAAGCAGTCGCACCAGCAGTATGAAATAGTCGGAGGTGGCACTGTGCTAGGTTTTTGTTGGCTTTACTCTAGCATGTAACAATTGTTCTGGCAAAATTTACATGATACTTGCTGCCATAAGAATAGAAGAGCAGTACTAATAGGTTTTCATTTCAGGATCTTAAAGCATTCATGAATCAATCCAGTCACTTTACAGTCAGGACACTCAGAAGTGGCAGATCTTGTTCTGTCAGCTGCAGAAATGATAGCACAGAAATATGAAGGCTGCAGAAAGAGCTGAAGTTGGTGAGATGCCCGAACACTTAGCACTGCTGAGACGTGCTCAATTTGCTTCAAGCTGTGAAACTACAATTAGCATAGACTTAAATGAAGATAAATATTAAATGCTGAAAGAAGAGGTCTAAAGTCAGTTATCTTCAGAGGCTCAGTCTCTGATAAAAACTGTAAATAGCTACTAAATATAGGCTGCTTCTAGAAGTGGCGTAATTCCCTGTATTTTCAATTGATTTTCTTTTTCCTAAACAATCTATCCTAATTTGGGATTCAGCTTATCACATTATAGAGAGAAAATAAAAATTGAAAAGGTCACCATTTCTGCTTCATTTAGGAGGAAGATGTTTGCCCTTTGTAAAATGACTTTGGGCTTATTTACACAACCACTTTTTCTTTCTTTACAGAACAAAAGCTTGAACCCTGCTTGTACCGTGGAGCCCCCAATGCTGGTGAGTACATCACCAGTGGGCTGCCTTAAAGGAACAAACCTGTGAGCACCAAGTGTAAGCCATATGAGCCCACAGCTAGGTTGCTGTTCAAGTTTCCAAGAGGCAGAGGCTAATGCATATTTTGCCAAAGGACCTGCCATTTTGAATGTTGTCCTTAAGGCAACCACAAAGAAATAATGCCATCTAATACTGGTGTAGTCATTCCTCAGCATCTGGAGGATCTTCAGAACTGGCCATGTAAAATTGTGTTATTGATGCCTGTGCTGAATAAACTGCTTCTGCTTCCCAGGCCACAGTTAGCATCAGCCTGACCAGTGCTACATGAAGGAATGTTGCCTATATGTTTATTGCCAACTAACATCAAACTGCAGGCTTATTCAGCCCTAGCAATGGTCTCAGTTGGGTTTCCTATTACTGTGAACAGTATGGAGCTCATAGCATTGAAAAATCACTAGAGAGCCAGTTTGGCTAAAGCACAGCATCTTTTACTGCCCTGCTGTCTCTTCTCTGCAATAGCCTTTTACCACAGGCCCTGTTAGGTGGGACAGAACTGGTGCTCCTCCCTGGAGAGAGACTGGTGCCTTGAATTTGATGATGTGTGCTTGGGTTTGTGTCCACTGCACAGAGCATCTTCAAGGACAGGGTCAAATTCATTGTCAAGCTGTATCACTAAGGGGGTCTTAGCATCTCTTTGGGGCAATTTTGCTGTTTCCCAGAAATGAATCCCTTGCACTGACCAGCTGAGGTCAAGAATAATCTGTCTGTGTTTCCATGTGGTATCAGGATTAGCTGGTTTCTAAAGAGATTAGACCCAAGGAGAGCATCTGTGAGGAGAAATGTCCTTACCTGCCATGTGGACTGGCCTTGTCCCAAGGGGCTCCATCAGCCCCACCTGCCCTTTGTGGCAATGTCCAGCAGCAAATGCAGAGAGGGTGGGTGTCACAGAGTCCTTCTGACACAGCTAGCTGTACAGCATCTGACGTGACTGGTGAGGTTATAACACACCTTCAGGACCCCTCCTTATGTGTGCAGAGTGGGTACTGCCAGCTGGACTGTCAGGTACCAGGCACTACTGGGAACCCACTGGGGTTTTCGGTGAGGACATACTACACTTTTCTAGATCCCTCCTGTTCCCTTTTCTTGCCTATTTGTGCAGAAAATAACACCTGGAACATCTAACACCTTAGTTGTATGTGTCCCTTCAAAGTGAAATTTGGTAGTAAAACTGCCCCAAAAACAATGGTGAAAAAAATGCTGACAGGGGAGAGTAAAAAGGAAACTATGCAATCTGCACTTGTATTAGTGGTGATGTTTTTTATTAAAACTGTTACTGACTATTCAAACACTCACCCAAAGAAATGACAGAAGTGGAAGTGGCAGCCTCAAATCAAAGAGATTTCAAACAGTTCACAAAATTTTTCTAAATATATTAATCTCCCAAAGACTCTCCAGCCTTAAATAATCATGACCTAGTACTTAACTAACTAAAATTGTTTGAGTGTTCACATTTGTACTTCAGGAGAGCACTGTAAAACAAAGGGCTGAAAAAATCCCATTTAGATGTGAACATTTAATATGGCTGTTTGGAAAGCTACTGCGTTGACATTAATTCGGGCAGATAATAAAATTTAAGTATTAAAACACACAATTATGCAGAGATAAAATTAGAACAAGAGAGAGCTCTAAGTTAAGCCAAACGAAAATGGTTTATAAAGCCCATTTGACCATGGCTTTTCAAATGCAACTGGAACAAAACACCAGAGTTGTTATTTTATATTCAGGCTTATAGATCAGCAGCAGTACTGGTAATACCTGGTCTGTAAATACAGGATAGATGCTGGGCTTGTTCCTCAGAGACCCACTTCAGAAGCTGTGAATGCTAACTGGAGCCTTTCTGTTAAATTGAACAGGCTTTGGATCAGCCTCCATCACGTTCTGATGAGAGAGTCCCACAATCCCTTTAATCGTCGGCGGCTTGCAAGAGAAGCAGAAGTGAGACATATTGCAAAAGCCAAGCTCCAACAGGAGTGCTGTTCAATTATGTCTTAACATTAAACTGTAGCTAATGTGCTTTTACCAGATGTCCTGATGAAATACTATTAAAAGCTGGTGCATTGCGTTAATTAAAGTGAAATTTCATAATGAATTCTTTTTTTTTTTTTTTTGCAAGGCAGCGGGGATGAATCGGTGACCTACATAACCTCCCTTCCCTCTGAAATAGCTTTCCGAACTAATGAAATTAATCCCCCCTAGTTGTGGCAGGAGAGCAGAGGGAGCTGTGCTCTGCATCCCAGCTACGTGCTGTGACATGAAAAAATCCAGGCGCTCTCCACAAAGATTATGGCTTGCCTTTCATTGTGTCTAGCAACAAGAGGGGACTTTCAGAGGCAGGAGAACTCTCCATTAAAGGCACCTTGTGTATCGGGAGGCTTTCGAAAGCTCCATTAAAATTCTCGGACAGTGCCCTCCCAGAGAAGCTGGGGGATTAGCTGGCTGACCCCTCTACCTTATAAACCAGCACGAACACATAGACAGTTAAATGCACATTTGTTTGAGTGTAAGAGGCTTAGGGGATGTCATTAAAATATAATCCACAACGTACAACAAACATACACACAGCTGCCAGGCTCAAACCCGTTTTTGCAAGCATGTTGGGAGAGAAGCAGGAGAATAAGCATTACACAGCATGTGTACACAGGGAGAGGAGGGGTGGAGGGGAGACCTCTGTTCCTGGGCATATGTTTTTAAAAGAGAAAATACCCCTGTGGATTCTGATTTTGCCTGTTAGTACATTTTTATCTATGGTGGTTTAAGATTAAAAGCGATTTATGATGTTCCTAAGTCTCAGCAGTCTACATTTCTCTAAGCCATTGCAATGCAATCAAAACAGTGCCTGTACCAATGCTGGATTGTGCCAGTGAGTCCTAATTGCCTGAGAGACAATGGTGTCATTAAAGTCTCTTGCCCCTGTGAGCCTTGTGCTCTTCAACAGAAAAGATGCTTTTATTGTTGGTTTCAAAGGAGCCTTCAGTCGCACATTGTCCATTCAGAGGTACTGGGAGGCTGTATTCTGTAGCTGCTTTATTACTCTGTTTTTCCCTTCTTGGGCAGTGAACAGGGGAAAGCAATAGAGAGAAATCAGAGAAAATGTTGACTTTTCATCAAGCAAGCCAAAATATAAATCAAGTTTTATTCAGTTAGACACTGGGAGGTGAGGCTGTGTCTGGGACTTTGCACTGGGTAGGCTTCTAACAACAGAACTGGAGAGTGCTTTTGTGAAAGGAGGCACACTCCACAAAAAATCCAGCTTCACCAATAATTTTCAATTCGGCAATCATTTTGACAGAAAAGCTGTGACAAGCTTCTTTAGTCATACAAAAGGCATGCAGCTCTGCAATTGTGCCTTAATTCCTAGCCATTCTTCTTACTGGACAATTTCAATTAAGAAAAGACCTTTCCCTGAAACGTTCAGTTCTGCTATATAATTCATTCCTGTCTCCATCTAGTAATATCCTTCTAAAAGGCAGAAAGATGCTTATGCAGGTAAATTTATCACTTGTCAGTTTACAGGTGTGAGGTTTTTAGAAACCTAAATTCATTTTTATCTACCTCCACTCTGAGCCCTGCTAGTTCTTGTGCTTCAAGAGTCACCTTTCTGTTTGCTTTGTACAGTGCCCTGCTCAGTTAAGGAGCACATCTTTACTGCATGCAAGCCTACAGAAAATGACAGTGACATACAGAGGTAGCCTATCAACAAGAACTTTCCTTCATTTTTGTCATGCAAAACTGAACAGAGGTGTATTTAATCTCTAAGACCTTGGACAAATAATGTCTGCAATACAATAGGAGTCTTGGTTTACAGAGGGCCTATAGTCCATCTGACCTGCAACCCACAAAAACACCCACTGCAGTTTAATATGCACTCACTTATGCTTAAAAGGCTTACACCACAATCCAGAGAGCTCACTAAACACATGCACTACAGAGAAAATGTCTTGCATTGCTGGCACAAGGTACTTTCAAACAGAATACTTTGCAGCTTACAGAGTAAAACAGCTCTCAAAAAATTGGCACAGATCAATTTTCCTTTTATTATTTTCATTCTTCTTAACTATCCCTCATTGTCTTAGCTGTTGCATTTACTCCTCCATCACTACCTTTCCATCTTCCCTCTATGTTATCCACCACAGCTGGTATAAGAGCCTTTCTTCAAGGCATCACCTTTCTTCATTGCATCACCTTTCTGGAGCATTCTCTGTTGTAGGTTTTGCCACTGACTTTCCACCTGTTTAAGACTTACTGGCATTTAATGTTTTTTCTTTGCTGAAGCCTTTTTGAATATATGGTCTAAAATGTAGTCCTGCTGCTCTGGGCTATGCTTGTAAGGTGGTACCAGAGCTGGGGTTTCACCTGAACAAAAAGGAGTTTTGGCAGTTGGAATAGTAGAGGGACCTTATAGGTAGAGGAGAGGCAGTAAATTAGACAAAGAGCTTAATGGTGGTTGTCTGAAACGTGAGCAGGGTAGACAGATTTTTTTTAAACCCAAAACCAAAATTGGAAGACCTCGCAGTGCCCATCATGCAGCAGCCTGCAAGTCAAGGAAATCCCAGCAAGCCAAAGGGGCCCATTTAAAACTACACTGGAAAACCCAGGGCAGAGGCATGGGCAGCTCTCCCCAGCCTCCCAGACCCCCTTATGCACAGCAGGTCCTGCCACACTCTAATGCCCAAACCATGCAAAATATGAGGTCAGATCTTAATCCAGTGTATTCAAAATAGACACTGGTTCACTTTTTTTTTTAAAGGACCAGAGCACAAATGGCAGTAAATCCATGAGCCTTGTGGCTTAATCCCATTTCAGACTCAAAAAAGAAAATCCTGCCTGACAGCCACAAGCTCTCTGGGAAGAGTCATCTCTTCCTGCATTTCCCTAACTATAATTTTACTCAGTCATGTGCTGTCATCCTCCAATCCTCTTCTAGTATCACTTGAAAAAAATAAAAATCTGTTGTCAATTACAATGACAATGCATTGAAGATGGCTTACAGCAGAGAATGGGCTTTATAGCAGCAGGCTGTGACAAATCTGGGTTGGGAGAGAACATTGTGTGTGTCCTAGAGATTATAGCTTTTAAAATAAAAACCTCATTCTCATTCCTTGGGGCTTTTTAATTAATTGCTACATGCAACAATGCCTTAAATGAAGCATCAATGATTACCCATCTGACTGCAGCTCACTCAGTATTTTAAAAATAAAAGAACAACCAGCACCTTGAAAACCCTAAACCTACTTTAAGAGCCTACTTATGATAAGGATGGCCCCCATTTTAAAGACAATGAAGCTGTAGTCACAAAAGAAGCAAAAACTTTCAGAGGTGGGATGTCTTATCATGGTTAACATTGCCCAGAGGGATAATACATCCACCTCTGAGCCATGTGCCAGCTGCACCACTCACAGACCGATGGCAATATTATTCCAACATCTGGATAAAAGTAAATCATGGTTTACATTGCTGGCAAGAGCTAGAACAAGGCAAGGAGCAGTGGTTCTGCTGGCATGACCCAGAGGAAAGTAGTTCTTGTCGGACCATGAGGATACAGACCAGTGAGGTTTATGCATCTTGTGCCTAGAGTCAGGGATGTCCTGTCCCATCCAGAAATCCACTCAAACACATAAGTACTATGACTTTTCCACAGCATTTAACTCCAGGTTTGGCTTAGATGGGCAAGGGAAGAGTCCAAACTACCATGGCCCCCTCTGCAGTTGCTGGATGTGGTGGGCTCCTCTCCCATGTAGCACAGGCTCTACTGCAGATCATGCTGCCAGAAACCTAATTCTCCTCAATGAATATACAAAGCCCTCCGAAGACCACAGTCCCAAGTCAGACACATCATGTAAATGCCTCAGGTTGGGTTGTGCAAACCCTTAGCACAGTATCAAGTATTGGTGAAGATCTCCCCTACCCTTCCATGCCTTTGTGCTGACCCTAGATCCTCTGTAGCTCTCCCAGTCCTCTTACACACAACCCTAACAACTCCTTTGGGTCCAAAAGTGTGTTTTAAATGTCATGAACTCGATTGCTCAGGCTAGCCTCTGCACATAAGGAAGAAGGCTAACACATCCCAATGCATCCAACTTCCTGCACACAGAACACAGTGTCCCTCTGCGTTTGCCCAGCAGTCTGGCTGGAAGATATCCAGATATCCACTAGCTCATTGCCTGTAGAGCTGGCAGGTCTGCATGCTTCCTCAACACCCACCCTGCATTCATCTTCTGCTGCTCCTGGGCTTGGCAGCTACCAGGGTAAATCTGGGTCAACCTCTTTCCATAGGATTTCTGTTTCCTTCCTGCTGAGGCTGGCAGAAGGGATGTGCCAGGACAGTACTGAAGGGCCATTGATTGATGAAGAAGGACAAGCAGGGAACAAAGGGTTTTGGTTTAACTATGTCAGAGCTGTGCACAAATGCGTAACTCACAGACTGACATCACTTGCAAATGTAAGAAAATCTCTTGTTCTCTCCAAAAACTGCACAGGTCCATTTGAATCAGTGGGAAATTCAGTGACTGATTTTTTTACTGTGCTAATAGTATTCAAGTTTGCATAATTTTAAGCCTTTACTTCTAACACAAGTAACAACATAAGTTTAAAACCATACTTACACCAATGGAACTCTGATTGTTGGGAAGCCCACAGAGTAAAAAGTCTCAGACTTATTTCAGTAAATGTGCAGAAGGAACAGTACGAGTAAGAGGTCTTGTTAGTTCTCTTACACTTTGCTCTTAGTAATTGGTTGATATTTTGGGGGTGGAATAATCTGTGGAAGTTGTTTTCTGTAGCATGTGCTGCTAACCCTCTTATTTTATTTTATTTTTTCTTTCAGAAGATCCTTTTGAAATTAGACACAGCTTCTGGAAACCCAGACACTGCTTTTCAAGCCAGGAGCATTTGTATAAGAACCATCAATCATGCCAGTGGCTCTTATTGCTACTGTATATTCTCTTTCTACCTGGTTTGAATTCCTAATTGGCCCTGCTGTGTAACTTAAAGCCTTGAAGAAGGCAGTGGAAGGGAGGTGGGGGAAAGTATGACTTTCCCAGCTGGGACTGGGAGAGTTTCTTGCAAATTAAACTGATAAGTCTGTTTCCTGGAGAAAACAGACAAGAAGCAGTTGGCAAGAGGGTGAGTAAGAGTCATATGCGACGGTGTATGATGTACAAAAGTATGTACAACTGGCTCAATTATCAGCAGAGCAGTTGGCCTGGCAGCTGCTTGTATCATGTGTTTCATGCTCGTGTGCTGTAACGCAAGCACACAAGAAGTCATTTGGACAGGAACAGAGCAGATAATTCAAGAGACAAGGCTGGTTTTCTGATTTAAGTACAGGAGAAGCTCTGAAAAATACAGGTGATTTTCTGTGCCATCTGCAGCAGGGTTTGTTTTTCCCTGCCTAGGAAATCACTGATGCTTTCCCTGTCCTCTAGCTCTCCTTAACAGCCAAATCTTTGTTACAATAAAGTTATCTCAAGCTGCCTAAAGTGATGGTAAGTGGGTGAGAGCACTCCCATATGATGGTGACTCAGGGCACAGTGATAGATCTGGGCTGTGCCAGGGTTGCCCCCTCCATGCACCAATGATGGTTCAGAACCCTGCACAGACTCAGGTACAGATATCAAAAAGGCAGCTTGGAGCTAGCTCTCCATCTCAGGTGCAGAGTAAGCATGAATGGGAGCTCCATTCACATATAGTGCATTTATTTCATTGCTTTGCATCCCTTACTTTCCCCCACCCTATTCCCATTAAGCACTCACACATGCTGCTGAAAGCCGGGGCAGCTGTACTCATCTATCAAAGCCTGTCAGTTTGAGAGCATAGGCTCTTCCCATTAATTAAGCAAATGTAATTTGATTAGCTAAGGCTGTAACATTTCCAGGCCCATTCAGAAAGCTACAAAACACTGAGCATCGCAGCTTCTCATTTTCATGCACTGGTGCCGAGATGCTCCTCTGGGGCTGTGATTTTTGTTCTTGAATTTCTCCATGTGAAAGAAAATAGGGACATGTAATAGAAATCACTAGGAATGTGTCATGTCTTTTTTCGCTGTTTGAGTTATAGGAGTCTGAAGAAGAAAGTAATTTCTGCACTTTCTACACTTTAAAAAAATCTTTTCAGCCTATGCCTTTTATAATGGATGTAACACAAACTGCTGAAAGTTGAAATTTTGGTAAGGATCTATACCCTCGTTTAAATTCGCATTTGCTTTGGTGAAAAAATATATATTATTTAGCAGTTCAGGGTCTAAACTGGGCTGCTTTAGGCTGTCAGCCTGAAAGTAAATGGAACAGACACTGGGAAATTGCACCTAGAATAAGAAAATTCTTGAAGTCAGTTTCAATAGTGTGAAGAAGATCTACTTAAGAAGTTAAACCTGAAGTGGGATGGAGGTCCCTAAATCTAATACGATGATGCTGGAAAAAACCCTGGTCAGTTTTCGACATACTGTCAGCGTTTAAAGCTCCCCAGATGTTTAAAGTCATTGTGATTTCTGCATCTCAGAAATACTCTTATCCCACCCAGCTGAGCCACTCAGCACATCACATGCAAATACAGCTCTTTAGGATCCAGAAATTTATCATTCCTTTCCCTAAACCTCTGCAGTGGCTCAGCCTGGGAGGCACAGACTCGGAATACCTCAGACAAAATGGCTCTGCCTACACAGGCAGATTAGGCCACTCTAGAGCTCCTGAAAGGAATTCCTAGCAGCTTGCATCCACACATGGTTTGCAGCAAGTTGAGCTTGGTGCCTGATGTCTTGGCCTCTCTAGGTTCTGTGCCAGCACTTGAGATCAAAGTGTTGGCACATCCCTTTATGTAGATGTGAAAAACAGCCAGGACTCAAATCATGAGAGTGATTTCCTGAAGTCAAGTTAATTTAAATGAGCCATTCCACCAAACCATGACATCCTCTGTGCAATCTTTTAGATGACTCAAATTCCTAACAATCTGCTGGGACATTTTCTCCATGAGAAAGGAAGAGGCTACCATCATGGCAGGCAATGCCAGAGCACAGATGTATCCCTGGTAAGTTCATCTCCTGCAAGGGAAAAAGCTTTAGGGAGCTTGGGATAAGAAAGTGCTCCTTGCAATTGTTATCTCACTGCTCTTGCAAGTGTCCTGGGGAATGCATGGAGGAAAATGCTACTCAAAAGCACTTTAATTCCCTCTCTAAAATGGACAGCACTGCAGATAGCTGCTGCTTTCAACAGGCAGAAAGAAAGGGTCAAGAGATGGCACGTGAAAGGAGGTTCTTACATCCTGATGTTTTCTGAGAGCTTGGTACTCTGACTGCCCCAATCTCTCACCAGGGAATATTTCTTACTGCTGAGGCAGAAATGAAAGGGGGAAGAGGACTGTTGCTTCAGTTATCCTCTCCTCTAGATGAACATGTTACAAGATGTGAGATTTGCCCTTGTGGTAGTCTGTGATGCTTGAGACCAAGACTGGGCTCAAACCCAATAACTGTTGAGACCTATTTGTACAGGTGGAGCCACAAACATGCCTGGGCCCCTCTGTTAGTCACAGCTGCTGGAAGGGCAGCAGCAATGCCACATTTTGTATAGTTTCCTAGTGCTGGGATTAGCAAGTAGGAAGCCAAGGGTTAATTCACACCTTGGCTGAAGGTGATTCCAAGACCTCTCTCACCAAGACAGGGTCTCACTGCAGGCTTGTATGAGTTCTTGAGTGGAGAATTTCTCTGTTTCTCCTGGATCAAAAGCAGAGAAAATGTTTATCAGACTTAAGTGGTCAAAGAGCATTTCAGAATAGGATGTAACACTGGACCGTCATGCTTTGGGCCTTCAGCTGGCTGTTAGTGTATCTGAGAATAAACAGATCTATTGAAACACTGAAGCATCTCCTGCAGATATTTCAAACCCTCATAAGGGACACAGGTTACCCTTTTTTTATGCAATTAGACCCAAGCTATCAAAGGCAATTCCAAGTGTTGTAAGACACCAAAACATGTCCAAGAGCCTATGACTTACTAGCTTTCAAGAAAGAACTGTCTGATTTTTGGGGGCATGGCAGCACTGGAAGAGATATGGAGAAACCCAGGTCCAGTGAAAACAACAGGAGCCTAACACATGAGGTATTGTGAAACTGATAGGTGTCCCTTTGCTTCTCCAGGCAAAAATTATCTCTAGTGCTTCAATGTCTTCTTAAATCAGTGATGGTTAGATGGCTAAATGCTTTCAGAAATCTGGTCTCCACCTTTCTCAGAAATAGGATTTTTTGCCTACAATTTATGCTACAATTTATTTTACTCAGAGGACTCAAAGAGCCTTTTTCATACCTCAGTTTGATGCCAGCATTCAGTTAATGTTGATGTAATGTCTCCTTTAAAAATACTCTAATTATATTTACCAACACAGTCACTGAAGAGCTATTTATGAATTGTGTCTATAGCTGCAATTCAGCATATGCTGTGAGCATTTCATTGGGTTAATCCTAACATCACAAGCTAATAATACTGAAAACAGGGATATGGCTAAGTCACAGAGGACACTGCACTCAGTACACAGCTAACAGTGATTGAGTAGTCTCTTCTTTCAGAAGAAAGATAAGGGCCCAAAAGAATAGGTCCCTTGATAACATCAGGTAATTCTTATATATGGTCCTTCATGACACAGGCATAAATCACAATAAAACCCATCTGCAGATCTAAGGGGTGAAATCATAAATCCTGCTTATAAACAAGACCTGCACATCAGATAGTGTACATTGTTCCAGACTTAGGGCAGCTGTAAATGATGTACTAAAGTTCACAAACCCATTTGCACCCTCTGGATGGGAAGAAGGGAGGCAAGATTTTTCCACAGAGGAGAGTATATTTCAAGATGTACTCAGAAATGAGAGTGACCACGTGAGAAACTGATGCTTTATGCAGAATGGTCATATTTAGATTTTACACTTGAGACACTCTGGCCTCAGTTTCTGTAAATCCATGGCACTGTGTTATGCCTTCCTCTTTGCTCCCAGGTCTGATGAGATAAAGGCAGCTGATGGGGCTGAATGCCCAACTTTGGCTGGTTGCTGGAGCTTCCAAGCTAGTCAGGAAGCTGTGCTGTTTCCCAGGCTGCAAATTTGCATGACAGCTTCTCCTGTCAGCAGCAGGTGAAAGACAAGTGGCCATTTAAGCAAGTGCAGAGCTGGATGATCCAGCATTTTGCTGGGGTTATGGCCCATCTTCTGGACTAAATTAACCAACATGGCCATCTTCTACTCCTTTGGGCACTGGAGGATACATCTCCCCTGGGATAGGCTCACTTTCTGCTGACCTCAGAGCTGCCTTGTATTTGCAATGCCTGCCCCCCCTTCAAGGACACTCACCATCACATTCACAACATGAAGAGTCTGCACTCATGACAACAGGGTTAGGTTTTTGACTTGTCCAGCTCATTGTGTTGCTGTAGCTCTCCTATGTTGCATTTGGCTGTGCACATATTTGTCCTTTTTGTTGTCAGCATGAGAGAGATTATTTCTCTGGTGCTCTTTTGTGATTTGACAATGCTAAACACAGGGTAGGGGCCAACTCAGCACATTTTCACACATGTGGCATATTTGGACCTGCTGTCCTTCAACACTGACTCCTCTGTAGGGGTTAATAAGGAGCACTTCCCTCACACACAGCTTAAGCCTCAGCCTGTTAAACTGGGGCACTATCTAAAATGCATGACAGATTATTTGTTCTCATTGTTGGGACTAGGACCTTGGAAACATCCTGAGTTTCTTAAAACATTTACATTTCACATTCATTAGGATGTTATCCCAATCGCACTCTCAGTCTTTGGCTTCGGACAGCCAAGAGGAAGGTGGCTCTTCCTACACAAGCTTTTAGTGCATGAAATCTTCTCTACCCTTCATTTTTAGCAACTTTACTGTGAACTTCCAGTACACTTTGCAGCTGAGTTTAGTTCCATCCAGCAGCACTAGCTCCTTTCCCTGTTCTGGTATTACTGCTACACCAAATTTACATTTTCATATCACTGAGTCCAGCAGTTTTGTTTGTTTGAAAGCAGCTGGAGCTGCCAGGCATGAGCTCCTTGTGTTTCCAAATGTTATCTATGTAAAGTTCAGTACCTCCTGAACAATCAAATATGTTGCTGTGTTTTCCTGTAAAATGCCTGAGGGAATGAATGTAACTGAAATGTCAGCCTGAGGAAGAAGTGTCTCTCGAAGGGTGAACAAAGCATGTAGAAGTGCAGAATTTGTTTCTCTTGAGGCACCTTCCAGCCATCTGATGATGCACATAAAACTATCTGTCAACTCCCCAGAAATCATTCTTTTGAAGCTACTAAAATCTCTGTCTTTTATTACAGATTTCTTTATTTTTTTTCATGTATACATAAATATGGCATTCCAGCTTTTTAACACAGCTCTCTAAGGTGACTTCATCCATGCAGTCCCTCTGCCTGTTTCTCTGTCTGCTCATGGTAATCCAAATTTCTGGGCCATATAAACACATTAGGCAGAGACATGGAAGCCTCTGGAAGAAAAAGATTCCATAAGCTCAATGTAGAACTCTGTGCCTGGAGAGAAAACTATTCATGCCTCTACTGAGGGAAAAGTGAGGGCCATCTCTTCTGCTTGGTGGCAGCTGTCTGCCAGCTAGCCCTGTGTAACTTCAGATTAGTCACACCCCGTGCTGGCTTCTGACCTGCCAAGAGGCAAAAAAGAAGATGGAAGGTGGGTAGGCAGCTGGGAAAGGCCCAAAAACATGAAGAAGAAATTAGAGGAGTGAGGATCTGGATGTGCTCTTTGATATGTCCCACGAAACAGCAAAAATTGGTTATTGCAGTGGGACAGTGCAGGAGGCATGGACCATGAATGTCCAGTTTGTTTGCTGCTCATGGCAGACTTATTTCAGTGGCAGTGCACCCTGATTCCATTGTCTCATTACCCTCTGTACCTAGGTTCAAAGCCCAGAAAGCTGGCAATGTCCCAGCTGCTTTTAGGCAAAGTGTTTCCGTGAACCTGTCCATGGCTCCTGGGAGGAATTCCTGAGTGCTACCAATGCTCCTAGTCTCCTCTTCCCTGCTGTGACTACCCAGTTGACACCTGAAAACCCTTATAAAAATGATGGTGGGGTCTTTTTGCATTAATAAGGTTTAAAATATGCTTGTTCACTTTTCACATGCTTGTATCTCACTTCAGCCTTTCTATAGCATTCCTAGCTTGTCCCTGAAAGTCAGCTAGTCAGCTGAAAACTATTAGAACTGTGAAGATTTTCTGAACCAGCTACTGTTACAAATAAAGCTGCTTTCTGACTGCTCTCTGAATTAGTTGTGCTGGCACTTGCAGCTAATGGAGAAAGTACAACATAGGGTCTAAACCAGTTGCCTCCCATATTTCCAGGGTTTAAAATATAGGAGGGCTATTAACTTCTCCTTTGTTCCATTTAGATGATTATCTCATTTTATTTTATTCGCAGGTACCCAGCAGTTGTGGTCAAGGCTTATCTTCCTGCTTGAGCTCTTGCCAGTCAGCCCCCTGCAAGGCAAACCTTGGTCCATCATAGCAACCAGCCTCAGCTTGCTTGCTGCAGTGTCTCTGAAAGATTCCAATCTCAGTAATAACCTTAATGCATTCAAGACAACATTTCATAGAGTAGTTTTGCCCATAGTCTCTCAGGCAGGATACAGAGTAAGAGCTGCAGGGCTGGAGCAAATGCTGTGCTGAAAGAACCAGTGAGTGCAGTGGGGTGGCTCCCGCATGAGCAAAATGTTGCTAATATTTCCAGCAGGTGATTTTCATGATTCCTGGGAGGTAAAGGAGGAATAAGATGTGTCCTGTGGATTAGGAAACATGAGAAGGAAGAAAAGGGACTTTGCAACTAGCTGAAATCACAGCTGGCAGAGCCTCAGAGCAGGTCCTGGTTGCATGCCCACAAGCAGCACTGCTCTGAGTCACAGCCAAGGAACGGTTACTTTAAATTGCAGTTTGAAATTGGCTGAGGGAAGTTGGCCGAGTTCAAGGCTTGCCTGGATCAGAGCTGAGAAAAGGGCTGGGCAAGGAAGCTGGGCAGCTTTTACCCTTTTGGTGGGCCACCACCTAGAGCATCACCTGTGCTCAACAGCGCTACAAAGCAGAGGGACATCAGCCTCTGTGACCTTTCCAGAAATCAAGAGAACAGCATGTGTTGTGCCTTAAGGGTGATGGGATTAAGAGTAGGTAGTGTGCCTCTTATTATCCAAACTCAAAGAACAGTGTTTCCTGCTTGTCTCTCTTTCCCCCACACCCCTGCCCACCACCATTCCCTCAGTGGAGCAGGAATAACTCAGGCTGGCACCTCTCACGACTTTTTCTTGTGAAGTTTAAGCCCATGGTTTAGGATTTTCTCACCCACCAACCTCTCCATCTGCACATGGTTTCCTAGGACAATCCCCCACAGCTAGGAAAGAACAACTGGACATGGAACACATTAGTTTCAAATCATACCTGACCTTCAAAGTGCATATTTAATGCTGTTAATCCACTTCAAAGGGAAGCAGTACCTTCCAGTCACCTTCTTTCACAGCATCTAACAGCTTTTCTGCACTGTTATTTGCCCTGAAGATTTGTTCCACAGCCATGCAGATGTGTTGAGGATCTTAGCCCTCCTGGATTTCTAGGGTCTCCAAATCTTCAGCTATCAGCTGTCTGAAACACAGCCTGACCTGCCAGCTTGGCTCCCGTACCCCATTTTGAGGGAGCTGTTCTGCTTGTCCCTGAAGACATGGATGCAGTGGTTCTTCCTGATATTATGAGCTAGGCAGTATGGGAGCATCAGACCTGACAGCTGGGCACTGTGGCTGTGGTGGAATAAACAAAGACTTTTCTGTTTTGGAGCTGCCAGCCTGTCAATCTTCAGGCAAGGAAAGGATCGCTCACCATTTCCTTTCCCTCCTGCTCCTTAAATGGATACAATACTCCATTTTAAACATGCAAAACTTGCCTTTCTCCCCTACAACTGAGCATCTGGGTAGTAAAAATGGGTTCCCCTAGTAAACAAAAAGAAGCAGCTTGATTAGTTTTATGCCAGCAAAAGGGGGTTAATTGCTAAAACCGCTTCTTATGCTGTCATGGTTCAGACAAATGGGTTTAGCACAGCAAGCAGCCAAAGGCCATGCATTAGTGGCTCCTTCTGCAGCAGAGGGGAGAGCATGCTCAGTGGGTCACCCCTCAGAGGCACCAGCCTGCTGCCTCTGAAGGTGGTGGCAGACATCCCACTGCTTTCAGTAGAGCTGAGATTGTGTTGTAAATAAATATATCTGCTTCCAAAGACTACAAAAGACAGATCAAACACAAGTGAGCTTTTCTTGTATCTAGTAAGATATTTTCCCTCTATTTCCTCCATGGATTTCTATAGCACTAAAATTTTATTAAAAGGAAAGTGATTTAAAAATTGCATTTACCCAGAGCCTCTGATCATATGCAGCCACACTGACACATAAAAAACACGTGACTTCTCAGCTCCTATTGGAAATAAAGCTATCTGTTGTGGCATGTATAGCACCTGGCTAAGGCAATATCCACTCTGGCTGCACCTATGCTGCCCTAGATTGAAAACACCAGCGACTAGTGGCCATCACTAACTGGCTGTTTGCACCCAAGAGCCACAGACTATTTAGGATAATTTTGTCAGTCTGGATGCAGGACTTAGACTATGTTACATGATAGGTGTAGCCTAGATTTGTTCACACAGCAGCTGCAGTTGTAAAAAGTATGACAGCCCTGGGGAATGTGAAGTCACAGAGTGAAATGGGTGTCACCTCTCAGGCAGGAGAGAAAAGTCAAAACATTTGGTTGTAATCACTGGGTTCTGGAGCTTGGGTAAAAATTTGGGGGGGAAACTTTGAAATACAGAACATTGTGAGCTTTTTTGATGCCCAACTTACTGTTGGTATTAGGTAAAGCTGTCATACAGTTAGGTGAGTTGGTAAATAGTAACTAAATATTTTTCTTCTCTTGTGTTATGTTATTTATCCATTGTTCTGGCAAATTCTCACCTAAAAAAAATACTATGAAATTATTAAGTTGTGATTCTCATCTCTTGTCAGTTCACCATCCAGCAGCCACCAGAAGCCTCTTTCTGGCAGCATGCTGCTCGTTTCCCAACCAACTCCTTTTTGCTTAACCCTGGTGATCTCGTCAGACCTGGAGAGGCAGCTGTGACACAGCCACACTCTCCTCCCCTTCTTCACAGAAAGCAATAAATTAAATCCCTACTTTAAACTGACTATAGCAAACAAGGAATTTCACATGCATGGGAAAGAGAAGCAATTTGGTGTGGCTTTTCAATTCAGCAAGAGCATTCACACGAGCTGCAACCCCTAGCTCTGTTCCCCAGCCCTGCACAGCTCTTCCCTCGTCCTCTCCTTTCACAGTACTGGAGCAGGGAGATACTGCATAAATTTGCTGTTAGATCAGCTCCCCAGGATAGTGGGAACTGGCAGATGGTTGCTTTAAAATATTTCCAAAAGAGGGAAAAAACAAGAGCCTATCAACCCACTACAAGTCCCTTGTTATGGCTGCATCAGTAAGGAACTGTGCTTGAAGGAACCAGGGGAAGCAAATGAAACAGTGAGCAGGGTTAGGATAAAACACTGAGATCTCAAATCAAAGTCCTCAATGCTGTTTTCTTGTGTAATCAAAGTTTCCTTTCTCTTCCCCAATTGCTCACATTGCATGAGGGGAGCAGACCCAAGCAAACAGAAAGCAAAGCCTTGGGAATTTTTCTAGGAATTGATGTTTCTCTTTCAGCCATGGCATTTGTATTTCTTGCTTCTTCCTTTACTGTTCAGTCAAAATGAGGCAGTGCATCTTAGCGTAGGCACAGGAAATCTCTGTGCTTGAACTTCTCACTGTTTGTGTAAACGCCTCTTAACACTGCTAGATTCATAGGATCTTAAGGGTTGGAAGGAACCTTCGAAGATCATTGAGTTCAACCCCCCTGCCAGAGCAGGACCATAGAATCTAGCACAGGTCACACAGGAACACATCCAGATGGGTCTTAGTCTCCAGAGAAGGAGACTCCACAACCTCTCTGGGCAGCCTGCTCCAGTGCTCCGTGACCCTCACAATGAAAAAGTTCCTCCTCGTGTCAAGGTGGAACTGTAGTTTATATCCATTACCCCTTGTCCTATCACAGGGTGCAAGGGAGAAGAGCCTGTTCCCTCTCTCTTGACACCCAGCCCTCAGATATTTATACACATTTATTAAATCCCCTCTCAGTCTTCTGTTTTCCAGACTAAACAGCCCCAAGGCTCTCAGATGTCTCAGCTGTTGAAGGGACTCTCCTAAGCAGCTTTGGGGTAACATCACACTACCAACAGCTTTCAGAAATGCAAGTGGAAGAAACAAAGCTGTAGGATCCAAGGCAGAAGGGACCTGTAACAGTGCTGGTGCCTCTCCACCTTCCCCAGTCTTACATGGAAAATGGAAGGGAGTTGAGGTGGGCTGTGGCAATCGTGATGGTCCTTGAAATTCACTAGAGGTTAGGCAATACATAGATTGTCAGGGCCAGTAGCACCAACTTTCTCCCTCTACAAGCAACATTTTCTCCCCTGATATATGTGTATTCCCTCTAACAGGCTACATATAGTGGCCAGAAAAGTCCTCCACACAAGAGTTCCCAGCACATGCTCAATGCACCAACCCCCTCATTCCCACCTCCATATATTGTAGGCAAAACATCCCATACTCACTGGACAGAGGGAGGGCAGAGCATAGGCTCCAATGTGTGAGGCTACAATGTTCCTACTCAAACCAGCTCTTCCTCCACATGCTCATCTTCCTTTACTCTCTCTCATACCGTTGGCTCAATACCCTAACATCTGAGCTTGCCCATTTTCTTGCAACATGCTCCACATACAGCAGTATACAGCATCATGTATACCTCTAGGAATATACCCTTTGCAGGAGCATGTTTTTACAGAAAATACGGAGCAGTCCAGCTGAGGACTCATGTGCATCATCCATACCCAGGTTGTGCATCCAGAGAGCAGCTCTTGCTGCTGCAGAATCAATACTGTCTTTAATTATGGCACCAGATTGCAAGCTCTTCAGAGAAAGTGGTTCTGGCCTCAGGCCTTCATTGCCTCCTGTTTTTGGGCAAGCGTATGCGTGCAGCTATGTATGTTGCACGACACTCTTTCTGTGCTAGTAATGCAATTATAGCAGCTCATGCAGTTACAACACTTGCTACTCTCTCCTCACAGCTGCACAAACCTTGCACAAAGTGCTACAGGAGGGACAAAGTGTGTGTGTTGGGATGGAGGGTCAGGCATGGGGTTTTGAAATCCTCCAGCACAGCTGCAATCCCACCTGCTGGTGACCTGCACATGATGGTCCAATCTGGGCAGGTGGGGTCTGCATGGGTACATGACAGCACGCCCTGCATGCAGGGGCTGCTGAGCACTTGGCAGCTGACCTGGCTGCAGGTAGGTAGGAGTCCAGGGAACATCTGTCACAGACACAAAGCTCTGCTGTAGCAGTAATATATTGCTGCTCTGAATTAGGGTTGGTATCGGTGGTTCATGTTGAGCATCCTCATGGTGTCCACACTGCTGCTGCTTTCATCATCTCCTCCATGCTCTTGCTTTTTAGTGCATTTGTTCATTTCTCTCCATTTCCAGAGCATAATTATACTTAATATATTCCAAAGCTCACAGTAGATCTTCCCCTGACCTTAATGTTCCCCCACTGTTGATCTCAGCCCTTTCCCTGGCCTCAGGTTAACTCCTGCACTGCCCCGACGTCTAAACCACTGATTAAGGAGATGCTTTGAAGACTCTGTCTCCCTACTGACTGCCTTGCCTTCCAGTATCTCTCAACCAGTTTGAAGTGGATATAGAGTTATTGCAGCCATGGGGTTTATCTTCTGTTTTGTTTTGTTTTATTTACAGGAGAAATTTCAAAATGTCATGCCTTTCTAGCCCTGGGAGATACAGAGATGTCACAACTCTTTGGAAACAGTATTATGCCACAGACAAAAGTTATTTTAGCTTCCCTTCCTCATTTTTTAATGATATTAAATGACATTCTTTCTCCTCAGCATGCATTCTGGCTAATTTGTATCTCGCTGTAAATCAAAAACATTTCCACTAATCTCAGCAAAGACTGACTCAGTGGCGAGCAGGATTTTGGCCAAGTAATTAGGGCATGAAAAATAGTATGGTCATGAGGCTTCAAAAGTTCTGCCTGCAAAGGTGTCAGGAAGCAAGGGAACCTTGTTAATAGTTATCTAAACCCAAGATCCCTTCTCTATGTAAAAGCTATGTCGCTACCCGAATTAAACAACCAAAAGTTACTCTTAGATTTGCTACTTTGTTACACTGATATTTGTGCTGAGAAAAATTTGTTCCATTTCAAAATGTTTTTATTGTGCTCCTTCCTGGCAGTGGTTTGATGGTGCTTTCTGATAATTAACAATATAAAACACCAGCCTGATCAATTTTTAGCCGTGTTGCCTTTTAAAACAGGCTTATGCAACCTCACTCTGTCATGCACATCCTTCTCCTCTCTGTTCCATCACTATCAGCTGCATCACCCAAATTTAAACCAATTGATAGGGGGAGAGAAATAGAAATCTAAAACATATTGGAGTGTCCACAGATTTCATCAGATGAGTGGAGAAGATAAATTATATTAAGGTCCTCAGGTTGCAGCACACGGTGGAGGAAAGGGTGGAATGGAAATGACCCTTCCTAAACCTGGGACAGCCTACACTGGAGCTCTTCGTATACACAAACCCACAGCAACATGTCTGTGGTTTCATCACTCAAGCTTTGGCAACTCTGTGCATAGCTTGCTTCTCATCGTGCTTAACTTACTAGTTGAGAAGGCATCCTTCTAACGTGGGCCATAATCTTTGTTATTTCCACAAGTCACTGTTGGGACCAAATGAGCCCATTCTTCTGGGTCTCTGTTCCCTTACTTTCCTCCCTTTCAGAGCAGAAGTAACAGCCCTTTCCTCCCTTTCCTACTCCACAGCTGTGAGGGGCACAAACACCGCGAGCAACCCCCATCTGCCACTTGTCATAGCTCCAATTCCAGTAACATTCCCATGCCTGACAGAGAAATGTCCATATAATCTTTAAAAAGTCTCCTCTTATGAGGTAAAGTCTCCAACAGTGCCTGAAATAGCATGGATGTACTTGCACAGATCACGTTGTCCAAGCAGTTACATGCATATGCTATGGGCCTTTTGGGACCTACCCTTTACAGCACAAGTGCATTTTATAGGATGCTTATACATGTCAGCACTTCACACTTCCTTCCCCTCAGCCCGCCCTGCATTAGTTAGCTTAGGTTAGTAATTCACCATCGCTTTGACATCTGGCAGTACAATCAAAGCAGAGTCTCACTTACCAAGGCTGCAAGGCAAGCACATCTGTGTTTCCTTACAGCTTTGTCACCTCATCCTGTTACATAACTGAAAGTTCATAGCTGCCCCTGCAACAAGGCTCTTTTGCTACTAAGGGGATAGTTCAGCGTTGGGGTTGCTCCAGCAGCAAAGCCAGTGTTAAGAGGTTTGCTTGAGTTCAAGCCCCTACCTATGACTATTTCACCCCTTTCAGGCTAATTTAATTTTTTACAGAGTTAAGCATGTATACTTCTTTGAAGTAGATTTGCTGCTGGAGAAACTGTAATGTAGCATGTCACACCTCTTCAACCACTCTTGCAAAACATTTAAGTGTACCTCTTACTCTATGCTATCAAATACTAATGAATGCAGTGAAGCCTCAACCTTAATTACCATCACATGGATGGAAGAAGGGTTGGTCCAGCTTCTACTAAATTAGAGTTTATTCCTATTCTTCCTACTCTGTAATAACATCGTTATTTCTAGACTGGAATGTGCACACAGGAACTTACTCTTCCAAGCACAGATTTATCAAGCTGAGAGGGACAGGAGAGGATCTAATGAGGGCTAAGGTCAGCCCTTCCCACAATGCTCATTCATAGCTGGGATGTTAAGTGGCACTAAGTTTTGAGACAGTTGTCCACTTAGCACAGCCACATCTGACTGCTCTAGGACCTGTCCTGTTCAATACTACCAGACAGGTAAATCCTTCACAGCAGTACAAGAAAGTCAGTGAGAGAACAAGGCAACATGTAAACCAGTTCTATCTGACAAGTGATGTGTTGGGATCTCCTGTCACTTTTGTTGAAAATGAAATAGTTATTTTGCTAACAGCTGCTGCATCATACTGCATGAAAAAAAAAAACTAAACAACAACCAAACAAAACCAAACCCCCACAACACTGAAATTACAGCAGAAAATCAAAGCTAGATAAATGTTTTATTTCCTCCATGACCAACCTTTCTTGGGATCTGGCTGGTTTTAATTCCTTACTTTTCCCCACCCATGACATGTCTTATTTCAGTACATTTGAAGTTGCACAGTGTCCCACTGAGGGGTATGACCAGGCTCTTACATTTGCTGTGTATCTGTGAGTGCTGGCTCTGATTTTTTCTTGCTTTTCATATTAACTGCTGCTTATGCTTTGGATTTTCTTTACCCCTCTTTGTTCCCAAATGCTGCAAGTACAAACCAGCTATGTGTAATCTTACAGTCACTCCTTCTTTTACAGAGCAAGCTCCAACACATTTCTGAGGTCTCTCTGCAGCATCCAAGGGAAAATCATTTCCAGATATATTGTATCAATTTCAACACGTTGTAGGAACTGGCAGAGTTTAAAACTCTTAGCTCTGTATGTCTGGAATCAACTTTGTCTTTCTCTTGCATAGATACAAAGGCAGTGTAATCCTAACTTTGAAGGAGTTTAATTCAAGTGTGCATCTGTCTAAAGAAATTAAATAAATGTGTTTCTTGCAATTCACATTCTTTTTCTGATGAGGGAGAAAGATTGTTTGCTTTTGGAGGCCAAATTTTGACGCTTCTAATGAGCATCATCTAACTTCACCCTAGTCTTACATTCTCCAAGGGAATCACAGTGGTACAAAGGCTTAATCATGCTCCCATTCATGTCAGTAAAAAAAAAAAAAAATCCATTGTTTTAAAGCATGAGTGATTATAAAATATGAGTCAGACCTGCACAACCCAGCTTTCATTGGATCAGGCCTCTCTTACACCACAGTCTGATACACACTCACCCAAGTTCCTTGCATGCAAAAATATTGGTTTACCAAATGGGGCCCCAAACCCTGACTCATTCCTTCCTTAACCAAGCTCCCACTGCAGTACTGTAAATACTACCTAGGGAGTTAGAGATTTGTTCTTTCACCCCTCTAGCACCAGCACATTTTTCCCTTCCTTTCCCTAAGTCTTCTGCTCTGCAAGCCCCCATGCTTTGCCCTTATGCCTTTATAAAAACAGCAGAAGCAATAAACTTTCATTTCCCTCTACAAACATTATGAAACTGCTTAATTATTAAAATGTCTCTGTTGTTTCACTGGAGGGGAAAAATCAAGCCCTGCATGCTCTAATTGTTTGTTTTCTTCTCAGTTTCCTTGGCATAGGTTTGGTGTTTTTTTTTTAATTTTACTTTAAGCTTAAAGAAACATTTCTCCAGACAGAGCATTCAAAAAGTTCCTGGTGAATTAAACTAGTTGAGGCTCGCTTACCTGAGTCTTTCAATGGAAATGTGACAGGTGGAAGAGATCTCATTTCACAGTAACATGGTTGGAGGATATCTACGAATCTCTGGAATTGGAAGAATGCAGTTTGCCTTTTAAATCCCAAGAATTACACTCAAAAACCTTCTTGAATTTGTAGCTGAGCTATGAGCAGTGTTGCAGAAAGCATTTTCTAATCAAGACCTAGCTAATGTTATGTTTCATGAGAACATTGTGGTTGCCAGGCCCTAGCATGATGCACAGAAGCAGCTGTGTAGGGAGGCTGTGCAGGGAGGCTGTGCAGGCAGGGCTGCCTTCCACCAGCACACCTTGCAGCATTGACACAGGGCTTCAACTCATGTCTGAAGAAGCTGCAAAAAAGCTCAGCCTCTTGCCTCCTGACTATGCTTGGAGCTGTGCACAGAAACTGCAGGCAGGAGAGAGCTCTCTCTTCCCTCTCTTGATGAAAGCTGCCAGTGTTAAAGTTAAGCCTCCATTTCTTTCTGGATTTTCAAAGCCCTGCAGGCTGTGGCCCAGCAGATGGGCAGCACAGTGATTCCGGCTTGTCTGAAGCCACCATGCAGGGGATCGGAGCATGCTTCACAGCTTTGGTCCAAGTGTCAGCAGCCTGGATGGAGTTTCAGACACACACAGGTTCAGGACCAACGGCCAGTCTATTCTCATGCTGCAGAACACTGGCCTTGTGAAACATGCCCAGCGAAAGCTGAACATATGGTGGCTTTAGCTGCAGAGAACTTCATGTGCATAATCTGCCTTCGGGCACTTCTGTTAGTGACAGCTGGGAGGTCACTATAATGATCCTGAATTTGGATGCTAAGCAGCAGTGGGCACCTGTCTATTTGGAAGAGAGAAAATTTGTTTGCAAGTGGCTTGGAGCTTAATGTCTTCAAAGTGTGCCCACCCCTTCTTGCTTACAAGGACCGTGCACTGCAAAATCAGCCAGAGGATTAATGAAGTGGATACTCATCTCCTCATCTGCTCAAGGTTTTGTTAAAGCTGAGTCAGGAAACCCAATTAGTCATTAGTAGGATGTCCAGGCAGGATTAATTTGGGATTCCATATACACTGGAAAAGAAATGTTGGGGGTGTTTTTCCTCCTTAGTCAGGGCTGCAAGATGTTTCTTCTGTGTGGGATGTAGTGTGACCAAACAACTACTCCATGAAAAAGGTTCTCAGCAGTAAGGAGATGAGATAGGTTATCCTCTAAGCTATGAGAAAAAAACAGAAAGGAGGTCACTTTGTTCTCTCTTTGCACTGTTTGATTCCTATTATATCAGAATTGCAGACCCCTTCTCTATTAAAAAATTATTTATCTGTACTCTAACTTGGACTCTTGGTGAGACTGGGGAGTTTTAAATTAGTCATGCTCAAAGGGGTCATACAGTTTCCCAAATTTCTGCAAGAGAGAGAGTTCCAGTTCAATTATTTATCAGATAACACCCAAAAGTTACTAAAGGAAACCCAGAAGGACCCAGATCTCAAGCCAAGACAGTGGAAGTGTCCCAGTCCTACCTATGAGAGGCAGAGCACCTCATCCTGTGTGCACTACTCAGGTTATATCAGCGTAAATTTCTCAGCAGCAAGAATCTTGGTGGATGATGGTGATTAGAGTGGGAAGTGCTTCAGAATTTGTTGTTTAAAATGTCTAGCATCTTCAGAAATGTAGAACTGGAGCTTCCTACCTGGGTTTTACTTTGCTCCTGCTCGTAGTTACTAAAGTTCCTTTAACGTGGATATTGTTATCTGCTCTCAGCTGTGCAGGCTTACTGTGCAAGCAGGGTTCTGTAACATGAAGCAGCAGGATTGCATAGGGAGAAAGTTTTAAAATGTTTGACTTGTTAACGACCCATACAGCTGATTTCAATCATTCGTATAGTCGTGTTTAGACAAAATGCAATGACGTTTTGCTCTCTCGAATCCAGAGGGCATTTTTAGGATCTGCTAATACTCTATTTGAGTACTTTACCAATGCTTGAATGAACTCTATGATCATAGAACATGGGGTCATAGAATGGTTTGGGTTGGAAGGGACCTTAAATATCATCTAGTTTCAAACCCGTCAGTATGGGCAGCAACACTTTCCACTAGACAGGTTGCTCAAATCCCCATCCAACCTGTCTTTGAACACTTCCAGGGAATCTCTGGGCAACCTGTTGCAGTGCCTCACCACCCTCACAGTGAAGAATTTCTTCCTTATATTCAATCTACATCTACCCTTTTTCTGTTCAAAGCCATTACTCCAAAGTAATGGGAATGACTTCCGGAGTACAGTGCAAAATCAGAAGAATCTCCATCACCTGCCCAAAGGAGGTATTTCCCATAAAATCTGGAGGGGTACAGAACTGTAAAGAAGAGATTTACGATGAACTGGCATTCCTACTTGAGGAGGAGAGGAAACTTACTGGGTTAGCACAAAGGTTCTTAAACAGAGGGCTGAAACATGGCTTTCTGCCCTGATGTCTTCCCACGACAGTCCCAGGAGGAAAGTATCGTTTATGAAGCATTGCACTAGCAAATTAAATGAGCTATGTTTTGTGATGTGTGCATTCAAGAACAGCATCACTTCTTACATGATAGCTGTGATGCCTCAGGCTGCCCTTAGAGAAATAAGTGACACTCCTGGACCAAAATAGTTCAGTGCTTCTGCTTTCCAAGTCTTGCTATTGTGCAGATATTAATGGATGGGAGAGGTGTGGGACACATTATTTATTGTGAACTGCAGAGAAGCTCTTTCCAGTCAAGTTTAAAGCTAAATTCAAATTAAAAACAATTAATTGGAACAGCAAGAAATTAAAGGTTGCAAGAGATAACACTTCCCAGACAAAGATGCTGAGGCAAATGATTTCCACATCATCCTTGGAAGCAGATGGCTATTTGGGAGCAAGCAAGTAGGAATTAGTCAAAACTGTCACACAGCTCTTCACAGAGAACCAGATCAAATTCAGCTTTGGCAAAGGACATAGTTCTACCACCTGCCTTTTCTCCTTCGCTGTCCATAGGGGTTGTTCTGGTACCAAGATGAAACCTTTCTGCTAATCCCTATGGACTGCTTCAAATTCCTTAACTACAACTAACCAAGTCCCTCACTATGTCACTGCAGGTGACAAAATGAAACCACTTCTATAGAACTGACAGGGCTAAGCCCATGCTGGTTTCAGCCAACTTGTGCCCCACCCTGCTCTCTCATCACATGCGTTAGTCAACAGCCATGCCACAAGTACACAAATTTCTCTTAACAGCTGACTGGGAAATGCAGGGACAACTTTTCCTGTTGTCTGAACCATAAAGCACCAAAAAATCTTGAAAGGAAACTCTGGTCTGTTGATGCCTCTTCATAGTTTTGCCATATGAAAACCTCCAAAAGGTGGAGGGTTAGAACCACCTCTGCAACTGCTGCCCGTTTTCAGAAGGTTAGTGCCCAGGGCTGCCTGGAAGCTGGTGGAAACAGGCATGTGTGGCATACAGCCCAACACCCAGTGGTGCAGGGAAGGGATCACTTATGCAGGGGACAGGTAAAATGCCAGTGGGTCAGTTGGAAGAGCAAGTTGGCATGTGTGCATTAAAGGGTGATTGAAGCAGAGCTCTTTTAATCATCATTAGGCATTTCCCCCTGAATAGAAATTCTTCACTGAGCAGAGGTGACAGAGTTGGAATTCAGGATGAGCTTTGAAACCATTCTTGTTCATAACAATACAACAACAACAACAAGGTAATTGTATTTCTTGTCATGCTCTCTCCCAGTAGTGATCTTACTTGACCCACCTACTGTTTGGAGGCTTGTGTCTAATATTGGCTAAAAAGTGTTCAGGGCACTGAACACATCTGGCTGTTGCATAAAGTTCCTAGCTACATTAAACTAGCATTAATTCAAGACCAGCATGAGGAAGAACTTGAGGTCAGTCTCATTTTGAAAGACTATGAATTGAAATAGGTCTATGTGTTGTTTATCCAGAACTTAACGATGTCAACACAAACACACTTCTTTTTCTCTGCTACTTTTCAAAAGATCTTTTTAATTACCATGGTTGGAAATAGCATTTGATAGCATCTAACAGATGAAAAATCCTGATCATCACCTCTGATTACAAGAGACTAGAAAGGGATAGAAACTTGAAGTTTTGCCTTATTTGCTTTAGAGCTTTTATTCTTTTTTTATGCTTGATCCAAAGCTTACTGTAGTCCAAATGAAAGTTCCCTTTTTAGGCTTTAGTTCAATACCTTTGCCAATAGCCATTTAGTCACAGCCTGACTGTTAGCATATGTAATCAAAACAAGTCTTGCAGCTGGAAGCTAAACAGTATTTGTGGACTAAGGGGCTAAGCACAGACTTTCAGGCTGGAGAAAGAGGCTCTCTAGGTCACTCCTGAGGTACTTTGACAGGGTAAAGACGGTGGGATGAGTGCTCAGCTGGTGGTGTTGCTCTGGCATGATTTCACCACACAGACTGATTCTAAAACAATGTGAAAGCAGCAAGCTTTCCTCTAACAGACTAGCTCTGATATTCCTTGCCTGAATCTACATTAACTTGTGAATGCTAGAGCTGAAGCATGTAGTCTCTGAAAAACAAAAAGGTGTTTTTTGTTTTTTTTTTAATTCACTGCAGCCAGTTTTGTTACAACCATTTAAATGAATGAACCCCTACATAGATAAAGTTGGTTGCTCTCTTTATGTTTTTTCCCCTCTGTTGTCATATGTATTAACTTACTCCCTGCAGTCCCAGTGGAACAGAAATCAAGCATCTTCTCATTAAAATTCAGAGCTATTAATTTTGTCATCCTCCGTGCAGTAAGCAGCTTTATTTCAGATTGCACATTGCCTACGTTTTGCACCACAGACAGCTTTACTGCATAAAGCAAGAAATACAGTGGTCAACAGTTGAGGCCAAGAAAAGAAGAAAGGACCAGACTGAACCTTTCAGACACTGGGTTTTCTAGGGTAGGAGGTAGGTCACAATTACATTGTCCTTGTGAAGAGGTTTTTTAGCTTCAGAGTTTTTAATAGATTCCTTCTCCTATGCTAACAATAGCAAACACACCTGATGTCCTGATTTTTGTGTAAAATGACCAACTAGCCATTGATCACATCCTTAGAAATGGTCCTTAATGTTTATCAAATATGCAGGTTTAAAAGGAAACAACTCAGTGGCCTGGAGCACGAGAGCAATCACTTATGTTAACTGAGGGGAGATTTAATGGAGAGACAAAAATGGCTGGTAAAACAAATGTCTGCTTTGGAAGAAAGGGGAAACACAGAGAAGTTACCTGTTTGGGTTTTTTTCCTGTTTTGCTGGTCTTTGTGTAAATGAAGCTTTTTCTCACTGCTCTTGACTTACTATGTTACCATGGATAGGCTTGGAGTGAAATGAGTCTGTTAAATTAATTTTTTTTCTCTCTTTTCCTTGGGCTACCGTTTCTGTCTATATGTGTGTTCCCATGCAAACCACTCATTCTAGTTGCTCCTCTACATGAAGCAAAAATAAGTAACTGACTGAAAGGTTTACAGGTGTATTTAGTAAGAGTCTTCCCATCCTGCAACTCTTCAGTTGATGAAATATTGACATCTGTGCGCAGCAAATCAAAATATCAGTGATCTGTAAACTAACATCAGCTCTTGCTGGTTCCAGTGCTGTTCTGCAAATTCTTCTAAGCTTAAGCCATTCTCCTGTTAACTTTGTATGAAGAAATCATGTGAGAAATAGGTGTGTGTGTATATATATATATATATATATATATATAAAAACTTCATTCTGTTTTTGACCTGGGGGCACCATGACTCATTCTCACCTGTTCTTAGATGTTGACACTCATCTGTAAAGCTGCTCCCTGCATAGCACTTGGATATCTGTTACACTTGATAAGACTGCTCTCAGGTTTGGTTTTAGCACTAGATTATCTATGGCAAGCTAACTAGTAAGTAGTTATCATCATATATGATAAGATTTCCTTTGTCTTTATGGATAACATGGACTGCTCTGCCAAATGCTGCTTCCAGCTTTTTGAATGACTCTCCAGATCATCGGCTCCCACGTGATTCTCCACATGTAGCATGTGAGATCAGCCACTGTTATCAACTCTAGATTAGTAGAGAGATTACTTCTGATGAATGCAAACCATTCTTGGCATTTAACAATTTCTGTTGCAGAATGTAGATTATCAGTTTCACAGTCTTCTGAAGTGTTCTCCCTGTATCTTCCCTTGTGATTTGTGATATACAAATGCAAACTACTGTGATAATAGGCTTTTGCAGGCACTACTAAACAACTGCAAGGTTCCTGCCTTGAATATTCTTTGTCATAGTATTTCAGACTTGTTCATCTGCACCTAATACGTTACCATTACAGTAGTCCACAGACCTTCTCAGACCCCTTTTTTTTGGTTTGTTTGGTTGTTTTTCTTTTTTCCCTTGGAGAATAGCTTTAGTTGGGGAAAACCAGCAATTTCTGCTTTGGATTCAATTAATATCTCCTGAGGAGGATGTAACACCCTCTTGAGGAGACTGTGAAGCAAACAATAGCCTCCGTGAAACAAAACTCTTTTCTATAAACAAACATACATTGCCCTTTGTAGGATGTTGGTTGGCTTGAAGTTTTTCTCAGGGATTTTACAGAAGTTTCTCCTCGTGTAGAGTTATTCAGGGGATGTGAGAGAATCCAGAAGTGTCATTGTTTGTAATTTCCAATGGCACTGAACCTGTGGCATTTCACTTTTCAGTATTCAGACCTGGGCTATGATTGCAGTTTTAGGTAACTCTTAAAGCACAACACATAGATTTGACTGTAGGTGGCAACTGGATCTTTGGATGCTGCATCAGCTGTGTAGATCTTCAACGTTTATTTTAAAAGGTACCCACAGAGTGTTTCTTTTGCTTATTTTGCAGATGGAATGCTTATGCTTCAAGCCAGCTATACAAAATTGTATATAGCATAAACTTCATCACACATCACCAGCAGCATATAATTGGAGTGGCAATACACGTATAAACAAACATGATATTGTAGTATCCAGATTTCATTTTTAGCAACTATCTTGAAAAAAAATATTAACCTGGAAAGCTAGCAGTTAACTGAAGAGATGCAGGTCAATAATGTAAACAAACCTATTTGTTCCTGATCAAACTTAATTCTTAAACAGGGATGAGTGTCTTTGGATAGTACTTCTCTCTTTGGACTTCCAGCTGAGCAAGGATCTCTTCAAAACTTAATTCATTTGCAAAGATGAAGCACACACAAGTTGATCCAATCACATCTAATGCTGCAATACAGCCAGTCTGAGATAGATGCAATCTGAAGAAGAGCTCAATAATGTTTCTTAAAGTACTGTAAGATCCTGAAATGACTGCTGCAATAGAAACATGCTCTTCCATGACTGAACACGTTCTGCTTTTCTCCAAGAAGAGAGTGTGGGATCAGACCCCTCCCCTCCTACACACAGACACATACCAGTGTCAAAGCAGATATATTTCACCTGGTTCTGCAGAGCAAAATTGGCTTATAGAAAACAGCTTTGGTTTACTGTGGCTGTTCTCTGCTTCACGCGCTCCTTATAAGACTCAGTCAGCTCCCACACAGAAGCTGTTATTTTTCTCCAGTTAAACATGCTGTCCAAGAAAAAAATGAATGCTGTGTGTTACAGCTAGACATGATCCCATTTTCTCATTATGACCTTTTCTTGAGTATTTTAACTGTGATTTTCTGACTGAGAATATTAGATGACACTTTGAGAGTGACAAAAAAAATGTAGCTTGGCAAAGTTTATTTTTAAATTAGAAATTTCACAGGTTGGGACTGGACATCTCCAGCTCTCCAGCACAGAACCAGGCAAAGTGGCACCCAGTAGGGGCACAAAGAAAATGATGGATTTCCAGTGGTGACATAAAATTATTTCTTCATAACAGAATGTATCTTTCACTACTAATATCAGCAAGACTTTTTCTTCCTCAGACAGTGCAGATGTGGATCTGAGCTTTGTTTGTAACACTAAAGAAGGCAAGTCTTAAATCAGTTGTGTTTTTATTAATTCAACATGTTCCAAATGGATCTCACTTTAACATGCAGCTTGCATTTCCTCTTCATTTAATCCAGTTATTTCTATTGATAACTCTCCCCTGGAACTGGGGTGTGTTTTAAGCTAACTTGAGTCAGGGTGGGATTCGTGGTCTGTTTGGGCAGGAGCATACACTGTTTTCATAGGGTTCAAATGTATGAAGTAGAGAAGTTCCCTGAAAATATTATGGCATCCCTTATTTCACTTCCTTTGCCCAGTCTCTTCTGGCATAATCTGATACTTAGAGTTTAAATAAGCAGAGGCAGGAGACACACCCTTGCACGTCCTTACACAGTATGCATCACTGAAGGACCCAAGATTGTGCCTGTGTTTTACTGAGGCTATGAAGACATTAATCATGCACTTCAGTTTCTGAGTAACTCTGTAGATGCCAACAAATTCTATATTTAATAACCCTGGTTTGTTTCTGCAATACAGCCTTAGGTAACAGTGCCTGCCTTCCTGGGGTTTTTGCTGTTATCTGTCAAGATTATTGAGAAATCAGTCTGAGTGTATAAAAAGCTTGGCAAATCAAAGATACCTACCTGATTTTTTAATACTGTCTTTGTATTTTGCAGGTTGATAACCTGCAAAGCTAGCATGTATTAGGTCTGGTGTACAAAGTCATGCTCTGTTGAGAACAAGTGGAAGATATTGACTGCACTTCATCTTCAGTACTTAACCATGCCACCATGCAGCTTTTCTTAAGCAAAGCACCTACTTCCAGCTCTCTGGGCACTGCATCTGTATCAAGACTCTCAGTGCTTATGACAGAACACTCTATGTGTTACAGACAACATTTCTCATTCACAAGCTTATTCCTAGGGCCTTTATGCTGTCTTGATCCAGGTATGTCTTGCTTTGTGTATCATTCTAGCTATGTATAAAACAGAATATACAATAACAATCCTTTCCATGGTATTTGCACCAAAGAGAAATCCTCTGAATGCAGTTGTGTTCTGCCCCCCAGCTTTGCCAGAAAGAGCCAGAGCAAGTCTACCTCTGTATTGGGATTACAAACATTTTAAAGTTTTATTTCACAACACAAAGCAGAATCTAAAGACTTGGTCCATAGAACCACTGCTCCCTGCCCCTCTGCTACCAGAAAAATCTACATTCTTTTTGTACCTTCCACAGCTACTAATAAGATAGAAAAACACATCCTTATCTGCAGTGAGAATTGGAAGGTCATTGTGTTTGCAAAGTACTCCCACTGTGGAGCAGTGTTCAGTGACCATCTAAGCTGACTAACTCAGTGAAACAACCCCAATTTCTGCTTGCAAAGGTATTACTACCTTTGCAGTAAGGATGTCAGGACTGTAAATACTATCAGGATTAGATAGTATGATTCAATCTGTTAAATATTATAACACTGCCTCTAAAAATTGGTATCCTCCCCTTCCTAAGACATGCTTCTTCCAATTCCAAAGAGGAATAGTGCTAATTAGCTGTATTATGAAGACATGTAATGTCATAATTCACTATAGCTACCTTCCTTTCACTACTGCTAGCAAACTGCAGGACCAGAGTTTTAAAATAAAGACTATATTAAGCTGCAACAGTTGTAGACAATGCACTTGTCCTGATTACAAGTTTGGCTCATATGCACTAGCAGAAAATCCCAAACTAGACAATAAACTTGTTTGTGAGTTTTGTTCTGATTTCACCAAATGGTATGACAATGATGTCTGTAATACTGCTAGATCCCTATGGGACAGGGTCTGTCTGCACAATGTCGATAAACCAGAAGCAGTTTTAAATAGCAATACACTACCTGCTATTTAAACCTGAGGTTCAGCACAAATTGATTTGTCCAGAATCTGTGAGTGGGTTTGTTTTTCAGTAATTTACTGCCAGTATCCAGATTTTCCACCAGCATCCGTGTTAATCTGGATATATCTGTTAGCCTCAGCAGAGATTGCAAAGTGCATTCACATCAAGCAATTTTTTGATAATTATATTCAAGAAGTCCTGTTTGAGAGAAGGATTTTCTTTTACCATGCAGGATGCTCACTCTTTATCATCAGCTTCTACTACACCCATCTAGAGCTGAGGGAGCTTGCCTCAAGATCTGAAAATGCAGTAGCAAAGTAATAAAGACATGATCATCTGCAAGTTTTCCCTTTGCCACATTTGCCACCACGAAGAGCCCACCTGAGTCTTAGGCACATCTGGATCAGCAGAGAAATACCTCAAAATGTAATGCCAAGGGTGTTTGAGTGGAACCAGAAGTCAGTCCCATAAAGTCAAGTAGCCATCCAAATTCCTCACAGCCTCTTTGTTGGCTTCTAAAACACTAGCTTTTGGTCCCTGACCAATTCTGACATGTGGTACATTGGGAAGAAAATATCTTCCAGCTCACATAAAGACTCTTTACTTTGATTGCCTTGATCCATATTCCTGCCCATCCCAACAACACAATTTATAATCTTTTCACACCTTTTTCAATAGTACAGTTTCAAGTTTTGTCTTGAGACCAGAAATAGAATTCCCAGTTCCAGTCCCACAGCTGTTTCTGAATGCCCATCCTTTGTTACACTTGTCTATACATCACCCCTCTTGAAAAGGCAGCACAAGGCTAGTAGTTATATTTAAGAAAATATGCATGCCCCAGGAATAAGATAAATAGTTAGGAATATATCAGCTATTTCTACAGAAAAGACTTAAAAAGGAAACAGGAAACTTTTCATCCTACTACTGCTTTGCTTATCAACATAAGATTGGCAAATCTTAATGCAAGGCAAAGTATAGATTATAATGTCTGCTAACTGAGCCACAGCAAAATCCTAGCATACAGGCAAAAACTGCAGTTGTATCCCATATCAACTGGACAACATGAATGTTCCATCTGGGATGGAACATGCAAGGAAATGTTACCAATATTGGCCAGTATCTTCCCTTTTCAGCAACTGAAACTGATGAGATCTCAACAGCTGAACTTACATGCTTCAGTTCCACTGTCTCTTTCCTATTAGCTGCAATATGGAGATGTGCAACTTGCTGAGACTCACTGGCTGGAAAGCCATTTTGCCACCAGTTCTTCCTCCCCTTCAGTGCAATAAGATGACCATTTAAGAATGGACAAGCTTGTCCTGCTGACAATTGTTCAGAACCTTAATAGTCACTTAATTCATCAGTTTTGTCTGCTGTCTTCTGCCAAGTTTGAAGTACTTCTGGCACAGATAATTGTAAGTTACCTTAATACAGATACCTTCTAGATACATGTTTTGCTTAAGAGCCTTGTACTTCTCTGCCATGAGCTCACCCAATCATTGCTGAAGCACTACACTCAGTAACATTGAAAAGCAGTCCAGGTAGCTGCACCAAAACCCTTCCTTCATGCCCTTCCTTCACAACAAGATGTTCCCTAGATCTACCAACACACCTCACTTCAGGAGCTTTTTGCACTCTAACGTTTCTTCTGTTATTCACCAGTCTTCTCCTCTGTCCTCATATCTTTAATTTGACAAATGCTTTTGTAGAAACCACTGATGTCTACACTATCCAGTCCCTTGTTCTTCACAACTGCTTCCACGGATAATTAGCAGCTGATCCTTGTCCTGCAGACTTTATAATCTCTCTTCCTGCTATCAGTGTTACTCTCTGGTCATATATACTCAGAGTATATTTCCCTAGTCCCAGCATCCTGCAGTGTCTTTTCCATCTGACACCTGCAGGCACTGAACCACATGAAGATGATTTTGGGACACAGAGTGTTGCATAAACCTGAGCCAGAAGTGTAAGTCTCTTCATGCCACCCTCTATTAAAGACCAGTACTTACATAGAAAAGCAGATAAATTGAATCCATAGAAGAAGAAGATATTGGGGGAAGAACTGTGTGTATCTCAGAGAAGTGGACACTCACTGGCTCACCACGTTTACTTTTGAGATGACGGAAGCAAAATTGTGAGACTGTAGAAATCATTAAAATAAGTTGATGAGTTTCAGTTCTGTACTTGAAAATCAACCTTTTTGCTAATCTAGCAACAAGATTTTATATACAAAATTTTAAGTTAGAGTGGCAGGTGATGGTGGGCACCTATCTGTCTTCTAGTAAAACATGAAGACAAAACTCTGATACAGTTGTGAATGAGTAACTTAGAGCATGTCCTACAGCACCACCTAGCAGGCTAATTTAAAAGTTGACTATATCCCTTGCTCCCTGACTATAAAGTGCTGATTAAGAAAAGGCTGCACTTCAGCCTTCTTTCCCATTTCTTCTTGAAACAGCTGCTTCTTGACACCAGAATCATGTCATCATGGTGATTAGTAAAGTTGGTGTCTTCATGTTTCACAATCATATTTATTACAAAGCTCTTAATAGAAACCATAGTGCAAATGCAATGCTGCAGCAGTCTTGAGTTTCTGCATAAGAAACCATTGGTTTCTAGGCATCTTCAAACAGTACAGAAGGCAGAAGCACCTTTCAGAAAGTCAGGCTATACAAACCCATCCAACCTTCCTTCCATATTTAACAAGAGGATAAGTAAGTCTTGGTGACTCTCATCATCATGCTGCAAGTCTGGTCTACAATTGTGCATCATCACCTGCATGCATTTTTCCTTTGTACATCTGCCTAAAGTATGAATATCAATGCCAACTTGCAAATAACACATTTTGACAGACAATGAAGCCACACACAGAGGGTGCAGACCCATGGCTGTAGCAGCTCTCTGTTGATTTAAAGGGGAAGGTGAAGTTGTCTCTGGAGGTGTTAAAAATCCCACCATCTACACACAGCACTCTGGAACATGATTTAATAGTCATGGTGGTGTTAGGTTGGTGGTTGGACTCGATCCTAGAGGTCTTCTCCAACAAAAACAATTCTATGATTCTATGAAAGAAAAATCTGTCAAAATTAATCTAAGTAGATAATAACCACAGATTGCTTTTATTTCTATTCTGCTATCATTCAACCCACTACAAAGCATTATTTCCACTTGGATTGTGAAAAATGGTTACATTATGAGCACCTGGTGTTTGAAAAGGCTTTTGAACACAACCATCACACACCAAGGCAAAACCCATCTTCTACATAAATAAAATCCTAAACTGGCCGAGAGCTATTCTGTGCCCTTGTTTATAAGGATGGCACAGCCCAGAGGCAAGGCTGGATTTAACAGAGCCATGCCCTCGGATGCCGGCACTTACTGGAGGGTGCTTCTGTATGACCCATCACCTTCTTCAACCTGACAGAACAGACCTCTCTAGGGCTTTCTCAGAGCACCAAGGTTGTAAGCACTCCATGTAGTTTTGAGACACTACACTGTCCTTGCTCCTCGCCTCTGGGCTGCTCTGGGGGCAGCGCAGCCAGCCGGATATCCCCATGGGCAGACTTCAGCTGCCGTTACTCGAGGCCACCGGGCTTCGAACCCCAACCCCAACACCAGCATAGCCCCACAGCCTCGCTGAAAGACCCCTCCCACTTCGCACTGCCGCCCGCCTCTTCCCCTGCCCCTTCCGCTCGCTGTACGGCGAGGGGGAGCTGCCGGCCCGCGGAAGCCCCGCCTGGGCCACGACGCGGGGAGCTTCGGTAGGTGGGGGTGCGGCGCGGCAGGGAGCGAACCCACGGGAACTGGCCCTCCGCGCTCCGGCATGGCATAGTGGGGCGGGGAAGAAAGGCCGAGAACGGCAGCGCTGTCCCGCGGCCTGCTCCCGGGCCCTGGCCCGCCCCTCACGTTAATATGTCTTTTTCGACCAGTGAGCCTGGAAATCCCGAGCCTTGGAGGCGTGTCCAGACCTTGCCTCGTTGTGTGATTGTTAATGTTTTAAGTTGGGGTTTCCTCTCAGCTACATGTAATTAGAAAAAAATAAATTTCTTCTCTTTACAGCTACCTGAAAGGAAGGTGTAGTGAGGTAGTGACTCAGGGGAGGTTTAGAGTGGATATTAGGAAAAATTTCTTTATTGAAAGAGTGGTCAGGTATTGGAGTAGGCTGCCCGGGGAGGTGGTGAAGTCACCATCCCTGGAGATGTTCAAAATACATGTAGACATGGCACCTGGCACTAGTTTAGTGGGCACGGTGGTGTTGGATTGACAGCTGGACTTGATGACCCTAATGAGATGATGACCCAAATGAGATGATTGTAACTGTTAGGACAAAACCTGCCTAGTTACCCCTACTTTGAACTTTAACTATTAAAATTCTCAGGCTTAGGAAAGAATGTGTGCCCACAACACCACATACATAAGTAGGATTTCAGCGTTTGGGGGAGACTACTTTATAAATGCCCCCACAAACTCACGTGGCTTTAAGGGAGCTAACTAGGTGATTAGGTTTGCAGGATATGGCCTGTGTAAATTGATTTGTAGTTTCTGGTTGCCTTCCTCTTGTATGAATTGCACAAAGTTTATGCATAAAAGTAAAGATGCCATATGCAGTTAGGGCTGTAGTAGGATTTGCTGCAGGAGCCAAGTCTGTGGTGACCCTCAGGGAAGATTTCAAGGCATGAATGCTAAAAGGTATCAAGGACAATTTACCATGTATTTTCTTGAGTATTGACTGTCATGAGAAAATGAGTGCTCTGTGGCATTTCATGCTTATTCTTGCATTAGGTGCGTACCAGGACTGTTGGGTGTAATCCAGTCAAGAACATAGCCTGGGCTGTGAGGGGTCCATCCACAAAAGTTTGAAACCATGTCTGCACAAAGGAAAATTTAATTTAAGAAATTTAAAAGATACTTAGCAGGTGTTAATTTTATTTATGACTGCAGCAGGAAAAAAGTTAGTATTGAGGTGTATCCTGCTTTTATGGCTGCTTAGAAGAAGTATATAGATAACCACAGCACTTTCTGCCATGCTTTCTTGTGATTCATCTGTAGGCTGCCAGTTGCCTCCCTGTCCAAGTGTGTCGGTGTGAGCTGAAATTCCCCCCCCACCGACAATAACCAGGCTAGCTCAGTCTGGAAGCAAATGAAAAGCTGTTTTGAACTTTGCAAGGAAAAAATTAAAAAGACAGTTTCAAACCATCACACCAGGTGTGCTTCCTGGCATCCTAAGTTACCACCTGGGAGGAGTATTTGGAGCTCTTTGCTCTTTAGTGTGTTTTTCTAAATAATTTTTGTCAAACAAATTGCCACCTCCTGTCTTCAGCACCTATTACACTAAAAAATACATATTATCATATGCTTACATTGTGCCATATACTTACATATATCATTTTTTCTATTAAGTATTTAGTATGTGTTCAGGGCAGTATAAACATTAAACAAGATTATTCTTCTGGTGAATTTTATGTCTGAAGGAGCTTCATAGGAAGGAGAAGTAATAACATATTAAAACACCACCTTTAATTTAATCCCTTTTTGTTTCCATGTGGTAAATAGTCATTTGCTGTTAGTCGTGACTGGTGTATCCTGGCATGTCATGCAGTGCTGATTTATGATGTTACAGCCTCCAGTTGTCCACTCTACACCCTCCTCTGCAGGAGGTTCTTGTTCAGCATGAGTGGAAGAAGAGAGCATATGGCTGTGTTTCAGCTGCTGCTGTACAAAGCCCAGCAGCATAGCTGAAACCCACCTTTGATGATACTTTACACTAAGATCTTGGTGGTTGTATCAAAGCACTTTGGCTTCCTGCAGGGACAGCTGGAAGTACTGATGTCTTCAGCAGCAGCAGCAAGGCTCTCTGAAGGTTGTGTGTTAAAGTCCTGAGACAAGAGGCATCGCAAGATGCAAATGCAAACAGGGGCATCCAATTTTCACTGATATCTGCTAGTGCCTAGTTCACATTTATATCTTCATAGTAGCATCATTTTAGGGGAGAATTCTGTAGCCTATGGGATTTCTTAGGAGATTGGAGCTTTCCTGGCCAGAGCAGACCGTGTGGCTGTACAAGGGAAGCAAGACTCTGGAACTAATGGAGTTGGTAGATTGGAAAGTTTTAAAATATACCTGCTTATTTAAAAAATCACAAAGTAGTTGTTTGCCCTGAAACAATTTCTGTACCTGTTCTGTTCTGTATTCTTTGTCAGAGAAAGTATTTCAGATACAAATTTTTAAAAGAAGCCACTGAAAGTATGCTGCTCTCTGAAAATAGCTTTTTGCTGAGTGAGGTAGAACTACTGCTTGAAATTGAAAGTAAAACAAACTAGAAAAAACACATACCCTTTTTTTTTTTTTTTTTGGAAGAAAAGCTACGGTTACAGAGATACACATACTGTTTGTTATTTTGGAAGTTATAGGCAAGCTCAAATTACTGAATTTAGTATTGAAGCTACTGATTAAAATTCTTAGAGGAGGTTAGCATAGATTAAACTAATTATTGTCCTTTCGTGGCATTAATATCCATAGTCTGTACCTGTAGTGGACTGCAACAGTAGGATTGTGCTGGCAAGGACTAGACAACTATGCTGGGTAAATACTGAATGTGTATTGATTGCTGGGGAAAGGAGGAAGTATGGTGGCTTTATTACTGTCATTATTGAGGTTAATTGATTTAATGGAGGAGAGGGAAAAGTTAATTCTTTGTATGAATCATCCTATGTTCCAAGGCCTGAAAATGGATGAGTATCACTTTCTCTGTAAAGGTATTTTGTGTTTTTGAATGTCAAAGAGAGAATGTTTCTTTGGTTATTGTGCTCTGTTTCTTATGTTTTTTGCTCTTTTTTTTTTTTTAATGCTACAGAGATGAGAGACCCATTTATGCACACTTTAATTCCTGATTTTTGTGTTATAAACAGGTTAGGATTTGACTATGGCAGTGCAGTTCCTGCGGAAGGCATCTGTGTGGCTAAAGAAGCGCAAGATCACTTTGTTGGCTGTTTCTTGCATGGGACTGTTGGGTGCTAACCTTTCTTCTCATGTGTTTCCTGAGCAGACATTCAAACTGTTGCATGAGTGCTGGTCAGAGGGGCAGCCAGCTGAGCTTTCACAAAGGCTCCGTAGTGTCTTTCAGGATGTCCTTCAAGATACCAATGTGAAGTCCAAGGACTCCTTTCAAGCCTTTGCAGCTTCTGGTTTTCACCCTGTGAGTGCTGGAATCCCCTGGCTGCCTTCAGGGTCTTTGGTGGGCATCCCACCTAACTTTGATAGTACAGCTGAGGATAAAAAAGGAATAGTCAACCATGTTGTTGTGATCAATGGCAAAGTAGTAGACTGGGAGAGCAGGGAAGGTGTTGCTCTGAAGGAAGCTCTAACATTTTCACCTGAAGCTCAGAAGTTTGCCATTGCCAGAGAAGTTGTGTATTTGCAGAGTGGCAGCCCCTTAGCAAGTGCATTTGTGGCTCCAACTTGTTTAGCCGGTACATTTCTTTGTGGGAAAAGCGTAAAGTTACTTCTGGGTTTATCTTCTGGCCCCATGGTACTTCGTAGCATCTGTAACCTCATAACTGCTGCTGGTGGACTGATGTGCTATTATGTTTCTTACGACGCTATGACCTATCATCTGGACTGCAAGGCAGACAGAAAGGCAGCCACTATTTCCAAAGACTACGCCAGAGGGGGGGTTGAATTTTATGATAAAATCTTGTCCCGCAATAGGATCCTTCGAGGTCTGATGGGAAAACAAGGGACAAAAATATATGCCCCGAGTGGTAACCTTTTCCCAAGGCATTGGTTCAGAATAAAGTATACCCCATACACTTACCGAAGAGAGTTGATTGTTAATATTTTAAGAGAGCTCCAGGCATAGGAAGGGAGTGCTTGAATTTTAAACTTGTGAATTATGTATTCTCTTGGAACACTGCTGTGCTGCTGCTTTTTTTTTTTTTTTTTTCCCTGCATTAGAATTTCGGGATTTATTTTTGCATGTAGTTGGGAAGGAGTAACTGCACATTCTGTGAATAAAGAATTCTTCCTTAAAATATTAAAGACTTACTTCAAAAGTGCTCTGCTCTGTGTGCATCTCAAATCACAAGACTACTGAGGAAGCAAACTTCTCAGACACTGATCTGAAAATTCTGTTGCTCTCCTCTGCCTTCCTGCTACCACAGTCTGGAAAATTGAAAGGGTAAAGTGTAGTGAAGGGTTTGTGAAACATTATAATTTAAATTGGGGTGTTTGTATGTATGTTTGCTGTTCCTCCTTTTTTAAACATCTTCAGGTTGTTCCAAACTAGGTGGTCTGTATTGTGCTGTTATATGAATACCAAGCACATTATTCCTGTTCTGTGTAAGTTCATGCTCTGTGTAAATCCTTATGCTTGCAATTGCTGTTCTTCAGTAGGACACACTAATTATGCTGCAGTTCATACTAGCATAGCTAGATTATTACCAGCACCTGAATCAGTTTGCTTACATCTAGTTCTGCTCTCTACACGATACGATGACTGCAGCATGTTTAACTTAAGTGTTTCCCAGCAGTGGCAGTACATAACATGACTGTTGTGAGTTGACTGTTTTCTCACAAGTGGGACAAGCATGTTCAGGAGAGGGTTTTCTGTGTGTTTTGTTTAATTTAGACATGTTTAGATTTATGTCACCTTTTATGTCAAAGAAGGCAAGATATAAAAAATAGTGTAGCATTTGCTGCAGTCACTGGTGAGGTCTGTGATGAGGAGTTGCCAAAGTGAATTGTTCTTTTGTCTCAGCCTAAGAAGGTTTTGTCTGGCAGAACTGAGTTTTGCCCAGGATTACTAATCTTCTGGAAAGGTCTTTAGTGCATGGGCAGTAAACTTTTTACTATAGCTTCACCTTGAAGCTTTTGTGTGATCTCTAAGACAAAGTTCTCAGACTGTAACTCCTTCAGACAAGTCTAAACTCCATGAAATGTTCTCAGAGAAAACTTGGCCCACTTGTTTTATGTAGTTCAAGAAGCTGTCGGTGTAAGCTGAAATTCCCCCCCCACCGACAATAACCAGGCTAGCCCAGTCTGGAAGCAAATGAAGGCTGTATTTACAAGCAGAGTCTAAAATCTACAATGAAATGCAATGAATATGTACAAATATACAAAATTCACAACATTTACAAATATATACAATCAACAGAAAAGCACAACCAATCTCCCTTTGCTTCCCCCCAAGGGGACCCTCCCAAAGGGGCCTCTCTCTCTCCCAGGAGCTTCCTCCCAGACCCCCCTGGACAGAGAAGCAGAGTTAGTTAAGCAGAAAGTTGTTAGCTTAGCTGCCAAGGTCAGTGTGTTATCTTCAGCCAGAAGAGAAGAAGAAACAGCAGCCAGACAGCCCAGCAACTGCCCCCACTGCAGAACACAGAATGTGCAGAGTGCCCACTTTGTTTTGGGTAATAGTTCTTAAACATTTCTATCTATCCAATGGAAGTGTTTAGAACAATCAGTATTTTGCTTTCTTACACCCAATAGTGACTTATTTATATTCTTTCACTTTCTCTGTTCTGAACTTTGCAAGGAAAAATTAAAAAGACAGTTTCAAACCATCACACTACATAAAGAGCATAGAGAGGAAACAGAGGTTTTCTTGGAGATTTACAACAAATAGCAGTTTAAACAAAATTAAATTAATCTGCTTGCATCTTACCACTCCTTACTGCTGCTTTTCATCAAGATGCCTGCAGCTAGTGCTGTTATTTAACATTCTCAGGCTGCAAAGCCCCAGTGATGCTATTGGGTTTTGCAGTTGTGCACTTTGCTTTACTTTTAGAGCTGGATTCTCCAAGAAGCTCCATGTATCTGTAAATGCTGTGTCTGCTTTACCTTTCTTCGAAATTGCTGTGGCATTCTAGTGTCAGTAAGGGTGGGCTGGCTAGTATTAAGACGTATATCCCTGTCTTCTAAACAGATGCTCTTGCCAAGGGCTTACACACTTCCATCTCTGTATAGTCAAGCTCCTATTCTATCACTATCTGTGTAATCTGGAATCATAGTACTATTAATATAAGGGAAATGGGAGTTGAAATCTCAACTGTTAATTAAGACTTGCCTAAATTTTGGGAACGTGTCATTTGTCCTGGAAAAGGTTTCTATTGTGTGTGTTGCCATTTAATGGTTGCTGCAAGATCACCCGTGCTATTTGGCATGTAAAAATCGCACAGCTCAAATATATGGACATAAAAATACTCATGCAGAGTCTTATTGCAGGTGCTGTATGTGGAACTTCTGATGAAATCAAGTAAGAGTTCCATGTACTGGTGATAGAAGGGGTCTAGTTTTGGGAGTGAAATAGAAGAAAGCATCGCACCGCTCTGAAGCTGAAACTATGAGGAGTTCAGAAAGCTTGGAGTAATAACTGGCTTCTCTTCCACTGCTTACATGAGGCAGACTTTGTACAGTTGGGGTTAGTTTTGGAGGGGGGGTTGTTTGGGGGTTTTTGTTTTGTTTTTTTAGAAAAGCAACAAAATATTAAGCAAAGGGAATTACTAGGAGATGTGGATATAAGAAGACTAAGCCAAGAAGCTGAAAGAAAAGGTGCGAAAGATACATGAACTATCATAAAAATGGCTATTGTCTCCAAAAATGAAGCCTTCTTTCTGTCAGATAAAGTGATTAAAGGATAAAATATGTGTAGCAAATGACCAAAATGAGTTTCTAGTTTACATTTATACACAATTTGGTTTAAAGAGAGATTTTCTTGAATGGTTTATTTATGTTATTATCCCAAATTTTCTAAATAACTGAAAAGAAAACATTCCTCATAACTTAATTTTTACATAAATGTAATGCTTGCTGCTACATAAAGCTTTAGTGAATGCTGCAAGAGACAAGAGCCACCTAGGTACTTTCTTCAGAATTCCTACTGACATCCAAGAAAGCAGAGTCTGGCTCACATACTTCTTTCCCTATCCTTAAAATTGTGGTTTCTTTTCATGGAGATGATCTCAGTTTATTTAATGGTCAAACTCATAAAACTGACAAATACAGCAAGCCTGAGAGCTAGGCAGTTTTCTTGAAGACAAACAAACTGCTATGAGTATCTGTTCCTCTTGCAGTTCACAGGAAGACGGATCTTCAGAGGTGGCTTTCAAAAGAGAAATCTCCACCCAGGTGGCATGTGAGTGAAGAATGTTCCCCATAGTATTGCCACAAGGGCTTCACCTGAAGTATAGTAGTCCTTAAGAAAACATCACTTTTTTTATTACTGTAGGGCACTGTTATCACCCCTTTTCACACTTAAGTAGTTTCCAGAACCTGACAGATAAGTTGGTGTCAGAGCTGACTGCGAAGCTGTGGAGACTATTGCCCTACCTGGTAAATTGGTGATGTTGGGAGAGGTGGTGCTGGAAATGGAATCTATTGCTCTTGTTTTGCCCTTGGCCATAGCAGTTGTGAAACAACTGTGACAAAATGTGGCTTGGGTAGTGAGTGAATTAAAATGTATGAATCAAGTCATCATAACTGAATCACAGACAGCTTGCATTAAAGGAACAAAGGAAAAGAATCCATCCCAGAGTGAGTACTGCTATATGCAGCCATTGTGGACATCATTAAAACAACTGTAGGCATTTCCATTATGTGGAAATGCAATTCCTAGCAAGCTGCAGATGCTGAGACAAGTATGTGGGCCATATTCTGCAACTGTTATCCACTCATGTTCATTAAAAGCTTCATGTAGCAGGTGTGATTACATTAATACAAAAATGATTAAGTTGCAGACAATCTGCCATCCTATTCCTCCTTGGTTTCATTCATCCCAGTTGGGAGTGTGCATAACTGAAAGGCAGAACACACTGGTAAGCAGAAGAATGCTGATGTAGGAAGATGTAATTAAGATCTTAGAATAAGGTGAACACTGTCAGGAAGAGAGGGAAGCTGAATTTGGTTGTTGCCAAAACTAGAACAGAAAACCAGTGTAATTATTCTTTAAGAACTGGTATGTTATGCAAATTAAACCTGAAGGAGCTGAGAAATGGCTTAATGGGTATTTGCTGGGCTTTTTTTTCATTGAGAATATATCACAGTACTTTAGAGGTTGGAAGGGACTTCCAGGAATCACCAGGTCCAACTCCCTTCCCCTACTCACCTGGGGTAGTCTGCACAGGAATGTATCCAGACAGGTTTTGAATGTGTCCAGAGAAGGAGACTCCACAACCTCTCTATTCAAGCTGCTCAAACTGCCAAATCTGTAAAGTGTAGAAAATCACTAAAATTTGGCTAGAAATCAATTTGTCTTTCCTACCTTGGGAGGAAAAAAAAAAAAAGAGCCGAACTCTTAAGCTTCATAGCTAGAAATGAACACTGAAATGTCTCAGCAGCTAGGAGCTCTCACTGTCCTCAATCAGACTATGTTCACCATGACGTATCCTGGTCTCCAATCTTCAGAGAAAGAGTGCACTTAAAAACTCAAGTATGCATCCAAAAATGCTCTTTAGAAAACCAGCAAGCCCGGATGCATTCTTATTTCCCCCCACCTTAGTCTTTCTTTACTCCTTCCTGCAGGAGCCATTTGTGGTACTCTATGTTTATACAGCGTTTAATGGAATGTCTCTGCCTTAAAGTGTAACAAGAAGCTTCCTGTGTATGGCAGTAATGAAGCATATTGTGCCTAAGTTTTGAAAAAAGTGTTGTCCCTGAAATCACAAGAATAGAAGGATTTTTTTTTCTTTATGGCTGACTTTGCAGCCTTCCATAGTCTGGAAGTGGGGCCCTTTCGCAGTCTCGATCTGGTTGCTTGGAGCCACTAGCTTCTTTGTTCTGCAGGAGCATTGCTGTGTTAATGTAGTCAAGGCATTAACAGCTTCTTTCAATATCAATGAATAATAGGTGAAGCTGTGTCCCCCTTTGTGTATGGCCCAGCTACTTCGGTAGAAGTCTTGCAAAACAGCAGATCTCATTGAGATGACTAATAGTATTTAGAAAACATAAGACACTGTGAGCCCAATCCCAGGTTCACAGTCCCAACAGTTCTTCCAGAGGGAATCTTAAGAAAGGACATGCAGGATCCTAACAGCGTTTTGCTAGTAACTGTATAGTGGTGTAATGCAGACCTGCTGACTGCTGGTAGCTTTCTTTCTATCATTTGCTGAAATAATTTTCCAGTGAGAATGTTTTTTCTTCAGTCTCTGTTCCTTTTCATTTCCCTCTGCTATGCCACTCTTAATTGCCTCTGCTGCCAGCTGACTCATCTTGCAAGCTGCGTCAGCTCACTTAGGATTTGTGAACCTTTTAGACTCTCACTTGCTGCTTGCACTTTTATTTGCAATACCTGCTTGCCTCTATGGTGCTTACTAGCCAATCACCACAGCAGCTTGAACATCTTTTGTTTTATTAGGTTTAGTCTACATGTTTTCGCAATGAAAAATTCCTTTGACTAAATGGAAAAGAGGCATTGTGGTTAAGAATCTTATTGTTTTACCACAAAAAAAGAATTTAATATTACTTTTGAATTTTCCATTTGGCATTACTGTTTGAAAGACTTATTTCTAACTTGTTGTCTATGGTGCCCAATTCACTTTTAATCTTAATTTGCTTCTGTAATCACTTTTGAGATGCTGCTATTCCCTTTGAGCCATTAGAAATTTTGCTTCATGTTCCTGAAAACTGTAGGGAATTTCATACACTTCTATGTCTAGGTGATGTATCCTGACCTAGGAAATAACAAGTAATGTACCATTAACTGCTTGTAGTGATGTTGACTGAGCTCAGGCCTGCCTGTGTTACACTTCAGGGCTGCTGTGCAGAGATACTGCACAGTGGCTTTGAGAACTGTCTCTTCAAGTTGCTTGTATTGCCAGTTCTACTAATGAGTTTATAAATGTTTTTTTAATCACCTGCCACTAAGCAGAAGCAGAGGGGTTTATTGGGTTTTGTCTGATTAAAAAGAACACTCACTTTTGACAAAAAAATTTTTTTGAATGACATTTGCAAGAGTGAGGGGCTTGAAAGGCAGAAAAAAAGCCAAAGCAAGGAACATAATCCCATGTTCCTTAAATTTTCTAAATCTTGGTATTGTTACAAAGCTGTGTACTGCACAAGAATTGGAATGGACTTTTGCAAGCAATTGCAGATGATTTCTAAGTTATTTCTTTAACTGGGCTACGCTTTGCAGACCTAACAGTAAACACAGATACTTAGCTGCTCTTGAGTTATATTTTGTGACTGTGTCAGGTACAGTAAAACTCTAGCTGCTCAATATGTCCTCAAGTAGTCACCTTTTCTATCACTTCTATCACATCTGTACACCTCTTATGTGTACCCATGTTCCAGGCACTCCAAATAACACATATGTACCCCAGACAAAAGATTCCTCTTCCATGCTTTGTTGGACTGAAGGCAATTACTGCACAGCCACCAGAGATTTCAGTGTAGTAGCCCCTGATTTAAAGGAGTTGAGAGCTTAATGTGGTGGTTCCCTCCCTAGCTTCCACTAAACAACAACTGACAGTTCAGTGTCATGCTGACTCTACCAGGTACGCCTGTCTAAAAAGCCCATGCTACTACTTATTTCCAGACAGAGGAAGTTGTGTAGGTCAATTACCACAAATATAACTGTCAATATCATCATGAATCAGCCTGAGACCAAAGCCATAATTTGTGATGTAAAAAGTAGAAGTGGAATTTCCAGAAGTGAAAATTAGTAAATTGCTTCACTGTAACTATGAAGAGATTTAACAAATGTGGAAGATAAAACTATAATCCTCTTACACTATTGTATAGCTATATTCCTTCTTAATCAACAAGTAAAGGACTATACAATGAAACACTGGATCTGTTTCTCAGGGCAGACAGAAAATTAAGATCGAGACATGTAGTAAATAATGATGCTGGGTTTGGAAAAAAAAAAATTAATTCATTTCCTGACTAGACTGGAGGCATCTATAAATATTTCAGAAAACAGAGCTAGGGAAGAATTACTCTGTAGATAGTTTTACTTGTAAGATCTTTTCTCATAGGGATGAACTCCACTGCCTCAGTGACTGTGTTATAAAAGTCTATTATATAATTCTCTGTAGATACCCACAGACAGATGTATTTATGGTTTTTAGAAACTTCATGTAATTTAGGCATAAAATTTGAAGTGTGTTTTATAGTTCCTCATTAATAATAGTTGAGAATTATGCTCATCTAAGGCAGCACACATAAATTCTTAATGTTCAGACATTCATTATATGCCTGTGATGGTTAGAAGTTGCCATACAAAAATAAAAGCTAGTGATCCCAAAGGTTATTTTTTATATATTCTTTTAAGCAATTTGGAAAATTATGTTCATCCCCTAACACTTCTTTCCATTTTGCTTCCTCGTTTTTCCATTTAATCTAAAGATACAATAGTGAATATTGAAAAATCAAATCAGACAAGACGAACTTTCTATTGATGAAGTTTTCATTAAGTATAGCAGCAACTTATAAAAGGAAATGCTGAATCGGTTATTTTATGGAGCTCATAAATCCAGGTGTTTTTTTTCAGTCACAGTTTACAGATCTTAATAGTGTTCACTTGTATCTTCTTCACTTGTGAAGAGGGATATGGCATAGTTAGAGCTGGCTAGATGAAACCTCAATTTATGTATGTTGGCTTTACACCTATGAAGCAGGTGAAAAGGCAAAGGTTTTTTCTTTCCTAGCCAGAACATAATTTGTGTGGCAAATTAAAGTCATGCTTTAGCAAATGCAAGTTGAACTGTGAAAACATTCATGTCAATTTTTTTCCTAATCTTCAAGCAGCTGAACTGGATGTGTAGAACCACGAAAATGCAAAAATCGTAGTCTAAGAACAGAATAAGAATGAGTGGGATTTCTTTCTCAGTGATGAACAAGGAACAATGGGTGCAAGCTGAAGCACTGGAGGTTCCACATAAACATGAGGAAAAGCTTATGTGAGGGTGACAGAGCACTGGAACAGGCTGCCCAGAGAGGCTCTGGAGTCTCCTATGGAGATATTCAAAACCTGCCTGGACACATTCCTGTGTGACCTACTCTAGGTAATGCTGCTCTGACAAATGCTTGCACTAGATGATCTTTTGAGGTCCCTTCCAAGCTCTAACGTTCAGTGATACATGCATACTGTATCCTTGATCCATATGCACAACTGCTCACACTGAAGAAGTGTTATGTGGAGATCCCAAAGGTAAATTTTCTGGAAGCATGAATTTCCTGGATTACACTGTGGCTGCCTCTGACATTTCTTGTATTTTGAGACTGGAAACAGATTTGATGCAGCTTTGAACCCTGCAGAATACTGTGTCTACATGTTATGGGATCAGATGTGACAAAATACCTTCCCCTTCACTGAACGTTTTTATCTTGGACTTTCAAATCTGATGTCTGGTATTAAAGAATTGTTCCTTGCTTGGTACTTTATGGGTATCAGATGCATGTTGGCTTCAGCTGAAACTGTGGATATGAAAGCCTCTGGAAAAAACCCTAGACCTACAATACTATTTTTGTTTCATGGTGTTGCTCTGGTTTTAATCTTACAGAGTTTCTGGTGAGTTTTGCCTTGAATGCTTTAAATGGAGCCCATATTGATGGCCAAATCCAGTAGAGGTGCTTGTCTAAAACCAGCAGAATGCATTACTGACAGCAATTTGTAGTTACAAAACATGCATCACCCAAGCCCAAGCACCTCTGACACTTCCAGACCCTTGCTGAATTTCAAACCATCACACTTGGCTAGCAGAATTCAGCAAGGGTCTGGAAGTGACTCAGTCATGCTGCTTGGTGTTGACCAGTGATGAACCCTGCTCAGCCATGCATTTGCCACTGCTGGATCTGTGGAGGGGATCAGTCTGTTCATCTGCTCTGAGCTGACTGAAGCTACACTGTGAGGATCAAACCATCGCAATGTGCAGCTGAGATGTCCTTTTAATGACTGGCTGGAGAAGGTGACATTGAGCTCACTGCATTGTGTAAATTGCTAGCATGCATGTTGAGGAAGTAGACTTGTGGTAAATTGTCTCTTCAGTCTTGTAATTTGTAGGTTTAAACCTTGATCTCAGGGAGATTATTTGAAGGAGTGTGTTGCAGGCAAGGACTGGTTGGGGGGGAATCCTACACTTGTTAAACTGCCATGGTGCAGGAGGAAATCCATAAATCATGGGTCTAGAAGGGGAAAAGGAAAAAGGAACCTTCGGGTAGGTTAAAGAGGAGGGAGCCTAAGACGCTTGTATCATGCAATCCAAGTAACATTTACATCATATTCTCATTATTGCTAATGTGGAAAGTGTTTAACTCCTTGGGAAGCAGGAGACTGAAACCAAGTAATTCCCTGAGGTGGATAACCTAACCACCAAGCACTAATTGGGCTCCCCTTGCACAGATTATATTCAGCAGTGTGGAACAGTGTCCCCTCTGCCTGCATCTTAAGTCTTATTTTGCCTTTGGTTTTCTTATAATGATGGCTTCCTAGAAAAAAAACAATCAAACAAAACCCAAAGCAGTTTATTGCTATTAGGTTAAAGAAGGCAAAAAGACTGCTACATTTCTTGATTATGATACAAAAAAACCTTTCTGTAGACTGTGGCACAGAAGTATGATCACCTCATATGTCTTTTACAATTTTCTATCTTTCCAATAATATTTGTTAGCACTTCATAGCTTTAAATTAATATCTATCCAGTCTGTCAAAGAGCATGCAATACAAATTTCCCATTGCACAAACAGGTTCCCTGAAAAGCAATGTGTAAAATACAGATCATTTCTGTCATTTAATATGTGCATCCATCATGCCATCATAAACTCATCAGGCACTTTATAATTCAGCTACTAAAAGTTCTTCCATTCTGCAGTTGGTAGATGGCTTCACAGGCTGTCAGCTATGAAACAGTGATTCCGTAGTTTAAAAATTAGACTGTTCTGTTCAATATTCCTATAAATAATGTGAGGAAATCTACAAGAGTTTTTTATTTACCCCTTTTCTGATTATAATAAATAATATTTTGGACCAAGGAGCAGTGATCTGTCAGCCAAAGAACATCACAGCTGAGCTTCCATGTGTCAGAAGTGAGCTTGGTGTACCTCTTGGCAGGCAGTCACTCACATGAGCACTGACAGCAAGTCAGTGAGCATCTGTGCTTGAGTAACTCCTGTCCAGTGAGGATAATGCTTGGCATTCTCTCTGAAAGAGAACTTTTATTCAGGAATTCAGCAAAGCACGTAGATTTTGAGAACATGACTGCTTTTCCTGGGGTTAACAGGCTGAGCCTAGTTGCAGTCTGAGATTCTTTGGTCCAGCTAATGTTACATCTGCCACTCATGATACTTGCTGGATTTTTAAGTGCCAAGGCCATGCTAGTAGGAAAAACAGTAACTAGCAGGAGGGTCTGCTTAATGGGAGTCTAACCAAGGGGAAGGGAGACTGGTTTGAGGTATTTCGAAGAGTAACTGTACATCTGCAATGATCACCTACTGGGCAACCTGATCTAGTGGAAAGTGTCCCTGCCCATGGCAGAGGGGCTGGAACTAGATGATCCTTGAGGTCCTTTCCAACCCTGACAATTCTGTGATTCTAGGGATTACAGGCATCAACATTATGGCACTTGTGGACCAGTGAGATCCTACCTGTGACTCAAATAATTTTTCAATATAAAATTCAATCCCTCAATTAGAAATTATTCTCCTCCTACCCTCTTTGTATGGCACAGCAGAAATGTCACAATTATAAATTCCACGGATACAGCCCAGAGGGTCTGATAGGGACAGCATGCCTCAGTTTTCAGTGTTTAATAGGAGCTGCATGCAAGCTTTTTTCATTCCTGTTGAACAAGTGCAGAGGTGCCAGGAAGAGGCTTATACCGTTAGAGAAAATTAATATGGCATGATCTGAAAAGTTTGAAAACTACCGCTGAAACAGCTTTGTTATGTCACTGCTGAAGATATTTTCTGCAGAAGTCAAAGTTGTTTATCGCTTCTCTGCCCTTTCAGCATTACTTTGGGTGATTCTTGTGTGGATGCTACTATTTTTAATCGAAATAGACATCATATCTCCTGGTATTCTCAGTTGGAGATGTTATTTGACTTCCTGGGCTTAAGTGTTGTGGAGTGGCCGTTAATAATCGCCTGGTGTTACCACAGAGGTGTCTGTGTTTTAATGATAACAAAGTGATTTCCGTCCTTTATAGGGCGTATGCTCCTGTCACTGAGAGAAAAATAGGAGGTTATCAAATGAAAGGGTCCAGTCTGGCTGGTTTTGTGAGGTGTAATTGTCACTGAAGTTACACAAGAGATGCTGTCTATTTTGCCAGAACTCCTCTTGAACCACATCTGTAGTGGAAGGCTTTTACCAGAGGATGCTTGTAATATAGTAAAAATGAAATTTGCTTCCATCTGCATTGACCTTGCTGGGTATTTTCTTCCTGAGCCCATCCTGAAGTTCAGAGGCTGAAGTTCTAATTCTGTTGATGTTTATTGATTTGAAGTTTTGTAGCATTTCATTTTCTTTCTGCTTTTGGGCAGAAGTGGGATGGGAAAGGAGACACACCGATGGGGTTAGTTACATTACAGCTGCCCATATGCTTTGGAAGTTATCCATCAACAGAGACTACACATTGTGGGACATCTCAGTCCAAAAAACGATGACAAGAAACTGGAAGGGTTTAGCAGGAGCTACCAAGATTATCGGAGGCATAGACTGCAAGACCTATGGTGAGGTGTAGAGGGAGCTGCGTTTACATAGTCAGGAGAAGAGAAGGCTTAGGAGTAAGGTGCAACTGGTGCCGAAATGAAAGCTGCAGGACCTGAGGTTGAATCCCACTTAGTACATGTATGTCAAGCGAAGGCTCACTGCCATCTAATACGTTTGTAACAAAAAATTGGATCATATATAAAAGCAATCCTGTAAGATTTTGTATACTTGTGGGTGAATGCTTCCTTTCAGTTCTGCAGTGTATTTTCTTACGCTTCTTTAAGGGGATTTTCATCAGCAGACCTGCTCTGTAGTTCTGTCAGATTCCATTGAGGGTTTTTTGGAGTGTTTTTTTTCTGGTCTGTGACTTTTCCTTGCTTCAAAATTCTGGTTTCACTACTCTCACATTACTCATTCATTAATAAATTTAGCAACAGATTGATTTTAATATGATACTTAGGAATATTTTGCAATCAGCCTTCTGTGATGTAGAAAAATGACCAAATATTTCTATTTGGTTTTTTTTTTACTCTGAACCAGCTTCTTATTCATTTGTTATGCCTTGACCACTTACTCTTCAAAAGTAGCTTTTTGCTAGGAGAATATCAATTTCCATTAAAACAATAACATTAATTTTCTGACCTCTATTTCTTTACTGACTCGAGGAATTATAGAAGCGTAACAAACATCCCTTCTTGTGGAAAAGGCTTCTTGTGTAACCCCAGTCAAGAGCCCCATGTTTTGGAGATCTTTAGGTGATTAAAACTAGCACGAGTGTGCAATTTGTAGTGGAATAATGCTGATGTGTCTACTGAGAGTCTCAGTTTTTATTGGCAGTGACCATAAATGTTTGGAGTTAATCTAAGAGGTGAGACAGGGGCAACAGAAAGGACAGGTGAATTTGGTACATAGTAAGATAGGATATATGCATTTTTTTCAGACTTTTTCTTCTATGGACATAGATTTAATGTGCTCTGTTTCTTATTGATGCTCTGAGAACAGCATCTTAACGTAACATTTTCAGCTCACAACCAATTAATTATTCAACATTTCGGATCTCTGAGATTTCCTAAGCAAAAGGGTAGGAGTGAAGCCACAACATATGATGCAAACACAACAATTTATGCAAATGCAGGTGTGAGAAGAATTACTTATTTCAGAGAATGCAATATCCATTCTTTTAATTATCTTTTGCACATTTATTGTGAGTCTGTAGGACATACGTCACCTGTAACATTTATTTTCCATTAAAATACAGAAATTACTAAAACATTTCCACTTCTGAGTGTATATGTTGGAAATAAGTAATGAATTTTAATCATGGATGACATAATTGCAAAAGCTCCTCTGAGATCAGTGGAATTATGTGAATTTATCCCACCATTAAATTTTGGACCAGCATATTTTAAATATATCCCAAAGTGGTAGCCAGTTTGACTGTCCTGAAAACTAAGGTAGTTTAAATGGAAAGGTCTACTAGATGACAAGCAACAAATAATGAATATTCTATACCTCTTTTCCTGTTTCTTGACTTTGATCTAATTGTTATAACACAAGGTGACTGGCAGGCATATTCAATACAGCAACACTTCCAGTAGATGTCCTTTTTCTTCTTTTCAAAGCAGCAGAGGCTGTCACACCAGCATAGCAGGAGAGCACTCACCACATTCTGGCCTTGGCTGCTGCCTGGATTTTTAGAGTGCTGTAAGTGCTAGCCTGGCATGAGCTGGAGAGCATGGCAATCACCAGCATAGTCCCCCCTAATATCAAAGCATAATGGGATTTTTTTCACCATCAGCATAAAGCTATCATATGTGATCTGTTTTGTTTGGTGGCTGGCATTAACAAAGATAAATTTTATAGCAAAAGTATTTTGCCCAGTTAAGTGTTTGTCACCAAGCTGGTTGCTGCTGTAACTTCATCCGTATGTTAGGATGAGGATATCTTCTATTTGGAGATGTTTCTCTGATGGCTGTCCAGCATCTTTCATCTTTCTTGTATCATAATGGTCTATTAACCTGGTGTAGTTTCATACATGGACTTTATGTAAGTATGTCATTCTGAGTCACCTTAACAAGAAGTAGAATGGTTGCACAGGAAAAGGGTTGTTAGCTCAAGAGCTCAATGACAGAACGTTTTTGCTGCTAAGCAGTGAGAGAGCTTGAGACCATCTAAAACTATAATCTTTGAATGTGCTAAATCTCTATTTCCTAAACTCACAGCCTTTTTATATTATGGTAAGCTTGTCATAACTTGCAGATGTAGGCTGGTAAATAGTGCATCTTATATTTAGGAACTAGGAAAAAAAAATTACATTAAACCTTCCCTGTAGATTTTTTTCCACTACAGTTCTTAAACTTACTGGAAAAATCCAAGATGGCATAAACTGCCAAGACACAGCTAATACAGTACAGCTTTTCCCCAAGGATGAACATTCAAGGACATTCCAGCCCTTCTGCTTAAACTCTGAAAAAAAAATGTAGGCAAACTAAATATCTGGTTTGTGCTCATTTCTTTTCCCTACACATCAAGTATCAAGGCTCTTGTCAGTTTTTATTTTGGCAAGCCTGATGACCTGGTTTGCTTGCCAAGGCTGTAGAGAAACATCCTTTGTTGGCAAAGATGGACTAGATGACCTAACACTCATAGTTGTTCCTTCCTACAGCTTCTTCTACTAAAGATTGCAGCATTGCAGTTTCAACTTATTGGAAAATTGGCATTGCTATTACTTCTTGACTAGTGAAGGTAAAGGTACTTGCCCGTAACAAAATAGGTATGTTGTATTTGAAGGATACAAGCATTTATCAAAGCTCTGTCATGGGGTTTGGTGTCCATGGGCCATATTTTCAATAATAAACATCTAGTGAAACTCGAGAAGTACCTGAGAATCTAAGTCTGCTCCTCCAACACAATCTTTTTGTTTCTCTATCGAGCAAGAGGACTTGAAGGGACTGATTTCCACCTATTTTATTAGGTGAGAAAAATCTATTAATCTCTCTTGTCCCTTTTCAGGAGTGCTATAAATGCACCAAAGTGTGAAGTTAAGTGTTTTTTATACCTTGTAATGACAAATTGTCCGTGTTACAGTCCTTTTAAAAGCAGGAACTATGCAAGGCACTTCTTCAGGAAATTGGCTTTCTCCTCATTAAGCTAATCACTTGCCTCAGAACACAGAGCGCTCCACAGGTTCAAAATTGCTGAAATATGCTCTCACCATAAAGTCATTAACAAAGGCAGCTAAGTAAGAGATACCATTAGAATCAATAGCTAGTCACAAGATATAAAATTATTCTGACATCTCATCTCTTAGGCTGAATTCTGCTCTCATTCAGTGTTTTGTTATCAATATACGAATTAAAATAATAAAGCCAGAGTTCAGCAAATTTATTTCTGTTCTTGAAGCCCTGTATTGCTTGATGGTGACTGCTGCAGCCTTCATGAATAAGGCAGTAGGCAAAGAATGGCAGTAAAGAAAAATGTGAAAAAAATTCCTATGGTTATTATTCTGAAATACATGAAGTAGGTGTGAGAGTCTCAAAACAATGTGTGCCGTACCTGATCTGGGAATAGGTGCTGTTATTATATTTTCATTCTCAGTGCACCAAAATTATCTTCTAAAAGTAGTTACAAATTAGACTTTTCTATTTACAAAACCGAGAAAGTCATAAATATCTGACTATAACTGATCAGAGACCAAGGCAGAGAGACTTTAAGTATGTGGCAGACTAGACAGAGCCCTTGTTTTATGACTTTGCTTCCTGGGTTGTTTTTTTATTTATTTTGAGGATGAGAGAGTCATATTTAATAGGTTATAGTCTGCATTATTTTTTAAGCAATGTGTGCATATGTTTGATGAGTTTATTTTCTTTAGCTTCAGCTTCAGTGATCGGCAAACATGGGTGCAAAGCTCTGTACAGCTGTGCAGAGGCAAATCTATTGTAATGCTAGGGTTTGCTAATGTCTCTGTACAGAGAAGCAGCAGCAGTGTCCATTTTCAGGTAGGAGGTTTTTTTTTTAAACAGCATTTCATTCTAACAGAAGGAAGTTTGATCAGCTGCAAAAGTGTAACATCTGTGCTTAGCATTAAAAGGTGCATCTGCACCAGCATTTTAGTTGGGAGAGACTAAGCTGAAGCCAAACTCTGCCACTGTCCCATGCTTTGGGATGTGAGAGGTCTCACAACACGTCGGCTCATCTCCTGAAGGGTGTGCTCTGAGAGGCATATGGGGCTCCCATCACCTTAGCTGGTTGGTCAGTGCCACACCCAGAGCCCCCACCTTCCTGTGTACCACACAGCAGACCAACAGCATGACTGTTCTGTAAAAGCCTTGCTTTAGAGGGCTGCAGCACAGCCATCACATTGTTTCACACACTGAACTGAAAAACCATCTCCTTGTTGTCATCATAATGACAGCAACAATAATGATGATGTCTCACAAGAAGAAAGGCCATCATGCAGTGTAGGGACGACCTTTCCTAAGAGGGAAGGAGCCCTGATCACTATGAACACAAGCTGGTCTGTGCCTTCAGGAGCTGGGAATCACTGTCTGGCCACATTTCATTTCACAGTATGCACGTCTAGTCTATAATCTAGAAGTTTCCCTGAAACTTATGAAGAACAGGCTTTCCAAAAGGTTTTACTCCACAAAATGACAGAGCTGTCCTGTGTTGGAAATTGGTGATAAATGTGAATTTTGTTCAGGGTGACTGTGTGTTGGTATTTGAATATTAAAGGAAAGAAGACAAAAGTAGTATCTGCATGCCTTGGGGTTGGTTCTTGGAAAATATTTGCATGGCTGGAGAATTATTTGTAAAATTTATGCTGACAGTTCTGCAAGCACAGCGTTTGATCAGAGATTGGGGACTAATCGCAAGCAAATATAAATTAGTCAATCTTAAACAGACAAGCAAATAATGAGAGACTGAGTGTATTCAGGAATTAAGAGCTGAAAAGGGCAGAGAAAGATCAAAACCAACATAAAGAATGACAGTCAATGGAATAAGAAGATATTGTCCATTACATAACTAGTGATTTTAGATCTCTAACTTTTGACTCATTTTTCTTCCTCTGCTTCCTCTGTTTCTTTTACCTCCATTTTGATCCCAGAAATACTGTGGTAATGTCTTGCCTGCAAGAGCTTGCATGTCTGAAGTGAAGATTACAAGTACTTTGGGGCTAACACCATATTTGTTTATTAGCCTAGAGAGAACCAAGCTCAGTGAATAAATAACAATAGTTTATCTAGAATAAATTGATTTGGAAATAATTATTCAATGGATGAAAGTGCCAATATTTCAGTGCAACATTTGCATGAAATTATTTGCAGAGTATTATTCAAACATATACTGAGGAACTGAGTATGGAAAACATTTATCCAAATAAGTATTTGACAAAAAAACTGCCCAGATTTGCAATGAATAATTCAGTCTGCATTAGTAACATGTGCATGACTGTGCATATTATTCATATATTTTCAAATGCTATGGTAAATTGCCACAGGTTAATAGGTACTTACATCTTTTTCTGCATAGAATCCTATTAGGTCAAATTTTTCAGAGCTGAGCCACCCAGAAGTTTAAATATGATAATTAGTTGCAGCTACTCTCTGTGTGTGTGTGTGTGTGTAAATTAGGTCATGGCAATGTTAGTCATAGGGAAGCTGTTTGGGACTGGCATGGAAGGATAATGCAGCAGGCTAAAGGAGGGACATATTTTGTAGGGTTGTGGTAGTTTTAGGCTATGACTTTAAATTTTTTTCACAGATCTTGAACAGAAAGTGGTAGAATGTAAATAAATCACTATTGGGTGTAAAAAGGAAAATAATGATAGTTTTAAACAATCCCATTGGAGAAGATAAGGGACTTAAATTAGTTGTACCAAAACAATTTCTCTCTCTTCTTGCTTCCTCGGGCTGGGAGATACTGTCTTCTGCTTGACCTTGGCTGCATTGTTTTGGCTAAGTCTAACAAAATATATCTCTGCTCCTTTCTCTTGTCCCTCTTGTGTACAATGGGGTAAGGGAGAGCAGGGAGGGAGAAGTTATTAGCCAAAGACCAGGGTGGTTCTTGTGCTGTTCATTAATTGTAAATACCTGTAAATGTTGTAAATACTGTATATTTTGTACATATTCATTGCATTCCATTGTAGATTGTAGTTTTGCTTGTAAACACAGCTTTCATTTGCTTCCAACTGAGCTGGTCTGGCAAATTTAATGTTGGAGGTAAATTTTCAACCCACCACAAGGGTTCTGTGGATTTACTTGTACATTTGTTTCACACTAAATATTTTTTTCTCCCGAATACAAAAGACACATTTAGAATTTAAACAATTGTTTAAAAGGTGATTAAGAAACTGAACAGATTGCTGATGGAAATACCAAAAGATGGGTAAGACTGATTACTGCACACTGTGATGAAATATGACAAAACTTTGTGAAAAACAAGACACAATAATCTAGAAGACTCATTTGGAAAAAGAACTCTGTACCATGTTTCTACTTCTTTTTCATTATAATTGACGTTTAGGCAGGCAGTGGGAGTCAAGCAATGTAAATAGCTCTGCATCTGGCATCTTGTTGTTAAGCTCTGGACAGGCATTGAAAAAAACCATGCTCCAAGACACAGAGATGTATGTGAGGCATGTATAAGATAAGAGAGAGAGATAGAATATGAAACAGTAATAACATTTTCCTTAGATTTAGCTGATCCAGAAAGGCTTGTCATTCTAAAGCAAACTGCAGTTGTCTGATTCCATAAAATGTGTGGTTTCTGAGAGGATTTAAAGTTAAGCTGGTTCAATTATTCACCCTTTGACTTCAAAGAGCTCTCTAGACTGTATCAATCCATTTGTCTGGTTAAAAGTTTGCAAATGCTATAAAGCAGTCTTGATAACACAGCATTAATATTGCCATTACCAGCATATATTAATAGCAGGTCATTCTATTTATATCACTTTCTGTCTCTAGACACATCCTAAAGGTCCTTTATTTCTGTACACCGAACTAGCCAGCAACCCTAGCACAAGGATGTATGCTTGACTAGATTGTGCTAATGAAACCTTTTTTATTTTACAAGGAAGCTGTGCCTTGAAGTATGCTGAAGAAAAGCAGGACAGTATATCAAAGACCACCAAAATCACAAGAACACAACGACAGCACAGCCTTGAAGGTACAGACACATGAGACTTAACTAAAAATTACAAGTAGTGATGTACTGATTTCAAGAGAAATGTAATCTGGGTAGAACCAGTTTTAGGGCCTAAGTAGGACATGAGTTGTGTAACAGCCTATTGCAACTGGCTGGCAGCACAGGTGGAGACATCTCTACACGGTACACAAGATTGCAACAAAACTGACTAGTAGCACAGGAATCGTTTCAGAATTGACTATGTGAACTGATCACACTGATATCTTGTATCGATACATATGTAAAATTATTTCATCATCATACTTGCTCTAGTGTTGTATTGACTGTGTGTGGTTTGAGGCTTTGATTGTAATTTGGGTGCAAGGAAGCTATACACCTTGGTTTTCTTGGGAAAGATATAGCAACACTAACTGCTGTGTGTCGTAAAACACCTTTGTTTCATACAAAGCTTGCAGACCTTTATCGTCCCAGATGATGCCATTCCATATGTCCAAGCACATTTTATCATAATCTAGCACTGTAAATCTCTGGAAAAGACTCCAAGAAGCAGATATGTTTAGACAGAAAATGAAAGCTTAGAGCCTATATTGTCTTTGCAGGAACAAGATTATGATCCTGTGGCTGATGCTTAAGCTAAAGAAAATTGATGGGCCTTTTCTGCCTGCATTTATTTTGTGCTGATGTAGGCTAGTAGAGCAAATAAATAAATAATGTTTACACAATGCTGTGCTAGAATCATGTAGGTTTTATAACATGGTCACACCTGAACAGCTTGATGATGTTGAGTATGTAAATTAAAGATGTTCCTGGTGCATAAAAAGATACTACACGCTGTCAGTGACAAAGCTGAAATACTGACTTACAACTTTGCTGTGCCATTGGTGAGCTTGTTAGATAGCATTCCTCCAGAAGTTAGTGGCAAACGTGAATGATCAGCCATGAATCCACATAGTGGATATCCTGTAAGAATAAATTTTGAGCTGACATTTTTTATCTGCAGACAGTTCTGAAAAATAGTATCTGTGAAATGATCCCTGAGTGCAGATATTTGTTATAGCATTGGTGTTACGGCTCCAGGACTCCCTTTTTTGTGATAGAAAGGGTGGGGGACTTGACTAGGAAGTAATGTGAGCAGGATTCTGGTCCACCATATGTTGACAGTGTATAGCAGTCTCAGGTCACGGGCAGCCAACGTCCGTTGGGGTACTATAGGACGCTGATGGTTAAGGCATATGCACTTTCCTCCTCTGGAACAGAAGTTTCAACCTGCAAAAACAGAGTAACTTCATTCTTCAGCTCACATCCACTCCTTGTTGCTAATGGCATTACTCTTTCGTTTGAAACCCTCAGTACTTTTCCAGATTTGACTGCTTTTCTTTTTCCTTTCCTTTTTGACTTTTTAATTTTTTGAGAGCTAGTGTTACAATGCTGTTCTAAATGAGTTACCCTTAAACACTGAGAGAAGCCTTCTCAGGTGTTGGATTTTTTTTCTTGCATTATATTTGGTGTTGTCTACAGAAGCACTGTCTTTTTTAGAAATTCAGTGATCTCCACTGCATCAAATCTTAGCAGCTCACTTAAGGGACAAGAGTTTCAAACAGGCAGAATCCTCTCCACTTTCTTGTTTTCCTGATATCCTTGGTATGTAGCTTCTGTATGATATGTTCTGGCTCCCCATGCCGTCTCCCTTCTTTCAGCACACTTCATTCTGGAAAGTTTTGCATTTCAGTACCTGGCTTCCTCTTAGGAGGAGGAGTGGTTTGGTTTTGCCCTCACTCTAGGAGAAAATGAGGTTCTATTGGCAACTCTCAGGAATAAATAGCTGCAAATTCAATGCTGAGACAGGACAGAGTAGCTTCAGAGCCAAGTCTGGGGTAGTTCATCTGGGGTAGCTCATACTGTAGATCTGAGCATATCTAACTCTCTGACAGGGGGTTACACAGGCCAAGTCATGGTTCTGTGTGCAGTTTTACTATTACTGCTTCAGAAATTGTTGGTTTATGTTAGTCACTTCAGATGTAGCATCTGTAGGTTGCATGATATAAAAGCATAAATGCATCTATTTTGCTGGATGCCTGAGTGGCTGTATTTTAAATGTATTTTTCCCATTTATATGTTCTCTGTAGAGGGTATTCATGCAAGAATTGCCTGAATTGGTTTATAATTAAAAAACATAATACAATTTTCAGTTTCAGAAAATGTTTAAACTTGATTCTATTGGGACCTGATTCCTTATTTCACTGAAGCAAACCCAAGTTGTTCAGACTTTTCAGAGCAAAACAAAACCAGCCTTGGAATTTCAGCAAAAATGCAACAGCATTAAACGATGCACTAGCCAAGACTTCATTAGTTCTACCAGATATAGCATGGTGTATTATAAGGATTATCAAAATTGACCTTCAGTCGTCAAATTAAATTAATAGATGTGAGACCTGTTTGGCCAGACCTCTACACTCAGTTTGGCAGAGCAGACCCCTGGGTTTCTCTGAGACACGCAGCCCCTTGGCAGTACTGCCAGCATGTCAGAGCTAATAGCCCAGAGCTGAGCTCATGCCTCCTGCACCTGATGAGGGATGTGAAGTTAGAAATTACAAGTGATAGACTCTGGGCATCTCTCTGAATGGAGCTTGTTCCAGAATTAGTAGAGTTCAGGCCAGAGAAAGCTACAGGGACCAATCAATCTGACCACCTGTCTAGAGAATTTCACCCAGTGTGGCTGGTAAATCTGCCTTGTACAGCTCAGATTACTGCATGTGTACTGCATTTAATGGAGCAATCTATTAGTAAAAAAAAAAAAAAAAAAAGAATTCCCCCTTTTTATTTGAGGCTCAGCTTTTGCAGATCACAAATACACAATGACAAAAAGCTGCAAAACCATCATGAGCCTTGGATTAGAAGCCAAGAAGTGTAATTACTGATGCACCCAAGCCATTTCACATGTGGTGAAAGTGTGATCCTGGCATTGATTTTTCCATTACTGTATCAAACTTCATGCATGAAGCATTCACAGTGTTTCAGGAGGTGTGTATGTAAATCTGTCATTTGTTACGGCTGCTTCATTTCTTGCCCTCTAACAGCACCAAAACCTGTCCCATGCCTCTCACTGTGTATTTCAGTGGTGTGAGAAATACTCATTCTTGACACTGGAGGACTAGATAGAGAGGAAGATGGCAGCACATCCTGTCTGTGAGACTACACCTGCTTCAGAGCCCAGAGTGATGCAGGGAAGGGAGTCAAGCTTTTGAAGTGAGTAGAAATCAAAGGAGTAATTTATCCTCCAAGAACAGGAGCTGCCACTGCATGTGTGTCAATGGGCCCTGGTGCTGCGGTGAGAGCCAGCACCCAGTGAATGGACCTCCTTCCCTTGGGGCGGAGTGAAACAGTCTGTGTTGTCCTATTATTAAGCCACTGATGCAAGGTGGCCTTTCTGAGTTGAAACTTCCCACATTTCCCCATTCTTCTGTAAGGATATATTCCAAATCCCCAAGATACAATTGCTGTATTGTCAACTTTGTCTGCCTGCCAGTAAATTTGGTTTTCAAACGGAGTTGGTAAAATGGTTGCTCCATGTGGTGCAGCCATCCTGCACAAAACCTTACTTCCCTTTCTGCCCCACCTTCAGACATGTCTTACTATGATATTAGAATCATAGAATCAACATGGTTGGAAAAGACCTCAGAGATCATCAAATCCAACCTATCACCCAGCACCTGATAACTAACTAAACCATGGCCTCAAGTGCCACGTCCAAGCCTTTTTTGAACACCTCCAGGGACAGTGACTCCACCACCTCCCTGGGCAGCACTTTCCAATGGTGGATCACTCTTTCTGTGAAGAACTTTCCCCTCACCTCGAGCCTAAACCTCCCCTGGCACAGCTTGAGACTGTGTCCCCTTGTTCTGGTGCTGGTTGCCTGGGAGAAGAGACTACTCCCACCTGTCTACAACCTCCCTTCAGGTAGTTGTAGAGAGCAATAAGGTCACCCTTGAGCCTCCTCTTCTCCAGGCTAAACAACCCCAGCTCCCTCAGTCTCTCCTCATAGGGCTTGTGCTCCTCAGGGTCATAAGGAAGGACAATGAAAGGAGTCAGAAATGGCACACTGGAACCTCTACCTTTCAAAAGGTGGACATTTTGGGAGGTAACAAAATATAACAACCAGGGAGGTCCTGTCAGATGCTGTGGCTGAAGGAGTGCTAAGAGGATGTGGGGGAGTGCAGCAGGATCGATGCAGTGTTCAAACACAGAAATAATGATCATGTACCAGCCCTACATCTGCTCAGTCTACAAAAACTGTTCTGAGTTCAAGAGGTTACAGGCAAGAAGATACTAAGAGCCGAATTGGGAGACAAGCAGAGAAGACTGGGGATAGGAGATGGGATAATGAGGTTAGTTGTTGCAAAGGCAGAGCAGGGTTTCTGTGATGTGCTATAGCGAAGAGATAAAAAATCTGTTGAGATTTTATATCATAGGCTCAGGCTTTATGTGAGCATATATTGTCCCTGTGCTTGTTACCTGAAAGTGATACCACTTACTCAGATTTCCCCAGGATCAGTTTTACTATAAAATGACAATCAGACATTAGGCAATTGCGATTTGCAGGTAAGTAGAATTCCTTAGTATCAGAAGTGATTTGGGGCAGCGTGAAGAATGTTGACTAACACAAGAATGTTAACTAATTTCATAGCAATACAAAATGTGCTAGAGAAACTACTTCACTCTCCCTCCTGCCCCCCAATATTTCCTTGCTTTCTGTAACTCAATTTCCTATTGCTTTTAAAGCAAATTTTCTAATGTTGCAAACAGTAACACTTTTTAGTTTTGTTGCTCTTTCTTGTATGGTTAACTGGAGCAAAAATTTCTCCAGACAAATAGTGAGAACAAGCTCCAACCCAAGGAACTGGGAAAACTCAATGCCTCCTCTCTGGTTTTCCTTAGTAATCAAAATTTCCCCACCCACAAATGCTCTGACACTGTCCAAACAAAGAAGACAGCAGTAGAAGAAAGGCAACATGGGAATATTTTTGCTTTCTTTTCTAGTACATGCAGATAAAGAGCAGTATTTATCTGCACCCTCAAGCTCATTTTAACTTTTACAGTACTCCATCGAACTTGTATTCCTCCCCTCTCCTCCCTTGCCACTAACCTGCCACAAATTTAATTTTATAAGTCACCCTGACAACTGAACCCTACTGCTCTGGTCAGGGAACACTGCTTGCCTCTGGCTGGCTGCCTCCATGGCAGTCACCTCTCTAGTCCTGTGTGGCACTGGGGAGGCAGGGCCATGGGAGGCAGCTTGGCTCTGCACTCTTTGCCATCTATTGCAATGAAGATCTCTCTCTGAGCTGTTTGCTTGCCATGGATCATGTCTCAAAGAGGAGACCTGGAAGCAGTTTTGGTACTTGCAAATGCTGCTGCTCCACCAGCATCCAGAAGACTGAAGTCTTCTGCCTGACCACTGGAGACATATTCTGGAAAGCAGACATGCAAACCACCCGTTGCCCTGCCACGTTTGCGCTTCCCTGTGGTCTGTGTCCCTGCTATACCTCCAGTTTTGCCAGGAGGTGGTCTCATCTTTATGGTTGCTTCTCAGCCTGACCTCTCTGTTGGAAGGCTGCCAGCAAAATTAGAAATTAATTTCAGGTCTAGCAGTGGTTTTATGTGATACAACTGCTTGTCCACTGGGAATTCAATTCCCAGGTACAGTCACTAGGCAATGCACAGACTGTGAAGTATAAGTTTTCAATCAATACTGACATGAGCTGGAGATGAACCTATCTGCGAGAGACAAGAAGCCCTGCAGAGCTCCCATTTACAATTCCCTTTGGCATGCTGACTCCCTACCAGTGGCAGATACCTTCTTTCCTAGGATCATTATGAAGTAAATTTCATTTCATTTAGGTCATGAACTTTTGTTTGATTTTTCAGAGAATTATGACCTACTTTGTGGCAGGGCTTTGTGTTTGTTTTTAGCTCTTCAGATGGAGAAACCAGTAAGTAAGTACCAGAGGACAAGCATTTATATTTAATACTTGCTTCTCAGTGTAACCAAGCATAAAATAGAGTTCTTCTTTGTAAATCTAACAGCTACTAGTTGTGTATCTGCTGCTTTTTCTCCTGATCTTGATGAATTTTCCTTTACCTCCCTGCAGAGTATTACATGAAATTCTGCCAAAATGAAATCTCTGACCTGAAACACTGTAAAGAGTTCATAGCTTAGGATATAATGTTGATCTAAGCATTACCATATCTACTAGAAGAAAGGTAGGGAAAAAGAAGATCCTTTCTCCATACTAATCTGAAGATAAACTTGTGAATGGTCAATAAGGTGGCCAGGGCTCAGTTACAGTTTGCTGAGCATCTGGCTTAGATCCTCAACTGATGTATATCACATATATTTTGAAGCTTATCATACCAGCAGCAGATTGGGTTCCTGGACAGTAAATATTTATTTCTATAAGGTCCTATTGAACTTCAGCAAACCATCCTTTTCTGTTCCAGCTCTTGTCCCAGATTAAGGCCAAATGTACAAATTAAAACATGTTACAGCAAGATAGGCCAGCATAACAGTGTTTTGAAGCCATGTCTTGAAGCATGTTACCGATGCTGTACCTTAACCAGGTCATACTGAAGTTTCCCAAATTATATTTGCCCACTTCCTAAAACAATAAAATTGCTACCAATTAGGCTATAACATTTCTGAATAGTGTGACAAATGGCAAGGTATACATAAGACCTCCAGGACTGTGGGGTAACCAAACACCTGATAGAGACACAGCCCTGAAGACCCTACTTCACTAAAACAGTCTGACTCTCACATGGCTTTTTCCAAGTAGAGACTCCAACTCAGGCTGTAATGCTTGTATCCAATAAACTTGTGACACAAGACAGGCTGTGCCCTAAGTGCTTGGTTGGGCCTGCCTTTGCTAACAGGTAAGAGGATCTCAGGTTGTTTACTAGAAGATATTGCACAATTCACAACCCAAGTTAAAAGCCAGGTTGGCAGGCTCTGTGGGAACCATACTGCATAGTGCTTCCACAGCTGTTTGGGTCAAAGAATTGCATAATATCAGTAAAAATAATGTTTTTCTGTGATATTATTTGAAGTGTAAGCTTCATTAAAAGTATCACCTACAGTAATTTTTTCCAGGTAAGTATGCAAGTATTTCTAAGCATTTCTAAGACAAAGATTAAAAAGGGACTAGTTCCTTGTATTAAAATGAATTGTTCAGTTAATTTTAGATCTTGGTAAACCATTTCACACATTCTGTAATCACCTGATACAATTGCATGTGAGTAGTAACACCAGAGTGCACAGACTTGCTTTATCCCTCTTCTGTGGAGCTCCAAGTAACAGGTTCTGATGAAGTCATTGCAGTTACTCCAGTGTGAGATGCATCGGTCTCATCTTCACACCACACAGATATATAAACAGAGCAATGCTGTCAGTGTTTTGTTTTAAACAGACTGTTCTGTGCTGAGTCTTAAAATTTATGTTATTTGATTCCATAAATGTTTGATGGTCTCAGTGTAGCATCTAGTGGAGAAAGGGTAAATAACAGAAAAAAGGAAAAGCAGAAATGGCCATTAACCCTTGTACATGTGAGGGTTGAAAATGTGAACTGGTGGGGAGTGGGAATCATTCAGCAAAACACTTCAGGGTTACTCTGAAGTGTCTGTACTTAACTGGATAAAATGCAAGGCTTCCAAGCCTAGCAGAGCAGGATGGTTATCACTGGCTTGAATTCAGCTCAGAAAACTCTTAACTCTGAGGTATGCAATTGCTATGAAGGCAAATTGTCCTTTAGAAACTTCCTACTTAGTTTAAATTTGCTCTCGCCCTGGCAGTAGCGTTTCTGTCCTGTCAGTTTTGCATTTCTTCAGTTCATGCCAATGCTGTCTTCAATCTAATTGCAGGGCAGGGCTACTGCTCCCCAAATTCTGTCCTGACTTAGCCCCTGCATGACTCAGATGATGTCAGTGTCAGCGCAGCAGCTGGTTGCACTAGAAATGCCACAGCCAGATCTGGATCAGAAGGAACCTGGCTCAAGACTAGTCCTGGACCAACAGTGCAGCGAGACCTTGCGGAGCTCAGGGAAGTTGTGAATGCACAAGCAAATCAGGAATTATTCCTGATATATTTCTGCAGATTTAATCTGGGATTCAAAGGTTTAGCTTTTCAGACATACCAAGAAGGTCAATGGCATCCTGGCCTGTATCACGAATAGTGTGGCCAGCAGGAGCAGGGGAGACATTCTGCCCCTGTACTCAGCACTGGTTAGACCACACCTTGAGTACTGTGTCCAGTTCTGGGCCCCTCAGTTTAAGAAAGATGTTGAGTTGCTTGAATGTGTCCAGAGAAGGGCAACAAAGCTGGTGAGGAGTCTGGAGCACAAGCCCTATGAGGAGAGGCTGAGGGAGCTGGGGGTGTTTAGCCTGGAGAAGAGGAGGCTCAGGGGAGATCTTATTGCTGTCTACAACTACCTGAAGGAAGGTTGTAGCCAGGTGGGGGTTTGGTCTCTTCTCCCAGGCAACCAGCACCAGAACAAGAGGACACAGTCTCAAGCTGCACCAGGGGAGGTTTAGGCTGGATGTTAGGAAGAAATTCTTCACAGAAAGATTGGCCATTGGAATGGGCTGCCCAGGGAGGTGGTTGAGTCACTGTCCCTGGAAGTGTTTAAAATAAGACTGGATGAGGCACTTAGTGCCATGGATTAGTTGATTAGATGGTGTTGGGTGATAGGTTGGACTAGATGATCTTAAGGGTCTTTTCCAACCTGGTTAATTCTGTGATTCTGTGATGTCAGCAGGTCCTGATAATTAGGGTCACCTGTGTAATTATTTAACAACAGCAAAGCAAAAAAAAAAAAAAAAAAAAGCTTCAAGTTGCATTTTTAACTTTTTCATTATTTTTTTCTGAACGTCACTATTATATCCTATTTATAAACAAATTAGTGTAGAATATCCACAGGAAAATAGAATAAAGCTTAATTTTCAACTATCATGAACTAACAGACTAAAGAATAGTCAAGTTGTTTTGTAATAGTTTTCTCCAAACTTCCTTGGGACTTTTTCATATGCATGATGTCTTTGGTTTATGATGAGATGAACAAAAAAGCACAAATGCATGCACCAGAATCTGCCTCTAGGCACAGTTCATAGTGGAGAGTCCTCCCAAAGTACCACTGTTAAGAGAAGGGAAACAGCTATGAAATTAATGATGGGGTTGCAGAGACAGTTTGTCATGATATAGCATGGAAATATGCTGCCTTGGGCAAGAATACAAAGTAGAAGGTAAGTATGTCCCTCATTAAGAGCACCTCTAGAAAAGACTGATTAATCTAAAATTATCTGAGATACAGTTTATTTGCAATTCATGAGAATTCTCTGTGTTGCCACATACAGTATGTAGTGAGTAAATATGTAAGCATCTGCATTAGCCTGGTGGCACCAAGCGATATGTAGCTGGAGACTCAAGGGTTACCCATTCTGCACTTGTCCTCACTAAATCTAAGCAGGGTAAAATTTGTTAAGATCTGTTTACTCCTTCATCCCTATTAGCTAACTGGAAGGTGTTGAGTGGGGGAATTCTCATTTTCCTGTCTTGATGCAAAGAGTATAGCTGATAGTACTGCCTGCAAGCAGCCTCACCAAGGCTCTATCTTAATCTCAGTCCAGCTCCTTGCTGTTTTCCTGTCCTCTGAAATCTCATCTGGTGAGCCCAGAACAAAAGCCCACTGGAATCAGGACACTACCCCATTTTCTGAGAACTTAAGAAAAGGCAGCAGACATCACTAAAAAACTATCTCATGGCAGTCCAGTAAGTGACAGATCCTGAAGCTGGAGAGAACCTTCAGATTTTTAAGTAAAGAGGAATTACTTTATGCACTTTTCTACTGTCCTAAAAGTGACTTGGGAGTATCAGCAGCATCCTATTGGTAAAACCAAGCATTCAAAAAAAAGTTTGTTGCTAAGATTGTGAAATTGGAAATATAGTTGAATTTTAATTTCCATTCTGTTTTGTTTCCTTTTTCTGGCTTTTTTGACCTCCATATTTCCAAGTCCCCACAACTATTATGACTAGAAGCATCGTCATTATAATTCTTATCATTGGTACTATGGCTGCTTATAGAAGTAGTACAAGAAAGCTAAGGTTCTTTTCTAACAAGCAGATTTTATGAGCAGTGGGCAACCTTACAGACCTGCTGTGGATTAGATAAAAGCCACATGAAATCTGCAACTAATTGGTAGCCTTGGTGTTGGTGTCACCAGAGATGAAGCACTGAGCCATCCTGTCCTCAGTGTGTGGTCCCTTTGTGGTTGAGTAAGTAGATGCAGGTAGAAAAGTGGTGTAAATACACATACGATGATTTATTATTTTCCATGCAGAGTACAGTCCATAGGGCTGACAACTCAACACTTATTGGCTTCTCTGTTCTTCTACATCCTTTCTAACCCAGAAACCAATATTGTGTCTGTAAAAGGATCTTCTCAGGGTTCTACCCACATAACAGCAGTCAAACAGTTTGAAAAATTCCATTGGCTCTCTGGTCCTCTTGTCTTTGCTAGTTATTTGAGAAGATGTCATCTGGTACACTTCAACCATCCAGAACACATAATACCTTCTTTTGAAGTCTTGATATGAAAATATTTTTTCCCACAATATTAGAAAATGAAGTGAGATAAATTTTCTGTAAATATCTATGCTTGTAATTACACTTAATCTGACTAATTACCATATGATCAGCCCAAGCATTGTAGTAGTTTTTCTTATTTATAACATGAAATTTGGAGCTACTTCAGGCAGCCAGAAAGTCAATGGTCTATGAATGAAGAAATCAGAATGAGTTGTATCGTTCCTAGAAGAACTTAACTGGTCAAAAATCTCTTTTGACAACTTTAATTACTTTGCAGGGAGGCCAAAATGTGGATGTAATAGGAACACGTTTGCACACGTTTTGTTTAGCTGAGTTGCTGCTGTGCTGTCTTTTTCTCAGGAAAGGTCAAACTTTGAAGTTTTCTGTACTCAAGTAGACGGTTAATGCAAGGTAAATGCAAACCACAACAGTCACTAAATCCTCTTTTATTAGAGATACTTGTAAAGAACATTTACTTTTGAAACATGTCATGTTATACTGCAACAAAGAAAAATGGTTTTAAGAGTTGCGTTTAGTGGCTAAGGCTTACCAGCAGGGGAAAATCCTTTCACTGGTGCTTGATGTTGGCAGACAGTGCTGACCTCAAAACCTCAACTGTGAAAATGCAGAGCGGTAAGAGGTGACATATGGTCTCTTCTGTGTTTCAGATGAGTGGGTAGTTCTGTGCAAACTTTTGTAACAAAGTCTATGAAAGACCAAAGTACCCAAACGCTACAGCATTTTTTAAAATCCCCAGCAACAAAATGGGAAGGGATGACAGAGCAGCCATTTTCTCCTCCCTTCTTTTATATGTATTTGTGTTTTTCAAAAGGTTTCCCAATGTTATACTTAAAGCACACTTAAAATACGATAACTGCTCATCTGAAAGGCTGAGCTCATTCCAATGCTTGTCTTGCAGCTCAAGGAAACAAAGCCAACAAAAGCATCTTCTTTACAGTGGTGGAATACGTATTGCTTATCTAAACAGGTCACCTTAGAGAATAAAATGCCATGGCCTGCACTCAGAAGTGGAGATCTTGGCAACAGAAAGGTAAATAGCACTGGGTACAAAACACAGCAACCTGTGCATGTAGTGATTCCTTATTAGAATCACTATGATCTAATCTTAAGCTTTGAAATAAAACTGTCTAGCTTCCTGAAAGTTACCTACAATTCAGCCATGTACAAGTGTATGTAAAAGTCGGAGGGTGGGGAGAAATTAAAGCCTTTTGAGCAGGTATCTGCATGCCTGAGCTGCTCATTTTGAAATATTAACTGGAAATTTGTCACTATATAAAGAAACCAATAGCAGGATTTAAGTAATTTCTTACAAATTAAGCCCACCAGCACTCTCTTGTTTTTTTGCATGTTTCTTTCTCTTCTCTCACAGACTCCAGAAATTTTCTGACAAGTTGCAAACCCATGAGGCTTGGGTGGCAGTTCTTAGTGATAGGTTGCTTAATGATGGACCTAGAAAAAGCAAAAACTATTTAAAAACATGCAGGATAGCTCAACCCAAAGTTATAGGCTTGCTGCAGAAATTACTGGGTGAGGTTCTTTGGGTTAAGTCAAAGTTGAGGTCTAACTAAATGGCCATTTTCGGCTTTACAGCTATGCAAGTGTTTTGCCTAAAATAAGTTCACTATGGATCTCATCTCAAAACATTCATCAATTCCCTTTTAGGTTTCTTAGATGTTTCATTCATTAAAACATTTTATCAGTATTTCTCATGTTCAATACCCACAGGATATGACTGGAAGAAAAAGGTCCAGGACAGATGTCTTTCTGCTGCAGCCATAATATGAGAAAGACTGAGCAGAGTCATGCCAAAGATCCAGATAACCTGGTATCCTGCAGATGTGTAAGTAGAAGGACAGAGCAGTTATAGCTTCGTTTCCTCACCTATTTACCATCTCAATTTCTGGCAATCTACAGACAGAAATGGAGGTCGTCTATCGCTCTGCAAAGCAGCCTGCACTTTCATTAATTTGTCTAGTTACTTCAGGCAGCCCTTAGTATTTTTGGCATCAAAAATATCACATGACAGTGAATTATCCAAATTAAGCAGACGTTGTTTGAATAGTACTTTCTTGTTTGTTTTACACTTTTATCTGAAAAAAATATTAGTAGATCCATTCTCATTCACATAAAAAATGAGTAGTTGTTCCCTGTTGCCTTTCCCATGTCAGACGTGATTTTTGATACCTGCACTACTTCTCCCATTTATCACTTATTTTCCACAAAGTCCCAGAGTATTTCGTCTGCCTTCCTTAGAAGGCACTCTATCTTTTTGGTCCATCTGGTCACATTTTTTTTCTTTCTGTTTTTTTCGTGTTTTTCTGATGCTTAAGATGCTACCTCATGCCAAGGTGCTATAAGCAGAATTTTGTTTGTATTAAAGGAAAGAACATGCTTCCTGAGGATTTATACAGTAGCATTATATGTTGGCTTTTTCATTTTCTTATCAGTTCTAACTGCTTCTCTGAGCACAGAGATAACAATTGCAGAAAACTATCCACAGTGACTTCAAAATACCTTTGCTGATTGCTATGACTTAATTTAGAGCCTACTATGTTGCACATAGAGGGAGGTTTTCTTCTCACAAATATCTGTGATTGTTGCATTTTATCTGGTCTTTTATCACCTGCTCAGTCTTTATTGTGATTTTTGTTGCTATTTTGTACCAGCAGACTTGATTTTGGTGCTCCTGAATAACTGCAAATCATTGGAAAACAGTGTCAATCACCAATTAAAGCCTGTTTCACTTAAATATTTTAAAGCATAGGCTCCTTTGGAATCTCATTGGTTACTACCCATCCGTCTTCCTTTTGAAGCCGTACTAGTCACTTTGTAAAAATGCTTCTGCTTTGTGAAAATGTTTTGGGAAATCTGTGCATACAATTGCTTCATCTAGGCTGCATGGTAAATGTTCTTTGTCATATCTACAGTCCCTTTACTGTTCGGACTGGGAAGATACCCAGAACATGCTGTGTCTCCCTCTGTCACATACATTTGGATTTCCTTTCTGTGGAAATTAGACTAAGACTAAAAGCAAGCTGCAAAGAGAAGGCAAGGAGGCAGCAGAAGATGGTACAAACTTGGTCTTCTTCCAACAGAGCTGGATTATGGCTGAGAAGGAATCCAATGTCCCAATGTTTATACAAAGTCTATCTAAGCCAGCTCCTCTTTATCAGTATTTGCTGACATTACTGATATTTTTAAAGCACCACCAGATTTGCAGTTTCCAGCTCTTCCAATTGTGTGGTGATGAGCCATGTGTTAGACTGACTGGTCTGTCATTTCTAGGTTTTCCCTGAAGTCCTTTATAAAAAATGGAATGTCATATGCCACTCTTCATTCTTCCAGAATGGAGTTTGTTTTAAATCATGAATTACAAAGCACGGTTACTAGTTGGGTGATTTCAGATCCAAGTTCCTTTAGAACTCTGGAGTAAGAAACACATCATCCTGACAAGCAGGTACTGTACAATTCACTGTTTTGCACCAAAATCATAGATACTGATTTTTCAGGATGTTTTTTCCCTGCTGAGCCCCTAAGAAATCATCTCAAAATCTGACATAGAGAACAGCAATAGAAAAAAACCAAAGTCCTTTGCTTTTCTCCTGTGGTATCCTTGAATGCTTCTGTTATACCTCTGTTGCCTGATGGTTCCTCATGTTCTCTGGCAGATCTCCTGTTCTTGATTGATTTGGAAAAGTTTTTATGCCTCGAAAATTTTTTTGGCCTGCTTTGTTATGGTTTTATATTTAACTTGCCAGGGTTTATGTTATTCCTCTTTCAGACAGAAGGAGAAAGTAACAGCATTCCCCAAGTGAATGCACAGATGGCATTCACAAAAGGCTCAGGTATTTGCAGTGGGTTATCTAAAGATGCAACCTTATGGTATTTTGATGTGTGTTAATGGTAAAGAAATTTGTCAAAGGCTGGCTGGAGAAAATAAAAAGTTTGCAAAATGTGGTGCATTTTGTTCTAATGTTTTATCAGCTTTCAGTATTTTCCTAGATGGTTATCTTAAATGTATTTTAAAGAGAAATACAGACAGGATTCGAACTGGCTAACAGCCACAGCAAGCTTATTAACACAAATTATTATTTCACAGTATTCTAACAACTACTACTGTGGCGACCAGTTGTACTAAGTGTTTCACAAACTTAAAGCTAGTCCATGCCTCGAACAGTGAAATTATTCTGTCCCTGTAGCTTACCTAGGACTCTGCTGAAGAAGCACACTCAGCATCCATGTCAATACTACATTTTAATAGTGATCCCAGAGCCGCGTGCAAGCACAAACATGCCTGTAGTTCACCCTGATCCATGGCTGATTCCACACAGGATTTGGCCAATCTAGTTTCACTTTGTGCCTGTGCCCCTGAAGCTTGAGGCATGTATGTCTGTTTTGCTGAATCAAGATCCCACTTTATAGAAAATGTATCTGCTATTAAACATACATTATGCTTGGTCTTGGTATTAAGATTAAATGCCTTGTTTGCTGCTCTTTTCTCAGCTAAACTCCACCTGTGGTGAGACTCATTCATCTTGAATTGCCTTTCTGCTGTGTTTAAGTATGTCATCTTGTCAACAAAGCAGCCTGCATGGTATTTCAGTGAGAGGTTTAAAATCCCATTCACATTTTTAATATACATTTCTCTCATATAAATTATCACAGCTTGGTTGGCAGGTCTTATATGATTAATAATGTTGTCGGCACAAATACCACAGATAAGTAAGGGACAAGCTTTTGTTTGTTCTTTATACAAGAGCTGTGAGGTTTAACACACTGATGTTTTACTAGCAGGACATTACTAGTCTGAGATTTCATATCTTCCCTAAAATGTAGCATTGTCAGTACAGGTAAATCCCTATGCATACATTCATCCATTTGAACATTAAGCTCTTGCTATATGGAGTATCTATGCAAAAGGCAGCTTGCATTGCTCATATACAGAGGCAAACTGTAGTTGAAAACTTGCACTTATATATGAGAGTGATGCTGCTGAAAGAGAAGTGAGCTGAATGCATTTTTTTACATGTGAAAAGAATGTGTTCTCTTTCAAGCAGATAATGATACAGTCACATTTCAATTTGCTTTCTCTCATAATTGTTGAAAGTGATTGCTCAGGGTATGTAACATAACACAGAAATCAGAATTCTGAAAAATTCTGATCTGAACACCATGTTATATGGTCTGAGCATATATATTTCCGTACATAAACATCCTGCAGAGCAGCTTTGTGCCATTGATATTGTAAGAGCATGAGCTGGAGAACTTTCCCTCAGTATCTACTTCTAAAACATTTAGTGCTCTTGCAATGTACGTATGCCTGACCTGAAGAATTTTGCACATAGTGGAAATCTTCCATTGCCTTTATCTAGGGCTCTGAAGCAAGCCTTCTGTAAACAATGAATTACAGGAATAGTAAAATATTGTGAAGAAATAACTTTGCAATGTCCAGCCTTAAATATCTGTATGTCACCAGTTTTGTGACATCTTTACTAATAGCTTAAAATTACATTTGCCAAACAAATGTGTAGTTTTACAGCCACACTGAGTGGTTTGGATTGCATCTCCATTACACAGTCCATATAAAGTAATGTATTAAATGTTATTATAAATTTGAATGTAAGTGTGTGTTTTACATATACTGGGCATAAGTAAAAAAAAATGTGAGGAACAAACTTGAAAGTGTATGTGTAAATTGATTAAAACATGTCTATACAATTTGTGAATAAATTTCCCATTATATGGAAGAGAAATATCAGGAAATAAAGACAACTCTGCAGCTGAGGATTCCTTTAATGCACAGAGCAACATACCTTATCCACTGCTTGAGAGGCTGGTGGTAGTTCAGGAATGCAGAATGCAGTTACTGGATGTCTCCAGATGCACCACAATCAGTTTGTCAATATGACTAGTGAAATGTTCAAGATGTCGACACAATACAGAACATCATTACTGATGCTGTATGTTATTCTGTGACTTTATGAAATCATCAGCGTAGGAATTGTTCGATCTGGGGGAAAAGTTCACATTTCAAACTTTGTCATCTATTTCTAGATTTTCATTACAAAATTTAGATAACAGCAGTTTATGAGCGTTTTCTAATCACAATCAGTTAAAAGGGTAATATTTAAAATTGCTCCACTAATTGCGTATTATCTAAAATCTCTGCTTGACTGCCTTCCCAGTCTTTCAAGACCTAATTCAACTTCACCCTTAGAAAAGATGAGAAAGCTGGAGAATCCCAGGTGTCCCCATACTCAGGAAAAAGGAGGGTAGGTTAAAACACCTTGAGTTATTTAGTCTAGCAAAATGGAGGGGCTATGACTGCTTTCTTAAACATAATTTGGGGTAAACACCACTAAGGGGCAAGGGCTATTTAAGCAAAAGAACAAAACTGGACAAGAGCAATTTAGGTTGGAAATGTACATAAGGCTTTCAAACATGAAAAGTGGGATTTTAGAAAGCTCATGCAAATGCCCTATTTTCTGCGTCTTATTATGGTTAGGAATTTAATTGTGAAATTCAAGAACTTGTTCCAAACTACACATTCTGTGTGTCTGTTATTTGATAAAGAGCTTCTTCTGAGAGATTGTATTTTAATAAATGGACAATAAAAGAATTTTTTTACCAAATTCTAAGACATAGTATAAATACCTGAAAGCACTGAGTTGTGTTAATCTAAGTCTTGCAAAGCTTACCTTCCCATAGGCAACTTATGAAAAGTATTTGTGGCCAAAAGGCACAATGTGCCTCACACCTCGGAGAACTATCGCATGGGCTTACAAAGCAAAAAAGAGTAAGTCATCTGCAAGGTGAGTCTGGCTGGACAGATGGCCAATACCAAGGTTACATTATTAAAACAGCCCAATCCCCCCTCTCTGCCTCATTTCCTCTTACTACTGAGATTTTAACTACTCAGCAGACCCGATGTCAATGCACACTTGCTGCTATTTAATTGACACTGCCCTGGAAGTTTCAAACTACTTCCAAGTCTCATGAAACCGCTTTCTCATTGCGCTCCTGTGTTGCTGCCAGCCCTGTGGACCCTCACTGCTGCCCCACTAAGTCCCTGGGCCTAGGCTCCAACGAAGCTCCGATTCCGCGCACCTCGACCAGATAAGTCCCTAGACTGCACCTAAGGGCAGAGAAGCTTCATCTCTCCCACTCCACCCGCATCAGGGACACTAGCACAGATTATGGGGAGTGCTGCGGTTACACCCCACCCTTCCACAGCCCCATTTCTGAAGACGGGGGATCCCCAGTTTCCCCGGGCCTCGCTGTCCACAGGCGAGTGAATTTCGGGTAAGCGTTCCGTCGCAGAAGGGGGGGCCAGAAGACCAGCGCGTAACACCACAACCTCCCTCAAGAACAGTCCCGCAAGGCCCGCGGGAACAGCAGCTTACGAGCGCAGCCACCGCCCAAAGCCCACCACTTTAGCTACCGAAGCCCTGTTCCGTAACTGACGGCTCAGGTAACCAACCCACGGTAACGGACGGATGTAGAGCACCACCTCCATTAATTGATGGTACAGCAAACCAATCAGATTGTAAGACTCTCAGTCCTGTCTTCTCCATTAGGGACAAGGAACCGGGCTTACCAAAAGGAAAGCATACCGTTCACTTCCCTTTTGACTCTCGCGAGTTTTCCCATACCTCCGCCCCGTCGCTGCCAGTGACTGCGCAGTCGCCATGTTGGTTGCTATGCTGCCAGTATGAGGCGGGAGGACGACTACGAGGGGAGGAGGCTGCTGTTCCTCCCCCCTTTTCCCCGACAGACGCTTGCTCGCTCGCTAGCTCACCGGCAGGGAGGGTGCCTCTGCAGAGCCCCACTGTCTCTTCTCTCTTCGGTCCCCTCTGCCACTTGGCCGGGCCTCCACACAGGGCAACTGCCGGCGTGTGTGAGACGGCGCTGTGCCCAGTGAGAAGGAGCCCAGGCCCGCTCGGCGTTGCCCTGCCTGCCTGCGCCCCGTCGCCCGCCTCGCCACCCCCCCCGGCTGGTCACTGTTGAGGAAGAGAGGGAGAAAGGAGAGGTCGGAGCGGGTTGGGGGTTTGTGGCCTCCCAGCCTTCAGGCTTCCCCGTTCCTTCCTCCACCAGACCTTTTTCCTCCCGGACTCTCGGCCCAGCCGCCGCAATACGATGTGGTCCCCGCCGCTGCGGCTGGGTGCAGGCGGGCTGCTGCGGCTGCTGTTGCTGCTCCCGAGGCTGCGGCTCGGGCGGTCGCTGCAGGGAAACTGAAGGCAGTGAGCAGCGCGGCCGCTCCCGCGCTCTGGGGGTGCGGTGCTGCGCGGTGCGGTTCCTGCGCGCGCGCGTGTGCTCGCCTCAGCGCGCACCCGAGCGTCTGCGGCGCGTGCCCGTGCGCGCACGGGGGGTCGCGGGGCGGCAGCCACGAACGCAGCCCCCGCGCCTCTTCCCTCCGCCGTCCCCGCTCTCTCTGGAAGGACGTGGCTGTTATATGAAGGTAAGGGCGGCCGCTGGGGCGCTCGGGTCTCCGGGCAGGAGGGAACTGGGGCGGCGGCGGGGCTCGCACGCCGCATTCCTATGCTTTGATCCCCTCCCCACCCCCCCCACCCCGCAGTAGCCTTCACCGCCCCCGTAGGCTATGGGTGCCGAGGTACTGCCGCTTCCTCCCCCCCCCGCATCTCTGCTCCCCCTCAGCTCCGCAACTTCTCGTACAGGTCGCCGCTGGCGGAGAGCGGTTCTACCCAGAGCCTTTTTTCCCTTTTAAAGGGGAGAGGGTTTGTATTTATGAGTGCCCCCTGTGCGCCCCGCGTTGAACAGAGATCTAGCTTCTCTGGGGAGAAGGGTTTTGGGGGGTGAGTTGTCTGAAATCGCCCGCGCGCCCGCGGAGAGGGGCTCATAAACAGCCGTCGGGGGAACGACCGGCACGGGCAGGTCGGGGTCTAAAATGTTGAAAACTCAGCCGAACGCCTGAAATGTTGTTTTGTTTGTTTGTTTTTGTTGTTTGTTTGGTTGTTGTTGTTTTTTTTTTTTAATATGTTTAATGCGAAAGTTTGCGTTCCTGGGCTTTCTAGGCACATGTGCACGTTGCCCTGGTTATGGGCAGGGAAAATGCGTTTGAGTGCTGCCGTTGCATTCCTCTGGTACATTTTTAGTATCTCCCTCAAGCAGAAGGCTTGTATAATCGTGTATGTCTATATGCGACAGAGGCTTTCGGTGTACCTGGTGATGGGTTAACTCGTGTGTGCTGTTGCAGCACCAGCTGGAAGAGGAATAACGTCTTTCCTTTCAGAAATCTCAAGGAGATTTATTTGGAAGCTGCCAGTGTAGATGAAATGTTTCCACCGTTTGCCTGTTCAAAGAATATATGTCATTCAGATGTAAAATACACGTGAATGAACTTTGTACTACTGCTCATATCCTTCCAGGACTTCAACGTGGCCAAGCTGTTAGAATTTTTTTAAACTCTGAGACAGAAAATATTTATGTAATTTGTGTGGTACAGGAGTGCTAATGGATCTCAGCTGAGGAATAATTGTTAGACTAGTGTGCACATACGTTTTCTCACCCACGAGGCATTTCTCTTGCCCAGAGCAAAACTCTTGTGTTGAGTAGGACAAGAACGTTGTGAGTGCACGTTTCCTTGTTATTGACACATAACTGCCCAGTAATGTTGGGAGCCACTGATGTGTTCACACACATGCAGACGTTTATGAGCTCATCACATGGTAAATGTGCATTGCAGGAGTACAAGAATGAGCTAGATAAGAATTGGTAAAACCATTCTCCTATTAGGTATGTATATTGTGGGAAAGTTTTCCAGTTGATTGCCACAACATAAAATATTCAGTATTGTCATCTTACGGATGCCATTTTCTTGAGAATGGATTTTTTGCTTCACTGACCTAAAAAGTTGCTTTTACATATTGGCATGACTCTGGCTTGCACCATGTTGATAAAATGTGATTCTGGGTGATAAGCATATAAATACATAAAAATGTGTCGACATGTTTCCTGGACTTGCTTATGCTTTATAAACTTAGAATTGTAGTTGTTGGTGTGATTTTTTTTTTGAGATAATTTAATTGTTGTTACAGTTTCTGTGTATTTTTAGATTGTCTGTGGTTTTATTTGTAAGTTTTTTAAAGTCAGTTTAAACATTGAAATGCAAATGCATTTTCTCCAAAAGCAGAAATATATTAGTATTTTACCTTTTGGTACACTTCCATTATGTTTGCAGTTAAGTTTGCTTGGAATTGGGTTTGCCTACTTAGGGCTTAGTATGATGTTTCTTCAGTAAATTTTTTCATGAAATATTTTGTTTGTTGCCATGCTTTACAGTTTTGTCCTGCTAATGTCTAATTTAGGTTGGACATAGCAGTATTGATTGAACACTCTTGCTAAAAATACTTTAATGGTTGAGTATACTTACACTGTAGCAACAGGAAAGTTAAGCCTATATATTGTTTTCTGTGACTAGAATTAATTTATTATTAGCAGCTACATTTGTAAAACATAATAAAAGCAAAATCCTGTAATCTTAGAAGTAATGCTAATTGCTCTTTGGGGTGGATGAGCTTCCTGTTAATGAACAGAGTTCATGTAATACTATTTACATGTCATTTCCATTAGCATATTTGGAATATATAGTAAATTAATACCCATTTTGGCTCTAATCCTGCAGTGACCTCTGTTTGGGCAGAGGAATCCACCTACACAAAACTAACTGCAGGATCTGAAGCTCAAACGTTCATTTTGTAGACACTAGGCTGATGTTTATCATGAGCATTTACTGCCTGTGAATGTTTTATATGTTTTATTGTTAACCTTTTGTCTGTGTGGCATGTCATGTAGGCTTCTGCCTGTACAGTGAGCTGCAGGATTAGTGCCCACAGTAACAGCCTAATATGTTTCTTTGTGACATGATTATTTTGTGGAAAAGAGTTGTGGGTTTTTTCTTGTTTGCTTTGTGTTGTTTTTTTAATTGCTTTCATGTTGTAGCAGTGCCACTGTAAGGTCCTGATTAGAATTTGGCGGTTCCATCTTACTAGGGTCTTGTTATTCTTGGTGGGTTATTTTATGAATGTACATGGAAGTTTTGTGGAATGCATACTCTACAAGCTTTTTCCAGAGAACCGAGTGTAAGTTACAACTTTGAATATACTGAAGGGGAAGTTACTTAGGATGGTTCACTTCGTCCCATAAACTAACCTGTATGTGGGAAACAAAGACAGAATTGCTTGCTTGTGGCAGTTTAAATCTTTGGATGAGGTAAATTAGTTGGATTAAGTGTTTTCTGAAAATTATGATGAATTAAAAAATCTGTTTTAACATTTCAGCTGATCAAAACTTAATTAAAACAAAATGCAGGCATATGCATGCTTTCATGTTGTTGAAGTCAGTGTTAGATTATTTTTGTTAAATTAATAAACAGCATTTTTCTGTGTCAGTCTTCTTAGGTCTTCATCCTACCGTTACTTAGATCTGCCAATACATAATTCTGGCTTGTCTGTTTACATTACCCCTTTAGTTTGGGTTTAAATTTGATACAAGATCACATGAATTCCATGTCTTCACATCCTGTTTTTGTGTTACCTCTCTTCTATTCTCACCAATTATAAAAATGGTCAAATGAGACTCTTTCAGCAGATGGCTGACTGTGCTTTTTCTTTTTTTTTTAGATACCACACTTTCACTCTGGTGCTGTCACTTTTCATAAAATGGCTGGACGAAATTCTCATGGGCTTTATTGTCCTTCAGTATTGTGTAAAAATGGTTTGTGTGTGCATATAATATGGGATTGTTTATAGTTGAAAGAAGGAACTATGAAGGTGGAAGAAAGAGGGGAGGGGAGAATGGCCTGAGCAGGAGACAAATCAAAAGAAGCTGAACAGTAGCCTGGTAATATAACAGCAGGTCTTTGCTGCCTGAGCCAGCTGTTCATATATGTTTGTTTGGGAACAGAGGCTATTTTTCCTTTAGGACTTGTAATCTACTGAATTAGCACAAAAATAATTTTATACAGGCTTTTGAAAGCTTTTAATTTCTAAAATATTGCAGTTTTCTGGAATTCTTCTTTAATATGTCATAGAATTATATATCTGCAGGTGCATATTCAAAATACCCATTCTTATTTCAGAGACTCTCAGAATTATTAGAAAACTGCTGCTGTTTGTCACTTACATAATAAATTGCTTCAAGTTTATAGGAGCTAATGTGTACATGGAAGTTTTATTGATGTGTTGATGTACCAGCATTAAATGTCCAGATGGAGGTTACAAGAATATGGTCATTTTACAGTGATCTATGTTACAGCATACTACAGTCTGTGCATGATGTCCCAGGAATGCTACAGAGCATTGCGTCTGATAGTCACATAGTTATTGTATAAGGAAGGGGGAAATGGCTAATATCTGTTTAAAAAATAAACAGTCTTTTGAGTAGTTATGGTGTGTAATGAAAAATAGTCCAGGACATATTTTCACTGATGGAAGCGTGAAGTGCAGTTGCCACTTAAGAGTTTTCAGGCAATCCATAAGATTTAAGAGGAGGGGGGAAAAAAGAGAATCCACTTCTTATGCCATGTGTGTTCTTACTCACTGTCCTTCATTTTCTGCAGGGTAACTAGTTGAGAAAGAGTAATGACTGAATTATTCTCCGTGACCAAAAGCCCAAATCTTCAAATGAAAATCAAACGTAATGCTGCTAGTGTTTAACATTTTCATGCTTGGATTTTTTTAATAGAATGGTGTTGATTAGATTGGAGTAGCATCTATTCAGTTCTCTTATCGACCTGGGACTTATATTTTAAATTAAGAACTGCTAAATATCTGGTATTGAATACTGAAAATCTTGTTCTGACTGCTACTTTGTGCGGCATGACATTTTAGTTCGGAGGCCTCATTTGCGTGCAGTTTTTTTGTTTTGTTTGACAGTAGTCATAAACTGATTTTTTTTAAACATAATTTAAATGTAAGCTCTTTTTTTTAGCGTTTCTTAAAAGTAACAGTATAAATTAATTTAGTTCTGTACTGTTAACTCTGGGTTAAACAAATTATCCTTGCTTACTTTGTATCTAAAAGGATACTAACTTCAAAGAGAGTTGAGTGTACTTCCACTTTCCCTGCATACTTTGGCCAGTATTGCAAGGCACACCGACATCTCTCTATGCTACAAAAAAACCCCATACCAGACCAAGGTGGAAGATGGTTAACAAGCAAGATTCATGTTTTATCACAGTGGAAGGTTGTATTTTTAGGAGTCAGGCAAGTGGATTTGATATGCTGAAAAAAGTGTGTTTTTATAAGGAGATATTAAAGTGGGGCGTACCAGAAACTTGTGTTCCATTTTGTCTGTGCTAACAGGGATGCAGTGCTGTACTAACCTCAGTTAGTTGAGCCTTGAGTAGAAATTGGAAATAGTGAAATGTCCACCTTTTCAGTAGGAGCACATAGAAACATACCAGTCAGTGGAAAAAATGCTATTGCCATTCATGCTTTCTGAGCTCCCAGGTTTGCACAGTTTTGTTTGGATGAAAAGTAAAACTGTGGGTTGGTTTGTTGTTTTGTTGTTTGTTTTCCCCTGGTTTTGTCAGTGAATTCAGTAATGTTTTTTGGGGGGTAAAAATGCAGTTTTTCCATGAAAAGCTGCCTTTGTAGAGTTAAAATTAACATATGTCACTTTGCATTTGTCTGTCTTGATTCTTGAAAGAAGCTTTTAGTATCAACTGAAAAAATAGTACTGAGCATATTTTATTCTTTCAATGTGTAAATAAGGTTCAGTGTGACCGTTGGTGTGTTGTAAGGTGTTTTTGTCCCCATACAGATAGGGTACATGCAGTTCTGTAGTGTGTCTCTAAATTGCATATAGCATCAGTTCATATAAATTGAATTTATGTGGTGCTCCTGTTAAGAAAAGGTACACTTCAGGATAAGGGACATGTATCAATTAGTTTGACTTCTTAAAAATAAGATTTTATTGAACTTGGCATTTGAGTTTCAACTGATTGTGGCCTGTAACCTCCAAACTGTCAGATGCTTTTAAGACTTCCCTTGGAAGAGGTTCTTGACTTTTTTTGGGAGGCAGACTGCTATTATGATCCATGCCACAGTCTGTTTTTAGTACTTGAGTGTAATTGAGGCCATGGGTGAGTCTTGGGAATACTAATCTGCCAGTAATTCCCCATTTACTATGTTTTATACTTGTATGTTGACTAAGAAGGTACTGCATCCTGCTAGCACACCTGAATGCACCTACTTTCTGTGGAGCTGATCTTTTTAAACCTCATGCATGGAAAGACCTTTCCAGATGTAATGTCTGTGAAAAAGGGTTTTGAAAGATTAAAATATGTCTGTTGCTAAAACTGAAAGGATGCATCACCTTTGTCTAAGTCTGGGTAGAGAAAAGGGGAAAGAGAAAAAGGACAGCTGCCATGCAGTGATTATAAAATGTATAAGGTCTTTGAAAACATAATTAAAAAGAAGAGATTATTATGTTTTCTTTTGATTAATATCAGTAAATCTCATGACCTCATGGGAAGCTTCTGCTGTAATAACTTTGGTACACAGAACTGTAGTAAGGGGAAACTGAAATACAGAAGTGGTATTACAATGGAACAGATAGCTCAATCAGCTATATTGTGGGGTCACGTCTCCAAATTATTTGAAATTTTTTGGGTTCAGTTGTTCTCTATGAGCTTGAATTAGACTACTGATTCAGGTGTTCCAGTATAGGACTAATAGAGATGTTACTAGCTGTGCTTTGAGGATCTCTTCTCAACTTTGCTATATGTGCAGGTGGCTGATGAGGGACAGAACATTAGTAATGGCAAAAGTTTGGAGTTTTGTGTTGGGTTTGGTGCTTGTTTGGTTTTTTTTTTTTTTTTTTTTTTGTAACTTTTTTTTTTACCCTTCACTAACCCTTCATTTTATGATGTATTAGAATGTACCATATAAGTCAAATTCATAGGGCACTCAGTTTGGAATTGGTTTGAACGTTTTAAACCCTCAGATATTTATATATGGGACTGAGGAAATAATTTTGGAGATCTTTGTTTGAGAACTTACTACTTTTTGCTTTGCTGTATGATGTGATGTACATACAATTTTTTGACATCTTGAGTTAATGGATTTGGTGGCTTTTTTTGGTAGTACTTTTGAGATTTAAGGCTTTGTTTAATACTGTTTTCCCCCCCCTTAGCTCCTCGTATAGATTTGAGTCCTTTGTTCTATAGATGGGGGAGGTGACTTGGATCTAGGGAGGGCTGAAATGCACTGGATGCTCTTTAGGGCTGATATGGAAACCCGTTTTTGACTTTCCATAGTTCCTGGGCTTGTGGAAACTGGATTATTTTCAAAGTTTGCAGCAGTTAAGTTAGTTTTATTGAATCAAATAATAGACAAGTGTGTTAATTGAAATATCCCTGCTTTCAAAAACAGGCCACTTAAAAGGTTGAGAGATACAGTAAGAAAATGCCACATGAGTAACCCCTGAGAATATATACAGTTACACTTAGAACAGAATTTGTCTGTAGAAGACTAGAAAATAAACTAAAAATTAACATCTGACAAAAAGTCCTCTAAGAGGAAATTCCTACAGGAGACCTTCATTCTTGAGATTAATTAAATGAAAGATTAGAAATTCTCCAGATAGCTGTAAGCTATTTAATAAAATGGAAGTAAGCAATTATAAGACTCAGTTGTAGTTACCAGCAGAGGCATTGCTTCCTTTTTTTATCATACTGGTGCTTTCCCCCCCCCCCCCCCATTAATATGTGTTCTCCCTCCGTGTATGTGAAGCCCATTCAAGCTAGATGTTTTCAGCAGAAGAATTTTTGTAAAAAGTGTCCCTCTCTGAATAAGGGTGATGTGGATAATAAATTCTTTGCCATTGAAAATATATACACAGTCCTGATCAAACAGAAATACAAGTAGGATTATACTAATGAAATACTAATGGGAGAGTAGCTTGAAAGAGAAATCTGATTAATGTCTGAAACTTCAGCTAACATTTAGCTGGCTTTGATTAGAACTTCTGTTGATAGAAAACTACTCTGTCAAGTATCTAATTTCTTTTTCTGACTTACATTGGTGTAAGCATTTTTCCATGCCCTTCCTAACAGTATTTTTTCCTATATGTTCCAGATGAACAGTTTAATTCTAACTGTTGTGGGAAATTAGTATATGCATTTTGCACTTAACTCTTAAAATTAGTTGAGAATATATTTTGTATTCTGCTGCATCTGGTGTGCCATGACAGTTGAGTGTACTTGAGCAATTGTGTACAATAAGCTGAGATGTGCTATATCACCAGAGATGCATCCCTTGTCTGAGGGCAGTGAATAACAGGGAATCGTATCATGATAGGGAGAAAAATGTGTAACTGCAAATTGTCACTGGGTTCCTCGGAATCCAAGTAGTTGCCATAGTCCAGTTGAACTGTTGTACTGTAAGTAAATGAGAAAAACTGAATCCTTATATGTACCAAATAGTTCTATTACGATAATCTTAAGCTGCTTCAAAATAAGTTACTGATTACTTACAGAGTCACTGATCTCTTATAATAATTATAAGATTTATTTTTTTTAAAGTGTTCATTACTTCCCAGTCTCCGTTTGTGAGAAAACAGATGTGGTCTTTATTGAAAATAAAGATGGTCTGATATAGTTCTGAAGGTAAATTTCCTAATGCTATTCTTTTTCTGCTGTAAACGGAAAGCTACGTTGTCAAGATCTGCTTTTTAGACTTAAACGACTACAATTAGTACTCAGAAAAAAGCAACAGTGAAACTGACAATGTATAAATACCCATATTTTTATAACATTAAGACATAAATCTATTGTTAGACTTTAAAGCAAAATTCTTAAAAGGAAAAAATGCCTTTCGTAGTGGCTGTTTATTAGTTTATAGTAATTCCTTGTATCTATGTAAAATTAATTTTAAAAAAAGGACTAATTACTACTCAAATAAATTGACTCTATATTTTAGACTCCAAAGTGTATAAATGGGCTTGAAGCCCACTTCATTATGTAAAATTAATAGAAGCTGAATTACGCTTTGAAGGCTGAACATTTGTGAAGCTGAGGTAAGACTCATCTCTTTACAGTGCTGGTGGGACATCTAGTTGTCTTGTAAATGCTTTAAAGTGTATGAAGTGAAAAAATGCATACACAGGAAAGCATTAAGGACCCAGATCTCAAGCCTTCAATGCACTTCCAGCACTTGCAGAGAATGCTTTATAATACATGTACTCCTAATAGCTATATTAATTAATGTGGCCTAAAATCAGTAGGGAATTAGCTTTTAAGATGTGTATTTGTTTAGTGTCCCTGATATAATTAACATATATTGTACACTTCAGGTACATCTCTGCACATGCTAAGTGAAATACTTTCCGATTGGTTTATCGTGGACAAAAGGATGGAGTGATACAATTTTTAAGTTCTCTAACAATAAATGCATGTTTTACTATAGCACACATTTGAAAAATATCCCAAGATTTTTTTTTAAACAGTATTTGAGAAGCAAATATCAGTATTCGTGCTTCCTCTTGAGAGAGAGGGAAATACATTTTGTGTATTGCTTTTGTATTAGACTTGGTAATTTCTGCCAGTGTCATACATGCTCGCACTTCACAAAAATGTTGAAATGTTCTGTTGACTTTTTGAAACTTTTTCTGGCAGTGCTATGCTTTCCATTTATTTTGCCTCTTGTTTAACAGTTTTTTGTATGTGTTTTCAAAAGCACTTCTATTCACCATTCAAGGAATTCAATAGAATTCTAATAGGAACTGCACATAAATAACTGCAGAAATCAATGCTTCAATTCAGCCAAGAGTTTTTTGTGACTTCAAAAGCCACAAGAGCATTTATTATTAGAAACATACAATTGACTTTTCTTGCATTACCATTTTGCATAGTGATTTGGGTTTTACCACCACAACAAGATGTTTGACAGTTTCATTTGAAAATGATGTATTTACATTTGGTATTCCAAAACAGTGTAATTGTTATCTTTTCTGTGAAGCTCTGTTCACATTAATTTGCATGTTCAGCTCTGTGCAAAGATTGTCAGTGAAATATTCACTAGTGGATTTTTTTCTCAAAAGTCAACCAAATGCTAAGCATAGACTCCTATTTCTGTTTTGTAATGAAAATAAAAAAGAAAATTTTAAAGAACGGAGTTTTGGGGTTAATTTGTGTCTATTCAACTCGTACAATGTAAAGCATATCTTCTTCTCTGAAATGCTCAATTTTCTGAGTGTAATGATTACAGAAGTAATCAACCTGTGATAGCACAACATTGTCTTGGGAAGTACCTTAGTGTTTGCATTTCACTTCAGGCCACATCAGCTGTAACAGTCTTTTTAATCCTGAAGTTTTTAGGTGAATTATAGAAAGTGAGGTGGTCTTGAAGGAGGTTGGTTGATCACACTAGAAGCTTTAGAAAATGCATGCTGCTTTTCTTTTGAAACAGCCCAAAGATGATGTGACATGAAATTCAGCACTCTGTTCAGTAGTGCTTACTGCTTTGTAATTAGACCTCTTGAATACTGTGGCTTTTGGGAAGCTCTTGCACAACAGTTTCCACCTGGTAATATTACAGTGTTTTTACCTTGGGTGGAAAGGACATCCAGAAGGAAACAGTTTTATTTTGGTTGTTAGGAGGGTACTCAGAGTAATGGATAGCAATAGCCTTCCCCCACCCTTCCAGTCTCTAAATTCCTGCTCACCAGCCAGTTTGGTTGTGCATGAGGAGAATGAGGTGGAACTGCTTCATGGAATTTTGTTTTGTGAACCGACTGGTGCTGAGAGTTCCCACCCACCCCTTCAATTACATTAAGATGATGAACAGCAGTGCCATCCTCATCTACCTCATTTCATGAGCAGGTGCGTATTTTGCACTTGAGAAACGTTTTGGATAGGTGGAGAGGTAGGGGAGCATGACCTGTCTGTAGTCCTTCCCTCCTAAAATTTGGTATGAAAAGACTATGCAGGTGAAACACTGCACCCTGAGGAAGGTTTTAATGATGATGAGAGGGAAGGGAGGCAAGGTAGAGCATGGTAGGGAGCAAGACAGTTTCTAGTAAAAGTCTTGTAGCTGCAGTTTCATTAGTGCTCACTGTTACGACTTGGAATAGCGTGCATTTCAGATTTGAGTGTTAAAAAAGGTTATAAAGGAAGTGAAGTCAGACTTTGTTTTTCTTCCTCAAAGTTCTTCCCCATTTCTTTTTACCACTTCTAATTCAGATTGCATTTGAGTCAGCTGCTCATATATTGATACTTCTGTCATTCAAGAAGCGTCCCCAAAGTTACTATACGAATGTCTGCGTTTCAGCTGGCTGATAGGCACACCAAAACCTATCTTTTGTTACTGCAACATGAAGCTTCTTTAAATTTCCCTGGCTGCTCAACATTCAGAGGAATAAGATAATGGAATGTTGCTGGCACAATTTGTAAGCCTAATGTTTGAAGTTTATTGAACATGGTTTTCTATCTGAAACACACTCTGTCCCTTTGTTCTTGTAGGTGCTTGGTATTTAACTGCTATATAAGCTGGAGTGTAAGAAATAACAATGATAAAAATGGTTGTTTCTGTTAAGGGGCAAAAAAGGTACTTCAGAACTGTCAGAAAGCAACATTCCTCTGTAGTTTTAGGTTTATTTGCCTTCTGCTTCTTTATGAAACACGACAGTATGCAAGACAAACCAGGCACCTCATGTTTTTCTTGACACTGTTGCGAGTATTAATCCTTCTCTCTTGCACTGGTGCTCTTATGTAGGCAATCCTAAATGTATCTGTGGAAAGGAGAAAAAAAATTTCTTTTTGACTGCACAAAGGAGAAATGGGATGAAAGAAGCAGGTAAGAGATGCAGAGAGAACTGGGAAAGAAACAGTCATGCTAGCACTTGCAAGTAGTTGCCAGAAAACTTGAAGCATGTAGGTATTAAAATATAATATATTTATATGGTGGAGCAAAGACTATTGCTTGATACAGCACACTGTTTTGTAGCTCTACCCTATCATGTAATCCCTTTTAATGAACATTGTTTCAAACTGGTTGAGGTTCTTTGCAGAATAAGTGGTTAGAAATTTACCTCTGAGACCAGAATATAGTTCTAAATTTGGGCTAAATTCTTCCCTGGCCACTTCACTGTGTTTTGTACTCATCATTCCTTTTCCAGAAGTGTTTTCCTCTCATGCCTGGGCAGCGCATCTGTGAGAGTGTTGCTCTCCAAAAAATTTGCAAAAAAAAAAAACAAACCCACAAATAAAAATTTCTAATACCTAAGTGGTGTTATACTTTAAGCGTCTTTATAAACATTCCATCATCTATATGTGGAAGAAAAACGATGTTCCAAAGTGCTTTTCCAGCTATTTCATTTTGGTACTGCTTGGTACTGAAACAATCTCTTGACAATTCTTAGTTGATCTGTGTCTTTTTTGGAAGCTTAAAAATGAATCCATTTGAGCTGATCAGCATGAGAGGGGACCTTCATCTGTCCCATGGGCTGTACACTTAACTAATCATCTTTATATGAGGAATGCCCTTTCCACAACAGCATCATGTAGTTGGTTTGTGTTCATATCTTATGACCTACTAAAAATACTCTTTCCTTCCCCCTTACCTTCCAAAATCGTCTTTGGTAGAATTGGTGTATAACCACTTGGATGCAGTTTCTGTATTTTTGCAGTGGATTTCTGCCTCCTTGATACAGAAATCACCCAAACTTACAAAATAAAGGTCTGTTCTTAGAAAATGGGTTTATAACTGAATTTTTAACAATCGGTGTTGTTCTTATGTTCTGAATGCACTACACTTTAAGAATGTTTGTGTTAATTTCCTAAATTTACACTTGTGTTACTAGGGATAAAGTAGATTTTTGTCTAAATCTCAGTAAATGACTAGATACAGTGTCCATGAGGAGTTGTGAGAACTACTGGGATTAGTAAGGAAAGCATAAATTGGATCAGAAGCTGACCAAAGAGAAGACTGCAAGCTTCTATACCATAAGAACAACTTACAGGATGGAGACAGATTGTTAGTCATGCTTTTCAACACTTAGTCTTGAAATTAATCCCATCTTATTACAGCAATTAGTAACTGGTGCAAGAATTATGTCCTTTCTCATTAAAAGCTGTAGAAGACATAGAGTTCAGAAAAAAATTTTAAGTGTTTCAGAAGACTGTTATCCTGCAAAGAAAAAAAGGTAAACTCATAGGTGGGAGTATTAAAAAAGATTTGTACAATTTAATAATACGGAATCAAGTATTTAAGGTGTAAGAACATTTCTTTGGCTTTAGGAATCATTAATAGGTAGTTAGGAGAAGAATTTGGGATCCCTGATAGTAATAGAAGTAACAGCTCCCGATAGGAAGCATGAGCAAGGTTAACCCACCGAGTAGTTACCAGTGGTCCACTGCCAGAGCAGAATGTACCAATTAATTTCTGCACCTGGCCTACATTGGCTAATGATTTTTATTATTATCTTGGAAGCCAGAAAATAGTTGGGAGTAGCATGTCTTAAGTTTTACTCACAGTACTAATTAGAAATGTATCAGCTTTTTAAAAGCTTTGACAGTTTGTTTTGTGTTTTCCAAACTTCCTTTACTCTTCTGTATGTGAATGCACCTGGAAAGAAAAAGCACTCTTTGAGAATGTCGGTGTTTTTAAAAGGCATTACATAAATAGGATTACAGTTCATAATATTTACAGTTTTAATATTAATATTAGAATCTTAGTTTTAACACTAATTTCTATTATAGGATGATAGTCTGATTTACTGAGTTCATGGCAACAAAATGAAATAAGGACCTCTTACTTCAAAAGATTTGTGCTGAAACTAGCTGAGGTTATAAAAGAAATTCTAGTTCTGTCCCCATTTCTCTAGAAAAGAATGCTGCTACTCAGTGCCCTAACAGAACAGACAAAAGGCTGATCAACAGGAACATCTGGATCCAACTGTCAAATGGCCCAGTGTGCCAACTAATTGCATTTCTGTCCTAGTCCAGATTTACAGCATTTGCAATAAGCTTACCACATGGTTATGCTTCCCCTGTCCCCCCACAATGTTTGGAAAAAACAGGAAGGGAGAAAACTCTTTGTGGCATTTGGGCACAGACCTTTAACCCTTCAATCCTGACAACCCTTTTTTCTTTTTCTTCTAAGCAGTTGATATAGCTTTAATAATTGTAAGGAGTAGATAATATTTTAAAGGGCTTTAATACACCTACTCTGGGGACTGGTCTGGCTGTCTTAAACACGTTTCAGTGCCAAGAATGTACCAAGATGAGAGCCAATCATGTGTGCTTTAAACTTTAAGGATGTTTGGAATGCTTTTTATGTCTGTATGTTGTGCATACAACAAGATTTCTCATGAGGTATTGTGCATTTTAGTTCAGTGTTGAAGTGTTTTTCCATTAGTGTTTCTGTTTCTGCTTGTGTTTAGTTTCTTTTGAGCTGATTTGGATTGGATCTATTACAATACCAAAAAAAAAAAAAGTATGGGATTTATCTACATAGAAATTTCTTGCAAAATAAAATTCTGCTAACAAGCAAAATCATTATTTCAGACTTGTCCTTGTAGGCATTCTTATTCCTTGTTGAGTGTCTAATTGACTTTTGGTTGAATTCTCTAAAGTAATATAAAGGCAGCCTTACTATATTAAAAATGGATACTATTTTGGATTATGTTAGAGAAGGAAAGAAGAAAAAAAAAAGGGGTTTTTTTTTGTTTGTTTGCCTTTTTTTTTCTTTTTTGTAAAGTGGATTGAAAATTGAGCATCTTAAGTGATTTCTTTTGCTTTTTTGGGAGGCATCTTTTATTTTTCCTTTCTTGAGGAAGATGATTTTGTGGAATCTTATATGAGTGTTAAACAACTATCAAAATACATGTAAGAACAAAATACCAGTATGTTTCGAACATAAAATGAGAATAGCTAAGACATGAATATATTGCATGGTAAAGTTAATTTGAAATATCTTGAGCTTCTCAGCACTTAGAGCAATTCTGAAAAGTAAATTTGAACTATTACTTAGATGACAGCTTCTGCATTTGTTTTAGGAAGAAGACTTGGCTTTCTAAATCAGTTAAATCATTTTGAAGAGTTCATTTGCCATGTGAAAGGCATCTTACAACTTGTAACCTAAAGCTGACAAGTTGTTTAATAGGTGCAGTTAAAAATATATATGAATCTTAATATATCTTTTTTTTCCCCATGCCCAATTAAACACTGGCTGTAATATATAAATATTTTTCTTCTGTAGCAATTACTGTTCCAAGACCTACACCAATGCTTAGTGTAGTCAATTTCCAGATGTTAACTCAGCCACAGAGTTATGCCTGTGTCTCCTCAATTCTTCACATTGACTATAGCAGTAATACATCCCATGAGCACCGTAAACCCTCTGAAGCAAGGTTCTCTATGGCTGTGAAGATTCCTAAGTGTATTTTTAATGGAATTATTCTAAACATTATTAACACTTCCCCTTTTCAGGTGAATGTATGCGTTCACTGACATCTTGAGAGTTATGTTTGTACATCAGAACTTTTCTGAACAGTAATTTCACACAAATCTTTCACTTAGGTTTTGGCCCTTGCTGTTGAGAAGAGAAACTTGAAAGCATGTGTGCAAGTGATGTAGCTCCCCAAACCTGTATGGAGCCTTCAGTGTTTCCTAGAGGCAAGTTGTTTCGTCCGTTTTAATTATCTTTGCCTTTCTAATTCCAGTGATCTCCTGCTGTAGCCAAGGTGTGATAGAGGTGGGTGGTCATTGCTGATGGCAGCTGATAGGTTATTGACTAGCAAGGGTGCCTCAGAAATGATTGCACAGAGAGATCTAGGTCTAGGATGCAGCATTCAAGTAACTCTTTGAAGAGACAGCTGATAATGGCAGAAATTCAGAAGGAAAGGAGCAGATCCTGCTTTCTCTTTTCTTTCTGCTGCTGTTTGTTTCTACTTTACCTGCAACTGGGCATTGATACAGGTTTTAGGAGTACATCCCTATACATTTGCATGGTATTTTCAGGTATCAGATGTAGTATCCTCAAGCAGCTATGTAATCAACTTGGCCTTGCCTACCTTATCCTTGAGATGAAAGTTTTATACCACTTTGGATCCCCTGGCACAAAATTCTTCATAATACGTCACCTTTAATCTCTCGTATTTTTATACATGATATTTTGTCCTTTCTTGGTAAAGTGGCAATTACTATTTTCAGTATGTGTTTAACTCTTTAGACTTGGACACCTGTACTATAAGAAGAAAAGTGCTTGTGAATTTGAAGTCTAGACTCAGCAGTATTCTGGCAAATAGTAAAACTGAGTATGCAATAAGACACTAAGTGAAAGTTCCTGCTAGAAAGACTAATTGTAGAAAACGTATCAGCATCAATTACAACAGGAAAGTGTGCCTTTCCAGAAAGGTCTGCCAAAGTCATCGGTGAAGATAAAATCCAGAGCTGCTTTGTGTGATTGTGTGCCAAAGATGATATGCTGAAGGGATCATAGATGTTATGCCAAGTACTGTGGGATTTAAGGATTGCTTGTTAACTAGAGGAAATTTTTTGAGTTGCATAAATTAACCTTTCTTCCAACAATTTATCTTTTGTTTATGTATTACTGTTCCTTGTTCATTTGTACTGTCATCATCATTCTTCCCCCCCTGCTACTGTACTAGTCACTTTTCATACCGTTCAGCATCAAAAGGACTGGCACAGCATGTGCTGCAGATCACAACTGAAGTGCAGTGTCGAATCAGAGTAAAGATCCAGATCTCAGTAATCCTGACAGTGATGAATGACACAGAGAGACGATGCAGGTCCTGTGTACAGTAAACCTTCTTTGTTGCTGCCACGTACAAACTGGTTATAAATCAGTTTCATGGTTTTGGCTATATCTTTTATTCTGCAGATGATGTAATTATTTTTGAATGTTCACAGTAAAACGAAAAGCATTTCCAGTATCTTTCAGGCAGTAAGTATTGGACTGAAAAGGGAAACCACCAGTGGGTTATCTTTTACATGGAGTGCATTGTGTAAGCTTTAGTGTTCATTTTCATAGCAAAAGAAAGAACAAGCGTCAATTGGAAGTGATGAGGATCATGTTGTCAATGCATATGGCATGTAACTGTTATAAAAGACCTCTCTCTAATGGCAGTACCTGATAAGAACAGCAAGAGATGTATGACCAGTGTGGGCTGGTGCCACTGACTCACTGTGTAATGACAGGCAAATTAGTTTTCTGCATCTTGTTCTTCTCCTTTATAAATGTGAAATATTGTTTCCCAGTAAAACTCTTTCAGATCCTTGGATAAAAGGAGATTTTTTTTCTTTGTACGCCTACTGAGTATATAAATTGGAAGTGAGAAAGTGCAGCAAATACCAGGTTCTATGCAAGTCTTTTACCATTACAGAGACAGTATGATGAGTCTTGCTGCTCATTATGGATTGTATTAAAGCATCTTGTACTCCTGAAGACCTCTGTAAAGCACAAACAAAAAAGAGGGGTTTAAATCAGATTTGGTGCTTGAGTCTGTGTTCTGTTCAAGCTTTTTTATAGTTAAGTACAGCTTCAATAAAACTCAGCTGCATGCGCTAGTTGCTACTGTTTCATTTGCTTTGATAAGCCAGACACTGTACCACCTTCAGATGAAACAGTACAGGGAGCTTTGTTTTCTGTCAGCCTCCATCGTCTCTTTCACATAATGCCTTGGTTTTATCACTGAATTTTCATAATATTTTGGGAAACTTGACCTTTCCAGAATTGTGTGTGTTAATGCTATATAGTCTTAATATTTTCCTTTGCACCTCCTGAAACAAAATACAAATTAATGATTCAGACACCACAAAACAAATCACATGCCACTTGTTTCTTCCCAACTATTCTCTATTGTCATTGTTTGTTGTATTGTATACAAGTCCTTGTGTATTCTGTGGTGAAATGGACCTAAATAATGCAGGAGATTTTAAGGGGTACAGTAGCAGAGAAGTTAGAGAAATGATACAAGAATTTCAGGTACATACAGATGATTTGGATAAACCTAAAAAGAATGCCATTATTGCAGCACTGACATGTGAAAGTTAACTTAGGTTTTATGTATGGTTTGGCTTTCAATAAATTCAGACTTGCTTTGTCATAGTCCATAAATAGTGATGGAAGCAGTGGAGGGTACATGAAATTTCTGGTCTCTGGTGCTTCAAGGAAGAATATGCTATTGTCTCTTTCGGTAAATTTTTTTTTTGTAAAGTTTGCTTTTGTGTCTTTATCTCCTTCCAGTCCATTTGTCGTCATTCATCACCCCTTTTTAATTTACTGATTTCCTCAGACTTTTTCTTTACAAGAAATGCCTGTTGTAGCATCATAATTTAACAAAACAAAATCTCATTCATCAATTCTCTCTCATTTAATCCACTCATTTTCTGCCCAAAATTCAGTAAATCTAAAAGTTAGTTTTGAATTTCTCTTTACATTTCCCCCAAGTTTTCAGTACTTTCCACTTTTATTCTACTCTCAAAATTACTTTTACCAAAATGAATGATCTATTCACTTGACTGGTTGCTCATACCTTTGCTCTGTTTTCCTGGTTTTGATCATGAAAGAAGCAGCTTCTCCCCTTTGTGGCCACCTGCTGTCCTTTTTGTGCTGCTGTAGTGCTTATGCTGCTGCACAGTGAACCATATTGGGGAACTGGTCTGACTGAAACATAATTTTGCCAAAATTGTGTTGCTTTTTAATTCCCCACTCTGGTTTACCATATGGCTGTACGAATGGCTGTGTCAGCAGTAGGGGAAGGATGATGCAAGGCTGGAAACAAGTGGCCAGACTCAGGAGTGGGTTGGGAATGCTGCCTTAGCTGGTGTTGCCAGGTTATATCAAAATAAAGAGTTCATCAGAGTAAGGTCTAATTGTCTGTGATGTGATTACATCCTACTTCTGGAAATCCTGATCTCTGCTACTTTTTTTTTCTTTTTCCTTAACCTCTCTCCCTCTCCCCCTTGCTTTTCAGCTTATTTTAAAAACCTGCTTGTTTATCTCTTACTGTATAAAAGAGATGAGTAATAACTTTGGTAGAAGCCTCCCATTTCTGAGCACACATGTGCTCAACATGTCCTCATGACATGTTGAAAATCTCAAATTTAAATAATTTGGGTGGGCATCGTTAGTCAAATTCTTGAAACTATATGCCATCATTTAGAAGTACCTATTAAATAATTGTGATAAGGTTTAGACTGATAAGCTGATGGAGTTGTATAATAAAAGTTTCAAACTATTTATCTAAATCAGTAGTTATCTAAGGCAGCACAGTATGATACTTGTTCGGTATGAAATTTTAAAGACATAAGACATTTTGGTGAATCATTGGGAAAAAACAATAATATGTCATACAACCTTACCTGCTTTCACAATTTCCTTCCAACAGGGACAGATACCTTCACAACAAAACTTTTGTTTGCCTTGTCCCAGAAATTGCAAGGCACTCTTTGTAAATATATGTAGTAAATAATCCCACCCTTTTCCGTGGTCTACAGAGATGCACTATCATTATTCTGCAATCAAGTTATTAATAGCAGCATAAAAGTGTTTGTGGTTGGGTTATTTTGGATGTGAGAGTGGTTTGTTTTATTCTGTGATACTAAACTGATTCTGAAATGGTGACATATACATCTGAATTTAAGTTACCTGCAAAGCAGGATGTCTTTAAATCTTGAGGTTAAGGCCCACAAAGAATATGAAGTCACATCTAAGTCTGATTCTGCATATTCCCATGGTTATGGGTAGACAGATGTTCTGGTTTATTCCAAACTTGTATGTAATAGTGCATCTGTATGTGTTTAAGTCTCAAAATGTTTCAACTAACCTGCTGTTCTTAAACAATTAACGTAAATTATATTCCCTATGTTGGTTTGATTACCTGGAACAAAGTAGCATAAAGGGTGGCATTGTTTAACAGTGATGTACACCATTGAGACTGTGTGTGCAGCTCAGCTTTGATATTTTGTTGTGTATGTCCTTTCAGAAAGGGATGTTACCCTCTGGTCAATCATATGAACTGTAGTTCATTGTGATGTGTCACAGTATATCAGAGGCTGGAAGGGACCTCAAGAGATCATCAGGTCCAACCCCCTGTCACTTAGGGTAGTCTGCAAAGAATGCATCCAGGTGGGTTTTGAAAGTCTCCAGAGAAGCAGACTCCGCAACCTCCCTGGCCAGCCTGTTCCAGTGCTCCGTGACCCTCACTGTAAAGAAGTTTCTCCTCATGTTGAGGTGAAATCTATGTTCAAGTTTGAACCCATTGTTCCTTGTCTTACTACAGTGAGCCACCGAAAAGAGCCTGGCTCCATCCACTTGACACCCACCCCTCAGGTATTTATACATGTTAATGAGATCCCCTTTCAGTCTTCTCTTCTCAAGACTAAATCACCCCAGGGCTCTCAGTCTTTCTTCATAGGGAAGATGCTCAAGTCCCCTAATCATTCTCGTGGCTTTCTGTTGGATTCTTTCCAGCAGTTCTCTGTCTTTCTTGAACTGGGGAGCCCAAAACTGGGCGCAGTATTGCATGTGTGGTCTCACCAGGGCAGAGCAGAGATGTCCTTGCCTTCTTTTTGGTTATCATAATCCTGATTATTGACTTTCAAAATTTCCATCTGTTTCTAGGACAAAAGGATCAAGCTTTATTTCTTTCGAAGATCAAAACACGAAGGAAAATAATCTAAGCTTAATGCACTGAAAAAAAAAAAAGAGCTCACTCAGGCTACTGATGATCATTCATTATTGCTTTTTTTTTTTCAATAAATAGGTCGTTTTCTGCATTTCAATACCAGGATTTGATATACTGCCCTGAGGAAGGTGAACCTTTGAAATCCAATATCATTAAATACAACCCTAAATCTGAAATGGAAAGCAGACTTTTTTGTGGCATTAAAAATTTAAATAAATATGACTTTTTGTGAAATTGGCCCATGATCTCTACACCTTCTCCCAAAATATTTTAGGGCCTTATTATGTATGTGTTTGGGCATCTGGTGCTCTTGTCATAAAGCTAGCAGCACTCCTCTGCCTGAGAGCTCTTAGCATTGCTTTTCTCCCATTCTCAGTAGTTGTATAATGTCTTCTGGCTCCTATCAGTTCTATGCTTCTGGTACCTGTCATTAACATGGATCCTACTGCCTAGTCTTCAGTAAGACCTTGAATCCTGTTCTCTTTTCCCAACTGAAAGGAAGGCATGATCTTCATTCAGGAGTTGCTTTCAGATTCATGAGGTAATGTTCTTGAATTAGTGCCAGTGGAGATGGTGGTTGTGTTCTCTTTACCTAGATGTTGTGTCGGTCAGTTTACTGTTTCTCCCCTTTGCCTTGCCTAGATTTGCATAGATGTCATATTTTTATCTGTAAATGTTCTGAAAACAGTCATTTAAGTAAAGACTCTGATCTTCCTTAACTCTGATTTAGTTACTCTGGAAAGCAATTTTGTATTCTCTTAAGTGGGTCGTATTCACTAGAAAACTGAAAGAAACATCTTTATGATGCCAAACAACACAGGAAAAAGAGTGTAACTACAAATGCGAATTTCAGGTAAATATTCAGAAAACTATAATTTTAAGACCTTTCCCATCCCTTTTGTTTCAGATTAAAAATTCAACAGTCCTCAGAATTGCAAGATGAAATGTAAGAACCAGATTTGCACTCTTATTAAAACTTGCCATGGAATGGTGTCATGGCTACTTCTTGTCCAGCTACCAGTATCTTCCTATCTCATGTTTTAGAGGAGTATAACAACAAGTTTACAAAATGCTTTAATAGCATATATAGTGGCAAAAATATTAGCATTCATTCATAGTTGTAAGTTATTTTACTGTAGCGACCACCATGTGCCAGAGAGATGTACATGTAGTGTAGCCTGCTGTATCTGTTAAAAACAGCAAACCCTACTGCAAAGTATGCATAAGTTTGGGTATCTGTGCTCTTCAGTTACTTATTTTGGATTTCTTGAGAGATGAGATTTTTCTGCACTTTCCTGAGCTCTGTCAGCACTTGTTCAGTCTAGTTGGCACCTCTTCATTTCTCTCTGTGTTTTTCAGCAGATTTTCTTATTGAAAGGCGGATGATCTAACACTGTGAAGAAATTCTAATTCGTGTTTCTCTTTATATACTTCCAGAGGACAGATGGACATGTCTGTTATTTAATAATACTCATGTTACATCCTTCATAAAGAAACAGAGTAGCTCCTAGCCGTCTGCCTGTTTTTCAGTAGCAGACACAAGCTTCTTGCTGGTTTTGTGCTAAATAATGGGGATTTCTGCTCTCTGGGCTCCATCTTTCAAGGTTTGAGAATGATACATTCTCTGAGGAGCATTGTAGATTCCTCATACTCTTGGCTGCTGAGAAGTTCCATTTCTTTGAGAGATTTTTTTTAAATGACCTTTTAGTAAATAAACATGCAGTGTTGGTTCTTGGACAGTAGGAGTTACTTTTCAAAAGCAGTGGTAATTGCCAGAGTCCTGACACCAGCTCCTGAAACAGGAAAGGACAACATTTGTTTTATTTCTTTCTTAATAGTTGGAGCTTAAGAACACTCACATATTTTTCAGCTTGGCTTCTAAGCTACCCCATCATTGAATAACACTGAAGGAATGGCATGGTGCATGGCACTGGCTACCTGCTGTTTCATGAGTGGTGGGTAGTGTTCCTAGCAGCTTCAGTTCAGTAATCAAGCAATTCAGCTGGAACTCTTTTGTTGTCTGGCCTTACAGACTCCACTTTTTGACCTGCTAGCACTGACTTAAGAGGAGAGGACCTTTTCCAGCACAGGACAAAGCTGAGGCATCTCAAAAGTTACTGAAATGTAAAGGAACTCATCCATCTGTGTGTTTATACTCTCTTTGTGACTTCCTGGAGCCACTGAAACCTTTCCAGTCATGGGTCATCAGGGTCTTATTCTTGTGACCTAGGGAAAAAATCATATGCCATTGTCTCACAGTTCCACAGAAAGTATCAGCGATTTCATGGTAGGCCAGGCTGTTGTCAGTATTACTTGGTTTGCTCACAGTTCTGAAAGTGTTGAACTCTAAAATGCTCAACAACTGCATAGTTGTATCTTGATGACAAGTCAGTATTTTTCAACCCATAGTGACAGATACTTGCAATGTACCTGTTCTGATGTCAGGATTGCCAGTGCCGGTATGGTGGTTGGAATTCAGAAAGGATAATACTGACTTTATTGACTAGAGTGCTCCCCATAATCAGAATGGAGGTGTAATGTGCTCACCTCTCCTTTGAATGCTGTTAAAGAATCAAGTCCTTATATCTCTCCCAGGTTTATTATTTTGTAATGGGGAAAGGATCCTCTTGATTTCATGGGTTGTAGGTTTTTTTGCCTTTTTGTAGTAGGACAAGTTTGTTCATCCCTGTCACAGAGTCATTAATCATGTCAACCAGTACTTAAATGGGAAAACCAAGCTAAGTGTCTGGTGGTTTGATTTTTGGCTTGGCACTCTTAACTCTTCATAAGCCTTAATATTCTATGTAGCTTTCTGCATGAAACCTGAAACTTGTTAAGCTGAAACTTGCTGTTAATTCAGTTTACCACTGCATTTTTGGAAATACTGAATTTTCTGAAGTCCTTGTTTAAAGTCTTTGTTTAAACTACTTCTAGGGTACCAGGTCTTTCACTACAAGAAGATCAGTGATACCATGATGTTGTCATGCTGTTTAGAAAGAACCTGTCAGTAAATAGGGCTGTAGCTTGTGTGATATTAGTGTCTTCGTTTTAGGAAAATACCTCATCAAGCATCTGCGAGTGTGAGGAAGAGCTTTGTGCCCTAAGCTGAGCACAATACCACTGTGCAGAGAGACCCTGTGCTGTAGAACAATGCTCCTTTTGCTTTCACCTGTGGCACCTGCAACTACTTCCAGGGGAGCTGGGCTGTGCTGCAAAGCTGCCCTCAGGGAAAAGTGTATGTGAGTAGACACTGAAAAATAGAAGAATGCAGTTAATTGGTTTCTTTGTTAATGTGCATATTCTGTATCCTGCCATATGTCCCTTTTCTTTAGCCTTTTAATTCTGAAATGTTATAGATGATGCCTTCAGCAGTGCTTCAATAATAGTAGGCTGCATGCCTGTTGTGAAACACCATTAGAACAAACTAACAAACAAATTTTTAATTTTTTTTAACAATGTTGTGGTAATGTTAGTGTTAATACAGCATGGAAAAATTAACTAAAATCCTCATCAACAACAACAAAAGACTATTTGACTTTATCCTTTACAGTAGTATTAAATGAGGCTCAAGAAATTTTCTTATCTGTACCCTGAGAACCTATCCTTACAGTAGTTGGAAGGAATAATATTGTTCATAGGCAATATAAGTAAACTGAATTTCTGAGATAATACAGTTTAGCTATTAGCTAAACAGCTTTTCAGCTTAGCCTATCCTTTTATTAAGGATGAGTTCTAGATAAAAAAGCATTGTAGCAAACAGTGCAAAGCAGTATTAGTGGTGCTGCCTTGTAATAAGAAGTCACATAATAGCATAATTTTTATGATATCGCATCTTTTCCATGAAGGGGAAAAACCCCTGATTCTCAGTGTGAGGTAGAAGTTTCAGTTCCTGTCATGCAGTGCAGAAGTTAGCAAGTGGTTTGGGGAAGCTGAGTTTATTCATAAAAAGGTGCCTAAAAAGAAGAGTGTTTAAAAAAAAAAAAAAGGTGATTGAGCCTGACTGTGGAGGCACTTGAATGCAAGGGAGGTTTAAAGCGTAATGCCCCAGAGGAGCAGTGCAAATGTGCTGACTTGGACAGCACCTCACCTTTTAATGCCTTCCTGAATTTGTTTCTATGTTGTTAGACTGTTTCTTCTTAATGCATGTTGTATAATGTTTTCGCTTTAAATAAAAAAAAATATATTATCTTCTGAGTGTCTCCACACTTGATAGAGGTTGTAAGTTTTCTTCTTTTTATGTGTTGAAAAACTTAGCTACTGTAAAGTTGTATCATGTCACTGTCAACATGTTTGTGCATGTTGAGAATAAACTTGTACTTAATCAGTTTTCCTGCAGGCTTTTCTCTTCTCCTGAAAGTCTTGTTTTGAAGGAGGTTATCCCAAGGCATTGCAGGCATTGAATTAATTCTGTTGGTGAAGATGATAGAAAAAGGAGGCAGGGCAAAGTTCTGAAACCCAGAATTAACTCAAAATTTGTGCACGTGGGAGACTGTTAAGGGGAAGTCGCTTGACCATGCGGGTCCTGTATGGATTTTTATGATGGTATGAGAATTTGTGACATTAAAAAGCCTCTTAATGATTTTTGGTAATGTGTTAGGCGATTAACTATGTTGCCAACCATACCTTCCACTTGTAACCATAAAGAAAGCATCTCAGTGGAGTGCATCAGGCAATCAGGTACCTTACCCCTCTTATTCTGACTGTAGATGTACTTGGCATCTCTCTTTTAAGTTTTGAAATAGTTTAAGCATGGTTCTTATTTCTTGGCTACAGCTTTTGTTCTTGCCTGCAGGTGGACATTTGGTAATTTCTATTGCTGTTCCATACATGGCTACTGCATCAACCTGTGAATCTGTAACCATCAGTTTGTGAATCTGACCCATGTTTGTGTCTGCTTTTCCAGGAAAAATAGCAGGAACAAGAGTCAGGCTATTTTAAGATTACTTAGTATTTTATTAAAATTGTCTAACAATGCCTCATGACTATCAGTAGCCACATTTAAGTGTCTGAAACCATGTGCTATCTCCAGTGTGTGCTGTCCATCTATTGTTTCTTTCAGGGATGATAACATGTCCTGTGTAAGACAAAAAAATCTTGCATTACATGTCAGATGTTCATAGAAGAATGGTTCATTCAACAGAATACTGTGGTCTGTCTTTATAAAATGACCAAATATATTGTGAAAGTTTTCTTGTTTATATTACTAACTTGATAGGAGTTTTTGATGTCTGTAATGATATTCATAAAAGAAATTAAAATATTCCTTACTGTAACTTGTTCTCATTTCTTTGCAAGTTCATCTTGATGCCTTTGACTACAGAGCTGTATAGCCTTTTATCATGACTTCATGAACACTTGATATAAACAAGAAATGTAGTGGCAAATTTTAGAACAGCATTTTCCTATAAATAAAACATAAATGCTTAGACTAAGCTCTTTTAGAGCTTTTTGGGAAACTAAGTTAGATTCTTCATAAAAACTTGCCTCCTTGGTTATTTTTGAGATTTGCTTACTGAATTGATTTCACAGGTATGACTTCTTTTTTGTGTAAGGCAGCACCAGTGGAAACTAATCACACCTGATCTAATGGTGAACTTTTTTTTTCTGAGGACTGCCCATAATTTTGGGATGGCTTGACAGCAGGCTAAATTTTAGGTGTTCCATTCTTCTATCATCAACAGTCTCTGCACATGGCATTATTTAGAGGGTGACACTGCACAGTTTATTTGTGGTCTGTATTTTGAGAGTGTGATTTTTTTGTTGTTGTTGTGATGTTTTTTTTTCCTACTGTGTTAGCTTGTTCCCTTTCAGAAAAGGGAAATGAATCTGTCCCAAAATGACTGCTTGACACATGAGCAGGAAAAAGTGTTCAATGATGGCCTCAAAGGAAAGGTATTTAAGGAAGTGATGATTTTAGTTGCTGGCAGCTTCCCATCTTTACCAGAAGGACAAGATGCTGGGAGGCCTGAGTGCATTCTGCATATCTTTTTCTCGTTAGGGACACTTAAATTTATGATTTCTGTCAAAAGACTTGAATCTTTCCAGCTTCACAGGCTTTGAGGAGTTTGATTTTTGTTTTTCAGAGATTCACGTCTCAGCAGTGCACAATAGAAGTATGGGTCACTGAATGCTCACAGGTCCTTGAGGGCTGAAATGATGGACAGAAAAACACTTGCTTATTGAAGTCCTCTACTCTTTGACATGGACCACAATTACACCTGAGGAAGTAGTTAATTCCTAGATTTAGGAACTGCAGCAGCGTTTCCATGCTTAGTTTTTACTGTGAGGAGTTACTGCTTTGGTAGTGTTTTTGGCAAAATACCAGCCATCTACATAATCGCTTGTACTGTATATCCAATTAAAGCTCTACTATCATAAAAGTACATTGACTTGTTTTACTGAGAGACACATCGGATAGCTTTGGAGGCAGAGTTTCATACCTCATTGAAATAATGAATATGGTAGCAGAGTGAGTTTTATACTGTGCCTTTCTTGGACTGTCATTGCAGATCAGCTGCTTAAAATGTGTATTCCTTACATGCTTTTGGAAATCAAGGTATTGTGGGTAAGTTTTTTTTTCTTTTTTTTTTTCTTGCATCTTTACATTATCTTTTTGTGTTTGGTGTTTTTTTTAAACTATGAAATCCCTTTCTGGCACTTGTAGCATGCCAACTTTACTGAAAACATGCTCACTGAGCCTTGCGTTAGGTCTCTGCTGTCAGATTTTCATCGACTACCATACGCTTCAAGTGCTTGTTATGAATGTGGAACAGATAAGACATTCAGCATAATCATTCACTATTACTTACAGTGGTTTTTCCAATGGAATGAAAGGAGAATTGAGAATGCTGAGGGAACTGATTAAAATCTGTCATTCAGACCTGCTACCCTCAGACCTGGGTCAGCAGAGGTGGGGACTCAGGAGCTTAGCACTTGCATGGAGGAGCAAAGAGAGCTGATTGCAGTAGATGGAACAGCCTTGCAGACTTCTGGTTTCTAACAGCCTGGGGATTATAACTGGTTTTGTTCGATTACAATAGTATCTGTTAACGGCGATATAGTGGAAGAGACTAACCAAATGGAGTTTTTGCTAAGCATTTTGTAAAGCTGCTGTATGTTGAAAGGTGAATTACTTTGCATAGAAGGCTTAACTTAACTCAATCTGCTGCTTCAGTCATTTCACTTCAAAGAGAAAAAGTATGCTATATACTTACTTTTAAAACAGTGGGAAAAGTTTGTTAAAGGCTAGGATGTCATAGTCTCTCTGATACACAGTTGAACAGTAAAATACCGTGTTCATTTTTAGCAGTAATTGTTTTATGCACAACTAATGTGAACTTAACTGTGACATATAAAGCAAAATTAGTTACTTGCTTTAAGACTTCTTTTGAGAGCAAATTTTATGGATAGATTACTGCATTACAGGCCATGTAGTGGAGAAGTTGATTTGCATTTCACTTAAAGTTTAGTGACTAACCACCTGTCAGCATGGTTTCCTTAGAATTAATCTTTATTTTTAAAAAATACTATCTTCCATACCACAAGTTTGAGAAGGTTTGCTGTGATGATGTGTGGACTGTATTTGACTGTGCCTATGATCAGGTTGGCATTTATAGTTCTTGTAGGGGAACGAACCGAGTACTGAACTCAGCCCCAGCCTCTCAGCTGAGGTACAGCAACTTTGTGCTTGCAGCCTGTGACCCAGTGAAGAGGCCTGGGATGAGGATTTGAACCATTTAACAGTTTTAGTGGCACAGAAATTACAGTAACAGGGTACTTCCAGACATTCAGTTGTTTTACAAAGAAGAATAAAAAGTAACTTGATTACTGTCAAGATATTGTTTGGCCTGTGGTGGTCTTTTCATGTTGGTATGTGGCAGAAGGTATGGGCTAGCTTCCTATGAGGAAATTAATCTGGCCAAATGAAAGCCCTCAGGAGCAGCAGAGAAGTAAATGAAATTCAGAGAAGTAAGTAAATGAAATTGAAGACCCTGTGACATGCAGGTAATTAATCTGCATTCAGGATTTCTGACTTAAAAATGGTAAATATGTGACAGAAACCATATATAGTAGAGCGATAAATAGTAGTGTGACATTAAGCTTCTAAATGGCCTTTTATAATTTCATAGTACTGTCTCCTTTTAAATAGTTGCCAATTCTGCATCTGTGTGTTCATTTGCCCTTCTTGGTGACGTTTCACTGCAGATGGAGTTGTGGTTTATTTTACTGCTTCATTTTTGGTTACCTGTCTTCTAACATGCCTTTTCAGTGGACGTGAAACTTCACACTGAAGTGAGCCAGTAAGATAAGGAAGCAACCTGTACCTGGAAATTCATTATTACGTTAATAAAATGAATCTAACCTCTAATTAAAGGTCTGAATCTTAATTGGGTGATTTTAGCTTAACAGTATGGAGTTTGACAGTGAATTTTAGTTTTGCTTGGGTAACATTGTGTGCCTTTGGTTTTGTGCTGTACCGCATTAAAAAATTCCTTCTTCATAGGTTTTGTTTCTGTTTTATTTGTCTACCTGCAACTTGATGCTTATATTTTTTGTATACTGGAATGTAGGAGGTTTTTTTGCTGTTGCAGAGTATATTTGTAGTTAACCTTGACAGTGATGTTGTTTTTCGTTCATTTAATAACATCTGCTCTTTCTCTTAAGTTAATTTTGTAGAAACTTTGCAGTGTTGCTGTATAACTCTATAAAGAACAAAACTATATGGTATAATCCAGTCATATAGAGAAACAAAAAATAAAACTGTTTGTTTTTTTCCCCAAAAGCCAGCTTTGAGTCCTAGTAAGAATTACAAAATTTTTATGTAAGTTTGGATCTTGTATTTCTTCTTGCATTAAACTTTCTTCCAGTACTTTTTTTTTGTTTTTTTACAGATGCTTCTGTAACTTTGTCAGTTTAGTTTCAAAAGAAGGAAATGCATCCCAAAAGGAAAAGCATTTTTTAGATAAGTCTTAGAAATACGCTGGGAAGTAATCTTTCCTCTTGTTCATGTACAGAATTGCTTATGGTTTAACAATTTACAAAACTCAAAACACATGAACATAAATGCATGGAGTCTGTGGTCTGGCCTTAACATTTAATCAGTCATAACCCCTGACAGGGTGTGACTGCTGAGGTCAGTATCCCACAATTTTGGAAGGCTTTTGGTTTTGAGTTTCACCTAAGTACAGATAAAATTGGTCTATTGTTTTCTGGTCCTGATTTTTGAAAATGGTCCTGTTTCAAGGTAAATTTGTACAGGTCACAAATTGGAGGAGCTCAGACTATTTGAAATTCTTTGCTAGAGAAACGAAACCTGTAAAATGGTGATTTTTTTTTTTAATTTCACTGTCGATAAATAATTATCGGTTTTAACTGTTTAATCATTTGAGCATGAGTGATGTTTTTCATTTCCAGATTCACTGAAGTTCTTCTGAACTTCTAGTTCTCTTGAGCTGGCTTGAAAATGGAAATCGTTTCCTATAAAGAAAATCTTAGAGAGATAGGCGGAGGCAAGTTGGAAAAATACTTACCTAAGCTGCACTGAAGTTGTGAAAAATTGAGAGCTCTGATTAATAAAAAATAAAAAGGGAATTTCAAATTTGAGATTGTATGAATAGGATGATTCTTTTGCTATTTGGCAGGTCTGTCAGTAAAGCTGCTCTTGCCCTGTCCAGAGAGCTTTTCATTCTAGTGCCAGAAAGCTGGGGAGAGGTTGAGTGTGAGGGTACTCGGAAAAGAAGTATGAGGCAGGGCAGCTGAGAGCTAGGGGCATGGATGGAGTGAGGTCACTTTTCTGGGCAGCTCTGCTAGAAGACATCCCTTGGTTTATTTTCTGTTGGAGGAGGAAGTGGAGTTGACAAGTGTTTTCCAGGCAGGTAGCCAGACAGACATTATTTTAATTTTTCAAGAGGAAAAAAAGTGGGTTTTGTCAAAATTAAAATTTTTCCATATGAAAATTGAAATTTTGTGAAAATGACATTTCTGATTAAAATCTAATTTTGTTGGGAAATGTCTAATTGCTTATATTCAGCCTTAAAGTTATCTGCTGTGTTGAAATTTGTTGAAGATAATTTGGTTTAGGTTTAGGAACTCTGAACAGGCTGTACACATACAACTTTCTTTCTTCTAATACTTCAGTTCTAATGCCAGTCAAAATTCAGCTTGAAGTTGACTATGATTACAACAAAAACTTTTTCCAAATTTTGCCAGCTTATTTTGAATTCGAACTGCCTTCAAAGTCTTCACAACACAGATGCTATGGCTGGAACTAAAGCTGCCAATCCAGCTCTCTGTTCTGGACTTGAAGATCCCTCTGTGTGCAGCAGTATTGATCTGTGGGTGCTCAAGTGGCTAATAGCTAGCCCACAGATTTTCTCCACTAATATGTTTTCTGTTGATGTTGCTGTCAGATAATTGAGGTTGAGGCTTGTAGAGCATACAGGATGTGGGACTTGTGTTTATATATAGTCACACCAAGTTAGAACATGTAACTTCCCAGTGTTTGGTGTTTTACTCCTGTCTTAGCTGTATACACCTGTAGAAGAGCAGCAATTGTTATTTATATGTAATTTGTTTCTTTTTTTTGACTTCTGAAACTGCATTGAAAACTACTATTTGTAGTCGGAAGCCTGAAATCAAAACCTAATTCTCACTTGCTACATTTCCTTCACCCAGCATGTGTAGTCAGGCTGTTGCTCAAGTTCAGAGCTGTAAATAATTACTGTCCTAAAAGAACTGTACTAGGTTGTTCTGCCTACAGGTAGTTCTACATTATCATATTACCAAGTTCCTTTTAGATACTAAAGAGCTTTTGGTTTCTACTAGAACTGTGAACTGTTTTGTTTGATAGAGAAATCTCTCGGAGTTGTATAGCAAAGGGAAATCAGATATAGTTACCCTTGATACTTTTGAGGAAAACTACAGGAAGAAGTTTGTTCGGTTTTGGGTTTGTTGGAGCTTGGGGTTTTTTTCAGCAGGGTATAAAATACCAAATTGTTTTCAGCTGGTGCTTCTAGTTTTAGCTTGTCTGAACTTGCACTGATTTTTAACCCTCTTTTTCTTTTGTCAAGTAAATATTTAGGCTTCCTAATCTTAGAGCTGTATGGGAGTCAAAATTTCTTTTTAATGAAAATTCTATTTAAATCTGCTTAACTAATTTAAGAACACATTAAAAAAAAAACCCTGCACATTGATTTTGAGTAGTTTCTATCAAGAAGGTATTTTAGTAATGTTTCATTATAGCTCCATTTATTGCATCTTATTATAGCACTGAGTCATGAAACCAAGAGTAAGAGATCCATCGCCAGGAATGGGAAGAGTTTGGTGGAGTAATCATCTGTGTCGGGGTCATGGATTGCCATTTTTAAGGCTATTTTCAAACAAGGGCAAGTGGTGGGAATCACTTTAAAATCTTTTCTATTTATTCCTAGTAATCTTTAGACATGATAAATGCCTCCAAATATCATGAGCTTGCACTTGCACTAGGAAGCAAGGTGGTTTTTATTGATGCATTTGCATATTTGTTTAATTTATAATATTTTTTAAAATATAGAAGGATAGTTAAATTCCCGGTTTTATGACATGTAAACAGTACTTCTCTTCCTAGTTCTTTTTCCTGGCAGCTTTATCCTTTTCTAACTGCTTCGACTCTCTGCCCTTCTACAGACTTTCGTCTGGTCTATTTTTTTTTTCTGTGTGTGGTTTGTGGGTTTTTGTTTGTTTTTTGCCTGTTTGATTCTTTTTGTTTGGGCTTTTATATAATTAGATTCCCCCCCCTCCCTCTCCCCTTTGCCATTTTCTATCCTAAATTGCTTATTCTAGGAGTGTGGGCTGCTGCTGACTCAGTACGCATGTTTCTTTGCTGCACTTTGCACCAGCTGAAGTCATACAGAGGCGCAGTGACCACAGATGTGCACTCAGGGGTTCCTCCTCTCCTGTGTCTTTGATGGCCCACAAGTTGGCCACTGCTGTAGCTGGTGGTTGCCATCAGCTTCTGTTTTTGTGTTACAGGCCTTAAACGATACCAATATTTTTATGTAGATATTTCTGCTTCAGCTGTCTGCTCTCTGTTTCTTCATATTGTGGCATTCCCTTCTTGAACTGTTCTGTAAAGTGGTTGCACTACGATCCAGATTACTTCTGAAGTTCAGTTGTAGTTTATTGCTTGATAGAGGTGTAGATGTTTGTGTTTTTTCTGGTTCATTAAGGTGTATATGGGTGTCTTGCTATCATGTAGAAACTTTGTAGACACATGCTCAAAGTAATATCTGAAACCTCAGACAAACTTCTTCCCATACCTTGTTCAAGTGTGTGTGTGTGTGTGTGTGACTTGTTTCATGAAGTTTCCCTTACCCTTGATTATCACCTGCAAATAAAAGATCTCAGGGCCAGAAACAATATGGCTACAGAAATTCATACATTGTTTTGAGTTCAATTGTAGCTTTAGTGTGTCACCTGCAGGACAGATGGGTTTGTATTTGTTGTAAATAACCAGAGGTACTCAATATGAAGCCTTGTCCTAAACATGTTATCCTGGTTCTGGGCTGGGGGGCTAAAGTACAACAGGCACACGGACTCTGGATGTTTTTCTGGTGTTATTTTGAAGTGATGCTAAAGTTCTGTGTCTTCTAAGTATTGTTATCATCAGGTCAGCGAGTACTTAGCCTGGAAGCTGGCAGGAGCTAGCTGGAAGGAGGTTCTCTGTTGTCTATGCATTCATTCCCACTCTGACCTGTAAGACTGCTGCAGTAAGAGGGAAATGAATTGAACCCACTGAAGAAAGATAGGATAAAAAAAAAAAAAAAGAAGTCTGATTGTTTTAATTCTAGATCTTTCTTAGCTGCAGATTTCTACTATATTTGGTGTATTCCTTCAGCCTCTCTGAAGCTCAGTCCTCCATCTAGAACAATGGTCAAAAACTGAAAGAAGAGATGATACTGCCATGGAAGGATGTGCTATGGAAATCCAGAGCATTTATAAGTCTGCTAGTTGCAATGTGATGTGTCAGGTATATACACTAAGAATAAATTTGAAGCTTAAAATGGGTTTAAAATGAACTATATTGAGCTGTTTGAAATCTGAAAGTCCATTTGTCCTTTTTTTTCCTCTTCAAAAGAATTTTAATTTCTTCTTGGGCTATATCTAAATTAGAGTCCTGTATAGTGAAGATGAAAGAGTCACTTCATGTGAAAAATGACTGGGCATAGAAAGGGAAGACATAAAGATTTTAGGTTCGAAATAATTGGCAGTATTGGTGGCACGATTTCTAGGAACTACTTTTTTTATTAGTATTGCTTATAAGTTTTGCTAGTAACTAATGTAATCTCAGACTAAACCTTGATGGTTTTGTTTCCTGAAATGCTGCATGCAGGAGTGAAGAAAAGCAGATACTAGAATTCCTCCACTGTCATAACTCAGACCCAGAGCAGAGAAAAGGAGCAGATGAATTTAAGAGGGTGTTTTGTTGTTGTTGTTTTTTTTTTTTTTAATCTGGGGGGAGCCTCATGTACAATTCAAGCATAATAAGTATTGGCTTTTAATTAGTGTCATTTGTAGTAAGCTTTTCTGTTATCTCTACTCTTGTTCTTGAGTAAAAGGTTGAGCAAGGGAGGAAATTGTCAAATTGTTGAAATCGCTAATTTTTCACATGAAACAGTTGGTAGCTGCCATGTTGTGGTATGCATCTTCCAAAACAGACTGGCCACTATCCTGTGTAGACTGACTGAATGCTTGTTAGTTTTTTTTTGTTAGAAAGAATGAAAATCTGGCAGTGACAGAACAAGGTGCTTCTCCTTTAACCTCTGTCTCAGTAACAATGTGATTATAACACTAAAAAAAGTCTTCCTTGGTATCACACAGCATTTATTCAGATTTGAAACTCCTATCCAAAGAAGCAGATAAAGTATTTTCCAAGGAGATCTTAATTTAAAAAGAAGTCCTCAAGTAATTTCTAAACTGAGAGTAATTACTAATTTAGGTGTTGAGCCTGTATTGAAATTCACAGCCAACCCCATTAAATTGTCATGCTTATAAAATGAGTTAAAAATCTTAAACATATCTGAATGGAATATTAATTCTATTACTGGTGTGTGTATAGGAGAAGTTGATGTTGGAGGAGAGAGACTGAATCCAACTTGTCAGCTCTTTAACTTCAGGCACAAAATCCTCAAACTGTAAGATCTGCTTTAAGAATTAATGCTTTTTGTGTTAGACTTGCCTCTCTATGTGGTTGAGGATCGAGGATGAAAGAGTAGCTCATTCATTGAAATTCAGGTGAGACTATGCACATTTTGGGGGGTAGGGTGATGTGAGTATGTTGCTCTTTATTGCTCTCAAGAGTGAAGTACTTGTAGATAGGAATTTCTTTTGCTGTTCTATATTTACTGCATTTGTAAGAGATTTAATCAGGCAGCTCACAGTGCCCACAGACAATAGAAGTCTTGAGGGAATGTATAAAAGCAGCTGCAGATGAGATAAGTTTCCTGTATTGGTTTTGCGTATGAGGCAGGGAGGCTGCTCAGGGCCAGGCTGTAAAGCAGGGTGTGGGTGTGAGTTTGGGAGTCCCAGAGGTGCCAGGCCCTTGTGAATAGATACCTGTGCTAACGAGACCACAACCTGGTTACCCACCAGTGCAAAGAAGTTGCTGAGATGTTGAAAGCTTCACCTCCCTAACTTAAAGTGTCACTGTTTTCTTGTATCCAGCGTTCTCTTTTGACAATTTTAATGGGATGTAGTAGCACTGAAGGAATTGTGCTTGTAGTTAATTGGTCACTATAGTTGTTCCAGTTCATCATCAGGAAAAATGAGATAGCCCTCTTTTCCAGTGGAAGTTTTAGGAAGAGTTTAAAAAGTGGCCATATTACACCTTTACAGAAATAGATTGTTTTCCTTAAGCAGAAAGCATTTGATGACTATATTACAGATAATTAATAAACTTACAAAATAAGCAGAAGATTTTGATAGAGCCCAGAATCATCAGTGATGCTATTGCGTGGCTAAAAGTTTAGCTTGAACCTTTGCATCTGGTGACAACAGAGTGAAATGATCCAGTGTTTACGTATCAGCGTTTGGATATGGATACTTCCAACTGTTTGGTCACCAGAAAGCAGGAAGAAGTGAATGAAGAATGAATTGTTGGAACAAGTTCAGGGTTGTAATGCATGGGTTGATTCACGTAATGAAAGTGCATTTCTACTCTTATTTTATTTATAAGGAACGTCCTGGAGCTGTGTGCAACATCAGAATTGCTGAAAGCCTTCAAAACAGTTTTTTGAAAGATAAAATAATGGAACTTATTTGCTGAGCTAACGTGGACTTCCCTCAAAACAGTGCACAACCAGCTAATATTTAGAATTTTCAGACTGGTTTTAGGTTAAAAAAATCAGTGTAGTTTCACTAATGTGTTTTCAGTAAACCTACATGAAGATGGATTCTAGACATAACCGTTCGTTTGAAATGCAGTATATTGTATTGCCCTGTTTAAACCTTCAGAATTGTCTTTGTACTTCTGACAGGGTTTTTTCCTCCTAATTAGATTGTCTGGATCATTTTAGCAACCATGAAGTCTGCAATCTATTTAATGTAGTCAAGCTATATATGAGTCAAGCTGTATATGAGGATGTGGGCTTTCTATTAGGCCGGCCTACTTTTCCACCTCTGGTTGCAAATTCATGTACTGTGTTGAACCAAAATCAGCAGGTGGGCTCAAGTTTCTTCTGAGTTGCTAAAATACCAGCTTTTAAATTCATGGAGATGTGGCAATGCATTACCTTCTTAGAAGGCTGCTTAATATTCATCATAAAAAATGAAATTTCTCATGTTCTTGCATGTATGTATGCATAGTGTACTGTGCTGAGGTGGCTGTTTGTGGACAGTACATGTGAAATCTCTTGACAGAGGTCTTTAAGTCAGTGCACTGGTTGCACTCTTGGATAAATTAAATTTCAGTTAATTATCTTCTTAACCAACTGCTTGTTTATTAAGCTGCTTAAAATTGGTTGTTTATTATAAGCCCAAGCGAATTGTCATTTTACTGTATGAGTTTACATAGAAGAATAGAGGATGCTGAAAATTCATTTGTGAAGCTTCTGTATGCTCTTTAATGCCCTAACCAAGCCAGTATTGCTGGAATGTTTTGCTCTTTGGTAGGGAACACTCCCTAGAATTGCTTCATCACTTGAAACTTGAGCTTGGGCAGGAAATGCACAACTCCCTCCACAGACCTGAGAGGTAAGTGGAGTTTGGTTGCACAAGTTCTGTCCTTTGCCAGTTGCTGTAGCAACATGTGTTTTGGATTGTTAATTCAAGTGTCTAAATACTACATGCTTAGCAGAGGATGATGAAAAATTATAAGCAGAAACCTTCCTATGCAAACATTAAGCTGCTTTAAATTGAGTTTAAATAATCCACTTGCTTAAATAGATTTTATTGTAAGCAGCCATGGTACTGACGTGGATATGCACACACAGGTAGTACCTTGCTTAAGTTACATGCTGTTTAAATCAGCTGTTCTCAAACCTTTCTTTGGTTCAGTCTCACCCTTTGTCGTTACTCCAGTTTCTTTTGGGGCTGCAGATTACTTTGTCAGTCGTTTATTTGTTCCATACTTATATTAGCTATAACAGATTTTTCATTGAAGAAATTTGCCACCAGTGTAGCTGAATCTCTATCATTTCTTCCGTTTTATCTATCAATATTTGCTGGGAAATCAGATAGTTATGATTTATAGTGTCTTGCGCAATTGCTAGCCATTTCACTATTTTGCTAGCATGTTTTGAAAATGTATAGCAAGAATGGCTATACCTGATCATGAGAAATAATGTTATCTGTGTTCTTGGTGCATGTATTTCTGGAAGAAAGGAATAATAAAGATGATATGGATACCATTTGGTGCCAATTATATTGTGTATCATAGTAAGACCAGTAGTTGCAGGGTCTGTCTGTGCTTAGCAACTGGGTCCTTTCTATATGTACATGAAATATGGCTTGTGTACGTAGGATTGGCCACAAAACAGTTATGCATAATAGCCCTGGCAGATTTTAGAAAGGGTATTTCTGCGAGGGTGTATGATGGTGAAGGCATTTTAGCATAGTCTTTGCACACTCCAGTCGTTTCTTTGCTGATGTATGGGAAAGAGTACTTTTGAATGTGGTTTGCAGAAAATAGTCTGTCTTTGTTACCTTTCTCTGTATTGCTTTGATGGATGTTGCATTTCCACTTTGTAGAAATATTTCAGGATTTCAGTTATACTTAGCTATAAAACTCTATTCTGTAGTTCTAAAAGCCTCTTAGTTTCATGGAGGAAACCTGTCTGCAGCAGGATTGCTGACAGGTTGCTGCATATTGTATGTGGGACATGGAATATGTCTTCATTTCCTAACTGGAAAGTTCAAAATGTGGTTTCCTAAGTGTTTTCTTCATGGACTTAAGAATGTCCGTGATGTCCAGGGTGGTGTGCATATGAGCTCCATGTCAGGAAGGTGCTGAACTCTTAACCGTGAAAAAGTATGTGAGAAGCATCTTTTTAGGTGTCCTATCCATTTCTTTCTTTCTTAGGAATAGTGAGGGGGCATTGCCCTCCAGGTCTCTGAGCTAGATAAACTGTTGCTCTGACTCAATATAGCTGGTTTTGTTTCCTTAATGAACTCATAGTGCCTTTTGTGTTGAATTTTTCAATGTATTTTATGCATTGAGAAAGACCTGAATTGCCCTGTGACTATTCCATGTTTCCGTTTGGTTGGGTGAAGATCATCTGTATTACAGCAAAACCAGAGGGCAGATTTTCTCCTTGCTCACTCTTCGGAACTTCTTGCTCTGTCTGAACCTACAAGCTTTCTGTCTAGCTTAAGTCAGTGATGAGGACTCAGTCTCAATCAGCAAATAAGAAAAAAATAGGGGAGAGAATGGAGGGAAACATGAGACGTACCTTTTTCTTCCCTTAAAGCATATTAGTTTCTGGCCTCTACAAGTATTTTGGGGGGCTTTTTACTTTTCATTATTCCATCATGAAGAGAAAGTAATGAGTTTAGCTTGCAGCTGGTGGGTTTGTCTGATATCTTTATCCTTTTTTAGTTTGTCACATTGGCTTAGCAAAATAGAATAAACTTGATGTAATTCTACATGAATACAGCATTGCAGGTCTGATGCCAGAGTGACTGAGTAGCCCAAAAACCCCCAGAACTCTCTGGTGCAAGTACTTTTAAATCTGTAAATGCTGGTTAAATTAAAACTGAAATGTTTTGCAAGGATAAATTATCATCCAAAAATTGTTTTTATGCCTGAGATACGTGTGCAGTTGAAAGAACTGAAGGCATGCTGTAGAAAAGGGATTCTCAGGACAGTTACTCAGAAGGTTGGCTGCAGATGATGGGAAGGTTAAGCTGTGAAGTACCAGCCCTTCCTCATGCAATCAACTTCGATCTTGGTCTTCCATGTTTCCAGGAGACCTGAAGTATCTAAGCTAGGAGAGGACTGATCTTTGACCTTCTTACTATCTTTTACCTGTTCATTTGTCTATACTGAAGCCATGGATATCTCTTATGATCCAGGAAAGCTCTAATTGCTGCTGGATGTTTGCTGTCCTATACTAAATTCTACCTTTTAAAAAAATCATGATACACTCCCACCACACCCAAAATAGTAACCAAATGTGTAAACATTTTTGAAGCCTTCATAATTTTTTTCATAACAAGGGAAAATAAATTATTTTGATAATAACTATTTTCTTCTATTATGCTTTAAGATATTTTCTATCTCACTATATTCTCCACTTAAATTATGAAACTTTCAGTTTGGTTATGCGCTTGTGAAAGGATGTAGTAATCATTTGCTGAGTGTGTAATTAAGTGAATCACGGGCCCTGATTCTGTGAGGTACTTAAGAAAGTAACTAGTATTGTTGTGCAGGACTAATACAATTGATCAAGTGTGCACATCAGTACCTTGAGGGACTGGGGTTGCATGACAGTAATTAGAATCTTTGTTTTGAAAAGCAAAATCACATCACAATTCTTGCATTTTATTTATCAGCACTTAGTGCAGGGTGTATACTCATGCTGGTCACAGTTCTTTGTTTGGAGAGTAAGAGCAGCTTGTGCTTTCAAACTGGATGCGTAAATCAAATCAAGTTGATGGAGAAAGAGGAGTCAGTAGTTTGACAAATGCTTCAATAAATGCTGTAATTTTTGAAAAGGCAAAGAAAAGCCATGCTAACTTTTTTGCAATTGCCCTGTATTCTTATAATGATTAAGCAGTGAATGCACAGGCTTCGCTGAATAATGTATCAGAGTCTTTGTATATTTGCTGTTTTCGGCATGTTTTTTCTTTATGAAGCTTTTTAGTGTAAGCATTTTATTTTTGCTGGTTTGTACTGAAATTATTTAATTAGTTGCCTCTAATACTGGGAGCCTAGTAGCTAGGATGCCCAGCAATTAAAATGCTTTTTGAAGTGAAAAAACCATTATGAATCTTCTTTTTAAAACAAACAAACAAAAAGCCCACAACCCAAACCAACAAAAAGCAATAAAATGAAACCCCCAAACAAACAACAAAACCAGAATCTGGTCCCCCCTTCTCCCAAGCAAACAAACAAAAGTCACCCAAAAAAACCAAACACACAAAGCAACCTTAAAATAGGAAGGGAGTGGTCAATGGGCAGAAACTAAAGGATGGAGTCTTTGGGGATAAGGATGTGTTGTAATTCGTTAGACATTGTTTCATTATTGGATACTGTGAATTTAGTACCTTTTTTTTTTTCTTTTGCATGTAATGGAGTAACAGTGAACTTGTAGTGTGTTGATGTTTCTTTGTAGTATGACATTCTTACACTTGCATTTTTTGGATGTTTTTCATTTTTGTTTGTTTGTTTTTCCTCAAGACCCTGTGTGGACAGTAATGACCGCACGTTTCCGATTGCCTGCTGGCAGAACCTACAATGTACGAGCATCTGAGCTGGCACGAGACAGGCAGCATACGGAGGTGGTCTGCAACGTTTTTCTCTTGGATAACACTGTACAAGCTTTCAGAGTTAATGTAAGTAATTTGTTTATTGGAAATCAATATCAGTGAACTTCCTTTCCTTTTGTGGGATTTCTATGACTAGAGCTGGACCTTGAAAACAGTATTAAGTATAGAATAGAATAGAAGGGAAAGTTATGTTCAGGCAGGCATGCTCCTACATGTCTATACCAAGTCACTGTCAGCTTAGTCATTCTGGCATCATTCATAGTACTAACACATCTTCATTTCAAAATTGAATATACAAAGTATAATTTATTGCTAGTAATTCTCTTCATGGACTAAAGTTTTGTAGTGGAATTTGAGGGCAGTTTTACCACTGAGATTTTGTTTTCCTCTAGCTTTGGCATTTTGAGTATGAGTTAACTCTTCTCATGACTTTTGTAGCTAACTGTTCAACTATGTGCATGAAAAATGGTAAATGTTGTGTTTTTTGCTTTAAGACAGAGGAGTTTTCCATTAAAACACCCGTCTTGCAGTTTTTTGTTTGCTTATAAGAGTTAGCTGAAATAAATAATAATTGTTCTGCAATAGGTGTGGGAGATTATGCCTCTTTTTGATCTAGGTGTTCAAAAGCTGCATGTTGCTAGAGAATTCTAGTGCCTGTGTAGAGTAGAATCAACAGTTGTAAATCCTTAAATGTCTGTTCTGCTTCTCTCAAGAAAAAATTACATAATATGTTCTTGCAACCTCCCTAGTGCACTAAATATTTTTGTTGCATGGATCATGTTTTACAGTTTATACAGATCAGCCTGCAAGTTTATCTGTTAAAACTGAGTTTAGGGAATAAAAAGTTCCTTGGTGTTCAACATTTTGATCTCAGGTCTTAGTCTCAATCTGTTCTTTCAAAAATAGGGAGTATAAAATACTCAATCATAGCAAATATATGCTAACCTACATGGTATACAGGTTTTCAGGGTTTATAGCTTTGTTATACTTTATTGTTGTTGACACAATACTTGACAATAAATATTTATGAAATTGTTTTCAAAATAGGAAGAACAAAGATATCATCAAATAAATTAGCAGATTTTTTTCTTCTGGTGATTGCTAAAGGTGTTCTGTATGCTAATGATTGTAAGGCTTAATCATGTAGAGTATGAAGTGTTGTATTAATAAAAATGTACTCAAGTGCTATTTTTTTCTTACACAGCAAAGTACTGATCACAGACAGTGTCTCTTGATAATTTATGTGACATGTGCTAAGTTCACATTTCAACCAGCCTTTTCCATTGATCTGTAAAACATGCGTTCTTTGTACTAAGCTTTACCTTAGCGTAACAAATCAAATCAAATAATCCCTGCAGATTGTAGGCAGACAAAGGTTATTTTGGTATCAGGCAGAAGAATCAGTTCGAACTAACCTGTGCATATGTTTGAAGAGAACAAATCCTTTTTGTAAAATGCTCTGCTTACAGAATGAGGGACTCGTACTTTGCCCCTGAAAGCATGCTTCTTGGACTGTGTAGTTGGAATAAGTGACCTGAGTCAATAATGTGAACCTGCTACTTCAAGATCATATTTAATGAGTTTTAATTAATTGTTGAAATACCTCAAATGGTATCTTTTATATGCAGGCTCACTTAATAGTATTTCCTGAAAACCAGTACATAGATACGGAGATCTCTCTAAACTTGAGGGAAAACCAAGTCAGGGTAGATAAGATGAATTGTTCTGTGAGCAAGGTTAGTGGGTTAGCAGTCATGGACCAATATTTCCATTTGGAGCCCTCATTATTTCAGAATTTTCCTCCAGGTCAATAAAATTGCACTCTCATATACTTGTAAAATAACCTCCAAACCAAGTCCTGCATTAACCTGCTTGTGATTTCAGAAGTGAAAGTTTTCACTAATTTTACTTCACCATTACTTAGTTGCTTCTCTCTCTTTTTTTTTTTTTTTTTTTTTTCTCTTTGACTGAAAATAAAATAATAGCCTGCTTGGAAACTTTTTCTTACAGTAAGAGAGCTTTTTTTAGGGCTGAAGTTAAGCTCTAGATGCAAAGAAGACAGTAGTGCAGTGCTAGCTGTTTAGGAGTGCACCTGCCTGAGTTGCAAAACACCTCTTGAGGTAAACTGCAGAAGAGGTTTCCACATTGTCATTAGTGAAGGAGCAGCACAGTCTTTCATAAATCTGTGAGCAGCAAGGGTGTCTCACCCCTTCCAGGAAAATCTGCGACCTGTAATCCTGTTCCTCTGCCATCAGAAGTCCAAATTTCTTTGGGCTGGCATGACAACTGTATCTCCTGGTGGTTGCTGTGGATGTGGCTGTTTCTGTAGGACAGTAACAAAACCATAATGTCAGTAATATAAATTGGGAAAATGGTGGTATTTGGTAAGCAGGAATTAAACCTATGTAATTGCAGATGTTTTCATAAATTTTCAAACATGGGATTGTGTAAACAGCTAACAATCATTTTGCAATTAGAAATTATGTGTGTGTATCAAGTGATACTGTTAGCCACTGGATGATGGACACTTCCTAAAGTGCACTTAATACACTGATGCCAAATTTGTTCTGAAAGGCCAAAATATGTTACGCATTTTACCTTCAGCAGTGACTAACAAGAAGTACACGTGGCATTCTAATATTTCAGTTCAGAAAGTGTTGTTTTCTATCGATCTACTGCACTTTTATTGTTAGGTATTTTACTTTTTTCATATGTTTTTGCATTATTCTATTTTAAGAGGACATAATTGTTTATCTGTAGGAATAAAACAAGTTTGTTTTTATGCTAATCCATTGGCTTTACATTCTTACAAAACAAAAAACACCAAAAATTAAAAAAAAAAAACATGCACACACAAAACCCACAAAAAACAAAGAACAAAACCCAAAAAACCCTCCCAAAAAAAAAAAAAAACTCAGAAGCTTGTTACCATATTTTTTTATCATTTATAGTAGCTCTTCAGTGGCCATGCTAGGATAACAAATATTTTGGGTACTTCACAAGAAGTAGGATGTTGACCTTCACTTGCTCTGACAAGCTGCAGCATCATCATATAAGTATCAGAGATGAGTTAAACTGAGATCTGCTTATCTTCAAGACTTCATGATCAAAACATGCTTCATGTTGAAACTAGTCTTCTCTTACCAAATTTGCTACTCTATTGCAGGAGAAATACCTTCCTTGCAGTGATGAAATGATGTTCAGTATTACTAAATTTAAACTGGACAACAAGTTCTAAGCTTTTTTGTTAAGAAATACCTATTCCTATATTAAGAAATGCTATAAATTCTCAGATTTAGATTGGAGAAAATCTGTAGAATTAATATCTACATGTTACTTGAGGAAGTAACACATTGGCTATGGTAAATATGAGCCTAAACTTGAGTTCTCTCCTTTCTGCTAGTTAGTGTCATAAGTTCTTATTTTGATTTCTGATTTAAATCTACATGGGGAAAAATGCCAAGAAGCAATTATTGTTTCTATGTCATTTAAAAATTAGTTTTATTTGCTGAAAAATAGTACTGATGACTGGTTTATTTTAAAATATACTAGAAACTACTAACTTAGTAAATATGATTGTTTTTGGATTGTGTATTAAAATTGCTTTATGCATTTATGCTTTTGTGTATTTATATTTTAACATCTTGGGCCTTTTCTTAGTTTTTTTAATTATTGCAAAATATATTTTTCGGTTGTGTTCCTATCAAGTTTTCTCTGGTTGTGATGTTTTGGTGGGTGTTTTGGTTTTTTTTTTTGTTTTGTTTTGTTTGGTTTTTTTTTTTTAAACCAAGGTCTTCTTTCAAAGTAACTATGGCAATTCTTAGATCATTTAGCCAAATTTATATGGGATCTGAATTATGTGCATTCTGTAATTTCAACTTAAATGTACAGAGCTGGGGTCATGATTCTCCTGCTGGGATCATTTCACACATAACTTGTTAAATATTTTATATATTTTTTTAATTATTATTACGAAATAATTTTTGACAGTTCACTCAACTTGAGTGTAATTTCAGCTGAACAAAAAGTGTTTTGGTAAGCTGCTTTTAGATATTAGCAGATGTCTTGAATGTGATTTGCAGAGTTTTCTGATATATGGATGTTATTGAAATTCTTGCAACCTTCTTTTGACCTTCTGGTTACATACTTCTGTTTTCATGGCTGTAAAAATAAACTGTTGTATAATCTCTGAAAAGTTAGGTCATTTGGGAGCAGAACAGCAGGTTTTTTGTTCTAAAAGTTAAAAAATACCCTATTGCCTACAGTAAATAAGGCAAGATGTAACAAATCCACTGTAGCATCAATAATACTTGGCACCTAGAAGATTATTACAAGCTTGCTTGGCACCAGGGAAGTAGAAAAATCTCAGTAAAAAAATGTGTCAATTGTATCTTTCATTTTTTTTGCTTGTTCATTTCTCTGACAGACAATTCTGTTCTTGCAGAATTCTGTTCTTGCAGAATTTTTCCTCCTCTTCTGTACTTCAAGACATTATGACACTAACTTCTTTGGGAAACTCCCTCCAGATTTCACCAAATGTATTTATTGAGTCCTGTCATAATGGCACACTCAGTGTTTCAATTATGGTGTTGGCAGAATTTCCAGGTTACCCAAAAAATTGCTAGGCAGCAGAAACTATAGATTATTTTTATATCTTTTGGAGGGTAAAATTTGTTCCTGTAGTGGAAATTGTTCACTTGTCTCTGAAGAGGAATGTTAACTGTTACTCAGTTCATTTGAATTAGTTCATTTAGGGTGAAGTAGTATCTTTGAGAGAAGGCATTTAACACTTCTCAGAGTAATTTGGCTGCTTCAGCTGTCTATGCCATTTAACTCTGGAAGGATTTTCAATATGTTGGTTCATTTAGATTCAGGAGTCCATTTCCAGATAAAATAAGTAATAATAACTTATACAGACCTGTACTTTTAAGGTCAGCGACTCAAAAAAGGCTGAAATGTTCTTTGTCAACTCCTAGCTTGCTTCCCCCTTTTTACCCCTTAAATTTGGGTAATGAATGGCTTTCAGTAATAGTCGTGTAAGTAGCTGAGAGAACAGAAATTCTTACTGTCAGAAAATGATAGAGGACAAATAATTCCTTAGGTGTGTTTCAGAAAGAGAGATGAAACTGATGGAAAAATGATGTACCTTTGCAGTATTTAAACTTTAGGCTGCTAGAGCACATCTGAAAGAGCTCTGCATGCCTGAAGTCTGTGTGTTCAGTTACATATTTGTTCATTAAAAATCATCTGTATTTGTTCTCTGCAGAAACATGATCAGGGACAAGTTCTATTGGACGTAGTCTTCAAGCATCTTGATTTGACAGAAAGAGATTACTTTGGTTTACAGTTAGCTGATGAATCTACTGATAACCCTGTAAGTTGACTCTTGTTTTATAAATAAAATATTGTAAATCACTACTGTTCATCACTATGCTCTGTGTAATTGTAAAGAGAAATGAAGTCACTGCAATATTGTGCCACTTCTACAAATGAATCATTTGAGTGGGTTGATATCACCTTGTGGTTACTATAAAACAAATATTTTATACTTAGAAGTTTGGAGTAAAATGTTGAGATTTGTGCTTATGAAACAATACCTAAAACAATACCTAAAAAGGACATTACTTGTTCTGTTGTATCAATTTACTTTTATTTATTAGACTGCATGGTCATTGTTAGATGGAATAAGAAATAGTAGCTTTGTTTTTTTTTTTTATACTTTTGCTTTCATTAGGACTTACCAAGAAATGGCCTTTTTTTTTTTTTTTTTTTTTTTTGATTGTCCTGTATGGTGTTTTTCTTTCTAGACCAGATACCTGGTAAGCCTTTCAATAGTGCTTCATATAGTCCACTATCTGACAAGAGCTGCCACTTCATCACCTTCTCCAAAAAAAGAAAGGGACTCCTTTGAAAGTTGGCGTTTCTAATAGTTCATGAGCTTCAAATGAAAGGAAATTCCATAGGACTGGACCTTTGTAAATCACTGGTAGAAGCTTTTACGTCCAGCTGGAATGTTCATAGCTGTAATGGTTATTGTGGTACTGTTGAGATTGTGATTGCTTGAAGAATACTTCTTCAATACTTTCTTTTACAGGTATCAAATGTTCAGTTTAATAAAGTATTATTCCTTGTAATACAGTTCTTTACCTAATTCCCATTATACATGTGTCACAGAGATGAGATGTAAATTCATCTCCCGACTTGTTTGCCAGAAGTAATTTTTGTTCACAAAATGTGCAGAATGTGTAGAGATAAGTGACACTGTAAAGTGTTAAGCATTCAGTAACTAAGATGAATTTCAGAAGATAAGGCAACTTTCTTTGGTAAGTGCAGATTTCAGCTACTGTTGTTTCACCATCAAAAGCATCTGTTCTAAATAGAAAAAGTCCTTTTTTTAATCTTACTGAAAGGTTGGACTTTCTTCTTTTTAATGTAGAAGAGGAAGAAAGAAGTCACAATACAGCTATAATTTTTCTTCTGCTTCAATAGTGAACTACTTCCATTTCTTTTTTCTCTAGAGGAAAGTATTCTTAATTATGTTCTTTTTCTAAATTCTGCTAACATAAAGATTATTAATATGAATAAAGCTGTATAGTACAGTTGTAGATACCTTTAAAAGTTTTCTTTTGTAACTTTATGGATAGTTCTAATAAGACATTGGTAGCCTGGCATCATTTAAGTTTTTCATTCTAAACTTTGTTACCAGGCCAAAAAGATGTAGGTATGCTGTGCAGAAGATTATTTTTCAGCTTTAGGAATATTGCTCAATATTTTAGTCAGAAATCTGTAGTGTTTCTCGTTTATCTTTGCTTTTCAAAGCTTAAGCTTCTAAGCTCGCTCTTTTTTTTTTTTTTTTTCTTTTTTCTTTTTTCCTTCCAGTTTGTCTTTCTGGAAACAGCTGAACACAACACTGTAATAGAAGGATCTGTTTAAGAGTTAGCCTGAAGGAGAAATAACTTCATAGTTATTTGATATAAGCACATGCTTTAAAGATTTAGTATTTTTTTGACTTCTAAATATTTTGACTTCTCAGTACCTATCTAGTTGCAATGAAAACTTCATATCAGAGCAAAATAGAAATATCTGTTACCAGTATTAGTCAGGTAAGCTTAAGAATGTATGGGTTTGACTAATTTCAGCTTTTGATACCAGCTTACTTTTACACTCAGTTCAGTTGGACAAAGACCTGAAATTAGGTTGACAAATGCTGTTGTTACTTGTGAAACACCACAAAAGAAAATTGCTAAGACATGGTCATTGCAGCAGGAGATAAAGGTGATCGGGAAAAGGGGATTCTGCTAGTGGAATGTGAAACCTCTGTTATTTTGACTAAACAAGAATTTCACAAGCTGCACAAGCTTTATGATTTTGTATAATATTAGGGTTGCCATAAAAGTCAGTGCAAAGAAAGCATCGATGCAGTGTGCAGGTAGAGTTGTATTTGGCTAGGGTGTTGGGCTGTTGGTGCCTGGAGCAATGGTGAAAAGGGGGAAATGGTGTATAGTGGGTGCAGGGGTGCAGTGAATACTGTCGTTGTGAGTGCTGGAGGACCTGTGGCAGGAGGCAGTGAGGCGCAGGGGTCATTGCTGAGGGAGGAGGGAGTGCCGAAATGATTCTCCAGGAGGCCTTCATGTGTACCCCTGGCTGGAGACTTCTTCCCTAAGGCTTTACATTTAGTCTTAAAAGTTAGCCCAATCCTGTGTGAGAGTTGGCTGGCTTTTTTTTTTTTTTTTTTTTTTACACAATCACACTCTTGAAAATGTATTGCACTGTCTCTTCAATTCCTCTTAAGTTATCTACTGTAAGGATACAGCTTTTGGATGTAGCCATTGTTTGCTTTTTCTAATGAATAAAATGACTCAGAACTAACTTCATATCTACAGTGTATGTCAGATAATTTAGGTGCCTCTGTGTGTTTGCTTCCTCTTCTCTCACATGCTAAAAATAAAAGGCCCTGTGATAAATATGAGATAGTTACATGCCATACAGGTTAGATCAATGCCACTTCATAGGAACTGTGCCCATGTAACAGTTTCTTGAGGCTCATGGGCTTCCATTGCAAGGCAGGATGAGAAACTGAATGGTATTTATGGCAAAGTTAGACTTAGAAGTTAACTGAGCTAAACTGTTATGTATAATGAGTCTTAAGGATTGCTGGTGTAGAGTGATTTAAACAACTTGTATGGCTTTGCAAAGAACCATACTCCTGTCTGAAATTTTCAGTGTTGATTTTTATAAAGATCTGTCTGTACTTCCCCACAACATCATCTGTCATAAATCCCTGTCAAGACTGGATAGTGTTCAGTAAAATTTTCTGTAGTACATAATCCAGTAGGGTGAGGGTGGAGCCTCTGGCTTCCAAGGTCTCAGCGATTTACCAGAGATGACAATTTAAGGAGAATCTTTGAGCCAGTGGAATCACTCCCTGGATGTGTCAGACCTGCAAAATGCAGTCAAAAGTACTGGAGCTAGTTTAAGCAAATTAACTTCCGAATTGGCTAAGTTAAGCTGCTTATAGCTCTTTGCTGCCACAGGTAGTTCAGTTTAGATAATTGGTTTAAAGAGTAGATGAAGATCATTAAACACACCATAAACGTGTTCTAACTTTCCTCAGGCTCATGTGACGTTCTAGATCCAAGTCATACTTGAATTATCTCTATAACAGACATATACCTGGGCAATGGGGATTAATCCTAGGGAAAGAACAACAAGAAAAAATGATGATGATAATGTTGGTGTCTTTCAAGAATCAGTAACAGGACTTGGTATGCCAGTAAGAACAAGTAAAAAATAGTAGAAAAGCAACAGTTTCTTGATGTGTAAGGCCATAATTGATACCTTTTTTGTTTCTCTAAAGTTAGTGTTATAATTTGTGTCTTTCCAGAGGTGGTTAGATGCAAACAAGCCTATCAGGAAACAATTAAAAAGTGAGTACATGTATGTATTTGGTCAATTCATCTATCAATACTATGCTGTTTTTCCAGGGTACTCTCATTAATTAGAAATAACTTTTCTTGACTGTAGGAGGATCTCCTCACAGCTTGAACTTCAGAGTTAAGTTTTTTGTAAGTGACCCAAACAAGCTCCAAGAAGAGTACACAAGGTAGGTCTAGTTAATTTATCAATAAAACATTATTCCAGAAGGCTTATGTTTAAAGGGGAAAACAATCATTCATATTTTTTTAAGATATAATACAGAATTTTAAATAATTTTTGTCATATGTGCAAGCTTCTAATTTTTGCCTAATCATTACAGATATGAACTATGCAGTTGCACCAAATCAATATAACAAAAAAGTCCCAGTGAATATATTTACAAATATATATGCAAAGTGAAGCGAACTCCATGGAGAAAATACTACCAAGTAGAAACAGAAAAGGGAGAATAGAGACGAGAAGAAAAACTTAATTCCACTATTTATCAATGAGTACAAATTTATTCTCGTATTCTCCTTTGTGATTAAAAAATTCTTTTCTGCATTTTTGTTGTTGTTGTTGATTTTCCATGCCCTCCAGCCCCCCTCCATTTTCTGCTTGGCACTAATAAAATTAATCTGTATGGCTGTAGTCCTAGCTTGAAGCATGTAAGCTTATTTTGATAGCAGTGTGTTAGAAATCTGTTGAAGAAAGTGTGCAGTGTGACTTAAGATAGGAGGATTGTGAGTTGCAATTAGTCCCTGAAGAAATACTTCAAATTGTCAGTATTCTTAATTAGTTCTGGTCCTCTACATAAGTGGCGTGGTTTCACAGATTGGAGTTTTTGGATGTTAGCCATTTTGAAAAGAGGTCAGCCCTGTTCAAAGAAACAATATTTAAATTATTAAGGATAGCTTTAGAAACTTAAGTACCAAACTGTCATTATTTGAGTCCACATTTGTTTGTAATTTCTTCTGAATTGTCATATTTGGGTGACTTTTTCACAAATATCTACACATGCAGAATTTACTAAAATGAGTCTCAAAGATCTTGGATCAGTTTTTGTTTTATTGAAATATTTACTCTAGGAAAATGTGGCAATTTACTGTATCAGAATAATGAAAGATGTGTTACTTAAATTGAAGGACAATATGTAATATTCCGAAGGAGACAGAAAAAAAACAATAAATGTTAATCAATATGAAATAAACAGTAAAGAAGAGAGCTGCTTAAATATTATGCTGCAAATAAAAAGCTCCAAATACAGTATCTGTGGCGACACAAGCACAGCCTCGGCAACACAGTTCCAAGCGAAGACATTTATTGTGTTACATAGTTAACTTATATATGTTTCTACACAGACCTAATGCAGTGTTGTCACACACTAATTGGTTGCCTTTCTACTAACATGCGCTCAAGCAAGGCATACAATTGGTTAATGCTGACAAACAATGCTAACAACATGTCCAGCCAAGTCCTGTCTGGTCTTTCTCAGTTCTTGATAAGGTCTACGTTTCTAACTCAAGGACAGAACATAGCCTCCTCAAAGCTACTTGAAAACAAACCATCCCCCATAAGTGTCCTTTTAGATGAGACATAATGTACGATTGTTGGCTGTGTATAAGTCAGCTGTGCCTTTTTTGCTAATAGACCTAATTGCCTCTGAGAAAACTTGCTTGTATTTGGAATTATTATAAAGAGAGTGTTAATGTCTGTGGGGTATTTAGGAATGCGGTTAAGATGCTGTGTCACAAATATGGGGTCATTTTGTGTAATCCGTATTCCCCCCTTTAAAATAAAAGAAAATGAACAAAAAACCCAAACGCACAAAACCACAACAAAACACAAGAGAAACACAGCATCAACTAATGACAATTCCAGGTCAGGCTGAGACTTTTCAAAGATGCTCAGTTCTTAAAAATGTCATGAAAACAGAGAAATGAATCAGTATATGAGATGATATGAATAGACATCAGGGAAAGGTTCAGTGCAAGCTTGTACCTAATTAGACCTCTGTGAATTTGTGTGAGGGAGGCAGGTTATAAATTCCCCAGGTCATAAATTCCCCAGGTCAGTAAAGGCCAGTGGGAGCTCACCTCGTGTTGGAGAGTTCAGTTTTAGAAACTTGTCTTGTTAGGAAATGAAGCTTCATTATTTCTGCTCCTGGCAGAAAGACTTGCTTATTAACATTGACTCCAGATAGCAATAATTCTATTTTACCCTTTTCTAGATATACCTATGTAAGGAAGATTAAAACATAATGCAATGTCAGCTTCATTGTGTTAGCTGGATTTGTCATGTGGCCTTTTTCAGATCTACATTGCTAAAGTTTCCATTGATTTCCCATTTTGCTCTGTAATATACAAGGCTTCAGTGTTCAAACTGGGCTGGTTAGCTAACAAGCCATTAACTTCACTGCTGAAATCAGTGGATAGCAAATGAACTCTACTTAGTGTTCCTTAATCCTGAGGTCCCAGGTATCATGGAATATTTCTAGTAAAGCATTATACAAAGAAAAAGAAAAAAAAAGTTGCAGCAGAATTTTATTCTACATTTATTAGCCATAAACGTTACCAGAAAAAAAATAGAAAAACTCAGTTGCTCAGTGTATTTGTGAAGAGATACTCGGTCTAAGCATGTGAGGCATATCCTTTTAATATATAAATTTAACTTGTCATTTACTGCCTTTTTTTAAACAGGTAAAGAAAATTTGCTTTATGTATCTCTTTTTTTGGCTTCAATATGCATTTTACATGGGAAAACAAAAATGTATTTTGGGGTCTCTAAAGCCTAGCTAATGTCTCAGTTTTAATTTCTTAAGGTTAATACCTTAAACTGAGCTTTTTGCCACTCTGGTCAGTTAAAGAAACTCTAGGCAGTTTTGTAGGAGTTGACCTTTGTCAGTTTGCAAGGGTTTTTCCTCATTTTCTTTCAAACAAGGAGTATTTTACCTTTCTACTTTATTTAGCTTGTAAATGATTGGATTTTGCTGTGTGTGTTTATAAATGTTTGTGGAAGTATTTAAAGCAGTAGTTAATCCACTTTCTGAAGACTGCACATTTATTTGAACTTATATTATGTGAAATAAGTGATTTTTTTTTTTTCCCCTCAAAATTTCTTATTTCAAGGTAATAGTGGGAAATATTTATAGTTTAGTTTCAATCAAACTTGCACTAGATGTTTTTGGTAAGTAATTTCAGTGAGTGTTTATTATGAATGGGTAATATGGCTTACTGCTTGCTTTTGAAACAGAACTACAATAAAGAAACAGATTATTTTTTGTTAGAATAATAATGTAGAAGGTCCCGAAACAGAACAAATTTATAAGTAACCGGTCATGATGTTTACATTTTCCACTTGGTGAAAGTTTTGGGATTTTCAAAATAATGCGTTAGAGCCTGAATTCCACAGCTGCTTTTATGCTGTTAGAAGGAGTTTTTGCTGACACTTTAAGCTTATTGCTAACATTCTGCTGTCTCAGTAAAGTCTTGCTTGTTACCTGACTTCAGTTTTTGTGTCGGGGAGGTTTAAAGCAGGTGTGACTTGCCATTTAATGTGAACATTTATACTTTGAAATGGTCTAAAACCGTTGAGTAAAATATAAGGGACCTAAACTGAATGAACAAAAGATTAATTCTGGGATGTTAGCAAAATATTTGGATTTTGTTGGAGAAACAAAGGAAGTAATTTAGAGGGAAATCTGTTTGCATTTTCAAGTTTGCTGGTAGCTTTAAGTGTTTCTGCTGTCACTGTTTGGTGGTAAATAATTCCTGTTTTAGTTCCTTTTGTTGTTTTGTCCCCTTTCCTGGCTTGAAAAGATGGGCATGGGAAGACTAGATGAATTTCTAAACCTAGTTTTTCTCACATCATAATTATAGGAAAATCCAAAAGTTTGAAGAAAGTCAGTTGGAAGGCACTTGACATAATAGAATCCACACTTAATAATGTAACTCCAAAATTATTTTAATTTAAATGAAAGCAAAATAATACCAAATACTCATTGAGAATAAATCCATTTAATCTACCTGGAGAAATAATCATTCTTATTGAGGTACCTCCACACACAGATGCAAATTTTGACTTTTGGCTGCTGTGTTCTGTAGTTCAGTTGTTCACACTCATTCATTGTGAAGACACCTTGCCTTTTTTAAAACTTAGCATAAATAATGGAAAATGAAGCAAGCAGAATGTGAAATGTACAAACTTCTAGCCTGTAACTACTTCAATTTGCAATATTATGTTATTTTACTAATTACAGTTTAATTTCTTTCCCATAGGAGCTTAAGAAATAGCATGCAAAATGTGAAATTTTAGTTTTGCGCTAATTGAAAGCAAATGGCATTACAATGATAAAAAAAATTGAATCATTTTATCTTTAATTATAGTGAGGTTTTTTGTTTCTTTCTTTAAGGTACCAGTATTTTTTGCAAATTAAGCAAGACATTCTTACTGGAAGGTAAGACCTTTTTATTTTCTCCTCCCCCCATGTTAAACATTAAATGTAATTTTGAGAAAAAAGTTAATAGTGAGGGATTTTACCTCAAAAATATATTAAAAATACATATTTGTGCAAGTGGAAGTGTTTATAATAATTTTCTGTCTGGTTTGTTCACATGAAAACTAGGCTTTTTGAAGTAACCAAATTGCATATGAAATATGTAATTTTATTTATTTCTCATTTTAAAACCAAACCAAAACAGATTGCCCTGTCCTTATAATACTGCTGCTCTTCTGGCTTCCTACGCTGTTCAATGTAAGTATAATTAGTATCCCTGGACATGTTAGTACTGAAATACATTGTAAGTAGTATTGATTAGCTTCTACAGGCTGTTGTTTGTGTAGTATTACATTGTGATGTTTGTGGATGTGCTGCTACATTTCTCGTGATTAAGGAAATACGGTTGGTTGTTTTTTTCTCCCCTAGCACGTTTTGCTGAATTGGATACGGAAAAAATACTGGTAATGCTCTTTGTTTTCCTTCTTTAAACCCATTCAATTAAAAGACTCCAAAACAACCTTTGTGTATTTTTCTGTGTCATGAAGTGTGGGGTTTGTTTTTTTTTTGTTTTCCTTCTTGAGAATGGTACTAAAGCCTTTTTTAGACGCTAAGCATTTTTAACATCCGGTGAACGTCCAAATGGATGTGGAAAAGGGAATTCTGATAGTATCTGGACAAGAAGTTCAATACCCCTGTTGTCAGTTTTAAGTAGAGAAGTCTTGAAGACTGAGATTCAGTCCTCTTCCTTTCCTCATTCAGTGATAAAAAACCCCAGCCAACCAATCACAGGCAGTTAGTTCTTGAAATTAATGATTGTCATGAATTCAATTCTATAAGCGATCCTGATATATTCATCTAAATTCATGTGTTTTTTTCCTGTTACTAAAGACACTTATCTCTGCAATATAGTAATCCTTATATTTTGTACATACCCAAAAAATAGCGTCCATGTTAATTGTTTCAGGGGGAAAAACTTACAGTAATACTAATGCAATTGTTTTATGTGTAATTTTGATAAGTGGTCAACTTTTTCTAGGTCAGTTAAATAGAGCAATTTTTCTTAAAATCCTCAAACTGCAACTACTTGGAAAAAAATATATGCTGTGAGTCCTGCCATGCCATGGGGCTTTCCCTTAGAAGAGATGAATTTTTGATAATGAAGCAAGCACTATGAAAAGCTTATAACATTTTTAAGCCTTTTTAGAATGCAACATTTTTGTTTTGTTTTATTTTCCCGAATGTTGCAGAAGTGGTGGGTATGCTCAGTGTGTTGTAGTTACATTTATTTATGAGATTCTACCCCCTTTAGGTTCTTCAGTGAGCAGACATATCTCTAATGATTTTCCATGCATCTCTATTATTAAGCTCTTCTTGAATTTTGTTCTTGAGATTCTTTATTAATATAGGTAAAGAACAGATGCAGATCTCAGTGGCGTATTCTCTGTAGTGGATTTCACCAAGACATGTACTCTGCTATACAACCTGGTCCCACTTTCCCATTTTTAAATTATTTCGAAGGAGATCTGTTTCTGCCAGTAAACATGCCCTAAACTTCTTTTGTACCTTCTCTTCCCTTGCTTGTCCTCCTTTTCCAATGGGGACCTTCAGCCTTCTTGTCAGTTCTTCCATGCCCCATAAAAGTGTCAGTAGGCTTACCAGGACCCCAAGTTGTGCTGTGTTGCTGTGAACTTTCCTGGTTTCCTGTTAACGTTACTTACACTCTCTCTCTGTTACATGGATTGCAGATAATCAACACTGACTTGGGTTTCTATTATGTTTAGCCTCAAAACCCGTATTTTTAGCAAACATTGTTTGTATGTGTTTCATTCTGAAAATGTGATTTTTATTTATTTATTATAATTTTAAGAAAGTGTTAGAGCCTATGTAAATGCACCTTTTTAGTAGTTTCAACTAAAGCAGTTTCAATGTAGGTATATGTTTGTGTGCCTTTTTTTCCCATGCATACAATAGAATGTGCAAAAAATATTTTTCTAATGCTTCTGAATATGTATTGGTATAGAATGAGTTGGGGTTTTTTTTTGCAGATCTTAATGAGTAGCAGTTATACTGTTAAAAATATATATGTTGTCTAATCACATGAAAGCAAGCAAAGGTAAAAAAAAAACAGAAAAAAAATCCAATAAAATACCTTGAAGTGTGCTTGAAGTGTGTTGTTTGGTGCTAGTCATTATGACAGTGTTTATGAATTAATTTGTGTTTTGAAATTAAACACTTCATCAACTTCCTTCATAAGTGCCTACTCAAAGCTCTCTTTAAATGATCTCCGTGGTATTCACTGAGATGTTACTGTTTATTCACAACGGGAAAAGGGAGTTCAAATGTCTTCTCTGTTTTTGTTTGCTATAGATCATAAAGTGTATGGGAGCAGACTCTTACGGATTTGGGGACATTGCACAGTGCCTAGTACATCAGTGATAAACAATAACCTCTCTTTTTAATATTTTAGCCGAGCTGGGAGACTACAACCATTCAGAAAACTTGCCAGGCTACCTCTCAGACTATTCTTTCATCCCTAGCCAGCCTCAAGACTTTGAAAAAGAAATAGCAAAATTACATCAGCAGCACATGTAAGGATTTACAGCAGAAGATATTGACTGACTTTGTCAAATCCTGACTGCTGGTGCTGTGCTATTTTGTAGAAAATGATGATTTGTCTTAAAGGTTTCTGGGTTTGGGGGTTTTTGTTTGGTTTGTTGGGTTTGCTTTGTTGGTTTTGGTGGTGGTTTTTTGGTTATTTTTAAGAGTACGCTTGATGCGATTATTTTTTTTTTTTTTTTTAGATTGTATGATAAGTACCGTTGATACTCTGCACAGATAAAATATCTATGACAGAATGATAGGGAAAAATCAGTGAAAAAAAGAACATGTTAAAAATGCACTGTAAACAGTATTTGTGTGTGTTATATAGGATGTTAACTTAGCAGGGTTGTTAGGTGTTTCAGAATGCTCTGCATAAAAGCTTTGTTTACATAGTGTTCTCACCAGTAAACACAGGAGTTACTTTAGAAGTAACGAAGTTCTTTTCTTCAGTATCTGCTCTTTCCTGTGTTCAATTCTGTGACCTTTAACTAAAGAGGAAAAGGCGATGAAGCAATGGAAAATATTTTTTTTTTTTTTCCCCCCCCAGTGTGTAACTTCATGGTACTTTTTCAGTAATGTTTCCTTGGTATTTTAGAACTTAAGCGCTTTCTGTTAACAATTTAACAAAATGTAAGCTATGTTTACAAAAGCATTTGCTTAATTGGGGCAGGTTGTTGGCTTTAGAAACTACCGAATGTTGCATTACGCTTCAATCAATGGCTTAGCAAATTCTGTTAGGTAGGGTAAAGAAGTTAAAATGAATTAATGGTAATTTAAGCTTTAAGTGTGAGCCTTGTAGAGAAATTGCTGTTACCAATACAAAACAAAGAAATGCAAAAGTAGTATCTGGATTCTAGAGGTCTACAGACATATAAATTATGATAGTGCCTTAAGAAATAAAATGATGTGCGTTTCCAAGCTGTGTCACGAACTCTTGACAAGACTTTGCCTATGTGGAAGCACAAGGCTTTTTGTGTTAAAATTTAAATGTGTTTATGGTGAGAAAGGAAATTAAGATTTCAGTGTGGGGGTAGAAGTAGTAAAGCAAAAGCAGATTTTGTTTGCACTCACCAGGGAGCCTGATACGGGGACTGTGTTAGAATGTTTCTGATTTAGCTTCTTTCTTCCAGAGGGCTGTCGCCTGCAGAAGCAGAGTTCAGTTATCTCAACACAGCACGAACCTTAGAACTTTATGGAGTTGAATTGCACTATGCAAGGGTAAGTTTGGGTAAACTAGTATTGTAGTGTAAAAATTGATTCCTCTGAGATTTATGGAAAAATAAATATTTATTTTTAGTGAACCTTCCTGGGTGCTGCTTACAGGAGGAAATAAAAGAATAGTTGCCTGTGATTTACCAACTTCAGTAGCCACTATTTCACTCTAGTTTCTTTGCTTAAATTATGCATGTCTTCACAGAATTGCAGAATCACATGATGTTAGAGGTTGGAAGGGACCTCCAGAGATCATCCAATCCATCCCCCCTGCCAAAAGCAGAATCAGCCAGGGTAGTCACACAGGAATGCATCCAGGCAGGTTTTGAAAGTCTCCACAGAAGGAGACTCCACAACCTGCCTTGGGCAGCCTGTTCCAGTGCTTCGTCACCCTCACTGTAAAGAAGTTTCTCTTCGTGTTTAGGTGAAACCTTCTGTGTTTGAGTTTGTGTCCATTATTTCTTGTCTTATTACTGTGCACCACGAAAAAGAGATTGGTGCCCTCCACTTGACACCCACCGCTCAGATACTTACATACATTGATCAGATCCCCTCTCAGTCTTCTCAAGACTAAACAGCCCCAGGGCTCTCAGTCTCTCGTCATAGGGGGGTGCTCAAGTTCCCTAATCATCCTCGTGGCTCTCTGTTGGACTCTCTCTAGCAGATCCTTGTCTCTCTTGACTGGGGAGCCCAAAACTGGACACAATACTCCAAGTGTGGTCCCACCAGGGCAGAGTAGAATGTTATTGATCTGAATGCCAGTCCATGTGGATACTGGTGAAGAAGAAAAATGTACTTGTTGAATGTGCTTTTGAAATTTAAGAATCTGTTAGCTTTTAAAATCTTTAATTGGGTTTCAGTTGGAGCCAAATTATAGATCATCATTATATAATATCACCTCTCAATGCCAAATGAATGTACTATAATTAGATATAGTGTCAGTTTTCAGCTGGTGAAGCAAGTAGCCAGTAGCTTGAGGTCTTGATTCCATCTTACTCTGCAGAAACGGTAACATTGTACTCACAAAGACCCTGAATGCAATTGTTTCTAGTAACTAAGACACCTTTGGCTTTAAATATTCTTGTCGTGCTCTGTGAGAAACTTGCAATAGAAGATGAAATGTACCTTCTATATCCTGCTATTGTGCACATACTGAGAGATCTATAGCAAGTGTTTAGAGTGCAGAGATATTTCAGGGAAAATGTGCTATTTAAACATGCTTAAGATACTTTTTGGTGTAGAATCTTTCCACTCTGAGATGGCAATTTCCTTTCAGGTAGGAATTTAAATTGTTGGTTGCTGCTTTTAGTGTAGCCAACATCAAGCCAGTCTGCAAGTGCTGTTGTTCATAAAAAACTGCTAGAATCATACTCTATATTGTGTATTACTTTGAAGTTGGCAGAAGACAGAAGATTTAACTTAACAAATTAAGATTCTCTGATAGGGTGTAAAGAATTCAGACCAAACATTCAGGCTTGTCCTGAATAGGAATGAATAATTTAATTCTTACTTGTCTTATTAAAACACATTTCCTTCCATGTTGTTAACCTGTTTTACTGTGATATTTTTATATTTAGAAATACAAATGATAATGAATGTATATGAGGTTTTAAATATATTTATGTTTCTTCAACGAATTCTGTCTTTTCTTTTAAAGGATCAGAGTAACAATGAAATAATGATTGGAGTGATGTCAGGTGGAATACTAATTTTTAAGAACAGAGTACGAATTAACACCTTTCAGTGGTAAGGACAACTGTTGAAGCTTATATTTTTGTTTGGTATTTCAGAATATAATTTTAGCACTACCAGTATTGCATGTTTTAAAAAATACTGAAACTTGTATCAAGTTGAAATTATTTATCTTGTGCTATGCTATGGGTAATTTTATGCTGGGTCTTTGTCCTGTTCTGCATGCTTGGCTGTTAAATGACTATGGTGCAAAATATTGTAATTTATTTTTTCTTCAGGAGTTTGTCAGCATACTTTATAGCCAGAAGCAGTGTTATGGTCTAGCTTCCAGTCTTTAAAGAGGCAATCAAACTTAGAAGTATTAACCTGGAGAGTTGCTCTTAACTGTTTTGTCATATATAATTCATTGTGCTGCGTTAAATTTAACATAGGTATGGCATTTTGAGAAAAACTGAGGTGGAGCATTCAGGACAGCAGATAATGCTGTCCTGTCGTTCTCCTCTTAAGTTTTTTATGCTGTTTTTTAAACATGGAGTTGCTTTATTAAATATGTAACTAGTTACCAGTATTCTTAAGTTGGGGCCCTGTTCTTATGTATGCATATAGGATAAAAAAAGATCTAAGAGAAATCCTGTTCTAGACTATAACTTCTATAGTGCTTTATATCTTCTGTCCCTTTGCTTTCCATTGCTGCGTGGAATCCACTTTGACACTCAGTTTTAATTGTTTTGTTACATATGTCATTGAGTGTGCTATAGCAGCATTCTGAGTGGGTGAAGTCAGCCATAGGAGATTATCATAATGGACATTAGTCTACTGGGCACAAAACTTGTTCACTCTACCTAGAAAAATGCTGAAAAGTTTTACATTTTCATTTGCTGCCGATGCGTGTTCTTTGGCAATGCAGCACTAGACTTTACTAAGTTGTTTGTTCTCACTAAGTTACCTTTCAGAGATTCAAGATGTTAATCACAGTCTTGATCTCACCTGCAACCCAATGGACATTCTGGTTTTCTGTGCTAAGCTTAGTTTTAAGTTTTGTTGTAGGATGGTATGTATTCTGTGGTTTACCGTTTTGGGAAACAGTGGGGATAGTGAAATTTTCATAGATTTTTTGAGAGAAATTAAAAGCAAAGCTGTGACACAAGTGTTATTCACAGCCAGATGTCATTCCACCCTGAAGTATTCAAAGAAACGTAAGCCTGAGGCAATTTCAGAGCATGTTGATTTTCAGTCACTATGTTTTTTTGGATAAATAAAACTGGATCTTGTAATGATAAGTCTGGAACTACTGTACTAGTCAGTCAGACCTGCCTTTGTTGTAGTAACGTTCTAAAAAGGATAGCGTTCATGTGGAAAGAGTTTGCAACTGTTAGTCATTTTTGGGTTAAGGTTGCTTTATAAATGAAATGCTGTAATAATTAGAAATGTTTTGATTCAAGCTACCTTTACTGCTGTTATTTTGGGGAAAACAGAAAATAGTAGAAATAGGGCCTATAAAACACACTGGCAAATTGCTGGTGATGTACAGTGTAAGTCACTATTTAAGCTAAGTGTCCCTGCTGAAAGCTAGAGGTTTGTGAGAGTTCTGCTTCATATTGTTTGCATGCCAGGGGCACTGATCTAAATTCTTAGTATGGTTTTTGTATGTGTATAATTACCTAAACAGTTATTCTTTGTATTCAACCATATCAGCTGACATCAAGGATATGAATTTCTTCCTGTGAAAACTATAGTAACCAACATGATTGGTCTTTACAAAAAAATTAAAAAGAAACACCCCCATGCTCATTTTCTTCCAACTACCAGCTTTATTTTGCTATGAGTAAAGGTCTGAAATGTCAGTTCTCACAGTGTAGCTCAGTAGTACACCTATTAGCTTTCCTTTTTATCCATAGTCATGCAGCTGCTCCAGTGACACCAGTACTAATACTTTTTGCTTCCACTTAGTCTTGCTCTTGTGCAGCTGAAGCTGTGTAATATCTTCCTAGTCCTTTATTGCTACAGTGAATATTTAGATAGCCCTTTTTCAGTATACCTGAGATAAATTTTGAGATGAGAGAGAGGATAAACATACGTATTTGTAGGGAAGAATAAAGCTTCAACTGTATTGCTCAGGGAAGAATCAAGCAAAATGTCTTTGCCTCTTCCTCCTTAATTTCATGTTATATCTAAATTGCATGTAATGAGCCTTATGATCATAGGAAGAAATGAAACAGAAGGGGAAGACAGGACAGGAATAAAGCATAACAAAGGAAACCCACCTTTTATCCACTGTGTTCTAACTTGATCTTCCTGTGTTATGAGCACTTCCTCTTTTCCTCAAACTGTGCTGCCAAACATACAAAACTGGGAATCCAGGGAGTAGATCTTGCCCTTGAAGACCAAAAAAAAGAGTATGGAGTACCTTTTAGCCCTTCCTTTGTTACTAGATCACCTGTTCAGCAGTGGAAACACACTTTCCTTTGCCTCTTTTTTGTAATTGTTGCACCCCTGGATCGTTTTGTTTCCTTTCACATCGATTGCCAGCTGCAACTGCAACTTTGGATTTTCTAGCTTTATTCCTGAATGGCTAGGTAGTACTTCTGTGTTCCTCCTTGGTCATTTAGTTCTGCTTCCATGTCCTGCACATTTCCTGTTGTCTTTGAGCACAGTAAGCAGTCCTGAGTTCATCCAAGTTGCTCTCCTCCCATGCAGGCATGCTTGCTAGCACAGGGTTGTTCTGCATAGAGAAGATTGTCTTTTAAGATTGGCCACCTCTCCTCAGTCACTTCCAAGGGATTTTGTCTGCCATAGCTCTGAGCAAGCTGGAGTTTCTTCTCCTGAACTCCAGGTTGATTTATTCTGCATTATTTCTCACTTCCCACTTTGTCTTCATAATCTCATAGCTCCTGGAGCCAAGTTTGTCTTTGACTACTAAATCTGGGCAATTCTTCCTTGTTTGTGAATTGGCTACCAAGCTTATCTTCCAGAGCTGACCAGTCTAGAACCTGTGTCAAAGGGAAAGTCTGGGAAAATATTTAAGTAAGCATAGTTTAAAGGCTAATATTCACAGGCTCCCTTTATGATATTGGAGACAGAAACTCTCTCAACAAATTAGGATATTCAAATTAGGATCCTGCTCTGAGTAATCCCCTGGAGAAAAATGTCTCCATCTGATTTAGTAAAAAAAATAATATCTAGATATAGATATCTGTCTTAGGTGACTGTTAATATTTTGCTTCTTGTCCTTCCTAGTCTAGAAGGTTTTTTTATTCAACAAGATGATCAGTATGCAAATGGTAATTCCAGTCACAATTCAAGTCCCTATATAATCTTCATAAATAAATGTAATCTTAAAAATAATGCTGCTATCTTCACTGATGTGGATTTTGGGGGGGATTGGGTTTGTTGTTTATTTTGTGGGTTTGGGGTTTTTTTGTGTGGGTTGTTTTTGTTTTGTTTTGTTTTGTTTTTGTCTTGTAGCTTTGCCAAGCCAATGTAAGTAGAGGGATCATCAGAGATGGTGGTTGAGATTAGTAAGGGTGCTCTGTGTAACAGCTTGATGGTAACCCCTGAAGAGTTTGCTGTGTAATTTCCCATAAGTTAACTGAGAGATCTAAGTTCTCTCTTGCTTTGAGTTTCATAACAGTTGTTAGAATCATTTCATTTGAAAAAGGCCCTCTAAGATAATCAAGACCACCTGTCCACCCAATACCACCATGCACAGTGAACCATGTCCCAAAGTGCCCACGTGTACAAGGTTTTTGAACGCTTCCAGGGATGGTGACTCCAGCACTTCCCTGGGCAGCCTGTTCCAATGCCTGACCACTCTTTCAGTAAAGTAATTTTTCATAATATCCAATCTAAATCTTCCCTGGCACAACTTGAGGTTGTTTTCTGTCATCCTATCATTTGTTACTTGGGAGAACACCAAGTATCTCCCACCTCACTACAGCCTCCTTTCAGGTAGCTGTAGAGGTCAATAAGGTCTTCTCTCAACCTTCTCTTCTCTGAACTAAACAGGTCCATTCTCTCAGCTGCTCTGCATAGGAATTGTTCTCCAGACCCTTCAGCAGCTTTGTCGCTCTTCTCTGGACACGCTCCAGCACCTCAGTGTGTTTCTTGTAGTGAGAAGCCCAAAACTGAGCACAGTATTTAAGGTGTGGCCTTACCAGCGCCAGGTACAGGGGCTCTTTGAGAGAGTGTTTAAATTCAGTGTTCCATAGTCTGCAGTATCATCAGTTGTTCCTTTTCAAAGTCATAGAGATTACTATGTTCTTTCTTGTTACAATTGTAACCCTGCTTTTATTCTTGACCAAAATAGTACTCCTATATATTTAGTAAAGGATGTGCACTGTCCTAACGTTGCATTTCTTTAGATTGTGATGGGTTGTCTCTTGCCATATAGCAGAACTAGCATTGCAGTGACCATGAAAAGGTCTTTGGAATTTTTCCCTGTTACATGATATTTGAAGTGATTTTTTTTTTTTTCCCCTCCTAATAGTGTAATGATTTTTTTTTTTTTGATGGCAAGTCCTTATGTCTGTGCTTATATCTTGTCTTAGTTGTTTTATAAAAACAAGCTCTGCATATATTTATAGACATGTAGGAACATAGAAATATTTCAGGAATCTGATGAAGTTCAAAACATTTTTTCATGTTCTGAAAGCAGTCTCAGAAAAAAGGAACATCTGGTTGGAATGACCTGTGGATAGAATAACTTGTTGGACTTGGAACTGTGAAAAGATACTTAAATTAACAACTGACTTAGGTTTAGGATGGAAACAAGTACATTTGATAGATAAATATACAGCTCATAAATTTCCAATTATACAAGCTATTTCATGGAAATGAAATCATATCTGTTTACTTTATAAAGTATTTTTTTGGTACATGTTTTTAAGGCCTTAACCATGATTCAGCATGCGAAGTGTTTAAATACTGTGATTTTATTTTTCATTTAGGTTGAAGATTGTAAAAATTTCTTTTAAGTGCAAACAGTTTTTTATTCAACTTAGAAAAGAATTGGTGAGTACTGTCTTAAATTTCATCTCAAAAATAAGAGCAATGCAATTTGTCCATACTGCAAAACTGCATGACATTACCTTGATTCTTGCCTGTATCTAGTTACAAGATGAGTTTCACAAACATTCTGGCTCTTCCAGTTCTCTAACAGACCATTATAGTGCTTTATAAGACTATTTTTCATTTTACTTCAATTTTAAATGTGTTTAGCTCTCCCTATGCAGGAAATATAACTTGTGTATATAAGAAAAATTGTGAAAAGGTTGAAAGTAAATTAATATTAAATTCAAGTTTCACAAGAAACCAAACAAAAATTAAAGGTAATGCTTAATGCTGCATCAGTTGTATGTGTACTTGCAAGTAAATGTTTGATTAAAACATGCTGATTTGTGCTACTCAGATTTAGTAATAATACAAGTTGGCTTTAATACTTGTATATCAACATAGGAAATAAGAATATCTTTGCAGTTTTAAAATACGTACAATAATTTTTTTATGCTTGCCTCTAAATTTGTTGGGGAAAAGGTGAAGTTTTCTGTGAAGAATGTATGTTTCACTACTGTGGTGTGTTTGCTACCCTGTGAAGCACAACAGGACCACTGCTTGTTTAATTCAGCAAGAAATGGATTGTTCCACGCCTCTCAGAGATTAGCCTTAACCCATCACAGGCATATCACTGGGGAAAGACAGAGGAATAAATTAAAAATATGACTATGTGATTAACTCATCAGATTAGTTAAAAGGTTTTGTGAAGTTCTTACAGCTGAAAGACTTTGAAGGCCTGAAATGTAGAGTTACTGACTGTAAAGATGGATTCTAGGCAGAAATGCATCCTGAGTACTATAGGACTATTTCGGATTTAGAGGATTTAGAAGTGGACTTCGGAGAGAAATTATCTTCATCTTGTTGGTTTTTTGTTTTGTTTTAATTGGGCTACATAATGCTTTTCAGGAGTCCTAAACAGCTACTTTTCAAATAGCACTACTGAGTGTTGAAAGCTTTTAATTGCAACTGTCATCGAAAGTGCAAGTGCCTTATCTTTTAATCACCCATTAAATTTATTCCTTGTTTTGGCATTGCTTAGAGGCATCACTAAAGGATTATTTGCCTACTTTTGATAGATTTTATCTGTGTTTAAAATAAGTCACTTGAAGTTAGATGAGGCATTGTAATGTCATAGTCATCTTCCCCTAGTAGTGTAATATAATGTTAAATTGAAGCTGGTGTGTATTCTGACAATTACATAGCTGAAGCACACATTTACTGGAGTAGATTTTTTTTCCCCCCCATTGTTTCTTTATGATTTTGTTTAGGGAAAAGAATGTATGTATGACTTCTTCATCGAACATTAGAAGCCCTCTGAACCGTAACTTCAGTGGCTGGGTTTTTTTTCCACGATACTTTTGATGATTCTGCCTGTTCCATGTGCTGCTTTCCTTACATGGTTTGAAGTTTGAGAATAAATCAATAGTTTCATTTTTCTAATGTTTCCCTAAGCTTCTCTTCTTTTTAGTTAGTTGCACCCTTGGCTGTGGTAATGTCAATAGTCAACTCTTAATGCTGTCCATCTGGGTTTGCAGCCCAGAATCATCAGCAAAGATGATTTTTCAAGTGCCCAGTTTGTTTCATACCTATCCTTACAAGTGCCTAGAACTAGGAAGGGTAGATAGGAAAAGGATGAGTGCATTTAAGAGCCAGTATCTCATACTCTACTTAAAGATTTATTCCTAGCTTTAATTGTGATGAAGGGTAGGGTTTGACAATCAGTTCTCTCTGTGCTGCAATGAGAGCCTTAGAAGCTATGAATAGAACTATTGTTAGGGTACCTTTAAAGCTCTAACACACCAAGTTCCTGTGAAAGTGCTGTTTCGAATTACAATTAAGCTGATCTAGCAGCAGCTCCTCATCATGTGATATGGACTCCTCCTTCATGCTTCATGCCTGATCTAGTGATCAGATGGTAGCATGAGAATCAGATCAGCTCATTCTCTGGAATACAAACTAGGAAACAGAAGGTTGGGTTCCCCCCTCCCCACTCCAGCCTATAATTTTCATGTCAGCCAGAGCATTATAATGCATGATCATCAGCTCATTTAACTTCCCAAATTCTCTTTTCCAACAGTATAAAAGGTTAACAGAGTATTAAAATTTGCTACATCATGAGAACTTTTTATTGGAATCTAAAATCTTACCTAGTTTGTCCTTTACTGGATCCACATGAAGCAGCTCATAATTTTACATAGTTGCTCTTTTGCAGAATAGTAATGTATCTTGTTTATATTATTGTACATTTACTTTGTTAATAAAGCCTTTTTTAACATATCATTTTAACATTTCATATCATTTCATTAATAGATGCTCAGAATTTGCTGTTTACCTTTTTAATCCATTTTGTTCTTCAACCTGAATTCATCACATGGCTGAAAATAGTGTCAGCTGTTAGTCAAAATGATTTCCCAAATACAACATTGAGGGAAGAGTTGCAGGTCTATGCCCCAGCGTATCAGATTACCTAAAGATGAGCAGGCCAGCAAAAGCTTGAGTTGGAAAAGGGAGTTTACTGCTAAATGAAAACAGTTAAGGTGTGTTAAATGTTGTGGAGGATTTAGTACTGTGAAGAGACAGCCCGAGTGCTAAAGATACTTCTGATGTAATCAAGTTCCCTCAACGGGCAGAATAGCTTAGCTTCTTCTGCAGTTATGCTTCTTTCTTTTACAAGGAACCTAATTAATTAATCATGTAGAAGTAGGCACATCAGTTACTCTTGAGCTCAGTACCTGTTCATAATCTCTAACTGGCACCTGTGAAGGAGAGTTCCTTGCCTTAACTGCAGTAATCTTGAAACAGGGAGACATGTTGTCTTTAAGTTCTCAAATCACATACTTTTTTTTTTAATGTCATTTGGGTACTACATTTCAGACCATCTAGGTGTGTTTCAGTATCACTAAACAGACTTTTGCTTTGAGCAGGCTCATTTGCAAGCAAAATAAATGAATTCCTTCAATGAAAATTCAGAGGTATTTTTAAAGGGTTTATAATACACAGAGTTTGTGTAAAATTAGAGAACCACTTCAAAAAACAGAGCTGAAAAAAGACTCCACATACCCACAAACAAACAAAAAAATCCCCAAAGCCCAAACAGAAACCTAAAGCTAACAGTGCTTATCTTCATTTCAAAAATAGTTTGGAATATTTTTTTGGTCTGAAATAATTTTTTTCTCCTTTTTAGCACGAATCTAGAGAAACCTTACTGGGATTCAATATGGTGAATTACCGGGCATGTAAGAATTTGTGGAAAGCTTGTGTTGAACATCACACCTTCTTCCGTTTGGACAGACCGCTCCCCCCTCAGAAGAACTTTTTTGCACATTATTTCACTTTGGGTTCTAAGTTCCGGTACTGGTAAGTGCTGATTTGAAATATATGGGAAAGAACATAAGGAAACAGGCAACTGTTCAATAAATGTAGGGAAAATGTTAGAATCTATATTAAAGGGTGCCATAAATCAAGTAGCTTTTGAATCCTGTAACTATTCCCCTCCCCTGTTGAGCACTGTTTCATATGTTGTCAGTAATTTTCTAGGATATCTTGGCAATAGAATTATTATTATTATTAGCAGTAATTATTGAGCTGATACTCTGAGATTGTCTCACAGACTACATCTCTGTCTTAAACATTGTCTCAGAACTTCAAAGTTTTTGGCCTGGTATTTTTGAAAACTGGTGGATCTCAGATCTTGTGTGTAACAGCAGTGACAAAACAGACCTAAGTAAAGATCAAACAGAATTCAATGAAAAGGAGCTTGTCCAAGTAAAGCGAACTTAAGCTAGGTGCATACAAATAGGCAACTAGGTGAAGAAAAAAGACATCCGTGTTCTTCATTATAACCAGAAATGTAGAAAGTAAGGATGAAATTAAGTCTGTAACTTTTAAGGATGAACTTGACATAATAGGCAAAAAGCTTGGAGGTGCAAAGAAGAATGACTGTGGAATAACTATAATTCCTTAGTATAGTTTCTGTTCTAATGATGGAGTGGGTGGTGTTGGTTATAAAATCTTTTATGCTTTTTATTAAAAAAAAAAAAGGCTCATTTGAGTAACTGAATTTAACTCTTTGTGCAAGTAATGCAGAATTCTCATGGTATAAATCATGCCTGGAATAGACAATAATGGAGCTACTGCTGATCGTCTGCCTAGAATGGCAACAGTGCCTGTGACGTACAAAGAGAAATGATGAAAAGCTGGAAAACACAATAACAGACTATTTCTGTTACACTTGTGAGTTGCACAAATGTATAAAGAGGAAAGTAATTCAGTGGCTAAATTTTTATACCATCTGGGTTTTTTTGACCAGCATTCTCAGCACCATTGGGTAAATGGCCTTTTGTGATCCTGAACAGTGCTTGAGACTTGGTTCATTGAAGCTGTAGTGATTTTGGGGGAACTTTTTCATTTCTGTAAAGATTTTGAATTTGAATCATCATGGTTACTATTACAGAATTGCACTTCAATGATTTAATGTAACATGGCTGTGAAATGAAAAGGGAAATTGTATAAAAATGAAGGAGGTCATTAAAGTTAATGAAGCAGCCAAAAGGCTAGGATTTCTGCAAGTTGTTGGAGAGATTGTTTTACAGCAGCATAATAGTAATGTGGTGTACAAGGACAGGTGAAGGGCACTGGGCTTGTTTAACCTGGCAAAGGGAAGCTAAGAGGGAATTTGGTAGCAAGCTTAATGCTACTTCAAGAGCAGTTTCAGAATTGATGGATCCGAACTTGTACCAGTAATGGCATGTGATAGAACAGGGGGTTACAACCACACATTTCACACTGAAGATTCTAGCTGGGCATTAGGAAATCATAGAATCATAGAATCAAGAAGGCTGGAAGAGACCTCAAGGATCATCGAGTCCAACGTGTCACCCTAAACCTCATGACTATCTAAACCGTGGCACTTGGTGCCACGTCCAATCCCCTCTTGAACACCTCCAGGGATGGTGACTCCACCACCTCCCTGGGCAGCACATTCCAATGGCCAACCACTCTCTCTGTGAAGAACTTTCTCCTCACCTCCAGCCTCAACCTCCCCTGGCGCAGCTTGAGACTGTGTCCTCTTGTTCTGGTGCTGGTTGCCTGGGAGAAGAGACCAGCCCCCTCCTGGCTACAACCTCCCTTCAGGTAGTTGTAGACAGCAATGAGGTCTCCCCTGAGCCTCCTCTTCTCCAGGCTAAACAGTCCCAGCTCCCTCAGCCTCTCCTCATAGGGCTTGTGCTCAAGGCCTCTCACCAGCCTCGTTGCCCCTCTCTGGACATGCTCCAGCAATTCAACATCTTTCCTAAACTGAGGGGCCCAGAACTGGACACAGTACTCAAGGTGTGGCCTAACCAGTGCTGTGTACAGGGGCACAATGACCTCCCTGCTCCTGCTGGCCACACTATGCCTGATGCAGGCCAGGATGCCATTGGCTCTCTTGGCCACCTGGGCACACTGCTGGCTCATGTTCAGGCGACTGTCAACCAGTACCCCCAGGTCCCTTTCCGCCTGGCTGCTCTCCAGCCACTCTGACTCCAGCCTGTAGCTCTGCATGGGGTTGTTGTGGCCAAAGTGCAGCACCTGGCACTTGGATTTGTTGAATGCCATCCTGTTGGACTCTGTCCAGCCTGTCAAGGTCCCTCTGCAGAGCCCTTCTACCTTCTAACAGATCAACACCTGCTCCCAGCTTGGTGTCATCTGCAAATTTACTGATGATGGACTCAATCCCCTCATCCAGATCATCAATAAAGATATTGAACAGGATGGGGCCCAGCACTGATCCCTGGGGGACACCACTAGTGACAGGCTGCCAGCTTGATGTGGCACCATTCACCACCACTCTCTGGGCTCTGCCCTCCAGCCAGTTCCTAACCCAGTGCACAGTGCTGCTGTCCAAGCCACAGGCTGACAGCTTGGCCAGGAGTTTGCTGTGGGGGACAGTGTCAAAGGCCTTGCTGAAGTCCAGGTGGACTACATCCACAGCCTTTCCTACGTCCACCAGGCTGGTCACCTGATCACAGAAGGAGATCAGGTTGGTGAGGCAGGACCTGCCCTTCCTAAATCCATGTTGGCTGGGCCTTATTCCTTGGCCATCCTTCAGGTGCGCAGTGATTGCCCCCAAGACAATCTGCTCCATGATTTTCCCTGGCACTGAGGTCAGGCTGACAGGCCTGTAGTTTCCAGGTTCTTCTGTCTGTCCCTTCTTGTGGATGGGTGTCACATTGGCCAGTTTCCAGTCTTCTGGGACCTCTCCAGTGAGCCAGAACTGGTGGAAAATGATGGAGAGAGGCTTGGCCAGCTCATCTGCCAGCTCTTTCAGCACCCTAGGATGAATCCCATCAGGTCTCATGGACTTGTGAATATCCAAGTGACTCAACAAGTCTCGAACTAATTCCACATGGATTTCAGGAGTACAACACTGCTCCTTGACCCCATCAACCAGTTCAGGAGGCCAGTTATCCTGAAGTCCTCCTGCCTTACTGTTGAAAATGGAGGCAAAGAAGGTATTTAGAATCTCAGCCTTCTCCTCATCCTTAGTTACAATGTTACCCTCCACGTCCAATAAAGAGTGGAGGCTCCTCTTGCCCTTCTTTTTAGCGTTAATATATTTATAAAAATGCTTTTTGTTATCCTTCATGGAAGCGGCCAGTTTAATTTCTAACTGTGCTTTTGCCTCTCTAATTTTTCTTCTACATGATCTAACAACATCCTTAAACATGTCACTAGTTGCCTCCCCCCCCCTTTCCAAAGGCGATAAACCCTCTTTTTTTCCCTTAAATCCTTCAGGAACCGCTTGCTCATCCAGGCCGGTCGTCTTCCCCGCCGGCTCGTCTTACGGCATGTGGGAACTGCCAGTTCCTGTGCCTTTAAGAACTCCTGTTTGAAGTAGGTCCAACCATCCTGGACCCCTTTGTTCTTAAGGGCTGTTACCCAGGGAACTTTCCGAATAAGTTGCCTGAGCAACCTGAAGTTTGCCCTCCGAAAGTCCAAAGTGAGGGTTCTGTTACTGCTCCTCCCTATTTCCCTGCATATTGAAAGCTCCACTATCTCATGGTCACTGCACCCTAGACAGCCTCCAACCATCACATCTCCCACCAGCCCTTCTCTATTTGAGAACAGCAGATCAAGCAGAGCCTTACCCCTGGTAGGTTCACCTAAGAGCTGCATCAGGAAGTTGTCATCCATGCACTCTAGAAACCTTCTGGACTGTCTCCTCTGCTGAATTAAGTTCCCGGCAGATGTCTGGTAGGTTAAAGTCCCCCACAAGGACAAGGTCTGATGATCTTGAGACAGTTTCCAGCTGCTTATAGAATATCTCATCAGCCTCCTCGTCCTGGTTGGGTGGTCTATAACAGACTCCAACCAGGATGTCAGTTTTGTGCGGCCTCCCTCTGATTTTAACCCACAAGCATTCAACCCTTTCATCTGCAGCCTCAAGTTCTGAGGCATCAAAGGATTCCCTAATATATAGGGCCACCCCTCCTCCTCTTCTCCCTTGCCTGTCCCTCCTAAAGAGCTTATAACCCCCCCAGTGCGGTACTCCAGTTGTGAGAATCGTCCCACCATGTTTCTGTGATGGCAACTACATCATAGTTCTCCTGGTGAACCAAGAGTTCCAGTTCATCTTGTTTGTTGCCCATACTGCGTGCATTGGTGTACATGGACTTCAGCTGGGCTGCTGATTTCACCAGTTTATGTGGTCCTCCCTCCTCTCCAGGGAGACTGGTTTCCACACCCACCCCCTTCAGACCTAGGGCTTTAAAGCCCTCCCAATGAGTCCTGCCAAGCCCAGTGCCAGCACCCTCTTACCCTTTCTAGATAAATTCAACCCAACTTGGTCCAGCAGGTTGGGTGCAGTAAGAGTTGCCCCGTGATCAAAGAAGCAAAAATTCCGCTGCTGGCACCATCTCCTAAGCCAACTGTTGATGGTGTGGGTTTTCCTGTTCCTCTCAGTGTACACCACTGCTGCTGAGGGAACTGAGCAGAACACCACTTGAGCTCCTGCCCCGTCAATCGATTTCCCAAGGGCCTTAAATTCCTTTTTAATCTTCCTGGTGCTGCTCTTTTCAATTTCTTCACTTCCAGCCTGGACTACCAGCAATGGGTAATAGTCAGAGGGATGGATTAGTTTAGGGAACCTTTGGGTGATGTCCCTTACCCGGGCCCCAGGTAGGCAGCACACCTCCCTATGGGATGAGTCGGGACGACATATGGGTCCCTCTGTTCCCCTCAAGAGAGAGTCTCCAATAACTATAGCCTTTCTCTTTGTGGCACTGGTCCTTAAGGTTTGGGGGGGCTGCTTCGTCTTTGGTATCTCCTTGATGGTTCCTCTACAATACTCTCATCCACATTGCCCTCAGCCTGCAGAGTCTCATAGTTATTGCTCAAGGGCAGCGGGGGAGGGGAAGAGGGTCGGGGTGCATTCCCTTTGCTTCCCCTGATAGGGACCTGTATCCATCCTCCACTGCTCCCCTCAACTGGAGGGGGTTTCAAAGCCTGTTCCCACATATCCAACTCCCTTTCACATTCTTGTATGGTCCTGAGCCTTGCTACCTCCGCTTTCAGCTCAGCCACTTCATCCTTCGCCTCAGCTACCAAATTTAAGAGACAATTCACCTGGTCACACCTGACACAGGTGTCTCCTTCACCCTCCACACCAAGTGCCAGGCTCAAACACTGACTGCAGCTAGAAGCCTTAACACCAGCATGCTTGTAGAGAGACTCAGTCTGGGAACCTACTGCATGTTTAACACCCTTTGTCCGAGTTGTTACCATGGTAGGTACCTGCTGGCAAGAGATCTTGAGATCGGAGATTTTATTGAGAGTTGGTTTTTTTTGTTGTGTTGTTTTTTTTTTTTTCCCCCTGTATCCTGTCAGCTGACCTGGCACATGCAAGCAGGCAAGAAGCCTATAGCTCACCAGCCAAAATGGCGTCGCGCGCTCAGCCCCGCCGGGTTTTAAACTTTCCCGCGGCTGACGTCACAATCCCGAGCAGGCATGCGAGAGGACGACCGCTGGTTGTCGCTCTCTGCCAGGGTCCTTCCGCCCCGCAAACCCCGAAAAGAAACAAAAAGAGAGAGAACCCAAAGCAGGCACAGCGGACCCAGTGTCGATCCCGATCAGCTCACCAGCCAAAATGGCTTGGTTGGGTTTTTTTTTTTTTGTTTGTTTCATTTTTCTAGGAGGATAGTGCATTAGTGGAACATGTTACATAGAGGGGAGGTTGTGGGATCTCTCTTTTTGGAGGCTTTCAAAACTTGGCTAGAAAGTGCCTTGGCCAGACGTGACTAGTGTTAGCAGGAGATTGGACTAGAGACTTGACGGCAACATTTCTATGATCAGAACAAACTAATAAAATAGTAACTGCCAGGCCTGGACAGAGGTATCTTCAGTTCTGAAAGAAATCAGAGACATAAAATTGCTGAACTCTTAAATCTGTTCTTCTATTGGACTAAAAAATTCTAATGCAGCAAATTTTAAACCATTTTTTTAAAAAATAAAAGAAGTTTCCAGGAGGGGGTGAGAAAATCTGATTTCTGTGTACTGTCCTTGGATTTTCAAATTGGTTCTACATAGCATTTCTCACAAAATACTCATTAAACTGCCAAAACATTAAGAGTTTTATTTGATATTAACAGCTGTTTTAACCAGATGGGAAACAAGTATGTCCCTCCTTTGTGATGAATGGAAGATACCACTGAAGTACTACAGGTTTTTGTAGTAAAAGCTGAAGTTGACTAGAAAGTTGTGGTAGCATGTCTCAATGAGAAGTGAGTAGGCAGTGAAATGGTAGATCAAAGTTCAGCATCTAAACATGCAAAATAATCTACATGGGGGGAGAAAAGAGGAGGAGCATCAATTATAAGTAAGCTAATTGCTGTCTTGGAGCTTTGTAGTTCTCTAAAAACATTTCAATCATCAAGTAGCAATTAGAGAAAGGCAAATAAAATGATAGAATTATTGGAAAGGAATAGAAGAAAATAGAGATAGCTTGCTGCTTGTTGGAATGAAAAATTTATAACTCCAGGAAGTTAGCAGACAGCAAATTTGAAGAGAGGTCTCTTAGAATCACAGCATGGCAGAGGCTGGAAGGTGGCTCTGCACACTTGTCTTAGTCCATTGCCCTGTTCAAACAGGGATCAGTGCAGCAGGTTGCCTAGAACTGTGTTCAGCCAGGTTTTGAATGTGTCCAGGGATGGAGACTTCACGCCATCTCTGAGGAACCTGTTCAAGTGTTTGAGCATCTTCACAGTCAAAAAAGTTGTGGATTTGTTCAGGCTGCTTGGTTGTTGGTGGAGTTTTTTGTTGGGTGGTTTTGTTGTTTGGGTTTTTTCCCCCCTGTTTAAGTAGGATATCTTGTATTTCAGTTTGTAACCCTTTACCTCTTGCCCTGTGTCTGTGCTCCCTTGAAAAAAGTTGGATTTCAATCCCCCTTCAGGCATTTACATGCACTCATTTGATCCCTCTGAGCCTCCCTGAGGCTGAACAGCCCCAGCTCTCTCAGCCTCTACTCATACCTGAAATACATCAGACCCTTAGTTTTCCCTTTGTGGCCCTTTGCTTGATTTGAGAGACCATAGAACTCGACAACATTGCAGATGTGATCTCACCAACGTTGAGTGAACCTCCTTCCCAGCCTATGCATGAGGTTGTTCCCCACCAGCCTCCAGTTTGTGCGTTTCTCTTCTGTTCATGACATCCCACCTGGCCCATTTATCCACCCTTTACTACTCCAGCCTTTACTTATCCAGTAGTTCTGTTATATGAATGTGAAAATAGTGAATTATTCTTTGCTTCTGTAATGTAAATGTTCCTCTAAGGAACAGGAAAGAACAGTTTTGAGTATCAGGATGCTTGTAGAAGGTGAGTCCTCTAACTGTGTTGTAGTATGAAGTTATAAATGGGAATTGTAGAATCATTTACATTGGAAAAGACCTTCAAGATTGTTGAGTCCAACCATTGATCCTACTCTGCCAAATCCACCACTAAGCTATATCCCTATGGACTACATCTACATGTCTTTTGAACACCTCCAGGGATGGTGATTCCAGCTCTTCCCTGGGCAAGCTGTTCCAATGCCTGACAACCCTTTCAGTAAAAGTACTTTTTCCTCTAATGTCCAGCTTACCTAAGTTTTTGATGATATTTTGTCAAACTAAATAGCAACTAAGTTATTAGAAATACAGGAAATAATTTAGCAGGAAATAAATACGGAGGAGATGCTGTAACTTTTGAGTTGTGGCTTTGACAGGAAAGATTATGTCATTAAGTGTTATCCAAGCAGAAGTTTATTACTGCTTTGAATAAGAAGAAAATGTCAGAGAGCAGAAAACTTTATTCCTTCTATTAATTGGTTTTGGTACAGTTAGACTCTAGTGGGAAAGAAGACCAACACTTACCCAAATGATATCTAAAGTTACACTGAACTGAGGCTAGCATAATTGCTTGAGCATGACTGGAAATAAAACTGAGGATTTTTTTGTTTTGGTTTGGTTTTTTGAGATCATTCAATTTAAGCAAGAAAATGTTATCCTAAGTTTGTTGCATTTAGTGGTTTGGTTTTGTTTTCCAGTGGGAGAACAGAGGTCCAGTCTGTGCAGTATGGTAAAGAAAGAGCAAACAAAGACAGGGTATTTGCAAGGTAAGCAATTTACATTTGTATAGAATCAGTTAAGTCTTCTGTTTCTATCTTTTAGGATGTTATGGGATCATTGTTTTCTGTTTGCAAAAATGTAGAAGAAAGTGCAACTGTAACAGGCTGTTATTAGTGGCTTGATGTAGCCATATTAAGGAGTTTAATTTTGACAGGGGAGAGTATCTCTTTGGGGCAGCCAGAAACAATATGATGGAAAAGTTAGTAAGAGTGTTCTTCAATATTCCCCCCCTTTCCTTTACATATTTTGAAAATTGAGAATTGCTTTCCATCTGTGATTTTTTTTTTACGTTTACTGGCCCTCCTTGTGCTGTCTTTATTGCAAAGAATAGTCTTTGTAGTCCATTAAAATACTGAGTTATTGGGTACGTTTGATAACACCCTACAACTGTACACACGTTTGCCTTAGACTAAGATACTGTGAATGTCTGATTTGGCGAGAACAGTTATCATTATAATCACAGGGAGGTATTTTACTTTGAACACTTTGGAAGTGAGCTGCTTTTGAAGATGCTGTCATGGATTATTTGGCTAATCGTAGAATTTATTACTTGTGTTTTCTGAGGGATTTGGTGATTACCAGAAAACTGAAGGCACAGATGTAGTTCTTAATTCAGAAATTATGATACAAGATTCAAAACTGCTGCTGTATCTGCTTGGCAGTCTTCTCTGATTGTTAGTAGAAAGAAGCATTAGGAGGAGGGAGCATGCTCTCTGCTTTTTTTACGCTTTTACTGAGATGAGGAATATCTCTTAATACAGTTGCCCCTTGAGGAACTCTGGATTTCAAATCTCTCCGCAGAGATTTCTAATGAGACCAGAAACCTTTCTCAAGTACCTGCAAATGCTGTTTATCAGAGCACTAGTTAATTTTGTCTTGGATTTCTTGCTTCTCCTTCCTTCCCCCCGTGCAATACAATATAATTTGAGTTTTAAGCTGGGCACACCATAAATACCCAGCTGCGGTAGAAGGATCTGAGGGCAGAAGTAGTGTGCCATGTTTGTTAACAGATTTTTATTAGACCAATTTGGGTTTTGTGCTGTAGAGTTATTTTTTACTCTAATTCGCTTTGGGAATCTGGTTAGTTTTTACTTGAGGCAACTTTTCCAGTACACAGAAGACTCAGCACCATGACAACTGAGTTTTAATTATTTAAATAACCATTTTGAATTAGATTAAAAAATACTTTTTTTTGTTGCACTCTGAAACTGGCAATTATCCACAAGAAAGGTGAAAGAGAGGTGATATTTAGTTTTGAGGTGTATGGTTACATAACATTTTAGAAACTGTTATTCAGTAGATGGCACTCTTCTCTTTGAGTCAAAACTGAACAAATAGTGCTAAGGTCACTCATATTTGTAACACATACGCTGGATAAACTTGTAAGCCATGGCTAGAATTTGTCTGCTTTTTCAAGTCTTTTTAGCTTTTGAAAGTTAATAAAAGTAGTGTCTTCCAGTAATTTTATTTTCCACTGTCACTTTTAGATGGAATGCAGCATTCATCCTCACCTTTTGAGTTGTTTCATAATGTTGATGACTGATAAATGTTCCAGGTATAAATGTGTGTACATCAGTGAGCTGAAAGCAATGGCATGTTGTAACAAATATGTCTCAAAAGGCTTATAATAGATTATATGTTTCTGTCTTCCCCATCACAGTACACAATTAAAGCATTTTTAATTTTAAAGAGTTCCTGTATATTCAGTGATGAAACACTATGTGGTTCAAGGAGCTTAATCTAAGAACATTATCTTATTCCCTAACTCCTTGTCTTCTATACATTTCAAGTTGTAGTACTGAGTAGACGTTAGCCCTTTTGAATTCAGAGGATACATTTTGCTTTTTAAGGTTTTATAGGTATAATGTGGGTTTTGTTCCTGGAACCTGCCTTTCTTTCTCATTGTGTCTCTATGAAACAAAATCATCATGTTGTTGAACAGCTTTTTAAGCTGAAAAGCAGTGGACTTGTTTCAGTTGCTTTTGAAAGTTCTGCTAGGTATTGGTTGCTCTTTGCTGTGAAACCAGGAGCATGCTAGCAATTACAATCAGGTGCTTCTTGAGAATTAAGTGGACACTATTACTTTTAATACCACATCAGAATATTTATTCAAGGTCAATAAAAAAAAAAAAAAGAAGCAACAGGGGTTTTTTATAGCTATCCAGATTTAGATTCTATTTTCACATCAACATCTAGCTAGAAACTGCCTACTTGAGCCAATACTGTCTAAGCAAACTTTTAAATCATTTCATTGTAAGGAAATAACATTACTTATTACACTGAGATGTTGTCTGAGTGATCTGTTTGTTCTAAGTTGGGAAATGGTGATTTCCACAAGTAAAGATCATCTAGCCTTTGCACACAGAGTGGAATGCAAATACAGAGCACATGACATGAACCTAAACTTTCTTAGCAGCCATTAAAATAAAAAAAAAACAGCCCACAGCTGGCAGGCTGTTGTCCTGAGGGTTTTACTTCAAAGTTAACTGAAGTAGTATTTACGGATTTTTTTTTTCCCCAAAATCATAAAACCATTTAAAATTTCATTTTAAAAAATGGAATCTATGACTTTGAAGGATGTAATAAATTTGATGTGTTTTGCGGATAGTATTTTCTTAAGCTTCATGCAGCACTAACTTCAGCATTTAGAAGACTTGCTGCAGTTGTTAAGATTTTTTTAATCTTTATTACAGATGTTCTCTTGGTCTCATTTGTGGCAGAACATTGGCAGTCCAAGAAAACCTGTAAGAATTCCCATAAGCATAGCAAAAGTGAAAGTAGATAATAAAAGTGAAAAAAATCAATCAAGAGTACTTCTCTCTCTTAGAGTTCTTCCAAACTATTGTAATTCTGTTCAGTTCTGAGGATGTCAACTGGAGCTGAGAGAAGGTAGTTTATGTATGATTGTGGGTATCTCTGTCATTTGTATTTGCAAACTCCCTAACGTTAAGTTGCAGACTCTTGTTTACGAAAATTCAGTCTTGCTTCAACCTTGCATTTATTGAGGTTAATTAATTCCTCAGTTGATTTAAACTGCATCTGTCATTTGTGGTGTATCTGCAGATTTGTGTACAGTTTCAGTCTCTTGGTTGGAAGCAGTAGTCATGAGTTTTTCTGAGAAAACACATTCCCTGTACTCCTTGCTGAAATATGCAGCAAGGCCATAGCTCCAGGTTATGTTTCCTCTGGGGACAGAAGTTATTTAAAAGATTCCCACCTGTATTCCCAAACAGTACCCCCTTTATTTCTCAGCTCCTGTGGGAGTTTAGCAGTTCAACTGAGGCAAACAAAAAAATTTTGTCTTTGAAAGCTTTTGTGTACTGTAACTGAGCTCCTGTAATTTGCCATGCTTTATTTTAGTTGAGTTATGTAATATCCCTGCTACTCTCTCTCTTCCCACCCCCCCTCTGGGTTTTTCTCGGGGGGGTTGTGTGGGTTTTGTCCTTTTTTTCCTTTTTAAAAATTTGACATAGTATCACAGCTTGTAAGATGGTTCTTGATTTTTGAGGGGCAGGTAAAGTTTGTGATCTCTGTCCCTACTCAGGATTTCTTTGTAAGAATGACTCTGCAGATACACCAAAAAATTAAATGTGAAAATAATTTGCTTTGTTAACTGGGAATGCCCTGTATTAGGGTTCAATAAAAGCATCCAGATTGAACAGACAAACACAGAATTTAGAATTTCAAAGTTTATCAAAGCGTTTTAAAATTTTTTTCACAGCTTAATCTCCATTGCCTCAGCTGCACTCTGTTATGATAAATTTATGTGAATATTGTAAGGAATTAGTGACACGAGAAATTTACAGAAATATTTCACAACATGTCTTAAAAGTTAATAAAAAATTAACTTACAGGAGAACTGGTATCAAAAATCCACAACACACTGAAAAGTTTGGTGCTTCAGTGTGGTAATTTTTTCTTTGAAATTTCTGCAAAGACAGGAAATGGAGGCAACAAACAGGAGTGGGTGGGACTCTGAGGTTAGAACTGTTAATAAAATAATCAAAACGAACCTTTGCTGATAAACACTGCAGCTGTTTGTCATAGTAGCAAGGTATTATTTCTGAGAGATCAGACCCTGTCCACAGTAAAAGGTGAGTTTTCTTAACACTGGATGTTTTGATGGGGAAAAATGTGATATCTCTCACTTTAAGGCTATGCTAATTTGTTGCGTAGATTGCAAAAGTTTTCGAAAACATAGTTACAAGCTATGATTTAAGATACGATGTGGTGGCTTTTTCTACTGAAGCAATCCATTTATTTTTTGGAAAAAATATTTTTTCCCTTCCCTATATGCTTTTGTATGTCTCTTGCAGGTTAATTTCTTTCATACAGGGAAGGATAATGCCTACTGTTATTGCACATTTCAAAACAAAACAAGACCACTACTAAACATTACCTTTCCCACAGTGTACTTATTGCTTTTTTTTACTGAAGGTAAAGAAGGTTCAATAGCTGCCTTTACATGTCTGTCAGAAAATACTGTATCTGTACTCCTGTGGTAACCTAATTTAGCGTGGCAGTTGCTATGTTCCTCTGCGTTTTTCCCTCAGCCCGGTCTTTGTTTAGTAGAATCAGCCTCTTAACAGATCTGGCTCTTGGTGCTAATATGCTGGCTGCAAGTGTGTTGTCATCAAAGCTTAGCTAGTGATAGCTTTGATTAATAAAGGAATAATAAATTGATAACATTAGATATGCATTTCTACTTGTTTCTTGTTGTTTTGCCTATTCAGAACTGCTTAAATTTGCTACGTTTATGAAGAAACATATGGAAATGGTTTGAGTTGCTCACATTTGAAGCAAATTACTGAAGTTGAAATGTTGGTTTAATTGACATGGTATCAAGCTAATTATTTTTCAATCAAATTAATACTGTTTAGAATAAATGCTAAGAAATGGGATTTTTTTTTTCCCTCAGGAATTAAATAACTGGTATTTTCCCTGTTTTGAAACATCAATATACTACTAGACTTTTTTTGTTTTTATTTCCCAAGTGGATTAAGACCTGAAACACTGGTAATTACACTAACTCACCTCACTTAACTGTCTGAAATTTGTCTGCTGTTGTTCGGTAAGTCTTCAGAGCAGCAACAGCACCATGCAGTACATGTTCAGAACTGCTTGGAGGTGTAAAAGAAAAATAAACCCTCGTATATAGATCACCACTCCTTTAGTTTCAAACACTCTGAATAAGATGTATTTCTGCATGTGAAGGAGGGTGATTTAATATGACACTTGGTTGGTGGTTGTACACTTGTTTTAAGGTCAGCAAGGAGCAAAAATGTTTTCATTTTCAGAATGATGTAATTTGTGTGTGGGTAGTTCCTTAATTTCTCAGAGTTCCTTCTTTCTGGACTTAACACTTTCAGTAAATCAGTAAGTTGGTAATGATAGGAAGAGGATAAACAACAGTTACCATGTGTCCCAAGGACAGCAAAGGCAGAAGTTGTTCTATGACATTGGTGTGTGGAGCTGGAGAAAGAAATAGGGGTATTGTGCTAATACAGTATGTTGCAACTTCATTGCTCAAAGCTGGAGGGTAGAGAATAGCGGTAGAATATAAAGGCAAATGAGAATAAAATGGTCGTGGCACAAGACTAGTGAAATTTAGGCATTATTGGAACTAGACAGCAGAGTAACGATAAAGGAGAAATTTGAACAATATATCGCACCATCAAAGTAGAAGTAAAAACCCAGTTACACAAAACACAGAGCACAGATATTTAAGGATTGTTTAAAAGGATTTTTGTTGTTGGCTAAAGAATTTTCAATTGAAAACAATGAACAGCAGAAATCTGGGTGTGCTCAGTCATAGAATGGCTCAACCCTTCTGTGTGCTGGTAAGAGAAAAGCAACCACAATTCTTAAATGATTCATTTGACAGCATCCGGTATAAAAGTTAAATATACTATTTCATGAAACATTGGAGGTATGGTCTTACTTGTCCTTAAGAAATAAGTGGAAGAAACAGACAAAGGGGATTGTAGATATGTTGGGATGAGTGAAGAATGAGAAAATTTTTCTTCAATATCAAGAAAGAGTAACTAGTAGAAAACACATTTCCTTCTGTGTAAAAATGCTGGCAGTAACCTCTAAACTGAAGAATGTTTCTAGTACAAAGCCAAGCCAAGTTTGGTTACCCACCAGTAAGTTTAAATAGAATGATTGCATCTGCCTTACAGGTGACAAAAGATGTTCTGGAAGAAAGCATGTCACCTTAGTGGAAATTCCTGATGAGTAAACAAACTCAGCAGTTCTATTGCCTATTGATGGTCACCCCACTTTCAATTCTTCAGAGTCTTTGGGACATTTTTTGGACTGGTGTTTCACAGAATCACACAATGGTAGAGGTTGAAAGGGACTTCAGGAGATAGTCTACTCAAACCCCCTGGTAAAGCAGGCTCACCTAAATGAGTTTGTAAAGGAAGGTGCCTTAGAGAGTTTTGAAAGTCCAGAGAAGGAGATGCCACAATCTTGCTGGGCAGCCAGTTCCAGTGCTCCATCACCCTCAAAGAAATTTTGCCTTACGCTTTGTTGGAACTTGGAGTGTTCTAGTTTGTTACCGCTGCCCCTTGTCCTATGACTGGGCTCCACTGAAAAGAGACTGGCACCATTCTCTTGACACACATCTTTTAAAAATTTACAAATATTGACAAGATCCCCCCTCAGTCTTCACTTCTCCAGGCTAAATGGCCCCTTTCCCTGTGAGAGGGATGCTTTGTCCCCTAATCATCTTTGTGTCCCTTCACTGGACTGTCTCCAGTTTTGTCTCTCTTAAACCAGGAACCCCGGATCTGAACATAGTAGTCCACAGCATCCAAAGCAGTTTCCACTGCTTGATTTTTCCTGAGATGGCTGAATAATTGTGTTTCTTAGAGGTTGTTTGGTTTGATTTTTTTCCCCCTTTTCCTCTGTAACTATTCTGTAGGAGTTAGATTCTTTATGAGGCATTAGAAATGCCTAGGGAAGTTTAGTGGGTTCCTCTTCCATCCTGCCTGTCTCCCTCCAAGCCAACAATATTTCGCGGCTGTTTCATTGATGTTCTTGTACAAAGTACAAAAAATGAAGTACAATATATTGAGAAAATGTAGAACTGCCTATGTAAATATAGTTTTGCATTATTACATTTCCTTTCATGCATATAATTTGTTTTCCTATCATAGAACACACACAGTTTCATTGTGAATTTTGTGTAATTTTGTTCTTACCTCATACAATTTGTGGTTAGTCATTTTTCTTTCTTCTTCTAAGATCCCCCAGTAAACCCTTGGCACGGAAAGTGATGAGTGGGATGGACTGGGAAGTAGTGAGTAGGAACTCGCTGTCTGATGATAGGTTGGAAACACAGAGCCTACCATCGCGGTCTCCTCCTGGAACACCAAATCAGTAAGTAGCATCAAATTTCTCCCTAGAATTGGCTGTCTACCTCTGATGTGAGTGACCTACATGTGTAATAATAGGATTAATATATTATGAAGACAAATAACTTCGCAGGTTATGTGCTGAGTGGTTCTTTGGAACATTTAGCCCTGTATAAGAGAAACTATTTAGGGATAAATTTAAAGCGCTTCTCACTCGACCTATAAAAAGTGCAAGATGGAGACTGTACTACCCTAAATTCGAGAGCTTGAATTTTCTTAAACAATTAAAACTAAATTACTCATTTGGCTAAGAAAAAAAAAATAAATCTGTGATATTGTACAAATAATTGTTTCTGGTTAATGCCACTTCTTCAAACACTGGTGAAAATTATTTAATCAGAAATCCTTACAGGTTTATTTCCTTTAATTTTTCTGCATTGTCTTTCAAAGTTCACTCTTTACAGGATAGAGCTTTCTGGTGAGGCTGAGAGAGCTGGGGCTTTTTAGTCAGGAGAAGAGAACACTGAGAGGGGATTTAATAAATATTTATAAATATCTGAGGGCTGGGTGTCAAAAGGGAGAGGACAGGGTCTTCTCAGTTGCACCCTGTGATAGGACAAGGGGTAATGGATATAAACTACAGCACAGGAGGTTCCACCTCAACATAAGGAGGAACTTCTTCACTGTGAGAGTCACAGAGCGCTGGAATAGGCTCCTCATAGAGGCTGTGGAGTTTCCTTCTCTGGAGACTTTCAAGACCCATCTGGATGCATTCCTGTGTGACCTGCACTAGATTCTGTGGTCCTGCTCTGGCAGGGGGGGTTGGGCTTGATGATCTCCTGAGGTCCCTTCCAACCCCTAACATCCTGTGATCCCCTGTGTGTTTATAGTTAGTGGAAAAATCACCCCTGTTGCTTTTGGAAAGTAACCAATTTTCTCAATTTTCTGAAACAGGCCTAAGAATCAGTATTATCCATTTTCTTATTGCATAATCTAGAAGATTTTAAAATGCTTTGACATTGCAGCATGTTATTAAAAGACTGCTGTAAATATCAATACTATATAAAAATTACTGTAAAAATTGTGTAATAATGATGCTTATAGCATAATATAACTCAGTCATGCATGCTTCAAATCGTTTTAAGAAAGATGTCTGTGACATTGTGTTAGTTTTCAAATGGGAGAATTTTGAGTCACAGAAATGATGAAAATACTCTCAGTGCAAAGATTATAATTCTTCTAAGAGAAGACGTAGGGGATAAAATGTTTACCTTGATGAATTTGGGATAAGTTCTGCCATGAACAGAACGAGGATTTTTCTTGGGGATGGTTTTTTTTTTTTTTAATTCCTTGACTTGAATGTCAGTCCCATAGCCCATTCATTGGACCATAATGCTTTCAGGCTTCTTTAATTTAAAAAAGACAAAGAGAACCTAAACAAAATGAAAAAAAGAAACAAAATACCAAAAACCAAACCAACAAAACCAAAGACACCCAATAACCTCCCCCCAAACTAATCAACCAACCAACCAAAAAAACTCTCCCCAAAACAAAAACCCTAACAAACCAACAGAGACAACTATTAGCCATGTAGTGTTTATGCAGATAATTTGGTAACACTTAAAAAAATTGTGAAATGTAGTTTGTTGATCTGACAATGTAATTGTTTCAGTAGTTTTTTTTTTTTTAAACTTCATTTCATAAAAATATGACCATTTGCTTGCACTGATACAACATTCCTATGTAATGGTTTAAGAAATACAGATTAAGTTTAAATCTCTCACGTTATACTGCTATGCTTTCCTTCTTAGTCGCAACTCTGCCTTCACCCAAGAAGGAGCCCGCTTACGACCCTCATCAGTTGGACATCTAGTGGACCATGTGGTTCACACTTCTCCAAGTGAAGTATTTGTAAATCACAGGTCTCCGTCTTCCACCCAGGCTAATAGCATCATCCTGGAATCATCACCGTAAGTTCTGTTGGCCGTTCCTGCATGGAGCATGCAGGACCTTTGAAGATAGGTCAGAAATCTTCACTATTAAGAATTTAGTGTTAAATTTGGGTGAGAACCAGAAAGTCCAATAAAAAGGTAACTATTGTTTAGGGAGTATTATTATATGTCTTAATGAGATGTAAATGATACAGGAGCGAAGACCTATATCTGACATGTTTCCTGTGCAGGTTTGCAATGCCTTTCCCACCCACCCAAAATGTGGGTTTGCTGTAATTTGATCAACGGCATCTGGCTGTGGAAGCGAGTTATTTTGTTGACAGAACTGAAGTATGTTGGTTTATGATAAAAGTTCTTAATTCTAGTGAATTTGGAAATGCTGCGTTTTGTCAAGACACAGAAGTATAAGTGAGCATTACAAATTACTTTGCTAAAATACCTTTTTAGCACCCCAGCATTCTGAGTATATCTTTATGGTTTTTAAGATGTTATGCTGAATATTCTTGACACTGCAAGTTTACTATGCTATGCTGGGCAAAATAAAAACTGTTGCTGTGTATTAAGTCCAGAAGGATGACAAAAAAGGCCTGAGTTACTCAAAGATTTGAAATATTTAGTAATTTATGGCCAGAGTACAGATTACTTGGGGAAAAAAGGTGCACAATATGTGCCTTATTAACCCTGCCACTGTGCCTTCTTCTGTGTAGCTATACATTAATGGTAAATTTGCCCTCATACTTTTGTATACTCTCTGTTAATTAGGAAATTGTGCAAATCATTTCAAAACCATTTGAGAGCTATGAAGTAGCGCAGGTAAAATTAGATGTTTCTAAACAAATTGTGTGTTTCAGGACAGATTACTCCAGAAACACAATTGAAAAACCTTTCTTGGACTGTACTTTTAATTTTAACAATTCTGCATTACTTTTCAGAGGGAAATAAAATACACAGATTTTTGGTGAAGTAACACACCATGTTGTTTGTTTTAAGTACCATAGTTACAATTTTACCATCAGCTAGTTATTTAGCATTCAGAATTATAAAACAGTAATTTGGCTGAATAATATAAAATTCCCTCTTTTCGGTGGACTTTTTAAACCTATTTACATGGCTCAAAACTGGAACACTTGTGAATCTTTTCTTATGTTAGAGTTCTGCTGTACAAAGGCCACACAGGGTCTTGTGTTCCAAGAATTTCAAGTGAAGTAATCTATGAGAAAATCTAATAGTAGAGTTGATACAGTGAAGTAAGCACAATTCTAAAATATTCTTTTATTTATGTGTCTTTAGTCTCAGTTACATTGTAAAATTAGGGACATTGAGTGTCCCTAATTTATTTAATACCTAATTTTAAGTCACCATAGGGATTAGTCTTAAAAAGAGGGGAAGTGGTTTTGTAAATTAGTTATGCAACTATGACTGTTCTTTTCCATGATTTTGCACTTTTTATGTCCAAGCAGAAAAACTATTGCTCTTCCATCACTAAATTCTCATTTTAAATGTTTTTTTTTTTTCCCCCCATGTTGGAAGCTTAAAAGTGGAATTTAACATCCCAGTATAGATACCTAGCATAAGGTGAGGGCGATGACTGCCAAAAATACATGAAACTGATTAGGATCTTCTAAAAGTTTCAGGTTATGTTCTTGATTCAAGATTGGGGATTAGTAGTTGTGAAATTCATATTAGCTGTATAATTGAAAATTACATTGTTTTGGAGTAAAAAAAAATATTTCTTAAACAATTTGACTTCTCTGAGTGAGATTTAAGTAGTCCAGCTGTTACTTAGGAGTTTTTATTGGTCAAATTTATGTATGTAGGAAAGTCAGAGGGGCTAACCTCATCTCTTTGAGTTCAGAGCCAAAATAGCAAATGAAATTTGAGTTTTAGTACAGTTTAGAAGGATATTATAGCTTAACAAATAAAAGTTTTAATTCCACATTTTTTCTTCATCTTAATGTGCTGTTCAGAATTCACTTGAGAGATTTCTTCTTGTAGATCCCTAGTTAGTTATAACCTTAAATTCCAAACTCATGATATGTGTTCAGTTTAATAAATTTATGGGGATGCATATGAAACTTTTGCTTAATACATTAAAAGGTCAGACTGGATATCTTGGTACAAAAATACCCTAAGCTTGTCAGTGGCAGGGTTTGTGTGTTATTTTATTATTATGTAAATTGCTGAATGCAGAAACAGAGAGCTGCTTTGCCTGCAAAATAGGCTGCTTTCACTGCCATTGTCTAGGCATTCATAAGGAAATTCAAAGCTGACTGGGCAAATATAAAGCAATGAAGTTTTTGCCCAAGGCTTGATTGTTAGTTCTCACAATTCATTATGCTAATATATTACAGTACTTGCATTGCTGTTTCTAAAATCTCATTTAAGTAACTTTTCAAATCTTTTCTGTAAGTTTGTATGTTCAGTAGGAATTTACTTGTGTTTGTTGACATGTACGTACAGACATCTAGTCAAACCTAAGATCCCATTCTTACTTTTATTGGAATTACTTTTTTTGTCCCTACTCATGTTTTCTGTTCCTTTCTCATTCAGTTTAAAACTCTCAGGAGTGGTTGTTTGCAGGAAAATACATAACTATGTTGCCTTTCACTTAAAAGGCTGAATAATCTGTGCTGGCCATACTTGAATGAATAAACACATAGGCAGTTAAAGAGTTCTGGGTGACCTTTGTAATTCAATTTCTAAACAATTTATAGCTGCCTTGAAAATTCATTTTGCAAATGTTGAAAATCATCATCATATTTTTGTCTTTTTCCACAGAAATGAATTTTTAAAAGCTTCTTATTCTGAAAAAATAAAATATGAGGATGATATGCTTTTTTTTCTCCTGTCAGTTGCATTGAAAAGTGTTAAGAAATGTTATTTTTGTTCCCTAGTGTGTTTTGAACGTGAGATACTTGAGATATCAGATATTGAATAACAAGGTTTTGTGTTTTTTTTTTCTTTCAACACTACATGAAAAAAAACTTCTGAAAGTTGAAATTAAGCCAAAACATAGAGGAAAAAATACTGTTAGGATCTTTTCAAATGTACTGTTTTCATACACTGACCAAAAAAAATTACCAATACTCTGTTTTCTGAGAAAATTGACTAATTTTTTTAAAAATTGAAGTGGAGAACTTGTGGCTTTGCAAGTAAAGTGTTCCATTTCCCATTCATGTTTTTTTTTCTTTTTTTTGGAAAGAAAAATGTTGTAAAGTTTTGGGGTTTTTAAATCACTGTAGACATTTGTGATCTGATGTTTTGGTTTCATTTTAAAACTTGTATCTGACATCTGCCTTTCTTTAATTGAATAGAAACAAATTATATGCTATGAAATTTGATGTGTGCTTCGGTTTTTTTTTAACTTGCAGCAACTTGAAATGTTCTACTGTCTCGTAACTGCTAACAGTTTATTGTGGCTAGACCAGTTAAATACAGTAAGATTGCTCACATGGTTACCTGTGCTTTTGAGGGGGATGTTGTGCTGTGAGTTCCCACCACAGCTTGCACGAAAGGGGCAGTGTCCTATTTCTGGCTTCTGGGAGTGTACTTCCCTTCCTACGCAGTGGTCAACCCTGTGATGAGCCAGTTCACCTTGTTAAACCAGCAGAGAGCTACCCAGGCTGTTCCAATATGTCACTGTATTTTTGTTTGCTTGGTAAGCTGCCATAGCCACAGCACCAGAAGCACCAGAGCGCTTCAAGGAAGGGGCAGTGGGCGTGGGTGAAAGAAAGAACAGATGCACCCATTTTTGTTGGTAGTGTCTTCTCTAGGTTTAGCTGTAACCTGTAGCTTCATTCTTGGTGGTTTTTGGATTTGCCACTAGATTCAGTGGGCTCTTGTCTTAAGTTGTTAAATTACTTAAAACCTTTTAATGTGGTTCATGGGTAGGAAGTGTATCCTTGCTGGTATTTAGAAACTGGCATTCAGACTCCCTTAATGGGAACTATGTGCTGACTGCCCTTTTGGGCCTCTAAAAACATTCTTAGTTCTCAAACAGAAAGCCATCTAATGAAAGATGAATCATACATTTATGCACTACAAATTATACCATTATGCTTTTATTCCAAAAGGACTAATAAAGGAAATGATCCATATTCTACATCAACACAAGAACTTTTTAATTAATGAACAGTAGAGTCCTTGCAGATTTAAAACAGAAATAGAACTTTCTGCTATTTTAATCTTCAGTAATGGTGTTATAACTGAACTAAAAAATGCATGTGATGAATGCCAGGTTTTGCAAATGTTTCAAAGCTGCACATGTTCAAGGGAGGGAAAAAAATCCCAAAGTTCTCTTGAAATGTATACGTACACTTTTAAATTGAAAAATTAAAATTTAAGACTGTGAGCACCAATGGGATTTTCAGATAAATGCAGGAAGACAGATGAGTTGTCTTCAACTTGCACTCCTTTTTTTAGATCAAACCCCAGAAACTAGTGTGGGAGTACTTTATTATGCTGGTTGTGTCTGCTTTTAAAGATTTAAATTGTAGGCGTTAATTCGAGATGCAAATTAATTTTATTTTCTTACTGAAGAAAACATATTAAATGATATATTCATTAGAAATACTATTTTTTTAGCAATAGTGCAGAGTATAAATACAATGAATTTTAGAATATTCCAGTATAAAGAGGACTAAGACCATTTTAAGGAAAAAGCAAACAAACATACATATGTAAAAGATGAACTTACTGGTTCTGTGTATAGTTGCTTGTCAAGAAAAAGCAGTTACATGTGCAAACGTCCATGTGCAATGTATTCCACCACAAGTAAATTTTTGAGGTTCTAAAAATACATACAGATATGCATCTCTCAAGCTCCTCAGTTTCTTCTAGCACTTTCCCTTTATTTGGAAAGAATTGTCAATATCTCATGATCATTCCACTTCATACTTCTATTTTGGTATTTAGATCTCAAGAGACTCCTATAGATGGGCAGCCTCCTGCGTTACCACCTAAACAATTTAAAAAGAACAGTTGGAACCAAATTCATCATTCACACTCACAGCAAGAACTGGATAACCATATTAATGAAACATTTGATGTTCCTTCATCACCTGAAAAATCCACAGTAAGTTTTTCGATCCGGTTTAACCATTCTGCTTTTTATAGAAATGCTGCAGCCTGCTTTTCATAAGCTTGGTTCTGATGCATTTCAGAGTTGTGTGTGTGCATTACATTGCAGCATTTCTGTTGTACATAGCGTTTCTTTGCTAGCTCCCACTATATTTTCCACCTGCTGGACTGGGCCTATGTCAGTTGTCATCAGATGACTGCATTGGGGCAGATGCTCAAATATTTTAAACATTAGCTTTTCAGCACATGAAGAAATTTCTATTAATCTCTTCTTTGATAAGTCATTTACCATCAGTTTTAAAGAAGGTATTGCAGGCGCTACCACAGGTGTTTAAACTAGCTTTTATCAGCAGGCTGCCCTGCTGGAAAGGAGAAAGACCTTGGAGTGCTCGTGGACAAGAAGTTCTCCATGGAACAACAATGTGCTCTTGTGGCCAAGAGAGCCAGTGGTATCCTGGGATGTATCAAGAAAAGTGTGTCCAGCAGGTCTAGGGAAGTTCTACCTCTCTACTCTGCCCTGGTGAGACCACACCTGGAATACTGTGTCCAGTTTTGGGCTCCACAGGTCAAGAGAGACAGAGACTTGCTGGAGAGAGTCCAATGGAGAGCCATGAGTTTGATTAGGGGACTTGAGCAACTCCCCTCTCAAGAGAGATTGAGAGCCCTGGGGCTATTTAGTCTGGAGAGGAGAAGACTGAGAGGGGATCTCATCAAGATGTATAAATGTCTGAGGGGGTGGGTGTCGAGGGGGCCAAGCTCTTTTCAGTGGTTCACAGTGATAAGATAGGGAACAATGGGTTCAAACTTGAACATAGAAGATTTCACCTCAGAGCTGACAGAGCACTGAAACAGGTTGCCCAGGGTGTTGTGGAGTCTCCTTCTCTGGAGACTTTCAAAACCCACCTGGATGCATTCCTGTGTGGACTACTTTAAGTGATCCTGCTCTGGCAGGGGATTTGGACCTGATGATCTCTTGAGGTCCCTTCCAACCCCTGATTACTGTGATCTGTGATAATTTAAAAGCTGAAACTGAAAATGCCTACCAGCTTCTGGAGCAGTTTAGTTCAGGAGAGGCTTCTTGAATCTATGTTGCATTTTCTTTCTACGAGAAAGACCTGCAACAAATATACAAATCTGAGCAAAAGTCTTTTTTCAACACTTAAGCACATGCTATAAATGAGTAATCCAGTCAGTTGATTGTTGTCCGAGTTCAGATCTCACTGACCATTTTTGTGACTTTTTTTTTGTTCTTCCGGAAGTTTCTAAATTTGTTGGTTTTGTACTGATATGGGACAAGAAACATTTTGCAGGATGAGAAAACTGTTTAACATCCAGATGTAGCAAAATCTATATAAACAATTTTTCCAACCTCAGACATTCAAAATTATGAGTTAGCTCCCAAAATGGTTACTTTGGTTTATTTTTATTTGCATTCTGAATTCTAAACCTAGGCTATTCTCTCAGGCCTCTTTACAAAGTTGAATTTCCCATAAAAGACATATTTCATTTCGTGTCTGGGGTTTTAGTAAAAGACACAAAAGTGAAACTTCTGGATTTATAAGCATTTTGGGAATGTAAAGACTTTTTGCTTTAATTAAATAATGAAATTAAATTTTTAACAACTTTGTCTTCTCAGTGCTTACCTGAATCGTGTTAAAAGCACTGTTCCATTTCAAAAGATAATACTACTAATTTTTTCCTGCTCTGTATTCGATTATCTTTACCAAATAGACAAAAATAACTTTCAGTTGTTTTAACTCGTTTTAGCTCTGCAAAACCAACACAGCTGCGTGCAAATGAGATTCTTGTTAGTCTGTGCATTATCAATGTGATTGTTCGCTGTGTTCCACATTTATGCAGCCTTGCTTAAGGCAGAACACTATTGTAATTGAAGATCAAATTTGGTTTGCTGATGCCTTTTCAGTATTAGAGAAAGGATGCAGCGTGAGTCTGAAATTTTGTGAAATTGTAATTTTAGGATTTGGAATGTGGGTTTTAGTTTCTCAAAGTTAGGTTTCTGACCAGAATGCACTTCAGGTTCCTGTATCACCAAACTGTCTCTATGCTGCTCCATCTCAGCTATTTTAGGGAAATCTCCTTAACATGTTTACTTCATTTAGCTACTGAATACCCTTAGACTGTTGTGTGTATGGAAAGTCTATTTAGAAAGGTAGTAGGACAGATTCAGCAATGACAACTTCCTACGCCATCTGTAGTCCCTACATATCTAGACTTGGAATGTCCCAGAATATTTGAAAACAGGTGTGGCCAGGATTCCTTCAGTCAAAGAGGTTAATAGCGATATACAGTGCTCTCTTCAAGTTTCTAATTATAAGCTGCTGCTCAAAATAGCCTCTTAGAGCAAGAAACACTATTCCCGTTTTGTCTGGGGAATGCAATGGCACAGAAGTTGCCAAATACTGCAGGTGAGCACTTGCTTGCTGGGAACCCAGCTGCCTGGGAACCCAGATGTGGTCTTTAGGGCCAGTGAACATAGACTAAAATGTTTTCCATGTGATCAGGCTTCCTGTGCACCTTTCATTCTCATTAACATATCTCACACTGTTACTTTCCTTACCCAAACTTTTCATCTTTTCATTACTATGAATGTGTTCAGGAGGGTTTCTTTGGTTTTAAAACACCTGAAATTGAGTTAACTTTTTGTGAGCCAAGTGAGCAGGCTTGTTCTACATGTTGCATCTGCAGGTTTTGAATTTTCTTACTTTAAGAAATGTTTGCTTTAGTAAGTTTTGTTTGTTTGCTTATTTTGATATTTTTCTCACTCTTCCTGAATGAGTCTTACTCATTGGTTGCAATTGACAATACTGAAAACTTGCGTGAAACAAATTATTAATACTTCACATCCTCACCATTGAAACTATGGAAATATTAGCTAATATTCAATCTGTGGGTTAAATATTGGTGAGAAGAAACAAAAAAAAAACACTTCAATGGCACCAAGTTGATTTTTTTCCTGATTAAAAAAGTATCTGGTATTCCCCAGTTTATTGGCACTTCCTTTAACAGTAGTGTTGTGATTGCATAGAAAACATCCGAAATTGACAGAGTTGATCAATGCAGAATGCGTGCCACACCTCATAATCCACTACACTGGAAATGGAATAGGGGATTGGAAACTAGGATTTTGTTGCCAAATTTTCCCTTGCTTGGTACCATCACACTGCTGTTAACAGAAACAAAAATATGCCTTCAATTGCTTCACTTTTCATTATGTGACATTTTTACTGATGATTGTTCACTGCAGTCTTAATTAAAACAAATTTAAGAAGTTTCTATTTGCAAACTTTTTCTTAAGACTAGTAGTAGTGAATTAGTCTTTTCTAATACTGTTTCTTACTTTGAGATTGCTTTGGCAGAATAGACTTTTAACTTAGTTATGTCCAAGGCATGTTTAATTTTTCTATGCAGAACTCAGGGTGTTTGCACTGTTACTTGATGTTTTCTCAAATGTCCATTGTAATTACTTGATGAGGAAGCTGCAAGATTATTACATGCAAAGTCTAACTATGAACAAAATATATGTTAATATAATGTAATTTTTATTTACTAGCCCAATGGTGGTATCCCCCATGACAATCTTGTTATGATCAGAATGAAACCAGATGAAAATGGAAGGTTTGGCTTCAATGTAAAGGTAACAGTACATCTATTCCCATCATGCCTATTAAGATTATTTTCTGACAGTTGTGATTTATTACTAACTTCATTTGTTTTTAAAGGGTGGATATGATCAGAAGATGCCAGTAATAGTGTCCAGGGTAGCTCCAGGAACACCTGTAAGTTTTCAAAAAAACAAACTTGTTAGCACTACCTATGTATCTTGAAGTATGTGTTCATAGGTGCCTATGAAAATTAGTTTGTGCAATAACATTATAACAAAGCAAACTATTTGCAGCAAGAATTTCATGGGACTGCATAACATATTTTTAGAACTTCAATCCTAAAAAAAAAGTTTATTGTTTTTTTTTTTTCTTAACTGTGAAGCAAAGCTTGGTTCCCAAATGTTTCAGGGAATTACAGATGTTCACTATGCACTGTTTCTTGAGCTGTGTCATCCTAAAAATACATTTACTTTATTACTTTTTTTAAATGTAGGCATTCATATAATTTCACATGAATTAAATAGTGAGTCTTTTGGTATGTTAAAAATAACTAAAATAGCAAATCTCTCTTAGTGACAGATGTAGCTGAATAAAGCCAAGATTTAGATTAAAATCAGACATCATGAATCATTCATCAGGTCTAATTGTCTGTTGTTACTGATGTTTAGTGACTATCAGTAGTGTCTTCTTACTAGGCACAATATTTTGTCAGTCAATTGCCAAAAATACTGACCTGGTATTCAGCTGACTGGAGTCAGCTCTGTTTATACATTTTAGAGTGGACCATTTATTAGCTAATGTTTAAGAAGTACAGCTTTCTGTTTTGTTGATTATTGGGAATCATTAAAATGTTTGACAAGAGCATTGTTATTGTCACTATTAATTATGATCTCTGAAATATTTAGCAGCTTAAATAGTTTTGGATGAATGCTTTAAACATCCTCTCTCTAAGAAGAACATATTTGGTGATGGCATGTGCTCTTCCTGTGACAATTTTTAGGCTGTGATTATAGTAATGATTTTTATTACCTGTTTTCTGGGATTACTGGGGTTTGTGCACTGTCTTACAATTGCAATTAGAGGTGTGATATTTCACATCTCAAGTATCTAAGCCTGTGAAATTGATTTGAACAAGGCTTTGCCATGTTACTCCCTTCCCTTATGGATAAGTCCATCCATTCTTAATTGCCTACACAAAATGTGATTCAAACAGAGGAACTTTCTACTTCAACCAGAGGAGCGGAGGAACAGCTGCCCAAAGATGTTACAATGGCAGTCACCTCCCACTTGCAAATTGATTTGATCATCTGAATGGCAGTCTTATGTATTCTGTTGAATACAGTGCTGCAACCATAGTAACTAGGCTGTTAGGATTCAAGTTCCCAAGTATAGTTACTGTAAGCTGCTGTTCTAAGGTATAAAATTGGAAATGGCTCATTTTACAGATTACATTTTTAATTTTTGTTTTTCTTGCAGGCTGATCTCTGTGTCCCTCGTTTGAATGAAGGGGACCAGGTTGTACTGATTAATGGCAGGGATATAGCAGAGCATACCCATGATCAAGTTGTTATGTTTATTAAAGCTAGCTGTGAGAGACACTCAGGGGAACTTGTGCTCCTAGTTCGACCCAACGGTGAGTGATTTGTACATAGTAAGAATAATTAAAAAAAAAAAAATTCACACCTTACTTCCATTTCCTAACCTCTATTTTGTGTCCTGAGATGGAATGCTTAACATCTTTGTAAGAAAGAACTCCCTTCCTTGGAAAAGAATTGCAACAACACAATCTACATACAAGTCTTGATCAATCCCATACCCTGAGTGTGCATAACTAAGTGCTGAAAATTAATAGGAAAGTCAGAGGTCAAATATTTCTGGCAGAACTAATTGAAATTTTGTTTTCAGTCTCATTTATAAAAATGTCCAGAAAGCTATATGGATATTGAATGCAGTTTCTGAGGCTGCTATTATTGCCATAAAGAAAATAAAAACCAAACACAAGCAAACAAAAAAACCCCTCACCAAACACTCAGTGTTTGGATGACTTTGAAGGTTGATACATGCAAAATCTTTCTATATTTTTTTAAAACAATCCAGAAGGACTGATAATATTTCTACTCAAGGAAGCTTAATAGAAGAAAGTGCTAAAAATGCAATCTAAATAACAGCTTGTGCATTATATTCATGAAATACACTGTGGGAGCATTGCCAGCAGATGGTTGCTGGATTTATTCTAATGTGAACATCCCAGTTGCAGGAAAAAGCAAAATGAAAAATAATGGTGTTTAATTGGAATAATTGAAATTACTTCAGAAGAGTACTTCAGCCACCTCATAAACAATTTTACTTTATTCTCTTATTTGCATTCCTCACTTACTTGATCTCTCATTCTGTGTGTGAGTGCTCTTGCAGCTTTTTTGCACGCACTTACTTTTTCAGATTAAATTGTTAGCTTTGTTTACAAATTTATTTAAACCAGGTTCTTCTTACGTGTTGTCTTTGTATTCTGCATAAAAACATTAGAGTTGTAGAACTAAGGAGTTGCTGGTTTCCTCCTTCATAGTCATGTGATACTTAACAAGCTTCTGGACAGCCTATGTTTGTGTTACATGTTGTTTGAAGATGCATATAATTTTTTTCAGTTTATTTATTGGTAGGGCACACATACAACATTGATAGCATTATAATGGCACATACTAAATGCCATTTTCTCAGGTGGTCTGCACATATTGGCCTAATTACTGAAGATTAGAATCAAAGTGAATTAAAATCTAAATGCAGACGTGAGTCAGAGGAACGATGTGGAGGATCTTAGATTCAGGTGTTAAATCAGTTTAGTTAGGGTATGACATGAGTCTCAATCGAAATCCTAGCTGTCAGTGATGTGCTTTTGCTTTAAAATTCTTATTAAATAAAAATTTAGTTTTGTCATGGATTATAATGATCAGTAAAGGTTGCTTGCCCTTGCTGATGATGACTAAAATGAGTATGTTAAAAAATATGGATTTTGGACAGGCAAAATACGTATTTTTTTCTGTTTGAAATAAATGATTTAGAGTTAACTTTATTTGCCAAGCAGCATGTTCAGTCAGAGCATTCATACCTCACTTTGTTACAGCTGTCTATGATGTTGTGGAAGAGAAGCTGGAGAGTGAGCCTGACTTCCAGTACATCCCTGAGAAATCTCCACTTGATAGTATCCATCAAGATGATAATGCTCTGCGAGAGTCCATGATTCAGCTAGCAGAGGGGCTTATCACTGGAACTGTTTTGGCTCAATTTGATGTGAGTACTGTGTCATTTGTAGCTGTGTGCAAGTTCCAAGTCTTTGGGGATAGTAATTACTTTAAACAGAGCAGATTTCAGTTAAATTTTAGAGTCAGTATCTTTTAGTGAAACAATTGTCTTATTCTCTTAAAAGAAAAAAAAAAAATCCTGTTTTGTACATACTACTTTACGGCACAGCATAGTCCTAGTATTAGTTTTTAGTGTTGGTTGTTATATGTAGCTTTATTGATTACTTAGAGGGTTTTGTGGTCATTGAGGACCTATGCTGATAAAATGCTGTCATAGAGATGAAGGCTGAAAAATGTATACTAAAATACATTCTATACTCAGCCCTTCACTCCATAGCTAAGTTATTGTAGAAATGGAATGACGGCTGAGCTGTTGACGTTGTGTTGACAGCCTCAATGAGGGAAGGGAAAATTACCAATGGAGACTGCAACCTTAATCTTAAGGGTTATAACCCTAAACTTAAGGTTTAATGTAATAATGTCTTTTATAAATACTTGTACTTTTAATGACTTCTTTCAAAACGACACTACACTTCCTGAGAGGTCCTAAGGTGCTGATAGCTTTAGTCTTTCTTTAGCAATTTCTTGTGCCTTGGTGATATTCCATCATTAATGCATGAGATCAGGTGACTTAAAGCAGGAAGCACTAAGTTTGTAAAACAGCAGTGTGAATTCTGTGAATTTCCCACCAAATAAAATTTAGCATTATGTATTACAACATACAGTTGTAAAATACATGGTATTCTTTAGGAACTTTGGTAAAATTTAATTGAAAGAAAAGGTTTTGTCCAAGTGAATTTAAAAGCTTCCTTAACTTGGCTTCTCAGACTCCAAAACAGGTTCAGTGTTCAGAAGTTTTCGAATTACTGTTTATTGGACCTGGATCATTTCTGTGCTGCAAAACTGATGCTGTTTTGCAGCACAAGAGTTACTGCAGAGCATGGCTAAGGCGTGAGAGGGCAGGAACTTCTCAAAGGCGAGTTTTTGCAGAAAAAGCACAAGGTAGACTGGAATTTGCTCTACAGTTACTGAAATACAGAAGGATATCTAGGGAATAATATAAACAAGCAAACAAACAAACTGCATTGTAGGCAAACACCTGTACACACTGCAGACTGCTTGTCCCAAATCACAGTGTAGATTGTCAGTATCAGTCAGTTCCCTTACTAGTATATAATAATGACTTTTCTCTGGATCAGCGTTCTTTATGGAAGCTTGAAATGTAACATTCAGTTTCTTTAAATTGTGATGACATGTTGATTATTTTCAGTGATTCCTCAGCATAATAAATTTATAGTGCTTGCTTTTGAAAAGCATTTTCCATGTGTGTTGAAGCTACTGTTGCTCAGTGGTTTATGTTCTAAAGAGTACCTCTAGGCAAATAATATACTAACAGGTCTTTTGTGTCTGTTACCATTTGACCATTGGTTTTGTCTTGTAGCAATTGTATAGGAAAAAGCCTGGAATGACAATGTCTTGTGCCAGATTACCTCAAAACATTTCCAAAAATAGATACAGAGACATTTCGCCTTGTAAGTATGTGTGTTCATACATGCGTGTTCTAAAGGCATTTTGCTGTGGTTAGTAAATAAGTAACACCTTCAAATTATTTTTTTCAGATGATGCTACACGGGTTATTTTAAAAAGTAATGAAGATTACATCAATGCAAATTACATAAATGTGAGTAGTACTTTTGATTCAAAAGAGTGTCTGACTTAAGTAATTTTGCAGTTTTTCAGTGGAGAAGTTGATTGTAAAATTTGAACATTTTCATAAATCTAGTACAGAGCACAATGGCTGATAAACCTGTAGTCAAGTGGTTTGAAAGTTACTGTAGAGATACATTTTTGCTAATGATTCTTGGCAGGTGCTTTTTTCTTTTTTTAAATGAAACCAAGAAAAAGAAAAAGCACTTGGAAAAACAAGCCCTCTACCAGAGGAATTCATTCTTCTTTTCTACTTACTCATATGATGGTTGTGTTCAACATCAATAACGTTTAGCCTGGCAGCACTTCAGCACTTCCTTTACATATTTTTTAATTTTTTCTTTTTTTTTTCCCCCAATTATTATTTTTCTCCCACTGTCAGTAGCAACAAAATTACAGCTACTTACTTTTCTGTTTGTGATCAAAACCCAGAGGTTAAATTTATACCAAGATCAGTACTTTAAAGCTAGCATCAGAAATCCACAGAGCATGAAATGTTAGCAGTTGAATTATTTGCAGCTCTTCTATCACTTGTGTTTTTGACCATCATTAATCTTGATTATGGCACCTACATAACTGTCAGTTTACATGTGAAGTTTACTTAGATCTTGAATATTTATAAACATCTGAGGGCTGAGTGTCATGACGGAGGGGACAGGCTCTTCTTACTTGCTCCCTGTGATATGACAAGGAGCAACAGATGGAAGCTGCACCACCAGAGGTTTCACATCAACACAAGGGGGAAGTTCTTTATTGTAAAGGTCACAGACCACTGGAACAGACTCCCCAGAGAGGTTGTGGAGTCTTCTTCTCTGGAGACTTTTGAGGCCTGTCTGGATGCATTCCTATGTGACCTGACCTGGATTGTATGGTCCTGCTCTGGCAGGGGGATTGGATCGATGGTCTCCTTGGGTTCCTTCGAACCCCTAACATCCTGTGATTCTGTGATCTTTGTAATAATTTTGCAAATGAAACACTTTGAATAATTTTATCTGTGCCAATCAATACTACTAATTTAGAATAAATAGATTTAATGTAGTTGTTACTTTTTTAAAGTATTAGTTACTCTAAATGTCTGATGCCTGACTTACATTTGCTGTAAGTCTTCTCTTTGCTTTGTCTTCTCTTAGATGGAAATCCCTTCTTCCACAATAATAAACCAGTACATTGCTTGTCAAGGTCCATTGCCAAACACTTGTCCTGATTTTTGGCAGATGACTTGGGAACAAGGCTCATCTATGGTTGTAATGTTAACAACTCAAGTTGAAAGAGGCAGAGTAAGTAAAAGATTTCGTTAAATACTGTTAGTATAATTGTCTAAAAAAATCTGTTGATGACTAGCCTGTGAAAGATAAGAGGAATATACTATAATAATATGACTAGGGATAATGGTTTTAAACTAACAGAGGGCAGAGCCTAGATAAAAGGAATAAGAAATAAATCCTTTACTATTAGGGTAGTGAGACACTTGAATAGGTTGCCCAGAGAGGTAGTAGGTGCCTCATGCCTGCAAACTTTCAAGGTCAAGTTGGACAGGGCTCTAATCTGGTTGAAGATGTCCCTCTGATTGTTGCAGGGGAGTTGGACAAAGTGACCTTTAAAGATCCCTTCCAACCCAAACTATTCTGTGATTCTAGGACTATTATTGCATAAGGGTACTGCACTCATAGCACTGTTGCAGTAATGACTCTTAAAATTTAAACCTTCTGATACTCTTGGCATAGCTAACATTTAAACTTTTTTCACTTCTGAAATATATTGGAAGTCTTCATGTATTTCTCAAAATATTTTAGGCCTTTTTTTTTTTTTAATTCTTTATTGTAAAGTAAAAGGCAACTAGAATTTACCTACAAGGATTTTTTCCTCTATTCTTCACATGAAGGAACTCAAAGAAGTTTCATGAGTTTCTGTATGTTACTTCTTTGATATGTAAAGAGGTGAATATTTTTAAGGCAGCCTAGGACACCTCTTTGTAGTGTTAAGATCCCATGACTGGGTGACTCAGAGTCCTTGATAAGCTTGAAATCTGAAATTTTTTATAAAATACTCTTTTGTGGGTATAAACATTTGTTTAATCATATGAAAGAATCATTGTCCCCTAAGTCATTTCCATACAAAAATGTGTAAAAAGACCATACTAATAATGAAGTATCTTAGAGTTACAGATGATACTGTAAAAGGCCTTGGGTGTATTTTTTAGTTTGGTTGGGTTTGGTTTTGTTTTTTTAAACTAGAGTTTCCTCTCTTACTATGCAGCTTTGTCCTTTGGATACAGGCAAAACAATCAGATCTTGCTATACAACATAATAACTAGAGTTACTGGGTTTGTAGTCTGAAGCATTCACGGTTGCACTGACTAGTTGAGTGTATGGACAGAAGAAAGAATAATAATTTAGTGGAATAATAGCTTAGTGGAATTTCTCCACATTCAGTATTTCTTTTTGAAGATGGATTTATAGTATGTTGTGAGTGTGCTGATCAGCTCAGGCTGCAGTTCCACTGTCTGAATATATTCTTACTTTTTAATAACCATATATTTAATGGAAAGTCAGGCATCTAAATACAATTAAAATAATTGAAGGGGAGTTGCAGGATTTTTAAACTATTTTTCAGTGCCTCAGTATTAGCATGATGCTGCCTGCTCCCAAATAAAGATTTAGAGAGAATTTCAGTACAAGTGCCTTTTCTTTTTCTTTGCAGATCTGCTAAGAACAGACTTGCAGTAGCAGTTCTCTAAGGTTCCCCCACCCCTTCAATAATGATATTTGTGGAGTTCTTTGGAGAGCTGCTTAATAACGAAATAAAAGGACTTATCTGTCTTATACCCATAGGCAGACTCCCTGCTCTAAAGCTGATCATGAGGCTACTGACATCACTATCCCACTGCATGCCAGGATGTCTCAGTGGAGCAGGAAGTCTGCAAATCTGGCTGCTCTTAAAGAATTGCCAGGTGGGTTGGAAAAACAAAAGTACACTTGAGCTGAAATGACCTCTGTAATTAGGTACTTACGCAATATCTCTGAAAATCTTAGTGTTTGAAGTTTTCATTCACATTTGATGACTTCATCCAAGAGTTTTTGAAGTCCACCATCTGCATCTCCTAATTCCTGCATTAGTTTAGCAACTTTTTGTTGCCCCCCTGCTTTTTTTTTTGCATCTTTCCCATATAAATGTGCTTTGAGAACGTTCTATTAGAGGTTAGCAATATTTATGAAGGAGCATTTCTGTCACACAAGTGTTAAGATGGAGTATTTATAGATTTACTTTCCTTAAAAGATGTAATGAAACTTGAAAGCATCCATGTTAGGTTAAGCTAACCTCAAGAGCTGGTTCATGTGTCCTGTTGAAAAGAGAACCGATGCTTTATGTTATAAACTATAATTAGGTAACACAGTCAGTTTGGTAAGTAATAGTGATTGCAAAATGATCAAAATAGTCTGTAGTGAACAAAAGTAATAAGGTAGATAACAGTCTGTACATTTAAACACAGGCATCTTTTAAAATGTGTTGACCATAGGTTAAATGCCATCAATACTGGCCAGAACCATCAGGAAGCTCATCATATGGGAATTTCCAGATTACCTGCCATTCAGAAGAAGGAAACCCTGCTTATGTCTTTCGAGAAATGACATTGACTAATCTGGAGGTAAAATCATAATACACGTTTTTAAGTTTTAATTTGTGCAGTCTTTACAGTCTAGCTAAAACTTACGGAATCAGACGATCTTGTCAACTTGATAACATAGCCACATTAATAGAACTGTTTATTTCTAGACCCCTTTATAAACTACTCATTGCTGTGTACTTACCTAGTCTAAATTATACTCTTAGAATGATAACAAATCTCACACTCCTTAAAACCCACAAAGATTCAGTTTCCATAGTCACATTAATTGGTTTTAAATCACATAAAATATGTATTATTTGTCTTAAAAGTCTTTGCGTGGTGTCTTTCATGCCCTGGACAAAGAAAAAGAGTAATTAGAGAAGCTGAGAAACTTTTTATTGCCTTGATGTTTTCACTATTACAACTTAAAATCCGTCTTCATAGAGGCAAACAGTTCTTAGTAGTTCTGTCTTGGAGATATATGTGAGTAGATGAAAGATAAATCCTGCTGAGAAAAAAATGAATAGGGATTGGAGACTGCAAGTAAACAAGGACCTTCTTGAATGTGAACTGCATGATTTTCAGGGCACGCGCAGTTTACAGAGCACCCCCAGCCAGCATTTCAATCTCAGAAATGTTTGGAAATGAGCGTATAGAATTTAGTTCACATACTTGTTTCTCACTGCTTGGGTTACTAGATGAGCTGCCAGTTGTAGAGAGCTGTCTTTTAGTCAATTTGCAGTTACATTCATTTTCTCTGTGTCCTGTTGGGACAATTGTTCATTTCTTGTCAGCAGTGAAACCTCAGTAAATGATTAAATGCCTGAAGTTATTTAAAGTGTGATAACTTCTCTCCTTGGAAATGCTGCTTTTACACTGATTGGACAGCTTCTCCCCATCACTAACCAGGGGCAAATTATGTTTATAATATTAGAGCAAGTGGCAGGAGGAAGTGGAAAACAAAGTCATTATGCATCTTACGTATAGTACACTGGGTAAAATTAAGAGGTGTAGATAAAACCAAAACAATGCTGCTGTAGACATGAGGTCTGAAATGGAAAGCTTTTATGTCTGAAAATCCTGCCTTTCTTCGCCCTACCCCAGTTCTGTCATTTGATCTAGTAAGATAGCATCTCTCTCTCTATTACGTTTGTTTTGCTAAAAATTTTACTACTTTTCATGTGCGTGTAGTGTTCAGATAAATCATTGATATCCTTGAACTGCTTTCCTATTACATGGCATGTAATTTTTTTTTAACTAGTTGAAGATGCAAAGATTTGTGGATTGCCTTTTTTGGTTTTAAGAACAAAAAGATAATTATTAAATCCAGGATGAACAGATATTAACACTAATAAAGTGCTGCTAGCTGCCTGAATATACTTTTGCTATGGGTACAAGTTGCTGTAAGTGGATTGTTGATGATGATGATTGGCTTGGTTTATGTTTGGGTTTTTTTTTTAATGAGGCCTGAATTACCCTTGAATAAAATTCATGTTTCTGATTAGAAAGAAGAAAGCCGCCAACTAACCCAAATCCAGTATATAGCATGGCCTGACCATGGGGTTCCAGACGATTCCAGTGATTTCCTAGATTTTGTATGTCTTGTGCGAAAAAAGAGGGCTGGCAGAGAAGAACCTGTTGTTGTTCATTGCAGGTATCCAATTTTTTCCAACTTTATTATATCATCAAACTGAACTTATTTATCACCCAGTGTCTTTTCTGTGCTTTGTTGTTGAAAAGCATTTGGTTTTATCTGCTTTGAGGGTGATTAGGAGAACTCAACATTTAATTCAAACAATTGCTTGAAATTGTTACCACATTTCAATAAGCAAAATTTTGAATATCTGTATGCATTGATCCGTGCAGGATTTTGTTAGTTTTGTTTGCAGCTGTGATGTGTTTGTGCTAGAGGTCTTCATAATAATTCAGGGAAACAATGACTATTGTCATGGGGACTACTGCACAAAATCCCAGGATAACTGTATAAATAATCCACAGCGGAAAGAGTGAGTGGTATGTGCAGCAATCAAATAAAAGACACTTCCTCTCAACTCTGCACTCTTTGCTACATATGTTGGTGCATACATTAAGGTGTAAGCTTTTTTCTCAACAATTTAGTTTTGTCGTGAATTCAAATAGCTCCTTTACCCAATTTTTTTATGTACACATGTAATGTGGGGTTTTATTTCCCTTGTGATACAGGTTTTAATAGCATTCTACATTCCTATACTAAATGTCAAATTCTTAGTCCTTTAAAATACCTAATTAGTAAACTATAAATATGCTTAATGCCATGTTCAAGTGAAAATGTGCTATACCACCTCCGATGAGCAATTCTGTGAATAGAATTTGACCTGCAAATTCCTAAATACTCTGAGCTAGGGGTGTATTGCTCCTGTTTTAGAGAGAGGATGAGAGATTTAAGGGACAAAATAAATGTAAAGATTATTTAATCTACAAGTCAACTAGATGAAAGAAAATACCCTCTTTCTAACACTTTGTGTATCAGAAACAGTATTTAATTAGTTTATCACTCTCTTTTCCTTTGTGTTTGTCAGGGTGAATCTTACTGATTAGGAAAACCAGTATGAGAATGCCACTATCTTAAATGATTTTGTTCCTCAGCATCCGCTATTGATGTACTTTTAGTTGATATGGCTATGAACGAATAGTGAAAATATCAGCCAAATACAACTTTTACAATAGAAAGTGTGCAAGTCTGTAGAGACACTGGAACAACAACTTTGGGGAGTATGTTTCAGTGAAGCATCAGTTTAGTTTTACACTGCAAATTTCAGTACCAGTATTTATAAGTGGGTTTGTATTTCACAAAAGAGAGGGATTATCATAGTTCAACATAATTTACTTTATTGGCCTAACTTGGTGATTGTTGGAAGGTACAATTAAATTCCACTAGTGAGTCAAGCTGAAGGATCCCAGGGATTCCCCCATGTATAACACACACACACACACATTGTTTTGAACATCTGTTCAGTATAATAGGACAAGGCATTAGTGTAACAAAATGGTGAAATTTGCTTTCAGAACTAAGCCACCAGCTTTAGTGTGGAGAGTCCCAGTAGCTAGTAGAGCAGACTTTTCTTGGGTACAATAGTAGTTTAAGAACAAAACCAAAGAAAGCCTCAGAGAAATTGTAAATCAACAAAAACCTTAAGAAACTGGAAAGGTTTTTGCTATGTTGAACTGCTTAGACCTCTAGTTTCTACGCTTGTGTTCGTGTGTTTGTTTTTATTTTTACAAGGCTCCTACTAGTTTAGTTGAAAATTTATAATTCTTGTTCTAGATGAGATGGTGAGCCACCCATTCTGTCCATTCCCTTCATGATTTTCATGTATTGTGTCACTGTTCCCCTCCATCAGTGAATGATTCTTTTTCCAGGCTGAAGAGTCCTTGACTACCTGATACTTACAAGGAAACTATCACACTTTCCATCATTGTTGTTGCCCTTAGCTGAATCCTTTGAATTTCTAAAATGAGTTTTTAGTTTTTTTGACAGATACTGTTCCCATTTGGATTTGATAGAGCATTGTGCATGTGAATTCTATACGTATTCTAGACCTATAAAATGTTATTGAATAATTTTATATAACACAGACATTTACCTCTTGTCATGAAATCCTTAGGACATCAGTGAAATATATAGTAGCTTTAATGCCACCTTCTGGACAAAGATTTAAAGTAGTAGTTTGTAGTTTGAAGTTATGCTTCAACATTGGAACAACTAAATTTCAGACTTTAGAATGCTTATAATAACTAATTTAGAAGTAAACATGTTAATTGATTAACTAAAATACTAGTTTCCAGTATTATCTCAACTGGTACAGCTGAAAGTATGGGCTTGGTCCTGTATTCAAATTTGGAGAACATCGGTTTTCAGTCTTTCAGGATTGCTACTTGTGGAAAAGTGTATGCATATGTCATACAATGCAGATAAATCTTTAGATTTGTTTTATTTTTAAGGTAGAAGTGATTCATGTAAGTTCTATTAAAAATTTTGCCATTCCCAAATGTACACATTATAGTTCTTCCTTGTCTTGAAAATGATTGCTGCTTTCTATTTCAAGTTAGATCTGTCTTATAACTTTCAGTATTGAGAAAATATTACTATTATCGTTAGTGTTATCCTCCAAAGGTTTCTAGTAATCATTCTGTTACCTATTCTGAAATATGGAGGCATGGATCACTTCCAGAACATAAACATGGTTTTGTCAAATCAGCCCAGCATTCCAGTGACAGTCATTCCAGTTATGGTCTAAGTGACACAAAGTGCACAGTGTATGCTAGGTATCTCTGTTTTGTTGTTGTCTGGATATTAGTGTGGTTTATAATATGATATGAATAAATACCAGTTTGTAAATTCTTCTCAAGTCAATGGTTAGCTTAAGACAGGCCCTCTTGCCCTGATTAGTTTTTGCTCTGTTTGGGCAGGATGGCAACTTAACTGTGACACAGACACCATCTGTCTAACCCCTGCCCTAATACTCTGGGAATTATTAATGATCAGTCATGAGAATCCTTGAGAAGGGAGGTCTTTACGGGCAATATTCCAGATGCTTTGTTTCATTTCCATTTTGAGCATTTTTTTGTTGTTGTTTTTTGGATTTTTTTGTTTGCTATTTTTTCCAGTGCTGGGATTGGACGGACAGGAGTTCTTATTACTATGGAGACAGCTATGTGTCTCATTGAGTGCAATCAGCCTGTTTATCCACTAGATATTGTAAGAACCATGAGAGATCAAAGAGCCATGATGATCCAAACACCTGTGAGTATCACACTTGCTGTTCTGAGCTGCAGAAGAATGATTTTCTGTACCAAATCATACTGTTAAATAGAGTTTTAGTAGACTTGCTGTTGATCATATTGCAGAGAGGTCACCTTTACAGCCTTGTAACAGCCTTGGCTCTAGGCAGGAATAAATTGCTAAGGCTGTTGGAAAAGGAGTAATTATTTCAATTTTCTACAAAGATGACTCAAAAAAAGCAGTGGCTGTTTCAGTGATACCTGGTAATTAGTATAAAAAACTACTAGTTTTCAGTAATCTAAAAATTACCTAGTGAAGAAAGAAGGAGCCTAATCCCAGATGTTAAGAATGGGAGTAGTATAAAAGATAAACACAGAAAGATACAAGACATGCAAAGGAAAACCTCCAGTGGTGCAATTCAGTGATTTTTTTGTTGTCTTAATTGTAACAAAAACAAGCTTTAGCTTTCCCCTGTAGTGACTCTATTAAAGGGAAATAATCAGAGAAATAATATTTTTTAACAGTAATCTTCAAAGTAATCTTCAGTGTAGTCTTTAAAAAGTGACTTGCCACCAGGATTCTTTAAGTGCTTTCTTCATATGTGATGTATCTTACGATGGTAGGTTTTTTTCCTGCATCTATAATGTTTGGGTTGTTTGGAGTTTTTTTTCCCCAGGAAATTGCAATATTCTTTTAATGAATTATATTTCATAAATGTAAAAGTTTCAGAAGCTTTTACTTTGTCTCAGTCAGGTGTTGCGTATCCGAGAGAAGTTTGTGGTTATGTTTTTAGAAAATACCTAAAAAAAGTCAAAAGATTAAGTTGTGTTGTCTTTCAAAAAAGCTTTGACCAGTTCCAAGATTTTAATTCCTCTAAATCAATCAGTTGTGTTATTCAACTTGCACAGGAAGGATGAGGAAGATGATGATACATGAAAAATAATAAATGATAGCTCTTGCTCTTTGTGCTGATTATATGGGATGAGCAGTATATCTCTCTAGCATAGAGAGGAAGAGAACTCTGTTAGTAAAGGAAGGAGATGCAGCAATAAGTGTTTTAATTGACTTGGGAATTGGGGATTTTTTGGCTGGTTAGTTGGTTTGGGTTTTTTTGCCACATGCTACATATCTTCCAGTCTTCTCATTTCTTGTAGAGAAACCAGAACTTTGAAGCTTCAGTGAAACACAGGTGTTTACTGCTTCAGAGGGAGAGGGGAGTGTAAGAGAGTTGAAGTAGCTCTTAAAAAGGTTTCAGAAACACTACCTGTTATAATTTCTCCTTTGCACTCCTCCTGGTTTTTTTTATCTCCTGAAAGATTCCTTCAGTGCCCACAAGATGGCCCTCTGGACGTGTGTTTGCTGGAGGCAAAAATCTGTATTTTACACAAATATGTGTGTTTAGCTAGTTTAATATACATGCAACAATAGAGTAAACTATGATTCTATTATTAAATCTGTTACTGTGGGCGTTTAAGATCTGACATGACTAATTACTGCATAGAAAGAAAGAGATATTCCAGGGCACTGCTGGCTTTCAGACCAGCATATACACCATTAGGCAGTATTCAGTGATAGCTGTGGTGCTTTACAACGCAGTGCTTGTATTTCATCTTATTTTCTTGATAGTCTAATTTGATTACTGTAGGGTTTTTTTTATCTATTACATGTTTAAAACAAAGTATTAGTGACTTCTATGTATGCAGGTGCTAGACTTAAATACACTGCAGATGTAGACATCATATAATGTTAAGAAACTGAACTTCTGGCTTTCTAAAACATGAAACAATTTGCCTTCTTATCAAAGGAGGTGCTAGTAACATGCCAGAAATAATGTAAGTATGAAAAAATGCTTTGAAACGGTAGCTCCTAAATCCTAGGTGCATTGGAAACCTCGGGTCAGTGAAACTTCAGCAAAGAAACCAAGAGCAGAAAGTTACTAAATATGTGATGTTTAATAAAATAGTACTGGTTCTGTGGGTGGGAATTTTGGTATTTCAAAGCACTGTTCATCCCATTCTTGTCTTGAGAAACAACATGTTCTAATATAAAGTTTCATATATGTGTTTACTAAACTAACTTTGAAGCACGGTTCTTGGCCTGTCAATGGAATGGGGTGGGGAAATGTTAAAGGCCTTTTCCATTTCCAAATAGCATGGTTTGATTATGTTTCTTTTCAATTTACTGAATCTCCTTTCCTTTTCAGAGTCAATACAGATTTGTATGTGAAGCTATTTTGAAGGTGTATGAAGAAGGATTTATTAAACCTTTACAAGCATCACTGCATAAGTAAAGAGCAAAAAAACCTAGAATATCAATTGAGGAATCCTGTCCTCTATAATGAACTGGCAGCATTCTTTGTGCCATAATACTGCTTGCAGGAAATGATAGTGAAGTACAGCAAAGAACTGACAAAGGACTTTGAAAACTTCAGCACTGTTGCACTTTACGTTGAAAAAAAAAAATCAGTCTCTGAAACTCTTCTAACCTTCATCTCTTTGAAGACTTTATTTTCATGCTTTGCTCCGAACAAACCATAAACTGAAAGAACTAATTGTGTTCAGGGTAATCGACGATACTTCATTGTAGTGCCATATACTGCGCTTCTGGTTGAATTGCTACAAACAAGGCTTGGAATTATTTCACTGTTTTACACCCATGTCTCTTAAAATGAAGAAAAAAAAAAGAGAGAAAAAAAAACACACTAAGCCATGGTCTTTTTCCAGTGCTAGGTTTATTTACTATGTACAGACTCTCACTGTTTTGTTTTCTACAACATTAGCAATATTGCCAATACTAGATAGATACACACTGCCTACTGATGCAGCACACTTTGTCCTACACCCTTACTAGAGACCAGCTGGTTGTTAGAGAAAAGCTGGCATCTATGTTAACCCAGCAGTAGCTGCATAGTGCCCACTTACCAGCATCTTGTACAAAATAATAACAGTAACAATAAAAACTTTAAAAAATAATAAATAAACAGCATTTCTGTGACACAGCTTGTGTGTCATACACTGGTGTATTCTGATTCGTGTGACTTAAGATTACGTGATGGGAACTAGTGCATGCATTGTGTCTTAACCCCTTAAGTGCCTTGAGACTTACAGCGTACATCCAGTGAAAGGCACTCATGATTCTGTGGGGGTGGTATTGTTCTGTCATATTTATCTTAATGGGTTCAGATTTTTAAACCGGCCCTTGGTGCTTGGAATGTGTTACCACAAGGGGTCATGGAAATACCATTCCCTCTTTCTTGATACAAGTACCTGTGTGCTGCTCTCGGCAGCATAAAGCACCTCTGCCAACTTAATGAATGAGCATTGTATGCTGCTGTGTGGTAATCTTGTGAAAAATCTGACACATTCCTTCATTCCTTCCAAACAGTCACTTACTAGCAGCTTATCGTGAAATGCTGGTGGGTCATTAGAAGCTGATACTTTGTTTTATCCTTTTGTTGAGAATAGCTATCTTGATTAGAACATAACTTTTTAATAGCACTGATAATTAAGTTGAACTTGCAATCAGATGTGATTTAATTCCATGTTCTGCTAACCAATTACTTTTTCAAGTCCTCATAGTTGATTTCAAGCCATGTTCGTACAGGTCTGCCTTTCCTTTTTTTTTTTTTTTTTTTTTTTGATTGCTTGGGTAGGAAGAAGAACACTATGAAGTTGTCCTAAAATTTTATTTTAATTCTATAATGACTCCAGTTGACTTCTGTTATGCTTGTGAAAAATTGTTCCAGTTGGTATGGATTGTTTTCAGTTTAGTAGATAGAAGTTTTGTAAGAAGTGTCTGTCTGATACAGTGTCTGAGCTCATTCTAAAGATACATAACTGTCCCAGTTTTTGAATGTTTTTGCAGTACGGGAGAAACCAAGTCAGAAGCAAAGTACCCGGTGTGATATACTGTAAGAAGCAAATCAGTCACTTCTTTGACTGCCCTGTGACAACATAACTTTGTGCCCTCTATTTAAATGTTTTAATTTATTGGTTTCCTGAAAATGTTTATCCAGTAAATTGTCTTGTAAGCTGTATGGAGCATAGAATTAAAATGGAAAGTTCTATGCCTAAATAATTTTTAACTATGGAAGAATTACATAATATACTGTGTTCTATGGACATTTGAAAGAGATCATCTATGAACTATTAAGTGGAAAGGGGTTCAGGCAAAGTGAAATCCTGGCTTAAGACTTAGTGATAAACATAAACCACAATGCCAAATCGACGACAGAGTTTTAAGTATTTTTAGAAAACAAAGTAATACTAGGTGGCCTGTGGCCCTGTTACTTACATTTCTAGATTTGATGTTTAAATGAATATTATCCCTCAAAAGTGAATCTTAGAAGAATCTCTGGATCTGATAAACTGAAAAAGAGTAATAAGGTAGCTTTAATCTCAGTTTTATTTTAAGCCATTTGCAACAAAAGAAAATTCTTTAGGAAAGTACAAGCTTTAATTTCCATATTACAAGATTATTAGCTGAGATGCTGACTAGTTGGAAGGCTGTTTTAAACTCAGCACTTAAAAAAGTTCTGTCATTATATTGAAATAAACTTTCTTCATAGTTGTAAATGAAAACAGAATTTCCCCTTTTCTTCTGAGGGAAATCAGAAATGGAGTTTATAGCAACATTATATAGTGTTGGTAAACATATACTCTTATGTAAAGGTGCCAAAGCAGTTTGAATTTAAAAGACCCATTTATACCACAATTAAGTGTGGGATATTTATTGTTTGTCTGTCATTACTGTTTTTATGACAAACATAAGGTAAGAATAACAGATCTCTTCAAAATCTTCCTCTGTACTGACTTAAGCTGATGTGTAGTGTATTAACTAGTTACACTGGGGGGAATATGGAAACAATTTAACTATTCTTAGATAATTGGCCATCAGCGACTCAGTGGCTATGTGGCTTCTCCAAAGCCAGGGGAGTGGTAACCAAAAACAGATTGGCAAAGAGAATAGCACTGAAGCCTTTCTGCACCATAAATTGTTTGTTAAGATGTTTCTACCTGTTGTGGTATAAAGGGCCTTTAAAATATTTTTATATGGCCAAAAAGAAAAAAAAAAGGCAAAACTGCTAAATATTTGGATTATGAAGATCTGTATCATCCTTCAGAGTTTTTAAAAGAAGTTTTTGTATGTTTTCATGCTGTACAAAACATGAATGTATCTGTCAGACGTAATGACTCATAGACCTATAAGTGATTGGTGTTATGACTGTTGGATTTTATGAATAACTATTTTCATACCATTTGATTAGGAAAAATGTTGGGTGGGTGTGGGAAAGAGTATGTTTGTAACATTTCCGTGATACAAATCCAGTTTAAAAAGAATTCATTGTAAATAAGAGCAATATTATGACAATTTTGTGCCAATGTGTAATGTTAAGGTTGTTTTCCTTTTAGATTTGGATTGAAAACTGCCACTACCATCTCTTGCTTAAAGTGGATTTGAAGGTGTTTTTAATAGAAAGACACAGGGCTCTAGTGCGGGCTTTGCATGTTTTGGGGACATTTTTTGTTTATTTCTAAATATGAAATAAGATGGAGGTATTGTTCAATAAACCACCTGCAGATTGTCAGCCAGTCTACTTTCAGAAATACTGCTTTAAATATACCAGATAACTGAGAGCTAAAGAATTTGTTTCTTCTGAATTTGGAAGCATTTGGTATTTTAAGTAACTTGGAAATCTTAGGCAGTAAAATACTGGGTTTAGGCTTTTTTTATTTTTATATATTCCCTCCCAGTTATGAAAAAGAGAAAACATGATTTACTTTTTTTTCCTCAGTACATCTAATGCCAGCTGATGTTTCTTCTAGATTTCTCTGTTATATTTGGAAAACTTTGGTCCCATATAGATAAAGCAGGCACACTTGTAGAATATCTGATTGCAGTCTAGCACACCATCTTTCAGGCAAAGGATGAGAAAGCACTTGGGAGATTAAGGAACATGAGGAATTTGTTATAGAACCAGTGTAGCCAGCAGGTTTCCACAAAGAAGCTTTGTTGATAGCTGTGGAAGGGCCAGAATGCAGTGGACTTGTTGCAATTGCACTGCCCAGGGAGATGGGAAGTAAGGAAGGTTTGACATAGAGGTTTTGGGGCTCCAGGTATGCTGTAAGCTGAACTACATGGTAATTTTTATGCTTCTGCAGTGTGTGTGCAGGTGTGTGGGTGATGTTTGATGGCTCAGGGAATTAATGTGAGCATGACAAGCTCTGATAGATCCACTGATATCCAAGCAAAAGCAAGTTGTCCAATACATGTGCCGTAGTTTTGACTGTGCAGCAGTCAATCTATGCCTATGGAGGAAATCATCACAACCTTCAGCTTTGAGAATAAAGGAATGGATTAGGTTATGGTGCAAATCAAAATTTTGCATATTTGAACTTCCATGAAGTGCAGGAATGGTGCTGTCTAATTTCACTTGTATCCTTTCTTTATCTCACATCTCAGGTCCCAGGGTAACTGGGTATTACTAATTTAAGTACCCACCTTTTGTCTTGAGCTCATTTGCACTATTTCTCGTGCTATGATCTAATATCAAAAACTGGTAAAAATATATTCATTGATTAGGTGAGGATCTTGCATGAAATTGCAGGGATTGTAATTAGTGGTGACTGGGTGAAGGGGAAAGTATTTTCAGTGTAACTGTTCTGTCTACCCCACTGCAGTTCTCTCTCTCTTTTTTTGGGGGGGGTTTAACAGTCTACAAGTGAGGCTAGTTTGTTATCACTGTATTTTACCTGTGTGCTATCTATGAATGTGCATCTTTTCAGTTCATAAGGCTTCTCCAGCTACAAGTTTTTAACTGGGGCATAAACAGCAAGCTCTGGCAGTTGGCTATGGCATGTTTTGCTCATTGATAACTCGATAGTAAAAATTTGAGAGAAATCACATTTCAGAAAAGTGCTGAAATTTGCTGTTAGATTTTATTCCTTTGAGCCAGTAGCCTCATATTCTAAAAAAAAATTTCAAACATTGAAAACAAGGCACCACTAATATTGTCATTCCAGCCTGCTACAGCATGAACCATGAAATCATTTCCATGGACTGGCTGACAGTGTGTTGGTTGTGTTATTTCATATTTAGCAAGCTTACATTTTTAAAGGGTATTTTTTTTCTCAGACTGTTTTAATGTTTGAATAGTAGCACTTTATCTCATGCTTACTACTGACTAAACTATTGGACAAAATAAATTGAATTTGGAGAGAGATGCTTCATGGGTTTCTGTACAGAGATGATTCAGATTACACCCTTGTACGAATGCTTGCTATTGTTCCAACCATTTCCAGTTTATTGTGCCTCTGTTTCTGAGGGACTTTGAGAAAACAGGTGTTAGTAATTCTATTAAATTTTCCTATTAAAAAGAATATAAAACTTGCATTTGGAAAAGAAAATTACAGAAAAAAAGAAAGTGCAAATAGAAACTACAGGGTACTTGTACATTTATCTCTGTGATCTCTCTCAGCTAGCTGCAAATTAGCTATGTTTACCATAAATGTTTCTGCTAAACATTATTTTTAACATTAGATCAATTGCCTGGAAATCAGTATTTTGGGGTTTTTTTTGGTGGTGGTGGTTTTGTTTGTTTTTGTTTGTTTTTTTTTTTATTTAACTTATTTGACTTTTGGCAACTAAAGATAATGCACAATAAATTTTAAAGAAGTTGTCACCCTTTTACTCCTAGGCTGGGGGCCTAAGATGTGAGTGAAAGGGTTAAACAGTTTACATTAAGCTGTTGTTTTCTTTAACAAGAATATATCCACAAAGACTAGACTATAAATGATTCGTTGCAATTATCTCAGTTCGTTGTGGCACCACAGTAACAACTTGTCATAATCTTACAGCAAAGCTAAGGTAAGAAAACGAAGGTTTTATTTTATCCTGTGTATCCAGATTTCTTTTTCATTTGGCTTGTTTACCAGTGATCCGATTTTAACCAGTCAATTTGGCAGGGCTGTTTGTGTGTAAGGTTTGGATTTTTTTCTGTAACAGGTGCTATACAATGTGTAAATACAAAGGAAAGAGTATTATTTAGGTCACTATTAACAATCAGATGGTGGCAATATTTTTTGCTAGTTTCTTCTGGTTATTAATTTGCATTTCCAGATGTGGCTTTCAGTTGTCGAATTTCATCTCAGTTTCATACTGCTGAATGATGGACTGCACGTATGAAGTAAATCATCTCGGAGTTGAATAGCTCTTTTGTTGTTTAGACTAACTCTTGTGTATCTTTATTAATGTTGGGGGGAATGGGAAGGTACTTCTCATTGAGTAGACTTTTGCCTATAAATTTGTTTAAAAGCACATGGTGGGGGGGGGAAGCAACATCTTGGCTGAAGAGCTGGGGTGGTTGATTGAAAATGATGGAAACTTGAAATTGGTCAACACTGGACAATGTGAAAATAAATTCAGCTTTTGTCACTGCAGCTACTGTATGCTTTAAAGGGCCTTATGTATTTGTCCTCATTTTGATAAAATGAAATTTCTTGCCATTAAAATGATACACTAACTTCTACAGAAAACCAGCAGTTCCCAGGATAAATATGCTAATTAACATTTAACAAGTCTTGTTTTAGTCTTAAGTAAAATTTCATTCTATTATGTGAAAAAATGCTGTTATGCATATTTTGTGGATATATTTAATTTCAGTTGACAAATAGTTGTCTAGGTACAGACTTGAAAATATATATATAGTTTACTTGTGGATCTTAATTGTTTAATTGCAAAATAAAGATGTGCTTTAGTAATTTAAAGGGTTTTTTGGCTTTTTTGTGTGTGATTTTCTTCCTACTGTACACATGAGTTTACTATGTTCTTATATGCTTCTGATGTGAGATAATGACCATCTTGTGGTTTACTTTTTGACATTTTATGACATAAATTCGGTCCTATGGATCAAGCAACAGAAGAGGATGCTAAATTGTCAGGAAGTGTTTGGCTAGAGAGGAATTATGACAGTATAAGCCAAAGTGTTTTAGCTGAAAATTCATGCTCTGGTTTTTGCTCTAATGGAATGATAACTACTTTTCCTTTATACAGTGAGTGTTTTGGAGGCAGTGTTCAGTAGAGATTATAGTCTGATCACAAAACTGGTGTAACACTGGTGGAAGCTTATAATATTTGCTGCCAAAAAGTGAGAGGTTATTCAAAGCAAAAGCAGGAAAATATGATGAAAGGCCTTAAGAGGCAAGATAGACTTACCCCTCCAGAGATTTTTTTAAAAGAGCAGTGAGACCTGTATGTTCTTAATTTGACTGATAGATATAGGACTTCAAAGTGAGGACAAAGAGTTTGGCTTTGAAGTACAAAAAGATAAACTACTGGGACAGCATTCAAGGAGAGAAACAAAAGAAGAGGTATTAATTAAATAGGAATGTATTTGTTTAAAATGCAAGATTGGATAGAAGGTGAGTCACAGTTGTGTGTTCATACACTTGGACTGTACCCGAGTACCAAATAATGGGGAAGGAGTGAACTGTAGTTACTTGGAGAGTAGCAAAATGCTGATGTGAAACGAGCAAAACTAAGTAAAAACACTTGTGTCACTGAATCTACATAAAGGAAGCTGGGACTAACTTATCAATAACAGCAAGGGAGAATTGTGAGTGACAGAATGAAAGAAGCTCACTTTGAGCATATAGCTGAAGATGGGCAGAAAATTTAGGGACAGCGTCTATGAATCAGGTATTTCTCTGGAACGTGTTGCCTAACAGGATAATATGAATTGGTGTACGCATAATGGCTAGGAGACCACCATGTATGTAACACAGATGTCTACTAAAAGCTAAGCATCTTTGTTATGCAGATGATCAGTTAGTTGATCTGCACTGAGAATTCATCAGATACCTGAAAACCTCCAAGATAAACTACTTTTCCCCTTTTAAAGACAGTATTTTCTGTCTCCTTTGAATGTTATTGCAAGCTCCGATGTGTATTTCATGGCAGGCTGAGAGCAATCATAGTCCCCGCTCCTCTAATAAAAGGTATAAAATATTACCCCTTTTTGTGATTTAATTTCCAAGTAAATTACCAGGCACAAACTTGAATCTCAGCCTTTCTCCTAAGCTTTCCTTGCTGCTCCTGCTTGTAACAGAAGGATTTTTTTAATTGTCAGTGCAGGGATGCTAAAGTAACAACCTATTGCTTGATCAGCAAATAATGGGCAATCATCTGGAAGCTTCGGGTTTGGTTTTAGTTTTTCCATTTCAGCAAATGAGTCGATGTATATTCAGGCACTGGAGAGGATTTTGCCATAGATGTTTCATGTCTTTCATGCCAGTTCCTCAGCAGGGCAAGTGAACGGTTATCTCAGCCTAGGCTTCTCTGCTGAGCACGGAAAATGTATGAGCAGCAAAAACGGTCGCAGTAACAAACCAGCCTCTGCTTCCCAGACTGTTTACGTAGGTTGGATGTCCAGTTGTCCTGGGATTTTAAAGAAGTCTGGAGCTTGTTTACACAGAGTAGTGTCAATGCTAGCTGGCGCTGTATTTTGCAAGCAGAGTTTATATTGCCTTCTTTGTATTAGTTTTCCTGAGGTTTTCTGTTTGCTAGGCTGAACACAAATATTTATGTACTCAAAAAGTCAGGTGCAGCCGTTTGGCATTGCTGTAGCCAGTGTCGGTGAGCCGGGGCTTTCCTCCTCAGACAGCTAAGAACAGAAAGAGGACATCAGAACACAAACGGGGTTTTGTTGTCATAGTCTTGTTTCAGTCTATCGGTGCTAATAGTGGTCGTTTTAGATGGTTCCGCTTTGTCTTACATCGTCCTACAGGAATTCTTTCAGGCAGTGTGTGCAGAAACCATTTTCTTCTAAACTTAATGGTTTTAAAACGCCTTTGCCTGAAGCATATTGTCACTACTGGTGACTGTTGTGGCTGAGTCGCTGAGGGAGGCTTCCACTACAGGTGAGCAAAAATCCAGAAATTTTCCGAGATCGTTTGAAGTGCCGCTTCGTTAGGGAGGTCCCTGCCCGGCCGAGATCCCTGCCTGGCTCAGGGCCGGAGCTCCCCCTCAGGCCGATCCCGCGGCACGGCGACCAGGCGGCGCGCGTTCCCTCGGCCCCCCTTCCCAGGAGCGCGTGGTCCGGGCCGCCTCCCGCTGCGGCCCTCGCCTGGGTGAAACCACCTGGCTCTGGGCGGGGGCGTCTCTTCGCTACTGAGAGCCGCCCCCTTTAAAGGGATGATTATCTCTGCGGAAAATTGCTCTGTGTTCGTTGCCTCCCTGCTGCTTTCCTTTTCCATAATCCTCCTCCCCTTTTCCCCGCTTAGCCGAGCAGGAGAGAGCAGCAGCGGAAGCCGCCAGGTGAGTAAGCGTGGACAGCAGGAAAGGGAGGGCGAGTGGTTGCCCATTTAAGGGCCTCCCACGTCGCTCCGCCATGTTCGGAGGCCCGCCCCCTCCCGGGGGCTCCCTCGCCGCCCACCTCCTACCGCCGCCAGGGCCTTGAGGCACCGCCGCGGGGACGCGCTCCAGTTGCCCCCGGCTCCACCGCTCCCGCCGCCTGGGCCGTGGGGCCGCCTTCCAGGTGAGCGTCGTGAGGAGCTCGCTGCGACCGTCGCCAGCGGCTCCTGGGTGGGCCGGTAGCGACGCCACGCCGGTGCCAGATCAGCCGCGACCGCGGCGGTGGAGGGTGCGGCGCGACCCCTGAGGCGAGGCTGTTGAGGAGGCGGGGCTGAAGCGGGGCCGCGGGCCGGGGTTGAGGTGGACGGCGGTTTCTGGGAGTTATGTAAGGACAGGGGCGCCCAAGCGGCGTGTCCCGGTGTATTAGTTTGGGGTTAAATTAACAAGCGGCAGCACCCGGGTAGGGGGACTTGAGTGGGGCGGGGGCTGTTCCTGGCCGCACTACCCCCATGAGGAGGCTGGGTGGCGGCAGGTTTCGGCGCCATGCGTCCGCGGTCTGGGTCGCGGTGAGCAGACCGGCCGGTTGTTGAAGTTCGGAACTGCTCCAGCACCGGGTGTCCGCCGGGGACCCGGGCCCAGGCTCCCGTCCCGCTGCCGGTGAGCTGTTGGAGCCTCGGCGCAGCCGTGGCGATACGAGAGCCGCCGTGACCGAAAGACTCGGCACCGACATCTGTGGTCTGCAAGCGAAGTTCTGGGGCGGGAAGGACCATTTGTAACTTCTTTCGATGCGAGAGTGGAGTGTATCAGCCAAGAAAATAGCAGATGGTCCGTAGTTCTTAGCTGTTTTCCAGGGTTGAGAGAGCATCGCAGTCTCGTTGAAGAGTGCAGAGTGCAGTTGTATTAAGAAAAAATTGCAGTTAATTGTAAGAGACATACACAATCGTTGTTTTCCTTAATGTACTTTCAGACAGTCCCAGACCCCCCCAAACTACTGTCAACAGTTTGAGCTGAGATTTTTTCAAAGTAGCCAAACGCTCTGGGTATTTAAATCTGAAGAAGCAAAACTTGAATTTGAATCTCTAAATAGTTCTTTATAAATGTCTGGTATTTTCTAAGTAGTTTAAATGCTCTTTTCCTGCGTAAAACTAACATTGACACGTATTTTTTCTGTCTTGGATTTTGCAGCAGAGATGCTGAGCTTTTTCCGTCGAACCCTTGGACGCCGGTCCATGCGTAAGCATGCAGAGAGGGAACGGCTAAGAGAGGCCCAAAGAGCTGCAACCCACATCCCTGCAGCTGGGGATGCCAAATCCATCATTACATGTCGCGTAGCACTACTGGATGGAACAGATGTCAGTGTGGACTTACCGGTACGAGTGATGCAAGTGCGCTTTTTCAACACTGTGGGTTTGTGTCAGTCTGACTGTGCTCTTTTCTGTACAAGTAAGCAAAGACATATCTGTTTGTCATAGCAACTGACCTTGTAACTTAAGGTCCACTAAGTTACTGGTCATTAAAAGGTACTGAAAGAATAGTTAACTTTGTTGTTGACTGAAATTAGGGGTGTTTTGCTGAGTGTTCTGCCTTGTATGTGGAACATTTTGTACCATGTTAACATAATTGTTTTGCTGATACTTAGAGAAGGTAACGTTCTGAATGAATTGGACTTTAATTTTAGTGAGCTGTGTGTGTATCATGAGAAGGAAGGTAAATCTCTTAGTGGAACTCTGTTGAAGAGCAGGAATGAGCAGAAGTACTAGCAGTAATTTCTGTGTGTTTGTTTGATTTTGCGTCAGGGTTGAATTCAGATTTTAGTGCTCCTTTGAGAAGGGAGGAGATGAATTGTACTTCCCGTTGCTCCTCAGGGCAGAGTATATAGAGAAAATTGTCTCACAGCATAGTGCTTTATTGGGAGTGAGGAGTTAGCCACTGTTTAACATTTCTAAAGCTCCCTTAGTATACACGTGTCTGTTCTGCTTAATTACATACTTGGTTTTGGCCAACCGGATGAACAGAAGCAACAGAAGTGAGATGCGCTCTGTTTTTCCATTACCACGTGTTTCCATTACCATACTTGTTAGTGAGTTGTTTTGACCTCACGTGGCTGACTTAGGAAGCTGTGAATCTGCAAGACCTTCCAACTAGTTCCCTAGGATTTGGCTGTAACAACATTTGTGAAGATGCTGGAGCTTCTGGCTACAAAGAGTGTGTAGAGCAGCCATTCTTGAAATTACTGTTTTCCTCTTTTTTTTTTTTTTTCTTTAAAGACCAATTCTGGAGTGTTTATACTGTCTCATGGTCTGAGGAAGGCTCAGCTTGTTAGAGTACTGAACAATGTTGTTGACAGTGAATGGAAATATCTTGCAATATCCAGAACAGCAGTCTAGGGTTAAAGAGTTTGTATCTCTATTTATGAAATTATTATAAAGATAAATTTATAGAGGGCAGTAAAACTAATATGTATATTTCTGAAACCATGTAGTGAACATATCCAGCACTGGTTAGTGCCTAGGATGTTTGATTTGAGGCCAGGAATGCCCACAAACACTTTATAACAAGAGTTACACTTAAAAAGCACTCACATTTAAATTGGTGTCTCCGTATAACCAGAGGAGTAATCTTTGGAGCTGGAGTTGGCTCTGTAGGCAAATTCCTGGCGGCTCTAACAACATTTCTAAGGCTTTGAGGAGCATACATTGAACCTGAAAAGGTGTCATGACCTGCCATCTGGACTATAAAACTTTGATCAGGGTGCCGTAGTAACTATTTATTTCTACAGGAAACTTTTTTCATTCCTGTTTTTTTTTCTTTTTTTTAATAAGCTAACAAAAGTCTGTGAACATCCAAGTTATGAGTAACAGTAAACAAATATGCTAAATCTGTATAGCTAGATGCAGTAATTAGAATGCATTGTCAGTGTCTGACATGTGCTAGTGTCTTTGGTGATTAAAATGCAATAAATTAAAAGTAGATTACATTTTTTCAGGCTCCTTGGTGTGCTTGTTCTTGTGTTTCTACGTCCCTCAGTCATATTTCAGGGTTGACTTGAAAAGAGTTAAAGAAAAAAAAAAGGGGGGCAGGGAGACAGGAGATGAAGTGCAAGGTCCAAAATCCTAACTAAACAGTATTGTTTTTTAAAATCCAAAGATAAATTAAAAGTACACATGTCTATATGGTTTTTTTTCCTTTCTTTTGCAAAAGCTTTGCTTCAGAATTATTGTTCTATTTGAGGTAAGGCCTTTTCCAAGATTGGTTCTGTTGCTTTGTCAGTAGATTTGGTTTAAAATAAACTCCTGTTATCTTAAAGAGGTCTGTGAGTTCACCTGTGCACAGTCCCATGGTCTACCTAAGTTTTATTTAAAAAAAAAAAAAGGCATAATGTGTTTCTGAAGACTGAATTGATTAATTGGTAAACAGGTTGGTTTATTGGCAGAGAAAGAGTTGTCTTGGCAGGAATGAATTTTGTACCTTTTTGTATCTGTGGCTACATAAATACTTTACAGTGGCATAACTTGTTGCTGCCACAGAAGAAGGGATGTTGCTTTCATTATTGAGTTTGTCCTTGTTTTCACATACCCCTTGGCAGAAGAAACAGTTTTTTGGCAGCCAGGCACTAAGCTAAGTCAAGAAAATGCTGTGGCTGAAAATAATTGGTATAATTTTTTTATGTTAGTTTCCAGATGGAGTGATTCTCCAATCTGGTTCCCCATGTGCCTTCCCAAATGTGGCAAAGAAGCATTTTGAGGCAGTATGAGGCTTATGCTTGCTTAAAATGCTTGTTGAGCTGTGCCCCTAAAGTGAATTTGCTACTGAGAGAAGAGTATTCTGAAGTTGTGGTTATTCATACCAGTGAATCTGAGATGGTTGAATTTGTTTAATATTTTTTAACAAACAAAAACCCAAAAAAGTAACCAGAATAATGATAGAAAAAACCCTCAATCACAGGGAACGTTGTTATGTAAGCCAAATGTGTTTCAGTCTTTTTAAGAGGCAGAAACTGTTTTTTTAAATGAATATTGACAATGAGACAGAAGGGACATGTAAGTGATGCAGTTGAGATTTATTAAACACAGAGCCAGGATTTGAGCAGTAACTCTGTTTTTTGTCCACTGATCTTATCTATGGTGTCTGTCAAGCCACTTAATCTGTCTGTTCTTCTATTTCTTCTGTTGTTTCTAATTGCAAAATTGCCTGACTTTAACTGTTCATCAAAGCTGCACAGTGCATAGACAGGATTTCTTGTAAGAATTTACTTATTTCATAGCCATGTCAATGACTGAAGAATGTCAGTGCTATGTATATTATTTGCTGTCACTTTGGTATGTTCAAAATGGAAGGCATGAACTTCATGTGAGTTATCAGTGTTCTTTTGGGGCAGATTGAAAGGTATAGGGCTTTTTCCCATCCTTTTTCTAAAGCTGTGTTTCAACTTGGCAATTTTCCTTGCCTGTTACCACCTTTTTGAAGCTCTGTCCAGATGCATTCAGTGATTTTGACACACTTACCTATTTAGTGAAACAGTAAGAAGCTTATTATTTCTGTTATCGATTAAAAGCTTTTATGAAATACACGGTGTCAGTTAACTATGCCACTGTTAATGTTGTTTGTCACGCATACTTGTTTACTGTCAGCTTACCTCAAGTTCAACTTGGACAAAAGCCAGGTAGTGCTTTTTCTTCTAATTATTAAAGATCCATGGGTGGAATGTTTGCTTAGTGGTATGAATGGTGAGAGGATAAGAACTCTGTTTTGCTGACATCCCCTATTTTACTTGTGATCCCGTTCCCATACAAAACTAAACTGCATCTTCCCACATTTAACCTCTGGCATTCCCAAAACCTCAAGAGCCATGAACAGTCCTGGTTTATTACCTGAAGAAGACTCCATCAGCTCAGGCATACCATTCTGGGCTCCCAGGGAACTCCTAAGCAGCTGGAATACTGGCTCTCGTGGTGGGCACAGTTTGTGGGAGGGGGAAGGCATCATAGCTGTACTTGTCCCTGAAAGCTGTGTTTAATCAGAGTTGCTAACAGGTTATAAAATTCTCGTGGGCAAAACTATTTGTCAAGAATTTAGAATAAAGTGCTCGTTTGAGTGCTAGGGGGCTGCAGAGGATTTTAAAGCCAAAATATCCAAAAATGAGTATTTGTCATAGAGATTATCAGTTCTATGCTGTTCATAGTAATAACTGGGAGAGGGAAAAGATAACTGAGATAAAGGGAAAAAACGGAAAGGTAAATAATGTAAATTAAATTACAAGGCTGTGCTCAGACTGTGCATATTTTTCAAAATTTGTGGATAGTTTTCTGGGAGGTCAGCCTTATAGTAGCAATAGATAGTAAGTGTGGGGTCCTGTAGAAGCAGCACTGTACTTCATGGAAGCTGGAAGTGTTTCAGTAAAAAACCCTGACCCTGCTTAACCCACAATTTACATAATCTTCTCACGGATAATAGAGCGTTAATTGTATTCCGGTTTCTGTATGTGCCACCTAAGTTTTAGACAAAGGCTTCCTGGTGGTAAAAGGTGAAAGACACCTTATGAGAATGGGTGCTCTCTGAGTAGTTTTTAATCTTAGACTCTTCCTTACTTATGCATGCATGAAATTTAATACGGAGATTGCAAAATGAGATGTTTTTATCCTTATTATAATGAAGTATAATTAAAACAAGGTCTTGCATAAACCAGTCTAAGAGCTGTGTGGAATAGAAGGAATTAAGTAAGATGTTTTATAGTTTTGGAGTAATGCTTACAAAATAAGATAAAAAGGACTGTATTTGTAGTGATAATTTTAAATAAAATCAAGAAATCTATCTGGAATGCCAAAAACGTTGTCAGCAAACTACTAACAACTACTGTTGATGGAGGGAGATAATCTCTGTTGATCCAACTACAAGATCAGAAATACGTTGTGATAGTTGTTTTTACTCAGTAATCCACTCATCTTTTTGAAAAGCATTTAGAATGTTTGTGGCTACTTGCTGAATATTCGTAGCTGTCAGTATGAAGTATAGAACGTTGTCTGTGGCACAAATGCCAACTAAGAAGAAAATCCAGCAATGCTAGAAATGTTAGAAAATCAGTCTTTGAATAATATGAATCATCTCAGTCTTCAAGACTGGCTTTTAAATTTTCAAAATAAATCTTAGCTGACAAAAATAATAAATACACATTTGCTTGTATGTGTTAAGATTGTTAAGTCTTGGATTAAAACTTTTTTTTCCTTATGTGACCTTTGACTTAAGCTATTGAAGTGCTTTTGACTATTTGCTTAAGCTACTGAAAGACCTTTAGGGGGCTGAAGCTGGAAAAATCCAGCTTGAGCTAAGTGTTACAAAGAAGAGGTGCTGTCTGTGTGGTATAAGGGGGCCCAAGCCACAGTGCAGGTTGATCCAGTGCTTCCTGGGGTGCCAGATTTAAATGCATCCTGAGAATGAATGTAAACATACCTGGTACATGCTGAGTGGTTTCAGCGCGGCTGAGCAGCAGCCGAATCACAGGCTGTGCTGAAGCAGGCTGAGTCCAGCCGGTATGGGTTCTGGGCAGGCAACCGTTCTGGGCTTGCTGCAGTGCACGATCGCCTGGAGCAGCTGTAATGGTGCTGAGGCTGCTGTCAGAGTAATTTGTTTGGCCTGCAGAGCAGCTGGGGATGGTGCTGCAGGCTGGTTTAGTTGCCCAAAGGTTTAGCATTTCTAACTCACGGCATATCAGCAAATTCTGTCTGAAGCCCTGCTGAGCTGCCCCTGGCGAGAGTTTGGTCAAAGACTGTGACTCTCATGTCCTCTTATCTGGACTGCTCCTGAGAAACCTGAAGGTGGAACACCAGATAAAAAATGTTTGAGAATATTCTAGGGAGAGTTTTTTAGTCTCTAAACCTTTGATGCTGGACAAACAGTTGAATATATTCTGTATTAGAAAGACTGTAAGGAAATGGACTCAGAAATGGATTAAATTAAATGTGTGACCAGAAGATGCAAACTTTCTGGGAAAAATGAGAGACTTCTGGCAAAACAAACTGACAAGTATGAATGTTTTAAACCTTTATCTTTGTACATGTAGGGTCGATAAGCCTGAGCAGAGTTCATTAGAAGATTTTCAGACAGTGTTCTAAAGAAACATACAGTTACAATGAGTATTATAATAAATTCTTTATAAAAATATTATTTCTCCAGAGGATAACAGAAAAAAATATTTAGTCCCAAATGCTTACCTGCTTATATTTGGGAGAGATCGAAAATTGATAAGATCTGCTTCTGGAGGTAGAAATTATTCTCTGTATCTTTCCAGCCTGCAGTGCTTTTTTACTCAGTACAAGGATATGTGGTGTGTGTTGTCAGAGGTCGGGGATAAACCAGAGAGAGAAGCAGAACTGGTGTTTTGCTGCAGTGGCATCTTTAGGTGGAAAAAACTGACTGGGGAGTTTGGAAAAGTTATTTGGAAGGTTGATGCTTGGAGTTTGAGGAGCAGCTCTGTTAGTAGGTCAGTACTTAAAGTCATAAGAAGATCAGGGTGATAGAAATAATATGTGGTTCTAACACTGCCTTTTGTAAAGGGGTTTAACCCTCAAATTCTCCAGCAAACCTTAATGGTGTTAACTATGGATCCTGTTTTCATGATATTGAGATGATATCTGTTTTCCTATAAATTTCACTGTTGGAGCTACCTCATGTCTTATTTTTAACGTGTCATTTGGGAGAAGGGAGATTAACTTAAAGAATGGGCAGGCTCATCTGGTGATCCCACGCTGGACTGCTATGGTCTACAAATGTGCATAGGTGACATCCTAGCAACTAGGTAGCTGTAAATCCTGAATAGGCGTCCCTAGTTTCTCCAGAGAGAGGTCTTTCTAAATGGGGTCTTTTTCCAGAAATTTGTGTGAATATGAATGGTAACCCTGCTAAGGAACTGGGGAAAACAAACAAAAAACCCAACAAACCACCACAACAGAAAGGGAGGTTTTTGCTCTTCAGTAGCCATTTAGAGGCAAAAGCTACTGTTAATTATTATTACTGGGTTAATATTGACATAATCATCTAAAGAAATCTGACGGAAAAGTACAGCTGCAGAAACACAAGGGATAGAAAGTTCCATGAAAGTAAAATTTACTCTTCTCTCTTCTTAGAGTTCATCTTCTACAGGGACCTCATTTTCTTCACAAAGAAGTGAAATAGAGGAGTAAAGTCCTTTTCTTGGTTTTGGTCAGTAAATTCTTTAGGTGGACATTCATGCTTTGTTTGGTTGATTTGTTTGTTGTTTGTTTTTTGTTGGTTTGTTTTTTTTTTTTTTTCAAGTTTTGGGAGTTTGAAGTACTTCACTGTGATTAGAAACCTGATAAAAACCTTAACTAGTGAGCAGTTCAACTGGTGCCTGCCCAGCACAAGGCGCTCACCCCAGTTGATGCAAGCCCTTTACCAGTACTGTAAAGGCTGCTACTGGTACTGAAAATGGCGCTTGCATCACATAAGCAAGTTGTGAAGCACTGGGTTGCTGGTTTGCGCTCTTGAATGAGTGTCCATGAGAAAACCCGTACCTCTGAGACCAGGTGAGGAGGGTGTAAACACTGCCCCTCTAGTTTAGGCCATGCCTGAGATACCTGAGCCATGGCGAATGATGCCTCAAGGGAAAAACGAGCCTGCTGAGGTGATCCCTAGAGCTGGCTTTACCTGACCTTGCTGCTGAGCCACAGAGGTTAAGTCCAGCCTTTGTAACACCTACTCAGCCAGCAATTGCAGTTAAGAGCAGCATGAGATGTCATTAGAACATAGTTGGGAGCATCCCTTCCATTCGAGGGTGGGGGGCAGGATTCTTAACCAAGGCGATCAAAAGATGCTTTTATCTCATTCTGAAGTGTGGCAAAACCATTAGGTGACCTGCCCTATATAAATGATATATTTTATTTAAGTTTCCCAGCTCAGTTGTTGATTTTCCTGCTGTGAGATGTTTGCTCTTTTTTCATACAGAGTATAGCAAACTGTATAAATCATACGGTAGAGTTTTACAGAATTACAAACCCATGAGGAATTTAATTTGTGCCCTGAAGGGAGGACCAGCAGCTGGCTGGATTGCTTGTGAGTGGAGTCGTTAATGGTTCATCAGTAACCATTAAGCAGCTTCAAAATATTTGTCCTTTGAGAGTAACCTGAACTCTGCTGAAAGGAAAAGAAAGGAGATTGTAAAGGAAAAAAGAAAAAAAAATAATTCAAATGGGGTAGCAGCAGTGTAAAAATGTCATTTGAACTGAATGTTGCCATTAGAAAGTTAGGATAATTTTTCAGCACAAAATCTCACAAAAGTGTATCCTTGCTATGTCTTTTTGACAACACTTGAGATCACCGCTTTATCCAATACAAATAAATTAATTTTAATTCGTAAAAATTGACCACTACAAAGCAATAATATTTTTGTTTGCCATTTGTTTAGTTATAAGGAGGAAGATTTTTAATTTAACATTAAAGCATGCATGAAACTTTTGCAGACTTGTACCAACTCAGTCACTGATGGCTTAAGTCATATGCAAAGTACTGCATAATTAATTCCATGGTGATTGAAGTCAGAAAACAACCAGTAGCCCTGTAAATCTTTCCACAGCTGCTCCAGAGCTATTCTTCAGGGACTTTCTCCCACATTAGTCATTCTGGGTCCACTCGATCTTTGAGTCCTTTGCTGAGATTATCGAAATGGCAAACATGCTCCAAAACTCGTTTGATGCTGCATAACTTTGAACAATAATACATTTTGGTTATTGGTAGTCTGAAATAGTGTAGTAATTCCAGGCTCAAGTTAAAGTGCTCTATTGCCTGTCCCCGAGAGGGAATTTGGCTGAGATAACTGGTTAATTACAGTTTTGAAGGATGACTTAATGACAAATTGAGAAGGCTCTGAAGTGTTTTGCTCAATGAGGGGAAGTTTTCTTCTAGTTTCAGATGAGCTGTAGAAAGGTTCATGTAAAGTGAAACATTTTTCCACTCTTGCTGTCACAAATGCTGAATTGATTTCACTTGGATGCCCTGTGCTGAGAGAAAATACCAGAATTCCAATGCTCTTTCAAGAAAGAGGCTTACAGACTGAAGTGGTGGAAGAAATGCATGGGTTTACATGTAGGCAATTTTCCTTAAGGCTTCTGTTGGGACGGTCTTGCTGGTGCCTCCGTAGTATTTTTTTCTTGAAGACAACTGAAAAAGCTTGCCCTGAATGATTTTAATAAGGTCTACATTTACCCTACTTTCCCTAATACGTGGAAATAAATAACTGTGGGAGAACCTACTTGTGCAGGTTCAATTTACAGACCTTTCCTTAGAGCTCTGAAATGTAGTGTTGCTAATTGATTGAGTAAACTAATGTTTATGTCTGCAAAACTTAATATAAATAATTTGAAGATCAAGGTAGGGGATGGTGACAAAAATTGTGCATGCTGCTGTACTTACGTGGATATTACTCAGCGATTAAACATATTATTTCCCAGAATTAGAACTCTGGCCCAGAATTTTGAGAGATGAACTAAATCTGCTGATTTGTACCTTACTAAAAAATACGCCCAGAAAGTTGGCCCATTTCTCAAGTTGTGAATGTGTAACTATTAAAAGATTCCAATATTATAATTATAACATTGCGGAAATAGAGTAATCCTTACGCTGCTTGCAAAATAAACATAAATCCTTTCTGCATTTCTTTGCATTTAAAAATATTTTCAACACTGTGGCTTATACACTGACCTCCTAATTTATTAATGTATTTTTATTACATTTTGGTATCTCAGGTATTGCTGTTAAGCTTTTCCTTCAGTGTTTTACTATAAAGGAATTCATAGCATGAAAAATGTATGTTGTCTAGAAACTGCCCAGTGCTATTTACTTCTCTTTAAAAACAACTGTTTAATTTTTTAGATCATCAGTGTAAAAATGGTGTTTACTTGGGGCCAGAACTAAGGTTTTGTTTTGTTTTGTTTTTTCATAAATTATGCATGAGCATCAGCGGTGGCTTTTTTACAAGTCAGTTTTATGAACTTGCTTTTGTAAATGTTATGTAAGTACTAACTGTTGAAGTTACTTGCTTCCATCTATTTCCTGGCAGTCGTTAAAAGGACTTCCTAATGAAATGCTGTATCTTAATTCAGTATGCTTTGCTACCTACCTAGGTATGAAACAGTAGTAAATTCATAAGCAATTTGCTGTACTTGCCTCTGAAAATTTTCCAGTGCATTAGTTACTGCAACTCTACTAGCTATATAATGAACTTCAGTGAATAAGGAAAGCCTAAAAGGGACAATGATATAATGACATTTTAACAGTGTTGTGTGACTCAAGTGTTGACATTTACCAAAAGAAGGATATTATTCAACACCTTTAAGGATATTATCACAGACTCACAGAATATTAGGAGTTGGAAGGGACCTCAAAATATTATCTACTCCAATCCCCTTGCTAGAGCAGGGCCACCTAGAGCAGGTCACACAGGAAGACATCCAGGAAGGTTTTGAATGTCTCCAATGAAGGAGACTCTGCAACCTCACTGGTCAGCCTGCACTAGCTCCACCTGCAGCCTCTGTCACCCTCACAGTAAAAAAAACTTTTTCCTTATGTTTACATGGAACCTTCAGTGTTCCAGCTTGCGCCTGTTGACCCTTGTCCAGTCATTGGATGTCACTGAGAAGAGCCTGGCTCCATCCTCCCAAAACTCATCCTTTATGTATTTATAAATATTAATGAGGTCACTCCTCAGTCTCCTCCAAGCTAAAGAGACACAGCTCCCTCAACCTTTCCTCATAAGGGAGATGTTCCACTCCCTTAATGATCTTTGATAATAGCCTTGATAATATGTGTGCTTCTTGTGAAGTGTACATTTGCCTTTAACAAAAACATAAAAAAAAAGAAAAGCATAATTTCTGCATTATATGTTTTCCAAAGCTTAATTCTGGAATTCTCTTACTTTTGAAATTACAATGTAAAGTATCCCTTGAAACAAGGTAGGTACTACAATAAATATACCTGCTAACTATTACATTCTTTTATATTTTCAGAAAAAAGCCAAAGGCCAGCTGCTATTTGAACAGATCATGTATCACCTAGACCTTATAGAAAGTGACTACTTTGGATTAAGGTTTATGGATTCAGCACAAGTGGCGGTGAGTAGCAGTGCTTCTTTGGTTTTGTTTTGTTTGTTCAGTCTAAAAGTTTAAATCTTAATAATGACCAAAATGCTACAAGAAAGTTGCCTTTTTTTGAGTTAAGGTTTCTGCAGAAGCTCTATGTTGTTTTAAAGTGACTCCAAGCTTAATTCCAGCTCAAGCATTCTGACATATTACAACACTGTTGTCTCTTCTTTTCTTGTCTTCTGCTTCTTCCTGTCATACCTTCTGTTGCCATTAGGCAGACTGGGTCAGTAGCACCCCAGAGCATGGTGTGTCATGCAGAAATTCTTGTTGCTGCTGATGCAGAGAGGAAGGGGCAAAGCTGCAGTGTGTGCCTATCCCTTTATTGTTCAACAGTGGAGAAAGTTTTCATTTGCCAGTACCATCAGCTTTCTTATCAAAAGTCACCTTGTTAATGTCTGCTTGGGAAATAATTTTGGCAAGAGGGGTATAGCTTTGATTTTCACAAGTTGGTTAGGGCTCTGTCTTACAACTAGACGTTCTGGGGAGAACATAGATGTGTTTGTGCATACCAGGGAAGAGGGTTCTTGGCAAGCCTTGAGTTTGTGAAGTTTATTGTGTGTTTGTAAAACTGTGACTGCTTTTGAAAACAGAAGCACAGAGCATTGTTTATCAGAAGCAATCACTGCTGGTGCCTAGTCACTATTGGTGTCCCTCAGGCTTCAGTACTAGGGCTTGTCCTCTTTAACATCTTTATTAATTATCTGGATGAGGGGATTGAGTGCACCCTCAGTAAGTCTGCAGGTGAAACCAAGCTAGGTGGCTGTGTTGATCTGCTAGAAGACAGGGTAGGTTTGTAGCAGGATTTGGATGGGTGAGACTGATGGGCCAAAGCTAATTTAAAGTTCAGCAAGGCCGGGCACCAGATCCTGCACTTGGGACACAACACCACCATAGTAGTCTACAGACTAGGGGATGTTTGGTTGGAAAGCTGCAGCTTGGAGAGGGACCTGAGGGTATTGGTTGATGCTTGACTGAATTGGAGTCAGCGGTGTGCCCAGGTGGCCAGGAAAGCAAATGGCATCCTGGCTTGTATTAGAAACTCTCTGGCCAGCAGGAACAGGGAGTTGATCATTCCCTCGTACTCGGCACTGGTGAGGCCACACCCCGAGTATTGTATGCAGTTCTGGACCCTTCACTATTGGAAGGATATTGAGGTGCTGGGGCGTGTCCAGAGAAGGCCAACAAGGTTCCTGAAGGGCCTGAAGTACATGAACCACAAGGCATGTCTGAGGAAGCTGGGGTTGGTCAGTCTGGAGAAGAGGAGGCTTAGGAGAAATTGTATCACTTTCTATTAACTACCTGAAGGGAGGTTGGAGTGAGGAGGGGCCCAGCCTCTTCTCCTTGGTATCATATGACAGGATCAGAGGAGATGGTAACAAGCTGTACCAGAGAAGGTTTAAGCTGGATATTAGGAAATATTTCTTCACTGAGAGGGTTATCAAACATTGGAATTGTCTGCTCAGGGTGTTCAAGTGGCATGTGGACCTAGTGCTTAGGGACATGGTTTAGTGTTGACCCTTCAGTGCTGGGTTAAGGTTGGACCGGATGATCTTGAAGGTCTCTTCCAACCAGATGTATTCTGTGATTCACTTGCAGGCTGTGCAGTTTTATATAGATACTTCTTGTGGTCAAGTACTTAATTCTGCCCACATGGATAGTTGCAAGTGAGGGGTTAGACAAGGAGTGGATTTTTTGCCTCTGTCCTGCATCCTTATAACTTAAATCTTGCATTCACTTACCCCAGCACCTCTGGGTAGAATCAGATCTGAATTTTCATACTGTGTGTCACTCTTAAGTGTTAGGTATATGACCTAATTGTATCTGTGTTTCAAGTCCACTTCAGAATTTTTTCAGTATTTGGGGTGTCAGAGTGGAAACACAGACATTTGCTCCTGAGCTAAATACTTGAATTGTTTGGGGTTGTCGTGCATAATGGAGGCAATGACACATTCCGTTACCTCTGTCATGGTCAAGATCTGCAACAGTCCAAAGGTGGCATCTTAATTGTTACAGCTTCATACAATGGCAAAAAAATCCCCAAGTTTAGATCTTTGACAGAAGCCAACAGCTTTGGACAAAGCGTTATCTACCCCAAAGCACACTTAAAACATGATGGCTTCCTTTCAGAGTTATGGTGATTGAGTTTTATGCTTAGCTTGTAATTGTAGAGAACATTCCATTTGGAGAAAATAATCTGTGTTCAGCATCTTGAAGCAAACTTCTTGGCTGGCAGGATTAGTTGCTGGTGGGCTGCAGTTTCCTGTAGTAAAAGTGGTCTTAAACTTTGTGCAGAACAGAGATATTTAATCCCAAGGAGCAAAAAGAACATTATACTGACAGAGGGATGTCATTCAGAACCATGCATGTATGACCTGAAAACAGATTTGTGGAAACAGTCCATTGCATACTATTCTATATTTATAAAAATCATGTTAGCTGTGCTAAATATGTGCAGTCTAGGATGCTGAGTATTGATAGTGAATGACTCCATTGCATTTATCTTTTTGCTTCAGGAAAAAAGTAATCAGTACGTTTTAGGTGTCCTAACTCAATTTCTGCCATGTGGCTTCTGGAGTGTTGCTGTTTGCCTCTAGGATCTCGTAAGAGTTCACAGCGGGTTAGTTATAACTGATGAAAGTACCCATATAGTAAACTTATTTTCTCTTCTGTTAGAAAAACATAATTTCATATTGAAAAGGAGAAATAAGAGGTAATATTTTCTGCCTCAGCAATAGCTCATGGCTTGTTTTTGTCCAGCAAATTGTTACTCCCAGTCCAGATGGCATCTGATTATTTGATACTGCACTACCAGGTACAAGCCGTTTTGAATTTAGTTTGCTTCCTTTTCTTAACTATGTGTGACTGAAGAGAGGCAGAGCAGAGATAACAATCTGTTTAAACTGGACGTTAATGATACACTCTAAAGCAGAAAAGACTGCATTTCACCAGAAGAGCTGAACAGAACAGCCAGAGATAATTGCTCTAAGAAATGAAGAGCTGTTGTTATGGCAGCCGTTCTTGCAAAGAGGAGCTGGCACATCCTAGCAGAAACCCAATCTGCAGCTGGAAACAGAGACTAATCAAGTGACCTGTCAAAGATTATTCAGGAGACTTGTTAAATAAACAGAGTAAGAATCTACTCCCTGACTGTGGACAGCATTGTCCACTGGCTACGAAGGAAGTAATCTTTGTGCTGCCAGACTTAAATGAAGTATATTGCCTTACTAGTTAGTTGCCCCTGATGATATAAAAACGCACTGGCAAACTAATAATATGTAGTTAATTAAAAAAGAGACATTTTCTGCTTGTTTTAACTACAAGTGAGTTTTCAGTAGATTAATTTTGATACAACTGAAGAATAGCAGCTCATGTGATTAGGTAGGTAGATGTTTGAGTTTGTGATGTACTGGAGAATGAGGGAAGCCCAAATAATAGAGATTCTTGCCAATGGGTAGGATTCAAATATTAGCTTATTTAAAGAGGCTTTTGAAACAATTAGTAAACTGAAAAAATTGTCATTTTCATGTGATTTCTTTGTTCATTGCTAGCCTGGTGATCAGGAACAAATTGTTCCCTCTCTTCCCAAGTGAGAGGCAGGAGATGGGGAAAAGGAATTTTTTTGCAAGATTGTCCACCATCAGACTTGGTCTGGAAACCAAGGGAACTTTGATTCAGGCTGACAGTGAACAGCGCAACATGTCCAGTGACACACAAGATGAAGCTTACTGTTTACTTGTTAGGTTATTTGGCTTTTCCTCTAGCAATGCTGGAGAGATGTTTCTGATAAGAAGGCACTGAACACTTAGCAGGTGGCAGATTTCTAATACAGGGTTGCAGGCATCAAATACTTGCTCTTCCTTCTTGCGTTGGAATTGTACAACACATTTTGTTACTCTGTTTTCTTTAATGTAGTGCTTAATTTTGAAAATTATTTGCATAGCATTGCATGAAGTATGCACCCATTAATTATATAAAGTATGGTAGCAGTTTTAGCCTCACCATCTTGAAGAAAAAAACCCTTGTTTAGCCTACCTCCTTGAAATGTTGCTGGGTTTGGGGTGGGATTTTTTGTGTGTTTTGTTCTGGTTGGTTGGCTTTAAATTCTAAAGCAGCAGAGAACTGTTTTAGTAAGGACTTGCAGTACTCTGTTCATGTTGCAAACTTTATCTCTGGATTTCAGCATTAGACTGTGCTGAGCAAACTCTCATCAAAATGTAAACTTTTTGCCAGCTCCACTTGAATTCCATTTTAATCACTTGGAATAAATCTTAGGTTTCCTGATGTCTCTGTGTGTGTCCATGCATGTTTGAGGGTTGTTTTTTCTTTCGTGGGGCAGTTCCCCTTTCTGTTTAAAAGCAGTTCTGTTTCCCTTCTTCTATGCACACCCTTAGTGTTTGGTAAGGTACAAGAGGTCCTGTAGGCAGTGGTGGTAGGAGCTGAGCAGAGTGAAACAAACACTATCAGTGCCTGTCATGGGCCTCTTAGTTACTTTCCCATGGAATGTGGAGGAGATGAGAGAAAACAGGAGGGAGATGAAACAGACATGCACAACCAGTCCTGGAGCCTGCAAATGATTCTTTGCCATTCTTGTATCTAAATCACCTGCAAGCCTCCAAGTGGGTAGTTTGTATATTTTTTATGGTGGAGGAAGGAGTAAATAAATTGTCTCTTACACTAAGCATATGAGAAATAGGAAGAGAAATTATATAATTTTCTAAAAAAAAAAAAAATGATTGCTCAACTCCATTTTTACGGTAGTGTAAACAAAGTTGGCATAAGTATTTGCTTCATTCTTCCTTAAACTTCCAGCTTTATGTAAGAAATACATTAGATACATTTCAGTGTTCCGTAGCTACTTTGTTTTAATAGGTAGCAGAGTACTTGCAGTTGTGTGAATAGCAGCACTAGATGGTTCAGTTGTTGTGATCTGCAGCTAATATGTCAATCACTACATGTCCTGGCTGTATTACAGGCTGACTTTACACACTCTCTGCAGAAGGCAGGGCTGCTCTGGAGACGGGAATGTGTTTGCACTTGGCATTGCAACCTGAAAATACCGGTTCTTTCTCATTCCCCTACTGCGTTTCTGTCCTTCGTGGGCCCCACTGTGAACTCCATGGCACATAGCCTAACAAAAAGAGTGTAGCTAAGTGTATAATTCAGCTGTGTTATTTGCAAGGTGACATTTAGGACTGATCAAACGAGGTGGTGTAACCTGGGCATTGTGAAGCATGCAGGACGTGGTGTGCTAGGTAATTAGCTCCTGCTGTTGACTCAATGCCCTGATGCTGAGGAGGGTGTGTGTTCCCTGCTGAACCAAGTCACTGCCCTTGGTGGAGGGAGCTGTTCACTCTGCACAGCGCTTGGAAGTAGATCTCTTCTGCTAGCTCTGCGTTAGCTTTCCAGCTTTAATTTCTGGTATAAACTCTTCAGCAGTGGGAGTATATGCAGTTATTTCACAGAGCATAGCGTATACTTGTAGATGCTCCTCTTAACTTTCGCATGCTGTCATATGCACTATAAGGGAAACCCTTCTTTTGCTTTGCATCTTGCGTGTACCTTATAATTACCATTAGTAGGTGAGGCAGTAACTTCTGTCCTACTGTGTGACAATTGCTAAAATGTTTGTGTGAATAGAATTTGGAGAATTAGGTAGAGCTGACCCTTCTGTTTGGACATAGGCAGCTTTGCTGTTACTATGCTTGAGTCATCTATAGAAAACGCCTGAAGGTCAACAGTGTTTATTTTGTCTCTCTTCTTCTACCCCAAGTAGACATCATAAACAACTGAGTTCCAGAGTTGCCAGCTATGATTTATGCCTCTCTGTCGCATTGTCACTAGCTGACCTGATGTGTGAACTGTTTGTTTGAACAGAGTTTTAGTAATTACAGTGGCTTGTCATTTTTTTCTTTTTTCCTTTTTTTTAAAGTAGATAATGCTTTCTTGAAGATTGGTATTATGTAAGGTACTGCAGCGTGTTTCTGTTGTTCAAAACTGACAATGTTTGTAAAGCAAAAAGAACTTTGGGTAGAGAGAGCTGTGAATTGTGAAAGATTTGGATTAGATTGTTTTAATAAACTGCTTGTTATTCCAAGATGGTCTTCACTAATGAATAGTGTGTTGTTTTTTTCTTGCTATGAGATTTCTTTGATAATTCAATGAAAGTAATTTATTTTTCAGCATTGGTTGGACAACACGAAAAGCATTAAAAAGCAAGTTAAAAGTAAGTGTCCTTTCTGTTTTCTCTTGGGATTTTATATTGAGCATACAAGAGACACAAGCAGTTGAAACTGGGGGGAGCAGTAGGGCAGTGTCCTGTGAGGGGTGACAAGACCTAGAGACAAAAACCTGGCATGGTGCTGCTGATTGTTTAATGACCTCTTCCCTCTGTAGCTCATATTACTTTAGTCTGATGTCCTTAATTAAACATGTTAGATGCTCATTAATTATAGTTTAAATGGAGTCAAGGCAGCTGAAGATGCTTTAGTCTTATAGATCATTATCCTGACTGTAAGAAAACTTGTCTTAGAGTCTCCATCCCTTGGGGCACCAGGGTTTAGTACACCAAGTTCTTACCTGGTGAACAAGGACTTAGTGTGGCCTGGTGGTTTCAGTGGTGCATGTTTGGTAAACTGTGACATCAGCTGATTTTTTGTTTAGCAGCTTCCTTGCCCTCCACTGTGAAGTCTTCAGGGATTTGTGGTGCTGTGTTAATACAACAAAGGTTTTGGAAGCATTGAGAGAGAGAAAATTCCTCCCGTCAGATGGAAGAATCAGCAGAGCACTGTGCTTTTTTTTTAAGCACTGTTAATCCATTCTTTTGCTGAATTAACTCTTTGTTTTCCAAAACATGATTCTTACACAGAAGGACCTGTTAAATCCCCCCCTGAATACGTCTAAACTTCTGTGGAATAAAGGGGCCCAAGTTGTCAGCAGTGGGTATTTCCCAGAGGCCTGGGAAGGCATTACAGAGACCAACTGAGTACCTGGGGGTTTGGGCAACTGCAGAGCCAAGATGCATAGCTTTCCTGGTGATGGGTAGAGTCCTCAGATAGAGGGATTAAGCTAGATTTGGGTGCTCTTGTCTGGGTCAATCAATTTAAAGTAATATGACTGTTGGACTGACTTGTAACATATAAAATTATTTTGTGCATATATTTAAGTGTTCTTTCACCCTGATGTTCTTCATGCATTTCCCTGTCACAAAGGAGTTCCTTCCTGCCTTATGGTAGGACAGAGCTAATTTCAGTCAAGTTTTGTGATGTGATTCTATGTAATAAAAGAATTGTTTCATCCAGTAATTGTTACTGCTCTTCTGAATGAATTCTGCTTTGCAGTTGGCCCACCGTATTGTCTGCATTTTCGTGTAAAGTTTTACTCATCAGAGCCAAACAATCTACGTGAAGAGCTAACAAGGTAAGAGATTTTATGTGAGACACCCAAACAAAGCCAGGAAAATGCTTTTTGTGGTATTTATTTGAAGAGTTGTGGGATATTTGGAGAATTTCTTAGGGCTCCTGGCTTACATACCTTTTTGTAAATGTTTCTAAAGTAGCTTTCATGAAATACATGGGCTCTAATATAAAGAGATCTGTGTATTTGCTATATTATTTGTTGCACTAGATTTCATTAGGCAATTCTGGCCACTGATCTTAGTATCTTATGCACAACGGACAGCGGTTTTGACTAAAGAGAGTAGACATCATTTGTTATTCTTCTTATGTTGCTTTTAGTTTCAACCAAATGTGGTCATCCTGTCTCTTTAGGAAGAAAAGTGTTGAATTCCAAGTTAGAATTTTTAGCAAAAGTAAGTTCAGTTGACACTGTGGTCTTTTCAGAGCTTACAGAAAGGAACAATAGTGTTTTACTACCACTTGAGTTGAGTTGAGATGTGAGTTGACAGTACTGTATGTGTATGACTGTAGTATCAGTGAACAACAGCTTCTCCTGATTAAAGCATTTCACAGATCCATTCATATTGCTGCATTTCACATTGGACTGAAACATACTTGTGGTGCTTTGCCACCTGTCAGTAGTATAAATCTGTTGTAAAGATAACATTTCTTTGCATTGTCACTGCTGTTTGATGATCCGTTTTGGAGAGAAGACTAAATTGTTTGGTTTTCTTGATAGCTGCAGAGACTTCATTTGTCAGAGACAACCATTTGTAAGAGTAAAGTATATTTGTTTGTTTTCTCAGGTTTATGTCTCTGTGGATCTTCGATCTGCACTTTAGCCAAATCCCTTACAGCAAACCCAGGAAGATTACAGTGGCATTACGTCTTACAGCCATATGTACGCTGTGGAAACAATGTTATAACTGCTCTTCTTTAATGCTTTCCTGCTGATCTTGGAAAAATGTTTCATCTTCCCATTCATGTTCTTGAATAAACAACTATCTTTAAAAATAGTAACCAGAGGCAAAATTTAGACCTACGTCTGTATCTGCCACTATGAAACATTTTCATCTATCTTGTCTGAGTTCTGCCAGTCCAACCTTGTAGTACAGGTTTTAGCAGGGCAGACCTGAAACCTGAGGGCTTTTAAACCCTGTCTGTCTGCTTAGCTAATCCTCCAGAAGAGGAGAGCAGCAAGTCTTTCTTCTGTCTCCAGACAATTTTGCACCTTAAAGAAGCAGTGGGAAAGGGAGCTCTGCTATGGGCCATAGGTGTCATTAGCAGGGGCTTTGTGAGTATTCCACCATTTTTTCACACACCAGGACACCCAGCTGAAGCCACTTTTCAGCTTCCAGAGGGATAGCTTGCTCACATTTTCTGTCAGCTTCCCTTCAGATGCCACCAGAGGTCATGTAACACAGCTAAGCATGGGAAGCATGCTTGAATTGTTTGCCAGTGTTATGTGGCTGATAAGCGCAGACTGGTCACACCCACTACAGAGTGGAGGCCAGTGCTCATTCTTTTGATATCTGGGGTCAGTACCAAACAAATGTATTCACCTTGTAGGGCTGGTGTTCAAAATGGTTTGGATAATAAATGGCTTCACAAAGTAATTGTGGATTTCCGAGGTACCTGTAGAAAAAATGCCTGCATCTGTTTCATGTTGATGTGTGTGAGTATGAGGAGACATAGGCACATGTTGGAACAGAAGCATTGTCTTTGGCTTTGTGCATAAGGCTTCTGTTCATCTGAGGAAGAATTCTGATTGGGTACCATCGTGGATGCCAGTGTTTTGGAAGATGAGATGACTTCTCTTGTTAAAGGAAAGCTGTGTACCGTCATGGAATAAGAGGGTTACTCTTTGTGGGTATTGGATCGGAAGGATTGGTGTTGCACGCCAAAAGCTTTGCATTCAGTATTTACCCAGCTTCTAAGCAAAAAGAGTACAGAATAAGCAAAGCAGTGAATGAAGGAGAGCTGGCTCTGAAGAGTAAACAAGTTGAAAAGACTGCAGCCTACGGGGTATCTTTCTGTCACTTTGCAGTCAGCTTTCTAGGTTAGATTTTAACTAAGCAATCCATATCAGGAACATTATTCTTGAGAGACTTTAAAATACTCATTCTTTTATAAGGTCAGTATGTCTGAATAATGAAGAAATTGTGGAAGGTACAATTGTTCTTTGTCCAAGTGGTATCAGAAGAGGAAAAAAAAAGCAGACTTATTTAGGTATCTTGTTTCGTTTCCATGAAACAATACAGTTCTGCTTGTGACAACTTCTAGTTTGGGGGTTACTTGATTTCAAATGTGTGCAATGCATGCAAACCCAACTGATAAAGCCTTGAAAGATAACAATGGCAGTCTCTAACTTCCTCCTGTTAGCTGAGACATTAGAAGTATTAATCATGACTCTTCTTATTTAATTTTACAGGTATTTATTTGTTCTGCAGCTGAAACTGGATATTCTTACTGGAAAGTATGTATTCCTAAAAAAAAAAAAGTCTATTAAATAAGCATCCTAATTAAACATAATTTTAAACATAATTTTAAACAATTACAGTGTGTTTAGTAGGGCTTATTAAACTTATATTTGGATAATGACTAAGTTTTGCTAAGAAATGTAATGGGGTTTTCCTAAAATATGGCTTTTCTATGCATGAATAACAGCAGAGGAAGGCTTAAGTTATACAGTGCTTCTCTCTTGTTAATTTCTTGAAAATCTGCTCATCCTTTTTCACTTTCTTACCCTGAACGTTTACAGTTTCTTGGTGTCAGATATATGAGTTGTCTGCTAAATAGTGTCATTTGAGGTTTTAACAATTAATTTCTCCCATGGCAGATTAGAATGTCCTTTTGACACAGCCGTCCAATTGGCAGCTTATAACATGCAAGGTGAGTGTTGCTGAGCAGGGAAGGATGAAGTTGCATGAACAGCTTCGTGTAGACTCTTACTGCTTCGTATAGACTCTTAAGTCTGTCCTTGCTATACCCAGAAAATAGGTTCTGTGCAGACACTAGTGATCCAGTGTGAAACACAGCTTTTTTTGACACTAATTTTGCTGAGAGCATAACTAGAAAATTACTTGATTCCTCAGGAAACAGAACAAGGAGGTTCTGAACATAAACAGCTTTGCCCTAAACTTGTTTTCTCAGGTGCTTGTCTGCAAACCTGTCTGCTTTCACACAAGATACGAGGTCTGCAGACTTCCTGAATTGCTTTGATGAAATAACATAGTTCACTTCCCCCTGCTCTCCACCATTGTGTAGTTTCTACCGTATATTTTCTTTTTTGTACAAATTAGGGACAGAATTATTTTGGTTGTACACTCAACTGAAACCTGTGTACTCAACTCAACCTGTGTACAAAACCCACCAGATTTTGACTTCAGCTTATTTGTAAAAACATGTTAGTCTTCCACGTCTTAAAACTTGCACTTGAGCATTTACGGGCAAACAGCAGTTGTTAGTATTTCAGATCCTTCCTCAGTCAAAAAAGTTGACTCTTTTTTTTTTTTTTTTCAGCTCTATAGCAGTAGGCTTGAGTCATTTGAGACTCTTATTAAAGAGTTGCCTTTAACTTCTGTTTCCAGCTGATTACGCTCCAGCATCCATGCCTTCTCTGATAGCTTTGGTCTCACCTTGAGTTGTTTGCAGAGTTTGTGCATGACTGATCTTCATGGCCAATATCTTCAGGTGTTTTTGGCAGAGGGTGTTATCTTAATGTGAAGTTTGCTGTGGTTCAAGCAGGGGAACTCACAAAATAGAGAGAGATGGCTTTGAGTATTAGAAATGTCTGCTAGACTAGGCTTTTGGGTCCTTTTTTGGAGGACTCAAGTTGGGTCTACAGCAAATCCCATAACCTCTGCTGTACAGCTGTTGTATAGCCCTCTGATGAAGAGAGGATTTGGAAATGTGCCCTGTGTTTGTGCTGCACAGATTCTGTGCACAACATTCCTTTTATAAAGCAATGCACTGTTGTACTTTGTATCAGGTAGCAGGACTGAGTTGCTGAAACTTTCTCCTACAGATACTTCCAAAACGCATTTTGTTCTTTAGGCAGGAATTTCTAGTGGCCCTAATCATCTGTAGGTATGGAGAGTTGGAATTGAACTGTAAAGATACCTGCCTTTTTGTGTAGAAGAAAACCAGTTTGAACACATTCCATAGCTAAAAATGTTAGCATTGTTAGAGCCTTAAGATACAGGTTCAGTGAATAAGTTTTTGGAAAAACAAAGTGATATAATTAGGCCGTATATCCATTGCTTTTTGTGTTGGTCTTTTCTTTCCTCTCCCTACAATGAGGCCCTTAGCAGGACTTTAATCTTACTCTGACAGCTGTGTACTTTTATTTAAATCAGCTGGAACCTAAGCTGGGTTTGACAGCATTCCTTTCAGCAGAGGCAGGCGTTTCAGTGGGAGTAAATTATTACAGAACTACAGACTTCCGCAGTCAGCATTTAAAAAGGAAAAAAAAGGAGGGGGGGTGGGAAAGACTATTGTTATGCTTGCAGTGTTCAGAAATCCAAGAAGGTTTGTAGATCATATGTAGTTTTTGCACCTGTGGAGTATTTGACTTCTCCAGGTCTTCCCAAAGATGTCACTACTTTTTTTCCTGCACAAACATCTGTGTAGGAACACAGAACGATTTTTGGCCTGTATCAGACACCCAAGGTGCAAGTTAGAATTATTTCTATTTCTCTTTTGTACTAGCTGAAAATTAAGAAGTCACTTGAAATCATTGGGAGGAGCAAATGCTTAGTGATTCTGAAAATTAGGACATTTCTATAAAGATTTCTAAATGTGAGTTTCAGCATTTTAGGTATACATCAGTCTCTGCAAGCTGGCCTTAGCATCCATGGGAAAAGCAGGTTGTACTTTTAATGTAGCACAGCCACTGACTAGTATGTTCCAGCATGCTCTCTAAATGGCATCTCTTAGTGCACCTGTTGAGCGTGCAGCTGTGGACTAGGTGAGCCGTTTGAATGACCCAGGAGGGCAATTTTTGTGTCCTTAGACGAAAAGGAGAGCGACAAATAACAGCTGCATGTGTGTGCCCTTACCAAGAGTAGTTTTAGCAGGACAGGGGGATTTCTAGTCATAAACCCAGCATTTTCTGAATGGACAAATAAGTTTATGAAAAGTATCTGAAGTGGGTTTGCTTCTTATAATCTTAGTAGATTTTGTTCCAATTATTTAAGGCAAAATTCTATTGTAACTTTAGCCAGCTGTAATCTCAACAGAGACTTCAGTGATAAAAAGGTTAAACTCTGAAAGAAAGAAAAAAATGTGAATTTCAAGGACATTGATAACTTCCATTTACAGGAGGCTTATTAAGGAATATATCAGTAGCACTTTGTAAAAATTCATGCAAGCTGCTGTGCAGACAACATGACCATTTGTTCAGTATCCACGATTACCCTGTCAAAAAAACCTGATGCTCCAAATCTTGGAGGACTGGAGGAGAAAGGCAAAAAGAAATTTACTACTTTACATGCACTAGAAAAGTATGCAAAAGTTCCTGTTAATATCCACTGTGTTTACTAGGAACATTGCTTGACAATCCTGTTCTTTTGTAGCTGAACTTGGAGACTATGATCCTGCTGAACACGTCCCTGAACTGGTGTCTGAGTTCAGATTTGTTCCCACTCAGACTGAAGAGATGGAACTGGCCATTTTTGAGAAGTGGAAGGAATGCAGGTACTAGATCTTCCAGTGCATGCTAACCAGCTCTTTGCACTGATTTTTCTGTGAAGGGAATGTATTAAAAAGATGCTGCTGATGCTTCTTCTCTGGTCTTGTTCAGAAACGTAATTCTAATATGGTTCTGGCATGTTTTCTAAGAGGATACAATGTGAAAAATAAAGCTTTTCAAAAGTCTTGAGTAAAATGATGAGGTACAACATCCTGAAATGCAATTATATTTGCAGCAGTGGTTTCAGATTAAAGCATTGAAAAGTGACCTTGATGTTCATGAAATCAAACAAGCATCAGCAGTGTTTAGGTTTTTCACAAATGTTCAGGAATTTCTTTCCCTCTTTTTTTCATGTACCAGTTTTGCCTTTCTGCGCTTTGTCAGGCATGTAACTAACAGCAAAAAATTTATTTCAGGGGACAAACACCAGCACAGGCTGAAACTAACTACTTAAACAAAGCTAAGTGGCTGGAAATGTATGGTGTAGACATGCATATAGTCAAGGTATGTTTAACCACAGCATGATGACCTTTGGAAATTATAATGTTTGCTTTGTTCTGCATTTCAACATGGGTTTTGCTTTGAGGGGGGAAAAAAGGAGTGTTGTTCTCATCTAAACTGTGTAACAAGTGATGTGGCTTTGCTTCAACATTCCACATTATATTACACATTTCTTGAAGGTATAACTTGAGTCCAAACATATCTGCTCTGTGTTAAATACATGATTGGTATGGCAATATGTACTATGGTTTGTATTTAGACTGAGAGCTATGTGAAAATCATAGTAATTAAATTTAAATTGGCTGGAATCCAGTCAGCTACTAGCTGAAAAGCTACAAGTAAAAAATAGATGTCCTGTGGAGAAGGAACTGCACAAGGAGGGCCTTATTATACAGACAAATCAAGAAACTTTCATTTTCCCCTTCAGTCAGCCTTACTGAAAGGTTACAAACCAGAAAAATCCATTGCATAAGATCATTGGAAGATGAGAATTTTGCTGTATAAAATAAGCAGATATGTGTGTAATTTTAACACTGGGAAATAAGCTACACGAACCACTAGAGTAACTTGAATAAAGGGTCAAACACCAAAACGAATATAATCCTTATTTTGTGGCAATTAGGCAAGGGACGGCAATGATTACAGCCTGGGATTAACACCTACAGGAGTCCTTGTCTTTGAAGGAGACACAAAGATTGGTTTGTTTTTCTGGTAAGCTCTCTGATAGTATTTTAAAATACATTTTAGATATTTACTGTCTTGTTCCTTTTCATCTGGCCTAAAAAAAGAGTTCATTTGGGCTATGAGAGCACCATGAATACTAGGTACCTGCAGAAGTACTCCATAGCCTGTGAATGTTTTCTTCATGTCCAAAAACATTCTTTCTTTTTTTTTATAGCATTATTTGTTGATATGTTAGTAGGCTTGTGTAAGTGTAACATGCTAGGAGCAAGTAAAAGATGGAGTAACTTTAGGATGGTTTTTGTTTTGGTTTTTTTGGGGGTTTTATTTGTTGTGTTTTGCACTAGTTTGCTTTGGAAATAAAGTATGCGCCCAGTCAGTGAAATGACTTCAGGAATTCTAGCCAAGTTTATTGTTGAAAAAGAAGCAGAAGCAATAGTACTAGTGCAGGTTTTACATACAATACCATCTAGACAAACTTTTTATTAAGAAGATGGTTTTTTGTGTCCGGTAAAGGGCAAAAGTGTTGCTATGTGCTCATCAATAATGGCTAATTAAAAGCAAACAAACAAAGCTCACACACACATGCATTTCCAAACCAGATCAATATGCATTCAGGACATACAGAGCTTCCTTCGTTTTTTATGAAGGTGTGCTGCTTTATCTGTCAAATACCTGAATAGCTCCCCATGGTTTCTTAGAAGCATTCTGATGAAATTTTGCAGGGCTTTATATTGTATAAACCCCAAACTGGAGAACCTTCTAGCTAGCATATTTGGGTCTGGGTACACAGGCATTTATGCATTTTAAGTGTTCTATTTTTAAGTGTATTTTTCCCGTCTAGCATTTCAAAACTGTATACAAAGAATAAGTACGTAGATGTTTAGGGGAATTTCATCATGTGAATAGTACATTTGTGTTAGCCCAGTCCAATTTTATAAACTGCTCAGAAAAACACTCACTTTGTAGCAGAAGTGTTATCTGTGCATCTTGTCCCTCCACTATCAACATATCTGTCAGTGAGTTACTAAGAGAGTTAGACATAACCTGCTTTTTCTGTTCGTCTTGCAGGCCAAAGATAACAAGGCTTGACTTCAAGAAAAACAAACTCACTCTAGTTGTTGTTGAGGATGATGAACAGGTAGATAACTATCTGTGTAGTTATATCTCAGTCTTGATTATACAGTACTAATTTAGATATTCCTGATCTCTTTCTTGATATCTAACTTTTGGGAATTAACGTGGTCCCTTTGCTACGCTTTTTTTATTGTGACTTCATGAGGAGGAGGGGAATGAAGGGATTATAAAGGGAAGTATAAATTAAATGGGTTAAATTACTTTTTTTTTTTCCCTCACACTGTTGTAAAAGGGAAATACCTTGTGAAACTAGTGTAGACCAGATAATTTGGAAATAGTGTTGCATTGTGCAAGGAAGTGTAAAAACAAAAAAATGTGCACCATGTTTAGTGGAATGAATTCCTCAAGCAGGTGCCAGAATGGTTCCCATGGGAAGAAATTGCTCAGAGCTGAGATAATAAAAATGTGAGCATTGGTAATTTGAGGACGTCACATCTGGAAGTGAGACCATGGTGGCCTCATTGATAAGTACATTCCTGTTGTAATGACAGAAAGCTTCAGAAGCTTCTGAAAAGGTTGGGTTTTTCTGCCTGAAAGATGTTATTTTTTAAGCATATATTTCAGTATTCATGAACAACAACATAAAAATGTATTTGGCTGGCATTGAATTGTAGCTTTGACTTATTCAAGCCCCTTATAAATCATCAGTGTGCCATTTGTGCTTTAAGGGAAAAGAGCAGGAGCACACCTTTGTCTTTAGACTGGATCATCCCAAAGCCTGCAAACACTTGTGGAAATGTGCAGTGGAACATCATGCCTTCTTCCGGCTCCGAGGGCCTGTCCAAAAAAACTCCAGTCGGTCAGGCTTCATTCGGTTAGGATCCCGGTTCCGGTACAGGTCGGTGTCATCTGCTTTTCAGCACATACCTGCTTTTACTTCTTGGTTTTTCTTGCATTGTGCATGGAAACAGGACAGAACTTGGTATTCGTTCACCTAAGACATGTAAAACAGTGAAACTTGCAAGCTAAGTGAGTAGCGTTATCAGTTTTATTAAATTATATGGTTTTTTCCCCTGCGTTTTCTGATTCATATTTAGGTTATTCTGATCCATGCAGTAGGAAACCAGAAGTTTCTCAAGGTTCATACTCCTTACATAGCATTAATAGTACACTGTTTTATAGATCACTTTCCCTTGAAAGCCCACTCTTTTTCAAATGAACCATAGAGGATGAAAGATTGATCTGCATAAATTTGGGACATTGCAAGTCTTTCACCTCCTGAGTTCCTGACTGAGTGGTGGCAGAGCTTCAGAAGCCTAAACAATGCCTATTTCATGTTGGGCACTACTGGTGCATTTAACAGCCTTCCAGATGGCTTATGGTCCCAGACTAGTCTGCAGGATGTGTCATTTGCTCCACCAGCATTGATGAGAACATATGAAAGGGGGTGGGCTGTGATCCCAAGCAGTATGCTTGTACTTTGAATCACAGAATGCATTGGGTTGGAAGGGACACTTGAAGGTCATTTTTTCAAGCCCCCTTGCAGTGAAAAGGGACACCTCCAACTAGATCAGGTTGCTCAGGGCCCCATCAAGTTTGACCATGAACGTCTCCAGGTATGGGGCCTCAACCATGTCTCTGGGCAACCTGTTCCAGTGTTTTGCCAGTCTCATTGTAAAGAACTTCTTCCCTGTCTCTAACCTTTATCTATCCTGCTCTAGTTTAAAACCACTGCCCCTTGCCCTCTCACTACAATCACTTCTAAACATTCCTTCTCCAGCCTTCCTATAGGTACCCTTCAGATACTGAAATGCAGCCATAAGGTCTCCCCAGAGTCTTCTCTTCTCCAGCCTGATCAGTCCCCGCTCCCACAGCCTGTCTTGGTAGGAGAGGTGCTCCAGCACCTCTTTGCTTCCATTTCCAGCAACTGTAGCAATACCATCTAGTCTGCTTCAGAATGAATCAGTGGTACCAAGGATTCGGCAGAACAGGAAGCTGCTGCTGTTTTTGGGGACAGTCTGGCCAAATCTGGGGGAAAAAGGCTTGCCTAGGAACAAAACCTTCTAGGTGCTGGTTTTTAGTCCCATTATCATCTTTCTCTATGACCTTTGGCAACATACCTTAAGCTTTACTTGCTCCTAGAATTTTCAGCCTCTCCCAAACTGCATGAACTGTGATCACAGAAATATGCAAAGAGCGAATGTGTTTTTTCAGCAACTTCATGTTTAAGTAGTCATTGCTTCAGCCTCTTGTCTGGGGAAGATGGGGTGAAAAAGGAGTGTTTGTAGAACTTCCCTTTTTTTCTGAAAGGCCTTCTGAGGTGTTAAGTGTGGGTTTTTTTGTATTTTTTTTAATAGAACTGAGATCACATTATTAAGCTATGAATTTAAAATAGAAGTGTGATGTTTTGATAAGCAGTGTCTGTATTTTGCCATTAAAAATAAGTTACTTATTGTTTTATACTTTTGCATGACATTAGTGGGAAAACAGAGTATCAGACCACCAAGACCAACAAAGCCAGGAGATCAGCATCCTTTGAAAGAAGGCCCAGCAAGAGATATTCAAGACGAACACTGCAAATGAAAGGTAAAGGACTTTTCCTTCTGAGAAGTATAATCCATTGTGAGAGTCAAGTAATCATACCCTTTAAAGATTCTGTGTAGAGATTCTTCCATAGCTGTTTGTCTTTCTCTTGAATTTTCAAAGTTAGGTTTTCTTTGACTTTTTTGGGAGACTACATCTGTTTATCAGAGAAAGCTTCTGGCCAAAGCTTGTTGTTCTAGCTTGCCTATCAGGTAAAATACCCATGAATATAGCACAATAGGTGTCTGTATAAAGATGACAAACTTGGGTCCATGAAACAGCAATGTATTCATGATAATATTTGAAATTAATGAATCAAGTTTGAAATTTTTGTCATTGTTTTTCTTACGTTCTTCTTAGAAGTTGCACTCTGTTGTCACAACTTGATGGTTGTGATGGTGTGATATGCTTGGTCTCTTATGCCCACTCTTGTATAGGTCAAACCTGACCTCCATGTGTGCTTTGAGATACTTGCTTAAATCTGACTCTAGTTTGCTCTTCAGATTATTTTATTTTTCCAATTTATAATTTTATTTTTCTATACACGAGATTCATGCAAAACTTAGCTCTTGTAGTTGCCTACTTTCAGGTAATGCTAGACTATTTTAATTAATAATATACTTAATATTTAACTGCTAACCTAATTGCACATTAAACCTTAATTACTGCTTGTATTTTTGTAGCTCATGCTGCTAAGCTTGAAGACACAAGGTAAGATGCATTCCGATATAAATACTTCTTTGGTGTTTACCACCTGTACTTGAACATGTGTCTGCAGGAGGTTGTTGTAAGGTTAGCTAAATGTAGAGAGCTTTAACCTCTAAACTGTGATTTTGCCGTGGGTTTTGTTTGCTTTACATGAAACCTACTGTTCAAAGCAAAGCTCCTGTGTTGCTATCGCATGGAAGATTTTGCCAGACTTGCTTATTAGCAGGAAAAGAAGTTTGGTTATGACAGATATGATTCCTGCTGTATATGAGTGGTAGTTCTGTGTGCTGCCTTTTAAAGATAGATAAAAGCATGTGAGGATGTCTTCTCTCTGAGATCTGCCCACTCTGGCTATGTGACTTGAAATACATAATCAAGTGAATAACAGAATCACAGAACGTTAAGGGTTGGAAGGGACCTTGAAAGATCGTCTAGTCCAAGCCCCATGCCAGGGCAGGATCACCTAGAGTAGATGACACAAGAACACATCCAGGTGGGTTTTGAATGTCTCCAGAGAAAGAGACTCCACAACCTCTCTGGGCAGCCCGTTCTGGTATTTTGTCACCCTCACGGTGAAAAAGTTTTTCCTTATGGAACCTTCTAGGCTCCAGCTTGCACTCATTGCCCCTTATCCTATTGCTTGGCATCTCTGAGAAGTGCCTGGCTCTGTCCTGCCACTTGCCCTTCATATATTTATAAACATTAATGAGGTCACCTCTCAGTCTCCTCCTCTCCAAGGTAAAGAGACCAAGCTCCTTCAGCCTTTCCTCAGAAGGGAGGTGTCAGAGACAAGGAAAATACAGTACAATAAATATTTGGTCTGATATTCTGTACTACACTTGCATTTATTTTTATGCATTTAAGTATTTATTTTCATAGATATGTACTAAATTATTAATGATCAACATTAAGAGGGAGACCTTTCGGTTCTTTATTTCTCTACCTGGATTCTTTCTGCATGTGTAGGTTTATACTTCCTGTGGCAAGCTAAAATACTCATGTGAATATGAATCATGCAGTTTCCGTACCCTTCCTTAGGGGAAGAGGGGAAACCAGGCTAAAAAGAATTTTGTGGTAGTGAAGGAACTAAGATGCTCAGTTCTGGTTTCTGTACGTCACCCTGTAACTTGTGAACATTGCAGTGGTGAATTGCAACCACTTACTGTTTTTCAAGTAGATACCCATGGATGTTAGGCATCATGATAGGCTTCTTACAGCCATACATTTTCTGTGTGTAGCAGCAGGGAACAAGGCTACAGTTGCTTTAATATGGAGGTGTCTCTGTGACCTTCTGTATTGTCTTTGTTTTCAATTGGAAAAGTACTCTTCAAAACTGGGTGTCATTAAAGTTCTTAAAGGTCCTCTGCATGCAAAATGTGATTGATTAATACTTTCATCATGCTGCATTGTCATGCCCTCTCCAAATTTCATGCTGCTTAGGTCATTCTGAGAGTGGGAAGAGAAACTTCATATGCAGTTTCTCCTTCTGATAAGACAGCGGTCGTCTGATGTACACCTAGGTGTGGCACTGTTATGTTAGTCTCCTGAGCAATCTATGCCATTTCTGAAACTCTGCACTTGAGCATTGCTAATTGAAATGCATCATGAAAGATGTATGTTGTTCCATTCTTTTGTGTTAACTCAGCACAAGGGAATGTGCTACCCAGAAGGCATTCCTTAAGATTGTTGTTGCACACTATTCTGTGCAAACCTCCACATTGTCCCACAGAGAAGGTGTGAATTTGGGAAATAGGCAAGGAACAGCTTGTCTGATCTTGACATTGTGATACTTAACTAAAATCACTCTAAAGAATCAGTAAAGTAGATACAGGAAATCTATTTGAATTGTTAGCTTCCCAGATTGCATGGCTGTTGTCCAGACTGTAAATCAGAAGATTAATGGCCCATAGGAGACTGGAACCAATTTTTTTTAGAAGACTCTAAGTCTGGAAGAAAGTTTACTTTGCATGAGGTTTCATAGCACATAATTATTCTGTAGGGTTTAAAACCTTTTAAGTATCTCAAAAATGTGAAATGTCTCTGGCAGATTCAGAAATCATCAGGAATAGGGCTATGCATCTTATTCATTAACTACATTAAATATTTCATAATATTATTATTGCTCTTCTAAGCTCCTGTGCACATAATTTTAAATGGATGCTTTTAAGACTCTGAAGCAGTAGTTCAGTCCATTAGAGGTTGTATGCAGAAACTCCTGAATTTTTCTACTTAACTTTGTGATGTGAGACCAAGTCAGAAGAGCTCTAGTTACAGAATAAACAGTATCTGCAGCATGTAGGTGAGGTTTTAACAATGTCACATTTTTCTGGGTGTTCAACTAGAACTATGTAATGTTTGCTTTAAAAGTGCCCCACCCTTACTGCTGAATCAGGAAGATTTCTAAATTGAACTGGTTTAGGAAAGGAAAAATCAGATGAATTACAGATAAACTCCAGCTTGAATAAATGAAAAATAATGTGATACTTTTAGTTACCTAGCGTGAGGCAGCTGATCTAAAACGTAAGTTTTTAGGTTTTCATTGAGAACAGTTAAGTGCTTTGAAAAAAATCTTTGGACTTTGTATTTCTTTCTGAAAAATCACTGTGGTTCTGACAAGACAGCAAAAACAGTTTGTTGTTCTGATTCTGATTTAAATTCTTTTTCTCTTTCAGTACTGCAAACAATGTTGTGATCAACCAAACTAATGGATCACAAGTAAGCACTCTCATTGTTTTCAAAGGCAGTTTTCATGCATTAAAACAGATTTGGGGGTTTTGTTGTTGATTCTTGAAATCCAGTGACTGAATTGAACATTACAGTGAACTGCCGAATTGCATGCCCAGAAATTACTGCTGATGTATAAACAAGATAATTGGTTATTTTAGCTGGAGTCAAGAAGATAGCCCATGTCCCAGTACTACAGAAACAATGCTATTTATAGATACAGGTTTTCAGGTACCTTTGTTTGAGTGTCGTTCTTACCCACAGTATACCAATTCTATATGCTAAGTCACATTTGAAGAAAAGCACAATTCATAAACAGCTGTGTTGATTCCTGGTTACAGGATTTTTTTTTTCCTCTGAAAGACAGGAAAACACCTGCAAATTAAAGAATCCATGGTTAGGTTAGCAAAAATTCAGTGTTTCCTGAATGGAGAAGGAAATCAAAGACGTCTGTCCTACTTCCACATAAGTATTGTATGTCAGTACTTACACACAGAATACCATGTTTCACTGAAAAGGGATGTTGATGTGAAGTAAGTCTGCTTCTGAGTATCAAAACCTAAGCCTTGGTGCTTGGAAAGACCCTATCTCACTTTCAAGTGCAGTATGCAACAGAAAGGGTCACGTATTGGTAGAGATGACATTAGTTTATTTCAACATTAGAATACTCAATGTCAACTAATAGATGGATTGCTGCTCTGCCCAACCTTTTGCCATCTGTGTGCAGTATTGGAAAAGACTGGTTTCCAGTGCTGTGGGAGTAATGGAAGACAACAGCCTTGCTTTAACTTCATGTTTGAGAAGTGGGTATATGTTTTGCTATGTGTAATGTGTCATTACTTCATTAGTGTGCATATAGTAACTTAGTTGTTTGTATTCTGTCTCCAAAGAGCTGGAATGCAAAGCCAAACTTACCTGTCCTAACAGGGGTTCCTTCTGCCCCAGTCTTAGTGGAAATAGAAAACCTCCCAAGGAGCCCAGGAGCCAGCCAGCAAGACAAAAAGTGGTACGTTGTGCTTTGCTGGGAAATGAATCTTGCTTACTTTTGCATGATTCAAGTTGCTGTTTCTTCATCTGCACTTAAGCTGTCATCCTTGTATCTTTAACGTAAGTTGACAGTCAAGTTAGTGATGATGCAGCTGATTTGTTGCTGTGAATGTAGAGTGGGGAGGTGAAGACAACAGGCTTAGTCACTGCCAACCAAAAGAAAATTTCTTCAGGGACTGAAGAAATTATTAAATCAGGAACAGCATTTTCAAGTTGAGAGCGCTGAGTCCTTCTCACTTATCATAATGCTCCTTGTAACCCTTTGCTTGGTATCATGGAGCCCAAGGACTTAACTTCATCCTTAAGAAAATGCAGAACTCTATAAACCAGTATCCTTGTTAATCATCTTTTGAACCTTCTGAAATAGGCAGGCCGGGTTTTTTTCATTATCTTGGGTGGAATGGGAGCTTGAGGAAAATGACACCAGCTGAAGATATGAGCTTTGATTTCATGTAATCAGAGTATTTGTTTTATGGATTGGATGCATCTCAAAATGAAGGTGATTCGTTTGAAGATAAATGTACATATAATTTTCTTTAAAGTAATTCTACATTGCAAACCTGTTTAAAACCTGAACTGACATACCAAGCCACTACTTGTGCACACATAGTCTTATTTTTTTCATGTTTTTGTGCATTCAGAGGCAGTATGGCTTATCCTAAAAGGATAACTCTGGTTTATACAAGGCTCTTCAGGAGCAGCAGCAATGGAATTGAGTGACACAAAAGCTCTTATCCTAAGCAGTTTCAACCCTCAAAAGAAAAGATCTTTCTGCCATTGTTGGGTATAGGAGTCTCCTTTGCTTCAGCATCTCTTAGAAGTAGATGATACCTGTTTACACCAGTGCAATGACAAATGTAATTTCACTTCATGAATCTTACTGATTAAAGTGTTTTAACCCTATGGATATTGGATTAGAAGTGGGACAGTAATTCTGCTTTATGTGTTGCATTTTATTGACATTTCAATCAGAACATATGATCAATGCTGTTTTTCTTTCTTCTGCCCTTGATTTGTCTAGTATCTGAAATCTGTGCTTGTCTGTGGTGAGATCCTGTTGATCGCTCGATTCCCTCCGTGGTGGTGGGTGAAAGGTGGTGGTTTCTTCGTTCTTCAGCATTCTCAATATGGTTTTGTTTTTATTCTGTTGGTCTAGTTGCAAGATGTGTGCTAGAAATGGGTGTATTTCCTTTGGTGAAGATGTTTGACTCTTGCTCCAAACAGCTTTTCTTGGGTATCTGATTCATGGTAGCATTCTTGCTAGCGTTTGCAAGACTTCTGTTGCTCACTGAAATCCCGCTGATTTTTGTTCAGAAGCAGAGAGGACTCCTGTTTCAGTTTTGGTCTTGGTACACCTGGTTTAGGATTAAGAACTTGGGCCTGTCTATCTTAACATTGTTAAGGAATTAAAGCTTTCATGTCAGCTGCCACAATGTGCGTAGCCTTTCTGTAGAGGAGTGGGAGTGAATATAAAGTGCACCTAACATACCCCAAAACAGCATGCCATAAAGCAAAGAAGCTCCTTGGCAATTGATACGTTTTAATCAAGAGCGCAATGCTTGAACTGCATCTGCCTTATGTTTCTTAGAGACATATCATTATTGCAGGCAGTTGACTTCTGGCAAACAGGTTTTAATGTGTTCACTGGAAACAGTACTGCCTGTAATAAAGAGTGTAAATCCAGCTGTAGGAAGAAGACAACAGTTTGGAGCTGAGTCAGCAATTGAGCTACATTCTGGTTTCCTAGCTGGGAAGTGGGGTTAAGTTAATTGCCAGAACATACACATTTATTTCAGGGGCTGTGACTTGGCTATTGCACCTTCAAGTCTTGGTGTCTCGATGCTGCTAACAAGATCTCTTTTCAGCTGCTACTGTTTTTAATTGGCCTGTTTCTGCATGAATTATCTTTTGCTTTCTGTCAGAAAAATAGTCTTCTTCTGGAATGAGTTTGCCAAGAATTGTTGAGAACACCAAAATCTTTTGGACTGGGGATTTTTAAGATGGTTAGGTTTGAAGGGGTTTAGAAGTGAGGTCCTGACCTCATGGATTTCTGTACGCTGCTTGGCAGATGCCTGTACTGGCTACCTTGCAGCTTGGATCCCTTCCTAATGTCAATGTTTCCTTTGATTTAAAATATTAATGCTGCAGCTGCCAACAGCAGTTGTGCCACATTGTAGAAAGTACTTTGCCAGATAGGAAGGATTTTAGTGTTCAGATTGGTGGGGATTTTTTTGTTTTTGTTTTTCTTTTTTCCTCTTGGCTCCATTCTTGTAAAATTTTCAGAACAGGAAAACTCTGCTGGTTTGCCATGGTCTGAAAATGGTCTTGGAATATTGGCTGCAGGGCTGGGAAGCCAAAAATGCAATCAGCATCTTTCTAATTGTAGTCTTTTCTCAAGAAGCTGTTTCTGTACTCAGGTAGGACAGGATACAAAAGTTTAATAATTTGTTTTTTCCTTATTGTGGAATAAATAGGTAATTCTTTTTTTTTTTTTTTTTGTTGCTAGTAGATATGGCTTTCACATGACCACTTAAATTAGAGAAATGGGGGGAATAATGTAATGAAGTGTTGAGGACTGGAGCTTTCAGCATTCATGGGTCACTGTCTCAGAATATTTCACAGAAACCAAAGCTCTGAATTTACTCATGCGTGACCTTTGTATAAATCCTCTCTCTTTTCTAAAGGAGGACTATGGCTGAGCATTAATCATTTACTGCTGCTGTGAATCCCGCATGCTTTTCTGCTTCCCTGCCTTAACATGTGTCATCTTCCAACTTGTGCTGGATGCTTGGCTGTTCTGACAGGGCTGAGAGTGCTGCACCAGGCTTTCTGGAACATGAGAATGTGGAATTTAAGCTGAGGGCTGTCCAGGACCCTTCTAGATGAACAGAAACAATGTTTCCACTTTGTTTAGATTTGGGTCATTACATAGAGAATTTTACATTTATCTGAGCAGATACGTTTGGGTTACAAATTTCCTTGCTTGAGGAGTTTGAGTGCATTTTTCCAAGCACTTTTTGATACCTGACTGTACCTTACATCAGCCTCTCCCAAAGCATACCAGTGAAGGATCCTAGTAGAACATAGACATCAATGTCCATTTAGGAAAATCTTTTAAAATTCAAATGTTTTAGTAAATTGCGTATCTTTTTTGCTTTGGAGATGCTTGTGCCTAAAGCCTTAGAGTTTTTTAGCTAAGGGCTCCTGTGTAAAAATATTTTCAAAACATTGTTTAAAGTGGTGAATGTCCTGCTCTTTCTCCTCTTTCTAGCTTTTGGAGGACTTTATTCCAAGTGTAGTAGACTGTACATGGCATTTCTGTGGGTTTTATTTTCAGGAAGTAGATTTGACGAGCTGTTATACCTTAGTATGCCAAATTGGAAAGCAAGGTCCCAGTTTGTGCTTGGCCTTTTTAAAAATTGTTCATTTTCCACTAAGTTTTTTATGTTAATCAAGTATAGGTACAGTCAGCTTCTCTACTAGTATTGAGTCCCTCAGTCACCTAAATTGTGAATGATTTGCATATGCTGTTGTTTGTTTCTGCACAGTAACACTCACTTTTCTGAGTTTCTGTTTTCTTCTTTTTTTTTTTAACTTGCATTAGAATCTGCATTTTCCAGTGACTTTGAAAACTGATGTTGCTTATAGATGCTTCTTCCAGGTGTACGTTTGGAGCTGTCACTTAAACCCTTTCAGCATCCCAAAGCCAAAATGTGTCCAATATTTAGGAGGCCTGTTCCTCCATCAGATTATTTTTCTCTCATGCGTAAAATGCACAAGGTTCTTGCTCAGCTTTGTGAAATGTTTTGAAATATGAAGTGCTTTTCATTTGGTAAGTGTAGACACTGTATACATGAAATAGCTTAACTTGTCATTCCAGGCTTCTGCAAAAATATGCATGATCCTGAGCAGAAAAGGGGTTTGTTTGACAGCCTCATTATGTACACGTTAACTTGCATGCCTCTTTCCCTTCAGTATATACCTTCCAGCAGCGCCCTTTTTCCTTACCTTTTCACATCCATCTTCTTGTCTTTTACCCTCACTTTACTTTTTCCACCCTCTTCCTCATCCGTACCTGTTCACTAATTGTGCCCCCTCCCGCTCCCCAATAATCCAGGCCCCTTGATGCTGCCGACCGCTGCCAACGTGGTGGAAGCCTGTGGGACGCATGGGCACCGCCGAGGACGCGCGCTGCGGACGGCCAGTACCCCGCCCTTGTCCGTGAGCGCAATGGGAAGAACGCAGCAGTGCATAGCGGTGCTGGTACCTATGCTGTCCAAACCACCATGACCAGTCTCTGAGACGTGGGCCTCTCTGGAGCTTCAGACTGCTTTCTAGCAGAGGCTGGGGGACTGCATTTTTGAGCTGTCTCTGAGATATGAACAACAGACCCGAAGTTGACTATAGAGGGGGGGAAAAAAAGCTTTTGTTATGAAGGCTCTGCATATCATGTTGTTGGTATTTAGTCTTTAAAGATAAAAAGGTAACATCAGACCACTAGTGGGCTAGAATGTGGTTTCAGAAATCTTAGAGGATGTTAATTGCCCCTCCTTTTGAACCATGATTATGAAAAATTATCGAAGATAGGTGATTCATCTGAAAACTAACCTTTTTTCTTTTTTTTTTAACAAATTCTCTTCTGAAAAATACTGTTTGGAAATGGAATTATTTTAATTTTTTAAGAATAAAATTATCAGAACTTCTGAAAAAGCAAAGAGTAATATCTGTTCTGCTTTCTAGAAAGTTTTCCTTTCTTTGCTGCTGTGCTTCAGCTGAAATGAAACAAATATTTCCTGACAAACACCAGTTCTACCATATGATTCACAAGGTTAATTGTTAAGTCAGGGGTTAAGACTCTAGCTTCATGGTTCATTGGTGTTCTTGGGGGCCTTTAACAACATGAAGGAACTACTTTTACCTTTGAACACGTTGTTTTTTCATGTGTTTTCTGAAGTTAGCTCCCTTTAAATTGCAAATATTCTTTTCCCATTTAAAAAAATGGGGGCAGGGGGGAAAGGAAGAGAAGGTGTGGTAGAATGCTCTTAAAATTCACTTACGTTTGGCTTTTAGGATAAAGAAGGTATTTGAATGATAATCAAATTGTTTCAGTAAGTTTGGAATTGCCACAGGGCCTAGAAATCAAAACCCATTGTTTTCAGATATTCAGCCCTCAAGAACCAAGTAAGTCTCAGCTAGGACGTTACTTAATATTGCCTGAGATGTTTTGGTCACCTCATCCTTGCATCTGACAGGAGAAAAGAAATCACTACTTAAATATGAGTCTCTATTTTACAGCTCTGCTGTTAAAAAAAAAACACACCAAAAAAAAAAGCTGATATGCAAGCTACCTACTAAAGATCTGTGAGCTTTGCAGAGGTGATGAGAGCGATCTCTTGTGCTGGTTTTAGTTGTCCATTTTGCAAGGTGGATGTTGCAAAGTAAACTTTTTTATTATTTATAAAGTTGCTTAAGAATATGCAAATGAGAACAGATGTTTTAACTTCAAAATATCATATAATTTCCATGTAGATGAGGGAGCCACTAATTTGAGCAGAGGAATTTATGATGGTTATGTTTTCAAAACGCAAGAACATTGTTGCACTAACAAGTCAGTGTTTTACAAAATGGTTTTAAGTTCAGATGTTCTTATGTAGTTGTCGGGCCACTCTAAGTACTGGCTGACTCCTCAAGTACCAGATAAGTTTTGTGTTGCTGGTAAGGAATAGCTGAGGTTGCAGCATGCCTCTGGAGATCATGTGGTACACTCCCATGCTCGAGCAAGCAGGTTGTTCAGGATTATGCCAGCCAAGTCATAGGAGTATCTCCAAGGATAGAGACTTCACACTCTGAGTGACCCATTCTGGTGTTTTACAAACCTCACAGCAAACAAAGGTGTTCTGTTGTTGTGCTTAAGTGGAATTTCCATTTCAGTTTGTACTGTTGCCTCTTGTCCTGTCTCTGGCCTATCTTGAGAAGGGTCTTCTGTTGTCTTTACTCCTCTCATGAGGTTTTTATGCACATTAATAAGATCCTCCTGAGCTTTTTCTTCTCGAGGCTGAACAATCATAGAATCATAGAATTGTTAAGGTTGGAAGGACCTCAAGGATCATCTAGTTCCAACCCCCATGCCATGGGCAGGAGCACCTCACACTAGATCAGGTTGCCCAGAGCCATATCCAGCCTGGCCTTAAAAACCTACCTGGTCTCTCAACCTCTCCTCCTATGTCAGATGCTCCAGACCTACTTTTGTGTTTCTGTCTCTTTGCTGTGCCCCATCCAGTATGTCCACGTCCCTCTCGTCCTGGGAAGTCAAGAGTTGGGACCAACACTCACCAGTCCCAGACACCTACAATAGCGTTGTCATGGACTAACTGCAAGTTTGGTAATTAAAGCTGTGCCTAAAGTTTTCATAGTAGATCTTCTGCATGACAGCAGAGCTAGTTCAGATTCAAGGCAGGAGAAGCTACCCTCGTTGCCTGAAATCCATCTATCTGTAGAATTTATTTGGTTTAGTGTGGTAGATGTCACATGCTCTTGCTGTCTTGCTTTGAATCACCTGAGGGTTGATTTTACTCTGTGCTGGGCTTATTTTAGTGTGACTTTGTTAACTCATGGAGAGTTGTTATCCTCATTTCCACTGGCATGGCAGCTCTCAGTTGCAGATGGAGTACTACATGAGTATCAACACCACCTAGCTGCAGTTTTATGGGGACAGGAATAGCATGGATTGTCTAAACACATGGTTCCATCTTCTTAAACAGTGCAGTGGTGACAGATCTTTGCTTGATACGCACAAAGGTTCTGCAGCCATCTCCTCTTTCTGAGGGTGTTTTCATTCCTTTCCTCTTGTTGTTGACTTGTGTATATTATACTATATCAGTATGTGGAATTCTCTTAAAAAAAAAAAATGAGACAGGAATATTGGACTCTACCTGCTTGGTTAGAAACTGAATGCACATGAACAGTCTGCAGTAGGATCGTACAACCCCAGGATTTTTTCTTTTTCTTTTTTTCCTTTTAAAAGGAAAGAGACATTCTTTTTTTTCTGATTATTTTCCATTTTTGTTTAAGAACAAAATCAAAATCTGGAAGGGTGATAGCCTTAAATTTTACTATTCTGCTTACCTTCAGGTGTACAGCATTGTTAATTTACTTCATTTTGGGGCGTTCAAAGAATTTCAAACTACTCTACTACCTTGCAGAGTCAATGTGAAAAACTATTCTGTCATTACCACGCTGTTTCAAGTTAGATTACTTGCAAAAGAATTAGCTCTTCTGCAGCAGACTCAGATAATTACAATATTTTGCAGACTGCATTTTGCACACTAAAATGAAGTATGCCTTTGCTTTTCAACTAGAAAAAGAAAAGTGCTACACTTAGTAACTGACAGCATTCTCTTCAAATTGTGTTGTATGCTCTGTGGTACAGATGAGTATCAATGTATTTGTCAGGCAAAAAGAAGAAAAGTAGCTAACTGCCTTAACTGTGGGCATTCCCTGAGCATGTAATGACTTCTGTGTGATTTATTAGTGGGTTGACCAACCTGTTAATAAACTAAACCCCTTTGATCAGATGTTCAAACCTTTGATAAGGTGTTCAAGAAAAGATTGGATGTGGCTCTTGGAGCCATGGTTTAGTTGTCAGGAGGTATTAGGTAATAGGTTGGACTTGATGATCTCTGAGGTCTTTTCCAACCTGGTTGATTCTGTGATTATTCCTATATTCATAACTATTGTGTGGCTTGAACTCCTGGTATTGTCAGCTTAGCTAACGCTTATTTCATTCTTGGGTACTGCACAGCAACTGTCACAGAAGTCCTGCCTTTCCTGGGAAGTCTTTTATTATTTGTCTTGTGATTGGCATGACAGTTCCTCAGTATTTTGTGAAAGAAGTAAGACATTCTATGCAGTGACCAAAAACAGTATCTTATGCTTCTTACTTACATAAGATTATGAAGCCTGCGTGGAAGATTTTCTGCTGATACTCTGAAGAGGATGAAGAATCTGGGCAGCCTAGAAAAATCTATTGCTCTTTGGGGAGCTCTTCATTTGCACTTGCAAATTCCAGAGGCTGAGGGTGTAGCCAGTAGGACTTTCTTCTCGTGACTGCCTATCTCAGGGTGACTTGGAGTAGGTGCTTCAGTAGGTCTGAATGCAAAATGGAGTCGATACCTACTTGAATCTTGCTTAGGAGGCTTCTCTTGAGTCTACATGAAATTGTTTTAGTTTCCCTGAAGGCCATGCTGTGATGGCAGGATGAAGCTGTAGGGACTTACCCCAGTTGTCTTTGCTGCCTCAGCCAGTCCTCCATCAAATGGCAATAAGGTTTTCTACCACCTTTCACCACCTCAATGTATGTAGTACATGCTTTTGAAGCAACACTGGCTATTGAGTGGTCCATTGGAATATGCCACCAGATTTCAAGACTGCCCTTATCTAGCAGGGAGGTTTTTGAATCAACTCTCTTTTCTGTCTACAGTTACTGCAGTTGTCATAGGGATGAAAAAGGCTAGTGTAATTATCCTAGCAATTTTCTAATGAAGATAAATTTCATTTTTCACTCATTTTTTCCCCTATTGTATTGCAATGCTGAGAAAAGCATTAGAAGATTACAGCACCAAGAAGTGTCATTGGAGCACTACACCTCTCAAGATAGGAACTTATTCCTTGTTCTTTCAGTATGGCATGGCATCAGCACCTCTCTGCACTGTGGGCAAGATCCGCACTCCATATCCTGGTAGTCATATTAAACATTTCAGAGGCTATTTACAGAAAACTGTCAGCCAAATCGTTGGCTTCGTATGAAGATTATAAAACATTCTCACTATGGTGCATAGGCAACCTCTGATAGTAAGGTATGGGATTCAGCTGCTTTCTTTGTTGCTTTAACTGAAAGAGCATCCGTTCCTGCCTCTTACTTCTAATAACTGGAATTGTCTGTATCCATCATTCCCTTCTTGCAGGACTATCTGCTGGTTACCATTTCCTATTAGTGGTACACAGAGAGGCTACACAGTAGATTGAAAAGTTTCCTGTTATTTGCTTTGCTAGTAGCTTCTTATTCCGCTGCTTTAAGTTAATCAAGCAAGTGCCTTCAGTTTGCCTCATGGCAATTAATTGTCTTAAACTGATTTGTATATTATTAGCACTAAAAGGGTGATACACTGTAATCTGTTTCAGAAATATATGTTTAACAGTGAAAGGATTCTTTTGGGTCTTTGAGCTGGAGGGAAGTTTTCTTCCTGGAGTCACTAGTGACAGTGACTGCTTCCAAAATCCAGGGGCTGGAGGGAGACAATGGGAGTTGACATGGTAGTGATAAGAGAGAATCTGGTCTAAACTGTCAAGTAGGAAATGTTTCTGTCTGTGCATCAGGGTAAGTTCTGTTGTGGTGGGAGCTTGCTTGGTGTCTTTTGTTCTCGCATCTGGGACAGGACTTTCAAAAGCAGTATTGCATCCACACTCCATGGAAGTGTGATTGACTGAAATGGACAATGATCAAATCGCAGCTGTGTGCACAGGATGTCTGGTTACCCATCCTGTTCTGCAGCAGTTTGTGTTTCTGTATTTGTTACGGTTTGCTGTTAGGATAGTTATAGCTGTTCCTGAACTTTGCAGAGATGCATGAGATTCCTGACTGTTTGCACAACGTAAGCATCATAGTACAACTTTTGGGTTTGTTATTGGTTTTCTGTTTTCATTGTAAATACAGACGGGTAGGGCAAAACGGAAAGGAAATGTTTCCATTAGAAAGCAAAGGAGGTGAATCAAGTGATCCTAACAGGGTACAGAGTATGTGCTGTAGTTGACTTAAATGTTGTGTGAGGTTTCATTCTTGTCTCTGCTCACATTAATAAAACTCAAACTAGCTATAGGTATGCCTAGTCATAACAGTGTCTAGCAGACCTATGCAGTGCACCCTTCTGCCCTTTAATAGCTTACAAGTGTTGAGTGAAGTGCTGTACAAGAAGCTTTTTGTGAACAGTATCGTCTTCCCTCCCCCTAACTTCTTCTCATGTAAAAAGACTAAAGCATACCTTGAGTTTGTTACAAAAACTTTATTGTTCCAGTAAGTGTATTTAACAGATAAAAATTTCCCTCCTTCTCCTTTCACTTTTTTCCACTGCTCTGTGATGAAGTAGCATGCAATATGGACCTGTTCTATTATGAAGTCAATTCTGCAGGCCCTTTTGTTTTTCTAAACTCACTGAAAGCCAACGTCTAGTAGTTACCTGAAACAATTCTTGCAGAATGTGTCTAGTTACCAGAAGACAGCACGAAAACAAGAGGTTGCATGTGCTGAAGCTTCTTCTTGTTGCAGGAAGAATGGTAACATGGTTGTGTGTATCTCTGCCCGTCTTTCTGCCTTTGCAGTGTACCTCTTGTTGATTTGCTAGACAGCACGGAGTTGCCAGAAACTTGTGTTGATGACGCTGTAGGCCGTCCAGTTGTTGGCCTGGCAACAGGAGATTCAGAAGAGGCTCTTAGTTGCCCTCATCCTGGGACAAAGGAAGCTGCTGTTGAAAAAGCAGACTCTGATCGTAAGCAAACTTAGAGATTTTTTTTTTTCCCCTATTATTGTGATGTGTGGGGTTAAACTTAGCTGATGAGGTTGCTATGAAGTTATCTGCTTATGTAAATCCAGAAGTGTTTTAGAAATCTCCCTTAGATCATATGCATAAGGGTAATTTTACCCACCACTTGGACAACAAAATCTGTCAGCAATTCGTGTTCAGCTGGAAGCAGCTTATTTCCAAGGACAGAGGTACAAGGGAAAAGTCAAAAGTTTTTCATGGGGTATGGCTTTGGCCACAAATAATTAACATTTGCTGCTTGCTTATTGACTGTTACTGTCTGGGTAAATGAGCAGCATGCAGGAGTGCTGCATTGTTGTGATGAGGTACATATAGTCTGTAGGCTTCAAAGTTGCATTGAAAGTTGAGCAAGTAGCTTCTCCCATCCCTCTGCTTTCTTCCACAGGGATGGAATACTAGTTGAGGAAGAATGCCAGTTAAAGTCAGCGAATTCCGCAGTGACAACATCAGCATGATACCTTTTTGTCTTTTTCAGCCTTTGAAGAAGCATTTCTAAAACTGAAAGAGCTGGAGACAGAGCGGAGCAGCCCCGTGCCAACCGAGCGTCCCAATGTAAACATAAACATACAGGTACTTGGGTTTCCTTCTTCCTGGAAGAGCTGCTGAGTTTTGTTCAGGTCTTTATGAAAAGTCTCAGACTTACCTTGGGCTCTCTGCAAGATTTTAAAGAATATAATGTTAGAGGATAGTAAAGGAAATACAAATGCTTGCTTATCTGTAAAACCTGTGTGTGATAAGGCAGTGAGATAGAGATGGGGTGCAGAGGTGCATTTGTACACATGCAGTCTGGTGAAAATTTCTGAAATAAGTGGGAGTAATACTGATAAATGCTTGAAATGTTCCTCAGTCTGTGTCTGTAGGTGTTCTATAATTCATCCTCTTTTTTCGAGGGGGTGAACTTTTTTCCTGGTGTTTTTCAGTTGCCTTTGGGAAGCCGTACAGAAGTTGTTTTCGCATTTTGTTTTGAGTCAAGTTTGTTGGTGACCCATCCCTCTTGTTAAGTAACTGGTTTTTACCTGCTTTCTGAAGTAGGTGTTAGTGCCCTGTGTGTTTACATAGAGAAGAGTGATACATGTTGATTTAGTGCCTTCTGAGTAGGTCAGGATGCATATCCACAGGCAGCTGAGCCGAAGTATGAACTTCAGTGCCCTGAATAGCATGAAGGCTCTCTTCTCCCTCACTCTTCTTTGCTCTTCCTTCCTTCTCTCCTCTGTAATCTACAGGAACTATTGCATGTTTTGCTGAGCCAGTATAGCCTCCGAAATGGCAAGCAAAATTGTGTTTTCCTTCTTTGTTTTGAACTTTTGTTAAGGTGTTAGGGTTTTATTTGGGTTTGTTTCAGTTTTAAGTTGGTAAAGGATAAGGTAACTGGGTTCACGGAATGGGTCAAAGAAAAGCCAGTGATAGTGAAAATAAGGAAGGGAAGGAGAGAATAGGATTCTCCTTTACAGCAGTGAACTTTCATAGATTCACTGGTTATCAAGCAACTGCACCTGTGCAGGATGTTGTTCTTGTCTTAAAAACTTGGAAATTTAGATCTCCCCTACTCTGCTTTTCCCCACTGTTAAGGCTTTAGGTACTTTCTTGCATTTTGAACAAGCAGAGAGCTTAAAACACCTGGCAGTGTTATCTCTGTACTACCCTCCCTTGCAGGGAGGCCTGAGAATTTATCTAACTTTCAGTGAAGCAGATATGACTTTTCTTGCTCCCTTAAGAGTAAATTGAACCAGGTGCCAAGGGAGGTGTTCAGTGTTTGGGCTAAGACCATTCCTAAGCATTTGTTTTTCCCCCTTCATGTGAGAGAAGGCTGCAGTTTTGGTATGCTTGCAAACAGCTGCAGGCTGTTTGGCTCATGTCCCCCTTAAGGACTGTTGTCAGAGATGCCCTGGGCACTTGTCTGCTTGGTGAGTGTTACAAAGATTACCAAGTCTCTAAGTAGATTAGTCAGTAGCCTACTATTAGTAGTAGGTGCCGTTAAGCCCAAATGCTGCCTCTGCATAAATTGGAGCAGGTGAACACAGCTTATTTCAGAGTATTTTTGCCTATCGAGCTCCATTTTAGTTCAGAGAGGGTAAAAACATTTAATTGGTTAAATGGAGAGAATGCAGCAACAGTTTCTTAGTGGTTTTTAATTCATGGCTGATACATAAGCAAGGTAAGAGCCCTGTAATGAGCTAATCTATCAAACAGCTGCCAATACAGTAGACTCACTGTTATCCAGCTGCTGTCATAGGAGGTGTTGAGTAACTTTGAATGTCAGAGGTTACAGATACTGGGGTGATGGTAACCTGACTAGAGAGTAAGAACATGTGTATGACTGAGAAGTGACCTAATGTATGCATCAGCAGTATGCCAATGTGATTCTTTCTTCAGGTAGAGACTTCACCTTTTAAGAAGGAAGTGCAAACTGTATTATGAAAACATACAAGTGGATCATCAGTGGTTTTCCTTGGGTAGAAAAGACTAAATAAAGCTTTTCAGTTGATGATGTAGCTTATCAAGAGTGTATAAAAAGGCAGACAAGGCTTAAAGGCTGTCTGTGTATACTTTAAAGTCTGTATGTTTCAAATTGCAAAGACATGCAGGTTACAGTAGCACCACCTGAGCACACCCAGTTGTGATTAGAGATGATGGTTAATGGTTTGGAAATGAGCCGTGAAGAGAGTGACCTTAGAACAACTGTTAAAAAAAGTTTGTTTCCTGTTTTTCAAAGCTGTGTTAGAAAAATAATAGGTTTCCACCTATGGTGTTACAAAAATGTGCTTATTGGCTCTCCTTCTGCACTTTTGCCATTCATGTATTTGTAAGAGGTGTTTATGGCATCTTCTGATGGAACTGCCACAACCACTAAATCCTTGCAATCAGCTTGGATCCTGGAGCTTGCTGTTACTTCAGATCAATGCAGTGTTGCAGTGTTCTCTCTGAAAGCCTGTCATTACCATTTCAGGATGTCTCTTCTCCCTTAAGTTTTGCCAGTGAAGATACAAACATATGTACAAACAGCTACAGCACATAAAAACATTTGTTGAAGTGTATTGAGGAAAGCATTAGGTTTCTGCTTATGAAGGCAGAAAGTTCAGCTTCGTTAATTAAAAGTCTTTAACTGCTTTTCATAAGGAGGCAGAGATATCCTGACAGTCATCTTTACATAATTCAGTCGATCTTGATTGATTTCTTTGAGAGGGAAATATTTATCTAGCTATCTGTGTCCTTTTAGAGAAAATGAGAAGTCTTTGTAGAATAAGAACTGGGAAAGGGGGAATGAATGGCTTCATTCTTCACTGCTGCTCCCTGCCAAAATCTGTTGGAATGGAAGAATGCAACTTTGTCCTTTCCCAGCTTTCACTAGCACAGTGACCAGATCTGAGAAAAGAGAGCAAATAGCTCTGAAATGTATTGACACTCTGCTTCCATCAGCTTCTGAAGTGAAATGAACAATAAAAAGTTCACCCTGTTCGCCTGTGTTTGAGTCTGCTCCAGAGTTAGCAATGCAAGGACATGAAGGTTTTCTGAATTTGTTGTCATCTGTAAACATTTTGGAAGTTGCTCCGAAATCTGCCTGCCTTAGACTTCATCTCACTGCACAAAGTGATTTTCAGTGACACCAGGAGCACTGCTCAAAAGCACAAAGGATTGGGATCTCACACCCTGTGGCTGTTGCCTTTAACTCCTTTTTTCTGTTTTTTTTCCATTGCTGCTTAGCTCCATGTTTTGATTGAAGAATGGAGTACAAATACAATGTGTCTTGTACATGCAAAAAACCAAAAATTTGTAACAAGCTAGAATATTGACAAGCCCCAGCAGCTTTACTGTTTGCTGTGAAAGAGTGAAGTGTCCTGTCAATTAGGCATCTTGAGGCATTGTCAGGTGCCAGGTGCTTTCCCCTCTAGCTCTTTCCTTTAAAAAGCAAGTAAAACACCAATGTTTTTTTCAAGCACAAAATAGAAAAGATTGGAAAAAAAATAGATCTTTAATACTGATAGAAATATTTCTTTGGCAGTGTAGGACTTACACTTGTTTATATTAACGTATTTTTTTGTAGGACTGAACTTTTCAGAAGTTGAGAATCTAATTGGTAATAGATCAGAGCAACCTAATTAAATTGGTTGTTCAAGGAAGTTAAAAAAATGGTGTACTGATGTTCTCAGTTAAAATAAGCAGATTCATTATGTCACTGATACTGCATTAGGAATTATGTATAGAGGCTGCTATATACAGCACCAGGTTCAGTGAAGTCCAGTGTAAGGATTTAAGGATGATCGTAGTTGGATACTGTGACTGCACAAATAATGATAATTCAATTCCAATTGTTTCAGACTTCTGGTAATTCCAAAAATTCCAAAAATATTCTCTAAAATAAAGCCACTTAAATGTTTAATAATGAATTGTTTTGTTAGCTTTCAATAAACTATGTGCTTTCCATCTCTTAAAATCTGCTAGTAGTAGTCATTAGCAGCACTGGTCCTCACAAGTTTTTAGGCTGGTCATGATCCTTGAATATTCTGTGAAGTTCATTTCTCACTGGGGTCAAACATTTAAAATGAGGTCTCCTTTAGATGGTCTCACAACTTCCTGTTTGGATATCCTGAAAGGTGATTTAGAGGGAGACAAGAAAAGGAAACATTTTCACCATCTCTAAGGGCCAGGTACCTGAAAGTTCTCACTAGTGTTTCTGGTGAATGAAAAAAAAAAGTAGAAGTAGATGGAGAGCTGCATAGGGGGCAGATAGTCTCCTCCTTTTATCTTCTTCTTCCTGCTCTCTCTCTGCATGACAAGCTTCATTCTTTCTGGATGCTCTGCAGTTCGCACAAGTGGGAGTGCAGCACAATTGCCTTGGGGCACCTTACAGAAAGTGCAGCACCTGCCTGCAGGAAAGAGCCTGTTTCAGCTAGGAGGGTGGCATATGGTGAGGAGAGCAGGACTCTGTCTCCCCCTGCTGTGTCATATCCCGAAGAAAGGTCACAAGGCTTTGTTTCCACTGAGTTAATTAACTTCTGTCATTAATGAAATAGCAGTTAGTAGATTGCTTAATTAACATTTTACAATTAAGAAATGCAATTCATATAATGAAACACACTGTAGTGAAGGTATATAATTTTTACTTCATTATGTATCTGGCTGCCAGTTTGCTCTGATAAAATCAGTGATGGGAGAGGTAACTATTAGCACTTTAAACTGTTGTTTTAATTTATAAATCGCTTTTAAGGTAAAAATCTTCCAACTTGCATTTCGGAGTAAATGATCAGCAGCTTACAGCTAAGCTGCTATATTGATGCCTATCAGTAAACTAGGCTGCAAATTTAGGGTCCCCATCAGGTCTTGCACAGTGTATTTTTAGCACAGCACTTTTGCATCTCCACTTCATGTGTTGTGGTTTTTTTTTTTTTATTTTATAATTTCCTGGGATTTTACAACTGAGTTCCAAAATAAAGGAATAAATTGCGTTTTCATTTTAGTATAAATATGCTGACTTTCCTCTCATAGGCTTGTTGTTACTTGGAGAGATGTTAATAAACTTCAGCCCATACTTTTCCATGCCTGGGAACTGCTTCTGATACAGATTTTTTTCACATCTAGGATGAAGTGGTAAAGTTGACAGATAAATGTCTTAACAATGCGATTGAGAGCCCAATTGTAGCAGCAACGTGGCTTCCAGCTGATATCAAAAGCAATATCCTGAAGGCCCAGGCAGAAGCAGGGCACAAGGTAAGTACTCAACTGATAAGGACTGTGACGTTCTCAAATGTTTTATTTCTCTTCAGTTAACCTAGTGTTGGAGAAGGTGCCTTGCAGATAAGCCTGCTCCAAGAGCCTGAGTTGAAGGCAGAATAAGAGAGCCTTGCAACCTTTCTTCACAGTAATAGTGGTCCAGTACTGGAACAGCTGCCCCAGGAGGAATCTCCATACTTGATGATCCCCAGTGTGTAGCTGGACAGGGTCCTGGTTTCAGTGGTAATTGACTTGGATAACCTCCAAAGGTTGCCTGCTAATCAAGAAATTACTCTCTAAGACTTTGCTTCTACCACGTTATAGTAACTTTGGTAGCAAATAATAGTCTTTTGTTTGGCTACATTGGTGAGTTGTTATTTCTGCACTGAAGTTTACACTTCAGTGTATATTTCATATACATAATTCATATTTTAAGTCACTGAGCAGAAGATGAACAGCAGGTTTTCATGCTGGAAGGGAGGCACTCAGCTCTTCTGTGAATCTCAGAACTGACACAAGATGGAAACAGGTATCAGAAACTTATGTTTTTGTTCACTTTTTCCTCACAGGTCGTAAGAGAAGACAGTTTGGCAGGTGTCAAGAATTCCAATATTCAAGATGCTGCTGCCAGGTACTGAATAGGTTTGGAAGAAATGTGTGATCTAGTTACCTGAATACAACAATGAGAACCTGCACTTCAGGGTGGTCTTTCTAATGGCTTAGTCACCATTATATTTTACCTTGTTATAGTGTAGCTTAACCTGGGGAGTTTGAAGTGTTTTTAAAGTGTAAACCAGCAAGCAGTATTAGTTGCTAGGTTTTATTATATATAAAGTAACCCAGATACTCTTTATTGTTCCACAGTTGGATTTGATAAATGTTCCAACAGCAGCTTCAATCACTACAGTTATTTCTGTATATATTCACTGTGGCAAAAGGGGATGGATCTTTAGCAGCTGTTTTCTAGTGGAGGGATAAAAAATGTGGACAAAAGCTTGATACTGACAGTTGACTTCCTGAGAGTTTCTGAATCTGAAACGACTGGTAGCTCCATTGAAAAAGTTGAAAAGTTACAATATTTCTTGACCATTTGTGAAGATGAGCATGTGTCAGGCCTCAAAGAGCATTCAAGATATTGAATAAAAATGTTCATCTGAAGATCTCAAAAATAGGCTGTCACAAGTGATGCATGAAGAGCCTTCCATGGAAGGGTGTACCTGTTTTTTGTTTTGTGCCAGGAACATTCTCCCTTCAGGCAAAACACAAAGTAATACTCCAGCCAGCAGTCCAGTATTTCAAGACTCAAGAGAGCTGCTTAAAGCAATCCCTGCTTCAAACACCTTTGTTCCGTAAGTGATTGAGGAGAAACATATTTCAGGGGTAAGGGAAATGTGTGGAGAGTATTATGAACAGGCCTGAAAAGACGAGGAACAATTGCTGAGCATTTAGGCTACATCTGACTAAGCAGGTTTGCTGATGCATCTTTAATTACTGTTGCAACAGTTAATCAGTGTATCCAGGCCTTGGGGTGAGTATCCTAGCAGGCAGTAAGCCAATCTCTCTCATCTTCTGGAATGACTGAAATATCTGACATCCTGCTGCCCCTGGCTCTGAAGAGGAAGATAAGATGGCTGGAAAGGCTTCAGGCAAATTAGAAACGAGCTGAAGAAGCTCCTTTGAATTAGAAGACATTGTTACTGTTGGGTACATACACAGCTGTAGCTGAAACTATCTAAGAGAGCAGTTATCTGCAGAGGTGGTTGGAAGACATTTACTCCAGTGTACTCACAAACATCAGTCTTCTGTCTGCATCATACAGAACTGGTGTTGAGTTCCTGGGTTGAGCCATCATTGAAGCAGCCCTGTTTCATGCTGTCCAGGCAGTGTGCTGATGAGAATGTTTTTCCTCTTTCAGTAATGTGCTAAATGAGGATAACACTGTCTCTAACCATGAGGACCTGCTGATTTCAGCTACTCTGGCTCCAGCTGAGGAGGCTGCTGTTTCAAAGGTATCACCACCTGCCAGCCTGGAAGGTTTCTGTCTGTCACATTCTGAACTACTGATGCCTCTGGGCAAGTACAGACCTTGCTACATGCCTCTCATAACTCCCTGAATACCAGTCTGGTGCATGCCAAAGAGTGCTTTCTGGAGCAGACAGGGTCACTACAGCTCTCTTCAAAGGCCATTTCTGAGTGTCCTTTCAGGTTCTTTGCCTGACATTTATTTTTCTAAACCGGTGGTTTTCCTCACACTGGTGGGGAGCCCCTTATAGCTTCTGATGCTTCAGGAAGGAGACTGCAGGGATGAAATTGTGACATAGGCAATTCTTCTCCAAAAAGCCACAGAGAGAGTTGAAATTGAAATGCTTGTTATATTCTCGTTGCTTTAAGGATAAGGTAATTTTTAACTGGACTCCATAAAATGCACATAGTAATTCAGGGGCTGACTTTGTTAGTCTCCAAAAGAAAAGTGGAGTCCAGCATTTAACTCTGTTGTTACTTCAACAGACTGAGGGTTTTTTCTGGACCACTGAAGCACAGTATGCTTTAGCTTTTGTCCCTCCACAGTGGTATCAAGTAACTGATCCCATTGAATAATTATCAGTTTCATCTCCTGGTTTCAAATGCTCAGCTCACAGACCACTGACCTTGTTAAATGGTGCAGTACCCCACCTTTGCACAGGAGAACAGGACAGTTTCTTACATGGCAATTCCAGTACGTTGATGAGAGTAAGTGAAATGAAAAGGCTATTTTAAAAAGCTCATATGGAAAGATTTGAGAAAACAGACCTGATAAACAGTGGTGTTCATCGAAGATGCTCATTTAGAACCTGGGGAGCCACTAGAGTATTCAGCAGACCTATCTGGTTACTACTGGGAATTCAATTCAAAACTGATTTATTCCTTAGAGCACTCCAGATGACCAGGACGTTTCCTTAACATCATTGACAGAGAATCTAATTGACTTTACAGAAGCCACACCTCGGGTAAATGTATTTCAAAACCACACTTCTTCCTTCACACACACAGTGGTTTTTACTCATCAGCTCTCTTCTGATTTTAGTATCTGTCCACCAGGGATCTGCTGCAGTGGTGATTAACCTGGATCACACATTTATGCCCTGCTTACTTGAAGGATAGCTGTAGACCTTACAGCTTTGTAATTGAAGTGAAGGAACCTGAAGAGTTAATTTATATCTGTGCCATAAAAGTCTGTAGTCTTATTTTAGTACACCTGCAAGTGCCAGCCTGCTCTCAGCCTTTTGGGTACATACAATTACAGAATGGTAGAGGTTGCAAGGGACCTCTGGACATCACTTAGTTCAACCTCCCTACTAAAGCAGGTTCACCTAGGGCAGGTTGCATAGGACCACATCCAGGCAGGTTTGAATATCTCCAGAGAAATTATATGTAAATGTGTATATATACACACAGAGACATATAAATTTGTGTGTGTATAAATAATACAGGGATTGGACAAGATGACCTTTGAGCATCCCTTCCAACCCATGCAGTCTGTGAATCTGTAAAATACTGGAAAAATAAACTTTTTAATACAAATCAACCCTTTTATTTAGATACAGGAAATCTTATATAAGTTGTGCTGGTGAAAGAGGAATCAACAGAATCACAGAACCAGTAAGGTTGGAAAAGACCTCAAGGATCATCAAGGAGTTCTATTGTGTGCACCAAAAGGAGGGGGAAGGAGTAGAAACTTCAAACTGTTCAGAAATGTGCTCTCACATTTCTGCTTTGTCCACAAAGCAGAAAAAAATAGGGGGTTCAGTTTCCTTTTGGAAGGCAGCACTATGCTGAAACTGCTCCCAGGGAGTTGCTGTGTGGGTGCCAGTTACCTTTGGGAATGAAGTCACATCATCTGTAGCTGATCACTAGCACAGTTCAAAGACTTAGTGATGGACAAGTACCTAAGCTCAGTTGGGGGGCAGTACTGTTTTGGGAGGCAATATTGTTTGGAAAATGTTCTCAGCTACTTGTAACATTTTCTAATGAGCGTGTTTGCTTTTTGCAGGTGTCTTCTCAGCCCATAATAGCACCGAGGTGGATAGTGCCAGTGAGTTATTTGACCATTCCTTAGTAAAAAAAGTTTGAAGAAAAAAAAAGAAAGCTTTTGTCATGATTAAGAAACAGGAGTTCAAGTAAAATATAACAATTTGTAATAACTTGAAAGCCCATAAAATAATGTACCAGGCCAAAAATAAAGGCAACTTGCTCAGCTGGAATAAATCAGACAACATACATATCCTGCTAGTATTTAAAGTTCATTTTTGCTGTGTTACACTGCAGATAAATGCCATAAAGTTTCTTTAAGAATTGCCTTTAGTGAAGCCTAACCTGGAATTTAATGAATCTCAGTTTTTACTGTTACAAGTAAATCACATGGAAAAAATCAGCTTGACTTGTCCTGGCAGGTTTGTTATTTCAGTTGCCTGTTTCGTTCTTTCTAATTCAGACTGGACTGATTTCCAATGGACCTTTGGGAAATGATGTTGCCTTGGCTGTGAAGGCAGTGAAAGGCAGCACAGAGACTCTGTTGTCATCAGCTGGATTGCCACCATCCCACCAGGCATCTGAAGCCCTTGCAAGGTAAGGTCTCCTCAGCACTCACTGCAAAGCCTGTATGTGGTGGAAGGGAAGTATGTGCTCTTGCTGTTTCCACTTAGCTGTAGTGGCCACATGGGCACAGTGCTGTGTTTTGCAGTGCACTTGAACTCTAGGTCTGTCCCACTTCATAGCATTTGATACCTGATCAATAAACAGAGCAGCTGAGGTGTCTTTATTTTTATATAACATTTTGTTTGTTGTAATTCCAATAAGTGAATGACCAAAGCATGTAAATTTAGGTGGAGCTGGAGATAAACCTGTTGTCATAATGCTATAAAATCAATTTTTAAATTATAATTTCACTTTGTTTTCTTTCCTTATCTGCTCCCATGTTTTAGTACTGGACTGAAACAATGGTGCAGGTGATTTTTCTCAGAAATGTCTTGACAGTGTTTCAGTACCTGTCAGAATATTGGCAGGGGTGGGGGGATGTCCTCCAGTTATTTCCCATCTGCAAGGAAGTCAGAGAACAGGATCTGCTGCAACCTTTTCCCCCTTGCTATTCCATTTTGCTGTGCTGGTGAGGCAGAATGGTGGCAGTGACAGTCAGTGAGCCTCTTCCAGTGCAGATGTGGATGGCAATGATGCTCCTGCTGCACTGTGTGAAATTGATTCACTTTGCTCTTCTGCAGTTGTCCATTAGCCTCGTTAAATTGTGAGTGGAACAGCTACTAACACTCTTCAGAACAATATTAATATTTTTCTTTTTTTAATCCACCATGGCAGGTCATTTTGGAGAAGTGTATTTACAGGGCCTTTTGTTGTTTGCTTCTTTGTTTTCCCCTTCAGCCCAGTTATTGAGGATGCTACAATAAGAGCAAAATGTTTACTCACCACTGAACTCTAGAAGAAGGAATTTTTGCACTTCTCACCTTGTAAAAACTTAAATCTTCTAACACATCTCCAAGGGATCCTTCCAAAAGACTTGCTTGGGACCAAAGTCTTGATGATTGGGAGTCCAACAGCCAGCTGGTTTGCTAGGATCCAGGAAGAGACTTCAACATTTATTGCAACCTAACTGGAATTACAATCTAAAGCAGGATAATACCACATGCACATTTGATCTTCTCCCTCAGAAATGAAATGCCACGTTGGATATAGTTCTGGACATGAGGAAGAGAATCTAGTTGTGTTCTGCTTACGCTGAGTTTAGTCCTACTCATCTTGTGCTGCCTCTCAAGTGTTAATGGAAAGCATTAACTGTTCTGTTAGCTGTGATGTAGTGTGTGAGGATGGTATCCATCACCTCTGTAGTTTAACATTGGAAGAGTTAGGAGAACTTGTAGGGCCACCTTGTGGCCATGCTGTGTATAGTGGCTCATAGTAGTGACGACTGCTTCATATGGCCAAGAACATTTTCCTCTGTGTTGTTATTCCGTGTGTTTTTCCTTTATTTTACCAAGACCTACTCTCCTTTTTGGCCTTAAACCTATTCATAATCCTTGCACCTCTTGTTATAGTACCTGGGAAAAATGAGGAAAGATCTAGTCCATCAGTGACAAACTGCACTGACTGGATTTGAGCTGCTCGCTGTGAGCAGGAAAAGAAAAATTAGCCTGTCCGACAGCACTAGCAGGCGACAGCAGAGGTCCCATGGCTTGACACTGTTTAATTCATTTCCTGTATGACTCAAACAGATGCATTCTTGGTTGGGGACATGTGAGTTGTAACTGCTGAAGCAGTGACAGGATGAGTACAGCTTACTTCAGGAACTGCTTTTGGGTAGTTTTGCTGTCATACAGGACTAGGAAGGGAGAGAATTTTCTTAGTTCTATTCATTTTGGGTGGTGTTTCCAGAAGCTGTGGCATGAGGGTGAGGGTATAACTAGATCACTTCTTAACACCACCAAGTGTCACTGTTCCACTGTTGCAAGTGTCATCTAATAGTTGTGTGTAGAACAAAGAATAGAAGAAAGTTGAAAACAGGAGGAAGAAAAAAAGATTAGAAGTTCCTGCAAGCAGTTGACTCCTTTGCAGAAGGAAGGTAGGAATACTTGCAAGAGCTCCACAGCGATGGTGAAAGCCTTTAGGTGCTCAGGTTTGTGAACTACAGGGTACAGTTTGAGTCCTGGTCAGCAGGATTCTCATGTGGATATGTAGAGGTAAGCACATGAACCCTGGGGGGACAGGCTGCAAAAAAGGTCAGAGGAAAGAGAAATGAGGAGGAAGGCCGATGACGAACTCCACATCTCCCTAACCTGGAAGCACAGATGAAACAACTGGGATCTTTCTTTCTTAGGAAGAGGTTTGTACATATGGCTGGGGTTGGAGGATGGTTTCTGCATAGTGCTGCTGTTTTTGAATATTTATGTATGTGTGGTTCTGAGAAACAAGTTAAATGTGAGCGTTGTTCCTGTAACCTGTGTGCACAACTTCACTTCTGCACACTGGCTGTGTGCATGTCTCTCAGTGTAGACAAAGATTTGGACCAAACCACTGTGGGTTGTGCAAGCACACTGGTGCCCAGCTAGGCTGCTTTTTTCAGAGCAGCTCTTGTGCTCTTGTTTGTGAGATGCTGAATGAGTGTTAAGGAAGAAGCCAAGTGGCATTTAGTGTGGCCCGCTGCCACTCCTCAAAACCCCTGAGGCCTTAATAGAGAAATAGAGACGCATGGGGAGCTCTTAGGACTGACGTACCAGAGTGACTCTCTGCAGACAATGGTTTGCAGCTGTTGCCTCAGGAACTGAGAGTCAAAATTGGTGGCAGGCATTTCATGCTCCTTTTCCAGCGAGCCCCAAAAGCTGGGCAGACTCCCTGCTCCCCACACTGCCAGCTAGAGGGGAGCTGCTGCTCTGGACCAGGTGGAGTGTTTCTGTTCACTAACCATCCAGTTCTGCCATTAATTCCAGTTGAGTATTGGCTATTTTTTATACTTTAAAGTGTGAGCCTTATTGCATATCAAAATCTAGAAGGTTCCCAAAATCAAATATGAAATGTCTTACTCAGGATTAATAGCACAGTTGCCAGCAAAGTTGCTGCAGGAAAAGGGAAGCTATGGCTGCAACAGCCTGCTTCCTGCACAAAGCCAGGACTGTGTGGGGAAACTTGGCACTTGCTATTGATCTGTTTGCTCAGCAGCTGAGCTGGCATGCGCCAGCTACATGTGTTGGGTGTGTAAATAGACAGAATGCAGTACCAGCATTTTCTTTAAGGCACGTTCGATATTTGACTCTTCCCACTGGGTTCAGGAGCTCTGTGAACTGTTAGCTTGAATCCCTCCCAAAAGCAGAATAACAGAAGTTTTCACTTCCACAGTGTTGCATGTCGAATAGCATCTTGGAGTCCTCCCAAGCAATCACGTGCACCACATAAGGAGTAAACAACACATGTGGGGAGTGCGTCCCCCTAAAATATAAGTGGTTCTAAGTAGCCAGCTGATATCTCAGCATGTTTAGCATAGTGTTGATGGGAAGGGAATGTTGTATTTGCACACATGCATGCCACAAAGTTTCAGAGGGGCAAGGTTTTCTTCAATTTTCAGAGGTCTGATGCTTGAAACTGTATTTAAAAATCCAATTTAACAGTTGAAAATTTTGAGACTTGCATTTTCTAGGATTTGGGGCCACAAACCCAACTCAATTTCTAATGGTATCTGACACTTGGAGCAAAATTCACTCTATTTACCTCAGTGTAGCTTTGTTTAGCTAATCTAAATTACTGTTTATATTACAGGGAGCCTGGTGAGACTAAGGGTCTGTGAGCTGAACAGACACAGAGATAGATACCTGAACATCCTGCAGTTTGGCATTGTTGTTTTGCTTTAAAACTGTAGGTGTCCTGATGTATCACAGCTGGCTAACAGATAACAGCATTACTCATCACCTGCATTTTAGTATACAATACAAATAGGTATAATGCAGTTAATAGGTATAATGCATTTAAGGTTATAAATGCAGTTAATGTCATAAAGTACTGCCTATGTACTACTGAGGAAAATAGATTTTCTTACCATTGCTATAGTATTGATTGGCTGTAAGATCCAACCGTCCTCTAAAGGTGGGGTAATTTGGTGTTTATGTCTAGAGATTTGGCACTGGGATGTTGGCAGATTTGCCAGCTACTTAAAGGCTGTAAGAGGTGACAGGAATAGATAAATGCACATTCTGTTGCAGTCATTTGGAAAAAGCCAGCTCCCTGATTTAAAAAACAAAACCCAAACCAAAACAACAACAAAAAAAACCTTCAACAACCAGAAGTCTCCTTTTTTTTTCCCCCTACCAAATTTTTCTCCCATTAACTTCTCAGTGCATGTCCCAGACTACCCTCATTCACTGGCCCTGTGCCCTCTTGCTCTGTGTGCAGTGCTGATCAGAGATGGATGCTTTTGTGAATTCTAGAATTAAAAGATTCTGTCTTAAAACTGAAGTGTGACTGGATCTAGAAGTGATTTTATTCCAGTCACACTCCGTAAGTGATTGGAGTAGAATGTTTCATAGAAATCTTAACATTCATCTAACACAAACCCCTCAGCCCATACCTCAAACTGATTAATCTTAGGAGATGCTGGATGGCAGAACTGCATTTCAGTTTCACCCATTTAGTCCAGCAGGAAGAAAGCAGAGTCTGCACATGCTGAGCATGTGGTAGTGGTTATACAGGCTCCTGAAATGTGTATGAAAATGTGGGAGTTCAGGACTTCTTGAACTCAAGTAAGGGAATCTCTCCTTTAGTTCAGAGGTGAGAGGGTTTCATATTAGGTTAGTCATATGAGATAAAATAACTACTTAGCTGGTTATCAGTCCTGGATAATGAATTGGCTTGAATGTAGTTGATTTGAATTTTAAATTCCACATACATTTTGTCAAAGATAGCTGTGTAAAAGCTTATGTTTTGGAAAAAAATCTGGGGCACAACTTTGGCAAGAAAATTTGCAGCACCAGAAGAGCAGCTCAGGTGAAGAGTGCAGTTACATTTGCTGTTTCCAGCCCTCGGCTGTTGCCCATTTGTCTGCCCCTTGCTCGTTCTCGTTTCCTGAAGCAAAGGCATACTGTGAAGATCAGCATGTCCTTCACAAGCAGCACTGGATGTATTTTTCACATTGTGAACATATTCTGGTACACCCCTGACCTTCTGCAGATTGTTAGCAGCTATGTTTCATGGTCAGCTAGCATTTAAAACTCTATCTGGGCACAGAGAGTGTTTGCTAGTCTAGAAAGCTGTAGTGTGTGTATATATATAGCTGTTAGACGTGGGAATGTCACAGCTTTCAAATGCAGCTGGACAATCGTAATTTTTATACCAAAAAATAAACCTAATCCATGTTAATGGCCTTTCAGTGATGCAGGTGTGGTCCATGTGTGTTTGGTCTGAGTGTGAGCACCATAGTCACAAACATAGGGCCCTTCCCACCGTGCTCAAATGGAGGCGGATAGAGTTGGTGTGATGTCATCAAATGCTGCGCTCTCTGGTGGGGGTGTTCAGGAGACCCAAGTGGTGGGCACAGGCAGCCAGGATCTGTGGCTCAGGAGCATCACACATGGCTGTGGGCACCCACTGGGAATGGGCAGTGGGTGCTGCCCTGCTCACAGTGTCAGACCTTGTGCAGCTGGGAGGTGCAAGGTTCTCCTACAGAATTCACCTGCTTGTCACTGTTCAGCTTGAGCACTCTGCTGCATAAACACACACACACACACACGTACCCTCCCTACCTGTAACTGGACAAACTTAAAGTAAGAATATTTTTTTAGCTAGATTTTTTTTTTGTTAAAGCCACACTAACTACTGTATTTTTACTTTTTATATGTAAAGCTTGGCAATAGCTCTCAATGTATAATTTATTTGTTGTTTTTTTATAAAACAAACTTCACCCTCTTCTGTTTCACAGTAGTGATGTATGAACTGTTTTAGGCACTGCACTGAAATCTGTATTGAAATGTACATGGGAACAAGAAACTGTGAGTTGTAGTCCACTCAAATTAATCTTGAAATGTTTTTACTGTAGTTTTGTCTTAAATATACCACATCAGCACAAATGTCTTGCAGAGTCGTCCTTACACACCGCTGTGCTACACTGCTGTGGCAGTAAAAGACAGGTGGGCTGACCAGGACATGGGAGGTGAACTATGAGGGGGGAGCTGGTGGGCTGCTGCACCCCTGAAATTGAAGCCAAAGGTCTGTTAGCATACAGCTTTGCTTGAGCACTCCTTGATCCTCAACTGAAGGAGTTTCTGGCAGCACATTCACTCTCTGCAGGACTGCATTTTCTTTGTCTGTGTGCCAAGGTCACTTGGCAGCTTCTAATTTAAGGGAAGGGTACCTGAGCTGAAAGATTTGCGAACTTACTTGGAATGTCAAAGCTGCAGGCGGTGTTAGAAACTCTGTTGTCAATTAAAGCATGCCTTCAGGTGGCATCTGAACTTGCAGGTAGATACTAAAGAAATAATTTCCTTCTTTCCAAAAGAGCTGAGATTGACCAGGAGGACCATCAGGTGCTCAGTGGTTTTGGAAATCAAAGTACTGAGGTGTGTGCCTCCTGGTTTGAACTTCAAGTGTAGTTCCACAACATGCAGACAGGAGTGCATGCTGGTTAACTGAGCAATCAGCTTTTACTTCCCAGAAGAGTTGTTCCATATTTGAAGCACAGTGGTGCTAATGGTCATTTAAAGCAAGCTGTTTACTTCCAAACCCTGACTTTGGTGAAATGCTGAGAGAGGCAACAAAAGGTGACCAAACCATTTGATCATTTCACAACAATTAATACACTCAGGAAAGTATCAAAAGAAGAAGAAATAATTCCATTCTCATTAATAAGCTCATAGAAAGTTGTTTCCCTTGGGGATCATTGTTGGCAAACAATGATCCCATTGATACATCAGTGAATTTTCTTCAAATCTTCAAAACAGTGAAACATATTTAGTTTAGGTTATTATTTACAAAAAAAAACCCTCTCTTTTACTGTGCATATTTTAAAAGAAAGTCCTTCTGCCATTCATGCATTTTAATGTTCAGAAACCAAATGGTAATTAAAGACAAGGAGTCTGCTGAGGCAGTGAAGGCTGAACACTTTGTTCTCCTGTGCGTATGATCTATGACACTGAACTGCATCTCCCCTCTCAGACACAATTACCAAAGAATGCTGCATCCTTTTGCTTTTATTCTGTGGAATGCATTAGACTGTGGGCACACCAAATACACCTGCAAGCTTCCCTTTTGTTCAAAGACATTTTAAATCAGCTAGCTTTAGTGGCAGCCCATCCAGGCTGTGCTCAGCCAAAAATGGTGTGGTGTGTTTTGTTCTGTTCCTAAGCAGTTGCCATTAGCTGGAGTAAGTCCATTCATTATTTCATGCAGGCCACCACAGAGCTTTCAGATGGCAGCAGCTTTTAGTCACTCATTTGAGGCTGGGATGAATTCTCATTGCCACAGTTATGGAGAAATATCTCAAGCACATCCACAAAGGCTCTTCTCTTTCTCTGTGAAAAGGAGACTGTTAGATAAAAATGTGCTAGGAAAACGGGAGCGAAACCACTTGAGATGCTGAGAACCTTGTTACGTGTAGGTGATAGCACTGGCTGAGTTTTGGAAGGGAAGATGACCAGGGAATTGTGATGCAGTGGTGTGAGCAAAGGTTGTTGTGCCTATGTCCTGGTTACTGGGGATTTTTTTAGGAAAGAACCTGAAATGCAGGTATTTTGTGCCCAGAAGGGACTGAGGTGCCAGGTGCTTCTGCTGGATGAGTGGTTGAGAGGTACAGTAACTTTACATCTCAAACCCCCTCCAGCTTGAGCTTACCCTTGCTTTTTAATGACTTGAGAATGGGTCAGCAAGGGAAGAAACAGCCTCTGGGGACTTCAGGGATTCTGCTATTGCACACAGTCCCACTTTTGGGATTGGAGCTTCCTCCTCTTCCATACCATTACCAGGGCTTAACTGCAATTCCGCCTTCCACCAGCAAGCCCTGTGCCACAGCCACAGCCCTCCCTGAGCTGCTGCACACCTTGTGTCTTCTACAGGGGCTGGGGAACAGCAAGAACCCTGCAGTATCAAGTCAGTTTGAGACACTTAGGATCTCTTGGGAGAAGCTGGTGCTGTGCCAAAGGCACTGGTGCAGCCACCTGACCTGGCATGCCAGCAGAGGGGAGGAAACGGGGGAGATGGGCACGTTCTGCAAGCTGCTTTTTCCTGCCTGTGCCAAGCCATCGCCTTTGGGCTGGCTCATGTCCTGCCTGTGTTGGCTCCAAGCAAATGTTAAACCCTTCATGGGGCTGCCAAAGGGAAGAGAGTTGGGGAGGGAGGAAGAAAAGAATGGCAGAGGCTGGATGGCATTTTCCTGGGGCTCTTGCACATCCCCAGGATATCTGTGCCTGCCAGGAGGCCTTCATGTGACTTGGAAAAATCACTGGTTTACTGTTGCCCTTTGCAATTAAATTTCCTTCCCTCGTCAACCCAAGACAGAAGCCTGTACGTTACGTCAGCGCGCTGGAGAGTGCCAAAATGGCCACGTCAGGAAGCAAAGGGAAAACAGGCTGCAGGCTCACCAGTGTGCAATGCTCTGTAAGTGCTCAGCTCAGCTGCTGAAGTGAAGTCCTTTCTGAATGTGCCTCCTCAAGGTGGGCAATTCCTCATTCTTGGAGGAGAATTTCAAAGCCTGGGCAGCCCTTAAGGCTGGCTGAAGTCCCGTAAGATGACTGAGGCTTGTGGGTGCACGTTCCTTGTTCAGAAAGGTAAGTTCTTGGTTCCACTTGAGAAGGAAAAGATATGTATTTTACATTCAAGAAAGCTCAGAAAATGAGTATACAGTGCTATGAAGTGCAACAGGCTTTATTTACAGGACAGCATGCAGTCCTCTCTGGTTCCAAGCAAAGGATATGGAAGGTCCAAATAACTCTTAAGCAGCTTTTTGTCAACTCATCTATAACTTTCCTATGGAATTCATGTGCCAGCTACTTGTGAAGAGATAATGAAAGTATCTGTAAATACTTGAAATTCATTTTTCCTATGAAACTTCAGAAAAATGATAATTTCAATTATCCAGAATTATTAAATTAAGCTTTCCAGTAACTTCAGACATCAACATTTCTTCTTATGGGTGGCTGAAATTATCAGAAGGCCAGGAGGTGAGTAGATTTAGATGGGGAATTAGAAATAAACTCTTTAAATTGAGGTTGGTCAGACACTGGAACAAGTTGCCCAAGGAGGTGATGGGTGCCCCTTCCCTGGAGATGCTCAAGGCCAGGTTAGATGAGGCCTTAAGCAACCTGTGCCCATGGCAGGGGTTTGGAACTAGATGATCTTTAAGGACCCTTCCAACCCAAACTATTCTACGAATCTATGAACTTCTACAGAAATAAGTGTTGGAAAGACTGGACAATGTTACCACACCACTTCTCAACAAACTAAAAACAGATGAACTCAGGATTTACCAGGGTAGGGAGGGAAGGTGTAATAAATACTACATATGTTCACAGAATGGAGAGAGATGGAGTTGGAAAAACAGAAATCCCTTTGTGGCTAAAATCTGAGTTACCAATCCAAACAGCTTATGTTTGTGTTTGGCTCTACCCTTTCTTTTTCCAATAGAAAGTCAAACCCTTTTGATCTGTGCTCAGTCATTAAATCTAGCATTCACTGAGCAACTGTTTTATTCTTCCAGGAGTAATGCACTTCCTCTGGTTGCACAGGATTTTCAGGGGGACTCGTGGTTTCACCTCCTCAGTTTTAGATGCAGTTCTTGAGTATCTTCTAGAATTCAGCTGCTTAACTTGTCTGATGGGTTTCTTTGTTACAGGCCATCTTGCATTGCAGATACATTTGTGCAAAGAACACTCAAGAAAAAATCTTAAAAGAACTTAGAAAATGTTGCCATTAATTCTTTCAGTGTGACCATAATGTGGACAAACTTGATGAAAATACAGGTTCATGGGTGCAGAATGAGCAGGTTTTGCCCCTGAAATGGCCCCTATGGAGCCAGTGAAGGTTACTTGTTCTGACTTTTGAGGCAGCATCAGCCACAGCAACTGACCAGAAGAAATGTAACAAAAAGAGCAGCATTCCAACATCCTCCTCTCAGAGACTGCAAGTTACATGTAAGTTGTGACTTAAATGTGGATTTTTTTTTTGACATTGTAAAATATCAATTCACAGCACGTATGAGAAGGTTGAAATTTTTTTTCCAGTATACTGATAGGAAACTGAAGACAGTGGCAAGCAGTTGCTTTACCACATACTGGCACATTGGTAGAAATTTATTCTTTTACTTTGTAATCAAAGCAATTAGAAGGTATCAAACTCCATTTGCCAGAATGAAATCTCAGAGAAGGTGGACAAAGGTTTGCCCCCAAGGAGCAGGAGCACATTAGTATCACAGCTAACTTTATCCACTGTGGCTGTGACCTCAGTGGTGGTTCCTTCCTCTTCTCCAACAACCTGAGCAGCAGCAGAAGTCTTTTTTTCAGAAGAAAGAAACAGATGGAGAGACCTGTCCTTTGATTCAACATTTGTTGCCCTGTTTGGGTCTAGTTGTGCCTCTGAAGTGGATTGAAAGGCACAAAAGCCTGCAGGCTCCAGAGGCAAACTGAAGGTTTTCATTTCAATTGCATTTCTTTCCTCATTGCTGAGTGCTCGGTACGCTGGCTGTTGACGGAAGTAGCTGCAAAAACGAGTGTGCTTTGGGATGGTCACCAGATGGTCCTTCTGCTTACTCTTCCAATGGCTGGGGACTGTATCAGTGAAATCCGAGGTAGTTTGGAAATCAACACCAATTCCCAAGATGCAATGATACATCTTAGGAGAAAACTTTGCCTTTGTAGCACTACTAAGCTTCTTCCATGTCTGCGTATGGAAATGGTACTTCCAGAGGTCATCATTAGGACTGGAATTTGAAATCCCTCCACCAAAAACCAGCATCGAGTCTTTGAAGACTATTGAAGAGTGACCTACCACTGGAGGAGGTCCCAGGCTAAATGTAAGAGAAACCAGCAGTTAAAGGGAGACCAACAAGAAGTGAACACTGATTTTAGCCTGTGTTTTTAGTTTTTGTTTGGAAGACTGGCTGCTGAACAGCTGCACTGGAATCTCACAATTACACTGCTGACAGCTGCATCGATGCGTTGCCAGCAGCTCTTCCCAGCAAAGCCAACTGGAGCCCCAGCCATGGCAGCAGTACCACACATGATCTGAACAATTCCTACAACTGCCAAAAGGGCAACATCTCCCTCTCTGCCTGCAGGCAGTATCAAATGGTAAGATTAATTCTCTCTTTGTGTGTTAGTTTAGTGTAACAAATAGTACAGTTTACCTTGTTCTGATGTTGGACCAGCTGCTGCTTATGAAGTCCCACTTCCATAAGTCCTTCTGTTCACTCAGTCCCATCAGTCCTCCAAAGAGGTACATGCCTGTGTGATAAACAACTGCAGAATGGCCATGCCGAGCTCCTGGGCCAGTACAGTCAGATGGGATGGAAATGCACAACCATTTTCTTGTATCTGAAAGCAAATTATTAATTTATACATGTATCAAATTTACCCTAGTATTTGAGAAGGGATTTATTTCAAGAACAAAGTAACTATTTTGTTGGAGAATTGAGAGTTTCTGCTCTAAGCTTGTTATAATCTAAGATCTGACATTGAAAAAGGGCATTTGAAAAATCAGACACTGAGAAAGTGCATTTAAAATACCAGTTTGAAATAAACTTTTAACAGAAATGTCAGATGCTGTATGACAGATGCCATGGAAATGTTATTTACAGAGCAGTTTTTCCTATGGCTTTGCTAATTCATTAACTCCAACACAGAAAGATAATTTCCTGGCTGTAAGAGGGGAAAAAATTAGTCAACAAAAACATTCCTTCATTAATGTCTGTGCTTATTCTCCCTGTGAGGAGTGAAGGATGAGATATAGCCATCATTAATTTCAAAACAGTGACTGAATAGCCACCAGATACCAAAAGTTATCCATTTAAGTCTCTGGGAATCGTATGGTTTGCAACCACTAGATTAATGATGAATATGCTAATGAAACCATCTCCTGTCAGGCTTGGCTCCCCATGGTCATTTCTCAATTTGAGATTCAAAAGATGGCATTAACAGGCTGAAGTCAAGGTCTCTGCTGCATCTGAAACTTTCTGGTAATCCTTGAAGAATTTAGTATATGGTGAAAAAAAAAAATTAATTTTCAGCTCTAGAAGTACTGCAAAACTTCTCCCAGTATAATACAGTTTAATTAAATCCAGCTGGGTATTAGTTTAATTGACAGAATTCATCACTAAATGCTGCCAAACAGAAGTCAAAGCTAATTACACCATTTCTACTGCTAAGAATTTTCTTCACAGGGCAAGCTGTGCTTTCCTGCAGCAGCCATTGTTTTAGACTAGATGACAACCTTACCGTGCTTTTTAACTTACCAAAATGGAAAGTCCAAAACTCCTGTGAAATGCCTCTGATGCCAACATACCCCCCGTAGATGTACATGCTGCAGTGGTACACTACTGCACTGTGACCTTTTCTGTTAGTTGGTGCTGAGCTCTAGGGCAGTTTAATAATAAGACAAAGAGCTGTTAATAGACTGAGTCCTATCAGGAGCAATGTCTGTCTTGGGAATGTTCCCAAGTAATGAACAACATGGCTTTGGGTTGTGTCAAGTTTCTTTTGGAAAATAGAATAAATCCACCAGTGGAAACTTGTACGGATGCAAATGCAAACCATTCCCAAATCCGAGCACCTCTCCCTTCCTAAGCCCACCACACAATCACTTGCCTACAGCCTCCCCTTCTCTGCACTCACACCAGCAGCAGTGCTTTCACTACTACTGCTAGGCAGAGTTCCAGAACACATTCTAAGTGTATCAGGCAACTTTTGGGAATGTAATGGTGGGGGGGCATGTAGCTCTTTCCACCATCAAGCACAGCCTCTCCACACTGATGAAACTTATGGCCCAAAGAGTAACTCTCGCTCTGCTTCATATGGACTTGCCCTGCCACAAGTCCTAGGCTACACCAAGACCCTCAGCGGGAGAGCAGGTGGTTCCCACTGTGTCCATAGCAGTATTCAGCTCTGCTGAGACTTGCTCACCCAAACCTGGGGAGCCCAGATAAAGCCAAAACAAAATATACCAGGCAAGTGTTTGGCTTTGCTCTTTTTCCTTCGGTTGTTTCTTCTCAAACAGCCTATTTTTGTGGGGGTAGGAGTCATGTTCTCTATATTCAGTTTAGGACAATTACAACAAACTATTCACTCCCATATGTAAGAAAGAGTTGATACATATTTCCATCATATTCCTTGCACACAAACAAAATTTTATCAGCATTTTTTTTTTCCCCACAAAAAAATAACTGAGCAGTCTCAAATTTTCTCATCACTTCTCTATCAAACACAGGTAACCACAGCAGTAACTGGCTCACATCTTAAGAAATTTTTTTTCTGTAATTTCATAGTACAATAAGATAGTGAGAATGAAGTTTCAGTAGCAAAAACTGAGTCATTCGTTACATGAAATGATATAAACCAACTCTCATAAGACCAAGACATAAATGCTTCCACTGAGGTTTCATTTAGAAGTGGCAGTAACTTGGTGAGCCCACGTGTTCAGACTGAAGAAATAAAAAAATCTTGCAGCACTTCACATTTCAAAATTTATTAGTGTGACTGCCAATGTGTTTTTACAACACTACTTTAAAAAGCACAGACTTCATGTACAGTTGCAATATTCCATTTAAAATTAGTTTTCTTGATAAGGAATTCAGAGAAACAGAAGCAGTAGGAGAGGAGAGGACTTAACTTCTTTTATAGCACTTAAAATTTAAGAGCAGTATTTTTAAACACTGTTTTAAAGAAGGAAAAAGCCTTAGTTGATGAAAGTGTAAAGAAATAAAGTATAGCCACATGTCTCTGAAGAGATGAGATTGGAACTGTTTGGAGGAACATATTTCAAAGCAATCTGTTTAATCAACAAAGCAACAGGCATTTGATTCACACATTCACCACTTCCTGGCTCCTTACCTCAGTCTCTGCTGGTACGTTACGGCACTCTGTCCATCTTGCAGAATCTAGGGGATTGTTTTAATAAAGCGCAGTTTATATCCCAGGCCACAAGAGGACACTCCTCCAACACTAATTTTTCAAATTACAGATCTAATTTTCAAGTAAGTCTCATCCTGGTGCTTCCCACTGACAAAGATGAAGAAATTTGCATCCTACTAAGACAGGAGTACCAAGAGACTCACAGGAAACATAGTTTGGATTTCATGTATCCTTCTCTGATACTGAATCATGTAGACGCCATCCTGTATTTCCTCTTTCCTAAGGCTAAATTTCACAGTGCAGAAATGATCTGTCATTTCCAGCATTTGCTGAACCTGCAGAAGCCCCAGATTTACTGATGGATGTATGGCTCATTATTATTATGATGATGTAAACCTTATGACAACAGCCTCATTTTTCTTGTTCCTTTTCACAGATTCCTTAAAAGTAGTCCTCAAATAACAGGCAGAAATAACTGATCTATGATCACTGTGACGGGGAGGAAATATCAGATTCCTATCACCAGAGGCAGAAAGAAACATCAGTGCAAGCTGTCATTGCTAAAAGCTGTATGTGCCAGGAAAGATTTTAAATAATGACCATGAAAAAACTAGACATGCAACAAATTTTGCGTAACACATTCCCAGTTTTCACTGGTAAATTCTGTGAATAATAAGAGGCTTTCTTCTATGAAATATATTCTATCTGATAATCTCTATTGTTTTAGCAGATATTTCAGAGAAATGTAGAAGCCAAAGAAAGAATTTAAAAAACAACAACCTTGACTTCAAATTATATAGTGAAATAGCAAAAGAAGCCAAGAAATTTAAATCTTGGTCTTGTCATAAGATTTATTATCTTGAAAAGAAATCATTATCTCTCTCTCTTCTCCATCTGACATCAAAATAAGCAGCCATTACTACACAGAGTATTTCCAGGGGGAAGATATACAGTCTATGACATTGCTATTAAATTCACATGTTGCACTGCCTTTATTAGAAAACACACTTGAGAAATCCCAAATGGTTGTTCCTAAGAAAAAAACCCGTGTTACAAAAAGCTGATGTTAATTTTGTACCTTCTTATTTACTTACACCTGTTTTTTGCCTATTCCATCATTTGATCTGTTGCCAGATCATGCATTTATTCAGTAAAAATACGAAATGAGATCTACTTTCTTCCATAATAAAACAAAAAGCTTGGGTTTAAAATTTTATGTAGCAGAAGAAAAAAACTTTAAATATTATATGCAATAATTATTTTTTATGATCTAATAGTAAATCTGGGGGGAAGGAATGAAAATTCTGAGACCTTCCAATACATAAAAAATTCTAATAAAATACTTCCTAATTAAAGCTGATTCTTTGATAGCTTAACAGTCTCATTTTAGGGGGAAATTGTGCACAGAGTTCTACACACATTACTTATTTGAAAGCCTAAGGAAGGCTATGTTACAAGCAGCAGAGAACAGTTTGGTTCTTACTCTTTATTAGTACTTATGGGCTTGGAATGTCCCATGGAAAAGACTGGCTATTGTTATCATACCAATGTCATATATCCAGAGAGGAGTTTTGGCTTGCGTGAAAGCAGAATCCACCATCCCACCAAAAATGTATAGGGTGCCCTGCAAAATGCAGAAGTATTTGTCACTTACAGGTGGGCATAGAGCATTAAAATAATTTTTAAATCAGTTCTTAAATGAAAAAACCTGCCACCACCAAAATATAATTAATAATAATCCATACAATTATCTATTAACGATTCAAGAGGCAATCACAAGAAGCCACCGACTTTGAGTGTCTTTATCGTCTCCCGGTAGGAAACCCCGATCAACGTTCTGCTATTTTAACAGGGATGGCATTCCAGAACCACTTGCTTGCTTCCTTGTCAATCTGGGACAGCTTAAGGAATTCTCAGAGGCATTGCTCAGGTAATGGTAGATTATGCACATTTATAGAAGTACTTCATTGTGTTGCAGCTCCTGATATCCTGAATGCTTTTTTTCCCTTACAGTCAAAGCTGTAATTTTTATTTGCCTTCACTCCTCCGTCCCTTACTCCTCCATGCCTCTTCTATGCTGGAGCTTATCATGCAAATTAATTCAGAGCAACTGTTACAACTACACGATTAAGTCAAAGAATATGCTGCCAAGGTCTTTATTTTGTATTACTATTATGTATGGAGCACTGACTAAAGAAACGGGGGAGCTCCATGCTGCTGCAAAGCTGAACTACTGTCACTTTATTCAGAAAGATTCCAAAACACTGGTACAGTTACATCCAGAATTACAGGGACACAGAAGTATTTTCTGGGTATAGTCTTTCAGTGCATAATAATCTATGGCAATTTATCTCATTGTATAACGGGAAATAGGTATATAGGATACACACAATATAGTTCTTGTTCTACTACCTTATAAGCCACCATTGAATGCTCTTCCAGTTCTTCTGGACCATCTCTTGAGCAGTCTAGCATTTCCCACTCATTTTTCACTATAAACCAAAGCTGAAGTTAAGACAGTGGTGCACTCAACACATAAACCTTAGAGAAAAGTTGAATTTGGCTGCACTAAAAGTCAATAGGGGGAAATGAAAAATTTTATCACCTTTCCCCTCTGTTAGTTCAGAAGACAGGGGCACTTTATCTAAAATTAAATATGTGCATTTTTCTATTTGGTAAACTTAAATGTAATAGAAATTGATCTTGTTACTGCTTTTAGTTTAGTGCTATACTGTTACCTACGTTAAAATTCAACTAATCCATGAGCATGAACCCAGCACAATTCTGTTTTATTCCACTAACAGCAATCGAACAGGGAACACTATACATTAAAAAAATACAGAGAGTCATCATGCATATTATGCATTATTAATACAATCTTACAAGGTATTGTATTCATGTGTTCCCTTTGTATACTTTCCCATGCATAAACTATTCCCTTGTTAGAGTCAAAAAAGCTATGTCTCAGATATCCCTTGCTAGAACTAGAATGTTTTAAGTAACTCAGTATTCCTGGTCAAGAAAATAAAAATAGAACTGAACTCTTAACTTTCTGGGACACCTGCAACAGGAACAAACACACACCATTTGCCCAATAACAAAATGCAGTTTAACCATAGTTTTGATGGAGAGACTTTAAATGTGGGTAACCTGTTAATTACCAAGCATCCCCAGTTTCATGGCTGGATGCAGAAATCCCTTTAATCCTGACAGACAAGTGAACTGGCAAACTTACCTATGTCATACCTCCAAAAATCCCCAAGAGTGGTGGTGTTCCGTCCTCCATAGAGATAAATAAATCCTCTGCAAATAATGCAAGCATGCTTGTATCGATCACAGGGAGAGGGCTGCTTTTGGGGTGCAGATTTCCAGTCACAGTGTGCAGTTTGTCCTTTCATGCTGACAACTAGGATCTCATCCAAGTATTAACGTTCAAAGGACAGCCATGTCAGGGGAATTTCCCAAAACATCAGGGACAGGGCTTTAAACCCTGCTTAGTCTGTAAAAATAAAATAAAATAGCTTGAGATAAAATAATTTTTGAAAAAGATAGAAAACAAGAAAAGTCTCTGCCTTACAATATGGATTTACTGTATTTCCTTTTTACTCCTATCACAATTTTGGTCATCTGTGCTAAAACACTAACATAAGTGAAGCATTTGAAACGCTGACTCCCTAGGTCTTATATCAGTGCCACTGGGACAGGAGCACTCCCAGAGCTTCAACTTTTCCAAAGAATGTGGGTGAGCTGAAGTAATTAATTCCAATACCCAGCATGTGCAATGCAATGTGGTGCAAAGAAAGGCTCTGTCTTCTTGTGCCACTATAAAGTACTTAAAACGGAACGTAAAATTTGGAAAGCATGAATTAAAGTAATGCATTAGTAGCTGTCCAGCGTTTATTTAGACTTTGAGCTGAAGTTAGGATGCATCTGGTAAAAAGGACACGATCCCTTCGCTTGCCACAAGATGGCAATGTGTTCTGTGAAGACAGAAGGACCAAGAACAACATTCCTCTATTAATCCTCTTTAAAATATATCGTGACCACAAAGCCTCCCAATTCCAAGACTATTTCAGTGAAAGGCAGATTCCAGCCGTATTGAGGACCTAGAATGGAAACTGATAGGTAACAATCTGTCAGTATGGACATACTGTTAACTCTTAAATACTGCAAAGCACCACACCCTGCCTGTTCTTCCACAGTTTCATTGTCTTCCACACTTACATCACGCTTAAGCAAAAGTTATTTAGCATCTCAGTGGGTCAAGTCAGAACTCTCAGCTCGTGATCGTGCAGCATTTTTTTTTTCTCTTGAACTGAGACTTTTTCCAAGAGAAATGTAATAAACCTCTGCCTACCTGGCCCAATTATTTCTAACTTTAAAAACCAGCAACACCAACAAAGCAGCAGACATACCAGATTTGCCCTGGATGTACAGCAACAAAAACATTGACATCCACAGAGAATTTTCCTTGTAGCTGTTGCCCACAGCCTTTCTGAGTAAAGCAGTGACAAGGCTGGAAATTTTCCCTCCCTCTCTTTAGAAATGTGATGACAGTAACAAAGCTTTTACAAAGCCTGGTCATTTCATGTCAGCAGCAGGAGCAGCACAGGACGCTGCATAAAAGCAGCAATGCTGCTGTTAGATCAGAAGACACTTCCAGGTACTATTCGAAACGTAAATTGTTTCCTGCAACTAGTAATTTAAACTTTCCTTAAGCCAGAACAGTTACTTAAAAATACAGCAACGACCAGGTGAGGTTAAACAAAGCCCTCCCCCTCAGATCTACATGCAAGTATTTTTACTATATGCATTGCCACAACGTAATTTAAGACATATGAGCTGTGCCTTGAAGTTCGTTGTGTGTTTCGCTGTATGTATGGCCGTGACAGTCCATGTAAGCACAGTTCAGCCTGTGCGAATCTGATTGCAGGGTAAGGGCTTAAGTACAGAGACAACAAAGTATCTGAACGGAGGTTGCAGCCAGGTGGGGATTGGTCTCTTCTCCCAGGCAACCAGCAACAGAACAAGAGGACAGTCTCAAGCTGAGCAGGGGGAAGTTTAGGCTTGATCTTGGAAGTTCTTCACAGAAAGAGTGATTGCCCATTGGAATGGGCTGCCTGGGGAGGTGGTTGGGTCAACGTCCCTGGAGGTGTTTAAGAAAAGACTGGATGAGGCACTTAGTGCCATGGTCTAGATGATTAGATAGGGTTGGGTGACTGATTGGACTTGATCTTGGAGGTCTCTTCCAGCCTGATTGATTCTGTGCATCTCCATCAAAAGCTGACTTACAAAAAGGGAAGAGCAATGTTCTCCTGGATTCATCAAGCAGTTAAATTACATATTTTTTAAAAAAAATCTATATAATGTTTCTGTAGGACAAGTTTTTATGTCCATAAAGATGCTGAATAATGGTGGCCAGCTATATAAACCTTTAGTTATTTTTCTGTGTACTTCTATAATAAGCCTCCCTTTTCATTTTTGTCTCAGAATCCTGCATGTCTTCATTTTCACTCCACCCATGCACAATGGAGGCCCCTCATTGTCCCTTCCTTAAGGTGTAGAGGCAAGACACTCCTGTTCAGATACTGCTACACATTCCCACTTGGCCCCTGCTGTAGGAAATACCTGTCAGCAAAGTGCCAATGTAAAATCTATGAGGAAAGAAGGCCTCTACACCTCAAATTATCGTTTAACCAAGTAGACACTGGTACTCTGGAGCTGAGTCTGCAGAACTAGCACAGGTGTAGATATCTTCCAGCATTCACTGTAACCTGCTTCAAAAGATGCTTCCAGGCCAGAACAGCAGTAGCTTCTTATACTGCTAGAAAATAAACCCTGGTACCTACTCACCTCTCTTTTTAAAATCAGATTGCCTCCATCAAGCTTGTGCTGAGCTGTTGAAAACCTAGCTGACTTCAGGCCAGTATCACTCTTGGTATAAAATGCTTTTTGTAGCACGTCCCAGGTCCTTGCATTTTCTGGAGTATCACTACTGCTACTGTCCCAAAAATACGAAGTGAACTGTAGCCCAGTATCTCCCTGATATGACTGACTTCTCTGTCATTGAGAAGTTAGGACACAATTACTTTGATTCCTGAAATTCAAATAGACACAATAAGACAACATGCTACAGTGAAATCTGTCAGATGTTCAACATGCTATTTGAAAAAGGTGTGTGCTTTCTGTATTTGAAATTTGGACTTATCACTACTTATTCCCAAGGAAAGTGAACCCAGGAGGTGTTTTACAAGATGAATGCTTACTACATCACTCTCTTCAGGTACTTACAAAGAAGTCCAGGGGGAAGTTGTACATAATTTGGGGGAAAACAAAGATTACAGTAAAACAAGGTACAGAAAAGACAGTCATAATTTATTTTTTCATGTTAAGAAATGCATGTATCTAATTTATAATCTAATTTCTCTCTAAAGCTTACTATTTGTAAGACTGGAATGTACTCAGTGACAAAAACATGCTAGAGAATCTCCTTCAGCATATTCTGACAAGACCAGTTATTTAAATTAAGCTAATCTTTTTTATGCAAGCTAGTACTGTAAGATTCTCTGCCTAACCCTGCCAAGCTTCTGTGTAACCATAGCCAATTACTTCCACAGAAAATGGGGACAAAGACACCTCCTTAGTAAAACACTCCAAATTTGCTGATGCAGTGCTGTGTGAGTCTGCCAAGGTATAAAAATTTTATCAATATAACTTAACGTGAAAAAAATTATAGTCTCTGCTATTAATGCTGTACAAAGGTAAAATTGGTTTGTGGCTTGTCCCCTTGAGTTTCGGTTGTTTCTATTGCTGCTGTAGTTGTTTGGCTTTTTTGGTTGGTTGGTGTTTTTCCTAGCTATAAAACTTCCCACATATCTCCGTTTGTTATTCTCCTGCTATACAAACATTTAGAGAAGGCAGTCCTGATTTCATATGGTAGATTTGCAACAAAATCCCCTCCTCTTGTTTATCTACCCCAGCCGAACTCTGTGTAATGCAGTGAGCTGGATGGGATAACAAAAGGCCAATCAGAGATTCCCTGAATGGGTGTCTCCTCCTAATCACACCTTCTGAGCATCAGCTGACCCTTGTGAATCATCGCCATTGACTCCGTAAAGCATTCTTGGAAGCAGAGCTACAATCACTTAAGCAGATCAGTTAACAAAGTGCTTAACTTCAGAGTTGGGGAAAAAACACATTCAAAGTTTATCTTGAATCTTGCCTTTCATCAGTGGTATTTTAAATTACAAACTTGACTCCTGAATTGCCTTACTATAGAACAAGATTCACTAAAGTTCATCTACTATCTACCTTACCAGTCTTGTTTCCAAAGAAAGACTGACTGGCTTCTGAGAACAGTGCCACCGAGCAACATCCTCTGTGTCATGCAACACTGACCTCAGCTTCAACTTCGTCGGATATCCAATAGCAAGCTCTAACTTCAGCAGAAGTTCTAAAAAAAAAAAAAAATACCCAGAAAGACAACTCAGAACATTTTTATCCAACTTTTTTTTTTTCCTTCCAAACAGCTGTAGCACACAAAAAAATGTCTGCTGCTCTCCAAACGCTTCTGCCATCTCGTTCTAAAAATAGCTCCTGTGCAATCAATCCCAATTGTCAACCGGCTGGAGGAGCTGTGAGATGAGGACCTAAAGAGCTGCAATTAGCAAGGTAACTATAGCAGAGTGCTTATCAATTAATGGCGCCTCACTACTGTTTCATAATACAAATAATTCAGGAAATGCAGGAAGACAGGAATCGCTTCAGGAAATGTAGTTTATATGTTCATTATATAATTATTTATATTTCTATTAGATGTGGTTTCTCAGACAAACTATTTATTTATTTAAAGTATTACATAAATAGATCTTTATTAAAGCTTTTTTTTTTTTTCTACTTTGGTCCCCTGATTAATACCCATCTGATTTTAATATGCTCAGAAGTTTCAGATTTAAAAGGATCAGGCCTTTTGAAGTATAAGGTAATATGAAACCACCCTTATTTGGGGGGAAAAAATAGGCTATCTCCGGGTTTTTTGTGGGGGTGGTGTTTCCTGGTGGGTTTTGTTTGCTTGGTTTGTTTTGTTTGGTTTTTTTTTTTTTGGGGGGGAGGGGGGTTTGGTTGGTTGTTTTTTGAGGGGGTGAGGGGTGCTGTTTTTTCTTTTGTTGGTTTGGGTTGGTTGAGTTGGTTTTATTTAATTTTGTTAATGACCCATTTTTCTGAACTCAACTCTTGAACCCTTCTGTGCAGAACAGTGTATTTTCTTATTAGACAACTCGATGTTGAGGGGGGACACAGATCCATCCTGATTTCTGAGTTCAGAAAAATTACTTGTACTTTCAAGTAAAACAAAACCATCTCTCCTTATAAAACAAACATAACGAAAATTTACAGGAAATCTGAAAGGCTTCTATGTTCAGTAACTCTTACTTGAATTTTACCAAGTCTAGGGGAGTATTCTCAAGTACTATCACTGTTCAGTGGTTCAGAATGTTTTTTTTTTGCACTGAACAGGCATTTCAAAAGAGGTAACTCTTCTAAAACAGTAATGTATAATGACAGTTTCTATATACTGTAAACCTATATATGTAACTACTACTTCTAGAGTGTGCAGCCCTAGACCACTGAGGGCATTGGCACCTCTACTGCAAAACAGATGAGTGCATCACGAATCTCTCTTTGTGAACAGCTTGTCTGCTTGTTTATGGAGCTCTGCAGGTAAGATACTGCATTTCTTTTATTCAGATTCCATTAATATTGAAGCTCAAATTTGAAAATTTCAGAATAGATTTTTATGTTTGCATGTAATTCCAAAATTGAATTTTGCAAATTGACATTATTCATATATTCTTTTTGGTGGATTTTTACCCAGAAAATAAATCCTGTACACTCATTACTGTGTAGGATTACTCCACCTCTATGACAAAGTGAGTTCTACAGTAGTAAAAAATAGAAGAATTCATTAAATTGGGAAGTATAAAAATACCCAGTTGTAGATTCTATGATCTAGCTATATTTCTTTTTTTCTTCTTTTTTTTTTTTTTCTTTTTTTTTTTTTTTACAGTAAACAAATAGCTCTTGGTTTGGAGTAATACAGTAAATATTTAATCTGTTTACCACATATGGTGGACGGGGTGGTCTGGAGAAAAGAAATTCAGAAAAAAGAAATATTTCTATGATTGTCACGTATTTATATACAGCTCTAGTATGTGAATCAGGAAATTACCTTTGCCACTGTATTGAAATAAGTTTTTATGGTACAGACAAAAAAACAAAAGAAAAACAAGAAATATATTTATACTACCTTACTTTCATGTCTTATTTTCCTTAGTAAATTAAAATTTCACTTGTTGGGTTTTCTTCAGGGTTTTATTTTTTCATTGTTGGTTTGTTTGTTTTTAAAAATGGGTCTTTTTTTCTAAATAAAATTAAGAGTATATTTTTTTTTAGTAGTAGATCTCCCCAAGTCATCTCTTAATTATGACTTCTAGTGCTGCAATTAATCATTTGACTGCAACCCAATTTTGAGAGAAGTTTCTGAGAGATTCCTGAAATACACATCTGTAAGGTGGCACAAGTACAGCGTGTTATGGACACATAAATCCAGTTCACCAGCCACACCTAATCAAAAGCTTATGCTGATAATCAGTGTGTGTAAGAGCTTTATTTATTTTTTGGTCCTTAATAAAATACTTACTTCAGCAATCTCATCTGCTTTTCAAATCTTACTTAAGATTTTGTTGGTGACTCCATCCACAGGCATGTCAAGAGCTTAGTCTCCATTGTGCTCCTGACTGTAAAGTGTCACTGCAACAAGATGGCTCTTTGGATCTCAGCTGAGATAAACAGGTGATTTTTCATATTCTATATATGGCAGAAGGAGGAAATGCAGTTCCTGGTCATCACGCTTTAAGATAAAAGGAATGAGAAACTCTGACCATGTTCACAGGGGTTTCTAAGATACGTTTGGCCTTTTACCCTTTCTTTGGAAGTAATTATACTGTCACCACTGGAAACAGGTTATTTCAATACATGGGTCATCACCTCTTCCCCCTGGAAACACCAATTTTCAATGTTCCTAGAAGGCATCATTTGGGGATTTCACAAAAAGTTACTAGTTGAATTGTTTCAAGATACAGTAGGTGGATGCCCTGGAGATTGAACATAATGAATCTGTACTTAGGTGTAACTGAATGCATCTTCTTGACAGCTCATGACCTGCTGCCAAAGCAACTTCAAAATGCTTTATTTCCTAAGGGAAACTCTACTCGTGCTAATTCACAAACTTTTCTAGGTTAGGAAGAAAGACTCTGGTTGACAAAGGAGTCATCTAGGTTCAGAAGAAAGACTCTGGTTGACAAAGGAGTCAGTAGCTGCCCAGTCTGCCTCATCTCCTCAGGCAGGAATTAGAATACTATAGTGTATACTTGACAGGTGAGAGTCTATCAGTGGAAAGCTATTATCTTCCATTAACAAAAAAATTACGAAATGAATTTTTACTTGTTTGTTCTTTATATTCCCTGACTGAGAAAAAGGAACATCTAATAAAACTCAGCCACAGTTACAACTTAATGCCCACACTTCATGGAAGACAGACAGTGTGGTTTTCTTCTCCCCCAAATATTTTGTCCTTATAAAAACATGGAACAATGGCATAGAAAAGACATAAGAGGTTATGAGAATAGCAGAAGATGTGGCTTGAAGAAATAGGAGGGAGGAAAGAGAGAACATTTGGCAATGAGAATAATAAAATGTCCCAGCTGGCAAATATTAAAACATCCAGATATCATGTTAAAATCAGCATGAATTTAGATTACACAATATGGGAGAAATCATGAGGGACTTGCGTGAGAAAGAATCCAATGGCACAACTGGAAAGACTGTCAGTAATGACTGGAGGAAAAACTGAGTACAAAATAGATCTTTCATAGAGACGATAAATTTTCACAGTCAGGTGAAAGATGGTTGCATAAAACCAGATACAATTGCATAGCTGGAGTAGATTGCTTAGAGAGGAATGGCTGGATTTTAGTCTGGCAAGGAAAACAAAAGTGTCACGCAGGCAAACAATAATAATAACCATGATGGTTCACAATAACCTTGATGTCAACAGTTACTGGGCTGCACCAGCAAATGGGAAAAAAAATCAACCCACACAATTTCAATATACAAAGGAGACAGCTTATGAGTAACTTTACACATACACATTTTTTCTCCAAATTCAAATGGAATTACTCATGTGAATAAAACCAGTGATATGCATGAGCCCGCACAGTGTAGCCTAGATACCAGAGCAAAAGAAGGACCAACTCTTTTGTTAAAAGTCTGAAAAAACGTTTTGCAAGCTGTTTTCATATTCAGCCTCCGAATGACAGGGTCCATTTTTGACTGGAGTCTGGCTTTCCTAAAAATTCTCGCTCTCTGCTAACATGGTCCAGTATTCATCCCAAGCCAGATGCACTTTGGCTTGAGTTTTGGATGGTTGCATTTCTTTGTCTTTTGCTCTGTAGAAAGCATTTTGTTGCTTTATGCTCTTTGACTGTGGAAAAAGGAATGAGCAAAAGGGTGGTGAATCTCCTAAAGTGGAAGCAAGGAAACAGGAGCTCTGTCTGGCCCTACCACAGACCTCCTGCGCAGCATCACGGAAGCCGCAGGTTCCCTTTCCCCAGCAGTCTCCTGGCTGCACAGCGCTTCCTTCCTTTCTGTGCTTTGTTTCCTTTTGTACCTTTGGACGGAAGCAACTTTGTGTATAACGATACAACTGTGTGTACTGAAAGGCTGTGTTCCCTGTGATGCTGTGCATGCATTAAAGCTGGTCAGTGTCCTCACCAACTTCCCTCTGCTCCTTCTCCGGGTGGCAGCAACAGCCTCTCAGATGCTGGCTTTCCCTCGGTAGGCACCGAAGTTGCTCTGGCTGAAGCAGGAGCTGCTGGAGCCCATCACACCCCTCCTGCTGTGCGCCTGGCACCTCCCTGAGTGCTACAGATCACCACTTCAGCTGGGGTTTGGTCCTGACAGGGCATGGAACAATAACAACAAAATATGTAGTGGTTTTGGTGTTTTTTTTTTTTTGGTTTTTTTTTTTTTTTTTTTTTTTTTTTTTTTTTTTGTGGTTTTGTTTGTTTGGGGTTTGTTTCATTTGTGGTGTTTGGTTGGTTGTTTAAAAAAAAAAAAAGAAAAGAAAAAAAAAAGGAAAAATAAGAGTTACGTGAGCTAGCATTTGGCCACAGAATTACAGAATGGTCTGGGCTGTAATGGACCTTAAGGATCATCTAGTTCCAACCTTCCTGTAATGGGTAGGGCCACCTTCCACCAGAGCTGGCTCCTCAAAGCCCCACCCAGCCTGGTCTTAAATACTTCTATGGAGGAGGCATCCACAGCTTCTCTAGGCAACCTCTTTCTGTGTCACACCACCATCACAGTGAAGAACTTCTTCCTTACATCTACATCAACCCTCTTTCAGGTTCTAAATTTACTTTCATCCAGTTTAAAGCCATTAACTTTGTCAGGGTAAAGCCATTCCAGCTCACCCGTTGCCTCCCCTCGGGTTTGCCTTCACAGGGGCACACTGTACCCTGCTCATCCCCCGCCCAGACACTAAACCGGGACGCACACTCAACGGCAGAGAAGGGAGCGATCTTCCCTTCCCGAAGCACCCGGGCAGCCGGCACCACGGCGGGAGCGAAGGCCGCCAGCCCTCAGCAGGCTGCGGGGCGCCTTCGCCTGGAGGCCGCTTGGCACAGCGTGAGGCGAGGAGCGCTGCCGCGGGCGGGCCCGTAGGGGTGGGGGGCCTCTCCCGCTCGGCCAGCAACACCCGGGAGCGAGATCCCCCTCCCTGGGGCGGCAGCCGAAGATCCTTGGCTGCCACCTCCCTCTCCCCGGGCTCCCCCTCACCTCACGAGGGCGGCGAGGCCGGCGGTGAGCCCAGGGCGGGCAGCGGGGGCGACAGGCCAGGCCGGGTGTTGGAGCAGTTCGGTGTGCTGCCGTCTGCCCACGGCGCTACGGCTTGTCCCTCGGGTGGGGCAGGCTGCGTGTATCGGGGCCCTAGCGTGGCCGCCGTGACCGCAGGCAGGACCGGCTCCGCAGGCAGGCGGGGAAGCGGGTGGTCTCGGAGGCGGGAAGCCGTGATGCCTAGCGGTCCTGCGGGCTGGGTACACAGCCGGGAGGAGCGCCACGCAGCCGTTAAACGCCGTGGCACAAACCTGTTATTCATGAGAAATGTGTAAAATCCTGTTTCTGGCCTGAACGCAGCCAGAAACAAACTTTTTTTTTTTTTTCCTTTCTCTTTTTCTCTCTCTTTTGTTTGTTGCTGGGGAGTACGGAGAGCAGTTGTTTGTTTCTGCACTCAGTTCCAAGCCCTTTTAAGTCAGCGTTTAGCCCAAAGATCTCTCTCTCCGTACGCTTTCCTCTGAGCCACAGCCCCAGTGCTTGCTTGGACTTGTGTCCGTGGCTTTCTGCTCATCTGCTTCGGCTTCCACCGGGTTTGCCTTTTTGTTGTTTTTGGGGTTTTGTTTGTTTGTTTTTCTCTCGTCGCTGTTTATCCTTTACAGCTACATAGGGCTTCATAAAATAGTCACAATGATACTTCCCTGCCCACATGTGCCTCTTCTCAATGCTGACATGTTTTGGGGTGTGGGCTACTGCTTTTTCCTTAGCGTTGCTCCTAAAAAAAGAGTGTAATTAAGTTTTTTCAGGTTTCACATGTGAAGGCTGACAAATACACCTAGTCCGAGGCAATGCAGAGCATGTGGCCTGGTCTAGCTGTATAATATGAATACCTTCAATTATATTATGCATGATATATCTGAGTATGGTAGCAATATATGCTGCTGATTTTCTTTTTTTTTTTAATGCTAAGCCTTTAGATGTTACTTAGACACAAGTCCAGAACTACTGTGCAGAACTTTCCCTAGACCCTCCTAGTTGCTTCCTGCTAGGAATTTAAAAAAACAAACCACAACCAAACACAAAAAAACCCAAAACCAAACCCCAAAACAAACCCACACATTCTTCATAAAAAGAACTCTGAGATCATTAGCTAACATTTGGAAGTCCCTCAAATTAACATGCGTGAAGGACTGTGGCCAAACTCCCACTGGCTCCCATAAAAGCAGTAATCAGTCCTTCAAGCAAGATTCTCTACAAAATAACACCCAGAAGCCCCTGCAGAAGGGATTGCCAATCTCGCCATCTGACTAGATTAAAAACAGAAGTAACAATGTGATAATTGACAGGAGAAACTTCCTTGACAAGGAATGAATCAGTGTTTATTTTTAGCTCTTTTCCCAAATGCTTTATTTAAACAAAAGATTAACTAATTATTTCCATCATTATATTGTCCATACTAGAAACAGGAGGTGGCAGATCCTTAGGTATCTGCAGGGAGCGCTTGGTTTTGGCTCATCCTTTGAGGTCTGCCCCCTGGATGGGTGCAATTGTGCCAGTTGTCCTTTCGTTTCTAGTCTGATCAAATATGAAAAGTATCAAGGTTTCACTAAATTTAGACGCCCTTCAACCAATATTTTTTTTCATTTCCTAAATAGCAAGCCTCACAAAAGGCTTCAGAAAATGTAAATTGTGGTTTTCTCTGTATCCCACTTTTGCTCCAAAGCTTCACTTGGACAAGTCAGTATTAATCCTGTCACTGCAACTGCCCACTGCAGCCTTTGCAATCACAAAGCACTTGTATTCCAAGAAGAAAAGGTTGCTCTGTCATCTATGCAGAGGAGTCAGCAATAAAATATTTTCTAGGAAAAGGCAGCCCACCTAAGAAAAGACTTGGCAAAAGATTTGTCCCATTTTATTGAACAAATGCAAGCATACCGTGTCAGTCCTGAGGATACCAAGTAATAACTGTTTTCTGCTATTAAGTTTTTGGGTTCTGCTTTGTTTTGAAGTGGAGACAAAGCTTTTTTTCTGAAATCTTGAGTGAATGGCAGATTGGATCATGAGTTTCATTAGCAGAAAAGGGATTAAAATTGCTTCACAATGTCTAGGAACGCATTTTTTTAAACTTACCTGCTCTAGAACTAAGAAACAGAAATGAACCTTTGTTTCATTTTGCTACACATCTATAATGTTGAAAATAGCTACAAAATACACAGAATTGATTTACTGGTCTCTTACCTTCACAGTCAAAGCAATTGTACCACTCTAAATTAATAGGTCACATTATATTAATTTTAGTCCTGAAGAATAAGTCATATTTCCAGCATTCACGTATTTATTCTTCAATGGAAAATGTTAGTGTAGGTTTTATTTTCTACATTCCTTCATATTTCAGGTAGCTTTGTATATGACTACTTAGGCTAGACCAATGTCCTATGAAGAAAGACAGAGATCTAGGGCTGTTCAGTCTTGAAAAGAGAAGCCTGGGGGGATCTTATTAATGCCTATAAATATCTGAGGGGTGGGTGTCAAGATGGAAGTGACAGTGTCTTTTGGGTGGTGTCCCAGTAATAGGACAAGGAATAGTGGGTATAAACTGGAACACAGGAAGTTCCATGTCAACATGAGGAGAAACTTTCTTACTGTGAGGGTGACAGAGTACTGGAACAGGCTGCCCAGAGGGGTTGTGGAGTCTCCTCAGAAGACTTTCAAAACCCACCTGGACTTGTTCAGGTGTGGCCTGCCCCAGGCAATCCTGCTTTGGCAAGGGGGTTGGACTTGATGGTCTCTAGAAGTCCCTTCCAACACTGAACATTCTATGATTCTGTGATTTTAGTGCATACCTGTCCATTCTTGAACACAGTGAAATGTGAAGTAGAAATAGCAGATAACTGTAGAAAGAATGCATAATTACCTGTTTGTTTATATGCAGCCCACTAGCCTGTTGCAGATGGTTAGAGGGAGAAACTCCAGTGTTGTATTGCTTTATAGGAGCAAGCTGAATCTTCAATATCTCACCTCATATATTAGTGCAAGAGATGCAGCAAAGTGGAATTTTACCTAAAAATAAAACTGTTCTTTCTGCTTATTCCACATTTCCTGAAGAGACCATTGCAGACGTGGTTGCTCATTGGGATGAGCTGACTGCTTTGCAAGTGTTACAGGCAGTGGTGACCCCACAACCCCAGATAATTTAATTTCTGTTTAGAAGTAAGATGAATGTAGAACATTAACAAGAACATTGTACAAAATGATTTAATCTATGGTCAATCAAGCCAAACAAATCCCTTAATCATTCATTTGCATCTGCATTGCAATAGATACAGTTAACTACCAAAGAAAACTTTATAGATGCTGGGGAGGGTGAGACTTGGGAATTTAGACATGATGCAAGGTCAGACACAGCTCACTGGGGGGTTTCAGTACCTCTGTTTCAAATTTAAGAGCTCAAATTCTGCCCTAACCACGTACTTTTTGGACTTGGCCTATGACCAGTAAAATAAATTCTAATTAAAACTCCATGTATTTCATGCAGATTTTACTGACCTACCTTATTATTGGTCTCACCCTCCCCAAGCTGCTTAGCCCTGTTGAGCTGGTGCAGATCTAGACACTTACAGAGAGGCTCTATACAGTAGAGTAACTTATGTATCTCAGCTCAATCAAGAACTAGAACACCATGTGTTACTCCATTCAAGTACCTGAAGAAGTTCAAGAGGTAATCTTCAAACCCCTTTAATGGATGACAGTGGGATCGAATCTTCACAACTGCAACTGTATTTATTCCTTCTAAAAAGACATTTTTATGATACACTAGAGCAGGTAAAGCTATTCACAAAGTGGAAGGTCTGAGTTCAGGGCTTGTTCTTTGCAGATCAGAGGTATCAGTAGTCACATTTGATGTCTGAGTGCCTAAGTATTCAATTGAAACCAGCCTTAAAGCTTAATCACTTCCAACCCTGTCCCCTGCACAGGACACATCTAGAGCGGGTGGTGAAGCTCTGTACAAGGATGTTTAAATTAGCAGCAATGTTTTGCTGTCAGAAGTGAATAATACAATGCTGTCAGAGGGGCTGAAAAGCATCGGTTTATTAACCAAGATGCAGCATATGCTATGAATGTATGCACTGCTTCTGAGTCCAGCTAGTCCAGGAGCCTTCCATGTCAGTGTGCTCCTATTCTCAAGCAAACAACAATCAACATTCATTATCTGAAGTATGGGAAAACTGAGCACTTATAAAAGGAAAAATTATTAGTCTTTAACAGAAATGTTCTTTTCAGCCTAGCAACTACTCGGGAATTTATATTTGTAGCCATCAGACTGGTAGCTATAACCAGTACTGGCTACTAGTGAAACTTTCTGTGAATGTCTTCAGCAAACACAGGTTTGCGAATTACCACTGGGTGGCACTCGTATGCCACAGAGTATGTAACTGCAGGTGATTTTATTTGGCTGCAAATGCAGACATCTTTTAAGGACAAAAGAACCAAGTTCACTTCTTCCTTACACCATCATAAATTTGGAGTGGCTTTACATAAGGCATTCAGTTTAATTTAGAGTTGTACCAGCATAACTGGGAGAAGAATATGAACCAGATGTTGAGAAGCAGAATTTTGGCTATTAATTCTATCAATAAAGTTTTGAACAATTTATGAAACTTAAATACAAGGAGCAGGTATAGAGATTGTGGCCATGAAAAGCCAAGAGCACCCAGCTTCAGTTCTTCTGTGTTGGTACAGCTTACACTAAATTCTAATGATTGACTTTAATGCTTTTTTACATGCCAGTGTTTTAACCCCTAAGGCTGCTATATTATACACACTATTCCATAAAGATAGAAGAAAATTCTATGTCTGGCTGTAAAACATGAAGCTATCTTCATTACAAAAGTCAGCGTTTAAAACATCTTTGTTGTAAAGTTTCCAGCCTATATATTTAAAATGCTTGAAGAATGTTTCAGTCATTTCTAATCCCAAATATTATGCTTTTATCTTAAAATACTTGCAAAATGGTTCAATTATTTTCAAATAGAAGAATAAGTCTGCAAAAGTTGTTGTTTGTTTGGGTTTTTTTTGGTTTGGTTTGGGTTTTTTTAAGTATTTTGTTTTCTGAGGTGAAATCAATTTTGGACTAAATTTGCATATTAAGAAGTAGTGATTAATGCAGCTCTTTATTGAAATAGAATCATATCCAAAACAACCCTTTAAGATAATGTACTATGCATGTGTTGTATATCAATGGAGTGTATGAGATAACACCAGGAAATATCTGCAAACACATTTGAACATGAAATTTTGTGCTTCTGCTCCATTTCTGTTGGTGATACCTCTCTCCATTGTAAAGAGCTTCAGTTTCCTCATCCCAGATCTGAGTATTAGAAATGTCTGACAAATTCAAGAAATCTTACAGCAAAGTCATCTTCTCTATCTTCACTTCCACTGAAACCAACAAGAGAGCTAGTAATCAATAAGCTGAGGCATTTCCTATTTGGGGGCTGGTAGCATATATCTAGTTTCAGCCAGGGAAGGAAGTGCTTAGAGTATTTTATGACAGCCAGCTCTTGTGATTTACTTGCCATAACTGGAAGAAGGAAAGTGTGTCAACGTGGGCTAAAGCTTATTCTTGGGAAATGCACAGTTACATGGACTTGGGGTATTTAATGTGTATTTTTGGTTATTATTTGTGTACTGTCACTTAAGTTCTCTATTTGTAGCATGAGGATAATATCACACTAATTCTGTGGTGCTTGACAGAAGTGTTCTGGTATGATCACAGGATCACAGGGTGTTAGGAGTTGGATGGGACCTTTGAAGATCATCGAATCCAACCCCCTGCCAGAGCAAGACCATAGAATCTAGCACAGGTCACACAGGAACACAGCCCAGACAGGGTTTGAAAATCTTCAGAGAAGGAGACTCCACAACCTCTCTGGGCAGCCTGCTCCAGTGCTCTGTGACCCTCACAGTGAAGAAGTTCCTCCTCATGTTGAGGTGGAACCTTCCGTGCTGTAGTTTATATCCATTGCCCCTTGTCCCATCACAGGGTGCAACTGTCCCCTCCTCCCTGTCCCCAGCCCTCAGATACTCATAAACACTTATTAAATCCCCTCACAGTCTTCTCCTCTACAGACCAAAAAGCCCCAGGGCTCTCAGCCTCTCCCCATAGAGCATATGCTCCAGTCCCTTCATCATCCTGGTGTTTTCTGCTGGTATCCAGGGAGAAAATTCACTCTTGGAGAACGTTTTTGTTGTTGTTATTAAAACTTTTGTTATTTTGATCTGAAAAGCACAGATTTTCCCACCAAGCAAAATGATACTTATGGAAAAATTTCATTGTAATAGCCATCATTGTGCTTTGTTTTATGAAGTATTGATGAGTTTGTTCTTTTTGCATGGAGGCAAAGCAAACCATGAACTGCAGTTGTGCATTATGGAAGATTTATGGAAAATAAAGTCATTTTAAAATCCCCTTCTTTCAACACCACCTCCCTTTTCCAACCATATTTGCTCCTTTTCACCCCACCAGCCCCTTTTTCCCCTCAAATCCCAGAGCACCTGGGCTCTGTTGGAGTCTCCTCCCACCCCAGCCCAGGTGTGGCCACTTTCCCTTCCCCGCCCACTCCCCTTTTTAATCCACTCCAGGAAAGGCTGAAGCCTCAAGCTGAGCCCATCATGGGCTGAGGAATCCTCCTCTCATCACTGTTGAGTCCCCATGGTGCACACCAGGTGATTGGTGATGGGGGAACAAAGGCCAGGGGGCCTTGTGGCCCCCCAGTTAGTTAGGAACAAAATTGACAACTGCTCCAATATCATCTCACGGGTGCTGGCTGGGCCTCTTTACTGGAACTGAGCTCCTCTGTGTGGTAGCTTGGCTGGTTGATGGTCTTGCCCCTGACTCTGGGATGGGTGCAAAAATGGTGGTGGTGGAGCAGGAGCTGTTTAGGCAGGCTGGAGGTTTAGAGGGAGCAGGAGCTGCTTTGGGAAGATGAAGGGGTTAAGCTGGTTTCATGCTACTACTTGGGAAACTGTCTATGGACTCAAACAGTTGTATTAGTCTGAGCTGCAGTCTTCATAATAATTGCTTGATATTGAACATTTGATGGTTAAACTACATGCTGTGAGTGACAGGGTCAAGCTTCTGCCAGCCCCCCAGCCTTGGGCCCATGTTTTAAGCACAGAATCAAGTTCTTGTCTTTCCCTCCATGACTCACAAGGGTGATGGACATGTATGTGTTACAGTAAAGTAGATGAAAGTGAGATCTTCTTGCTAAGTAACTAAAAGGCTGTAATTTTCCTGAGCGCAAGCTCTAATACCAGAGAAGGCAACTGAAGCATTATGCAACCCATTCACTTTTGCCTTCACCACCTCCTGCAGAACTGCATTGCCACAAGAAAAGAGGCTGTCCAGCCTATTGTCTTCATCCAATACCTTCCCTCCCCCACATCCTTGGCTTCCAAGCTCCCTCTTAGCTTTTTTAGTTTTTAATGTACTCCTTGTTGCAGATGCAGCTGTTGCCAAAATTATAGAATGGCTTGGTTTGGAAGGGACCCTAAAGATCATCTCGTTTTAACCCCCCTGCCAGGTGCAGGGCCACCTTCCACTAGATCAGGTTGCTCAAAGCCCCCTCCAGCCTGGCCTTGAGTACTTTCAGGGATGGGGTGTCCACAACATCTCTGGGCAATGTGTGCAAAAGTCCACCTTTTTGCTGGCCAACCTGCAAAAGTCCAAATGAAATGGCAGCTCTTGATGGGAACTTCCCAGCTAGGGACTCAGACTGCAGAGGGCTTTTCATTCTTTTGTCCATTTACATAACTACATAAAACACAGAAGGTTCCAAAGTGATTTCCAGGACATTTTCTCTCTGTGCAGAGGTGCAGCAGAAACAACTCCATTAACTCATCAGTTAAGATTCCTACAAGTCCATAAAGCAAGCATCTAACAGACTTTGTCTTGATCTCCTTGAGCTGGAATGAATGCTGCTGCCAATACTTTGACACACACTTTGTAAGGTCTATCCAATTGTTTCTGATCTGTGTCAGGATCAGAGGCTGGAAAAACACAAACCAAAGCTTTCCTGCTTGATTTCATCAGCCTGGAGAATGGCTGAAAGAATTAGGTCCATAGCTCCACCTGGTAACCTCTCATCATTGAATTTTACACTTGGCAAACCTACTGGCATACACATCAAGATAACACAGCCTGAACGTGCCTCAGCTGAGTATTCCTGAATATATCCAGAAGATATGTTCACCTAGCAGCCAAACAGTAAGGAAGCCCATCAGAACTCTATCAAATGGATGATGAGTGGTAGAACAAAGCAAAAAAAAAGAGAAGAAACACATTGGAAACTGCCAGTGGCTCTTGAAGACAAAGCAGTGGGTATGGAGAGAATTTTCAGGATTTGCATTACCTGTGTGGTCTACCACACAGGTCTGACCCTTCTTTGGGAATGTCCCTCCTCTTTAGAGAAGGTGCTTCTGTTCTTGTCTCTGATTGTCCTTTCTGGCCAGACAGGGTTCTCTCCCAAGAGGAAAACACCAGGCTATGGAAATACTTGAGCTTTCATCCAAGACAGAGGGGTTCTGTAGAATGATGCTGTTGTGTGATATAAATGGATAATGGCTTGACTTGTAAATCTTTATTAGGTTGAAAAAGTGTTATGAATAAAAAGAAACATCTGCCTATAAAATTCAGCAGGGTTTCCACCAACAGAGGTGTGGTAGTGGTGATGTTTTGCTCATCTGTGGTTTTCAGCATCTTCATCTGTAAGTTTCAATGCCATAGCCCAAATTGTGTATTGACATGGCTTCCATCGGTGTCCTTTGTTGAGCTGAAAAGGAGTTCAAACTGGAACACAGAAAGTTCCACCTCAACATCAGGAAAATCTTTACTGTGAGAGTGGCAGAGCCCTGGAGCAGGCTGCCCAGAGAGGTTGTGGTTATGCATGTTGTACACAGAGGCAAGCCTAGCAAGCTCAGGGTAACAATGTCTCAGTGCACCTTTCCTGCCCTCCCTGGTTTCCGCTTATTCTGAGGGTCATCATGGTCCTAGCATAAATTAGTCACTCTGGGATGCTCCAGATTAAGAATTGTCTGTTCTGTTATGGTTTAATACACAGCAACCTGAATCTATTCAGAGAACAGGATCATAGAATCTCAGCCCATTGATTTAACCTATCCAGATCTCTCCGCAGAGCCTTCTTTCCTTCTTCACACTAGGTGCTGTAGTACCGTTAGATGAGAGGAACACTGTTGTGGAGAACTTAAAAACTTCAGGTAGCACAAGTGGAGAACACAGATCTAGGGAAAGTGCGTGATTCGCTCAAGGTTGTATACTAAATTGGTGGCAGTGTTAATCTAACCAATCTCAGGTATGTAGGCACCAATGCATGTTCTGGTGGATGTATCAGTCACAGGAATGCTAAACTGTAGAAGTTAATTTGGAAAAATAAAAGGGAGGTGGGGGAAGGGGAAGAAAGAAGGCATGCTTGGCAGTACTTGAAGACTTGCAAGAAATTTCCACATTTCCATTCTTTGAATAATTTGAAAATACATGAAACTCTTGGGATCTGGGTTTTAAAATGTTGTTCCAATCTGGAATAGCATCTGTTAAATGTAGCCAAGAAACATCTGTTTTTGTGTTCCTGGAGCCCTGAGCTGAGACAGTCGTCCTCCTGTCAGCTATGCTGTGGAGCAAAATTGGTTCAATAGGTCATTCTGTCCTCAGTTTCCTGTTAAAATGGCCAACAACAAGAATAAGCAGGAGGGGAAAGGACATTCAGTGTACTTATTAGCCTGTGGAAAAAAAAAATCTAGCTTCGGAGTAAGTTAGGTAACTGGTGAGAGCAGAGCTATTAAGCATTAGAAAAACATCAGGGGTTATATGGAACTGTAGGATTTATTAGCCCCCAAATGGTTTATCTTTCATCATTGGGAATAACAAACTGATATGAATTCCACCAAAACCAATGACAATCTTGCATTGTTGGTCACCGGGCTCTGGATTTGATCCTCTCATCACTGATAGATGGTGTAGTGGAAGCAGATCACTAGTATACAGCGTATTAATTGCAAGATTGTCATTAACTGTCATCTGAGCAGCTCTACACAGTGCGGGCACTGAAGAGCTAGAAATGGTCGATGCATTACATACACTGTCTCTACTCCAGTGGAGTCAGTCTGAGGACAGCTGGGAGGAAGAATCATTTCAAAGGTCTCAAGTAGAGAAGACCATAAACATACTGTATAGATTTTAGTTCTTACATTCCCAGCTCTCCATGCTTTGAGAATGCCTTCAACAGACAAGTACATTCTTGAGAACTGCATACTTTTCTCCTTATATTTTAAGAACAGGAACAAGACTCCTAAAGGCATTTAGATGCTTATGCTTCCCCTGAAATCATTGGGCAATAAAAGCATAAATAACGTTGAGAGTGCACCCCATGATCTGATACTTAATTAGCAATGAAAATCTGTATCATTGAGTCAGTGACATTAAAACTGGGAGAGTAGCAACACAGGAGTGGCAGAACCCTCTGTAGCTGTCCTTACTGAAAAATGACTGCACCTTTGTTTTTCAGGACCAGTCTCAAAAACAACAGGGAAAGGACGTGCTGTGACCCTTTGCTACGAACATTTTGGTGACACAAAAAGGCTGAAAGGCCATTGACATCCTATTTCTTATACTGATGTAATTTGCCAGCATTCATGTGACCTAAAATGCAAAACTAATCTGGAGGAAGGTTTTCTCAATTTTTTTGGTGACCTTTCTCTTCCTGGTCCATGAAATCAAAATACTGAGGAAGTGAATCCTAATCTGAGGAAGAGTTTCCAAAACAGAATTAGAGATGCAGCACTGTCTGTGGCATGGTCTTGCTAAGTGCTGATGGTATAAATTAACTAATGGGGGTCAGGTCTGTGTGCATAGAGGAAACTTGCTAAAGGCAGATAGGATGCAGGAAGGGAAAAGGGAGTTGTACAGCTTGTAGGCAGTTGCAAGCAGCTTCCTGACACTATTTACTTGGTGAAGCACTTTGTTTCCTTCAGAGCAGTGTTTGACTTTGCTTTCACCATCACCAGTGTTAAGTCTTTACTGGTATAGTGCCTGGTTTACACTGCCCAGAATTCACAATCTGATACTGATCATTCTTCACCTAGTCTTTAATTATCCAAACCCATGCTGTGGTATGGTCCACCCATACCCCAACTGGACTGCAGTCAAATGCATGCTTGAAGTAAATAAGGCCTAGTTTGACTAAGAGACTGTGGCATTTTACTGCACCAATAGCCAAAAAAGTTAGTAATAATATATGTATGTGGAGAATGCTGTTGTCAATGAAAAGTTGGGAACTGAATGACCCACTTTATTCAGTTATCCTATTTTGCTCAGCACCATCTTCATCTGTTCTCTTCAGCCTCACCTGATTTTTCTATTTGCCCTTTTCCCAAACAGTTACATTTGTTATGTGTTTGGCACATCAGTATTTCCAATTGCCACGATTTACAGATGACACTCAGTGGTGCAATTCAAAGGGCCATCATTTATTACAGAACGCAAACATGCTTCCACGCTGCTTGAGCTCCAATGTGGTCTCACTGATTAATCATGAATCTGGAGCTTAATGTAGGGCCGAGGGACATCTAGTGGCTCAATAGAATATAGCAAATAAAGATGTCACTGCTCAAAAAAGGTACACTGTTGTGCCAACTAGACTATCCATCGAAACACAGACTAAATTTCCCAGCGCCTAAAATGCTGCGCGAATATATGAAGTTACATTAGCTAAGAACCAATTAACCTATGATGAATTTTATTTCTATGTTTTTGTGAAAAGCTGAGCTGACTTTGAAACTTACATGAGTTAAAATGTATTTGCTACCAATTCTCAGGAGGACATAACATCCTCTTTCATGAGGAGAAGCTGGGGTACAGGGCAGATGGTTAAGAAACAGGAACAAATCCTGCAACAGAGTCCTATACATTTTTTTTTCTTACCTCAGATGAACACACTTACGCATGGTAATCCAGCATGTGATGACATCTGATAAGTTACAATGACTAAGAATAACTGTAAAGAGTAATTAAACGGAGAACTTTCCTTTCTCTGCAATATGTTTCTTTAACAAGTAACACACTGAGTCATGTTTTCCGCTCTTTCCTTTGCTCTTCCTCCTAATGCCTACATGACATCCCAATAGTATTTATTCCAAAGATGAGATGCATGTCAGAGAAGCAAAAGTCAAATTATAAGCTGTTTTTGGTTGTGAACCTCTGTTTGTATTAGGGTTGCTATTTTGTCTTTTTTTTTAGTCCATACTGAAAGTTCAGATGGACTATATTGGTGTAGTATGCTGTTCAGACTAGGAACAGTGCTTGACCTCTCCTGAAATAACTAAAATTGAGCAACCAACATCAAGGCAGTCAAGGGCTGTCATCTCTGAGTGTGTTGAGAAAAGGCTGGAGTATGCCTTGCACAGATTGTGAGTGGAAAGGGTAAATGGGAGATCTGGGACTCAGCACCTGACATCATTTAAGCGTAAGGTCTGTTACATGCTGGAAATCAGCCTAGGACTCATCTGCTCTTCTGTTGATGTTGGATGCAGTGCCAACTGCAAAAAAAACTCAAAACGTTAGTACGTATTTACTAACCAGAACAGGCAGACAGAAATTTCCATTGACTAATCTTCCTCTGGCAAGGTGAGTCATCATATAGAAAAGGTTGTTTCTGCCTGCTGTCTGTTCAGATTGTAATCCAGTAAGAGCTCTAAAAGAGGCCAGGCTAGCAGCTTGAAGACCTATGACAATCTCCTATAGTAACACTGGGAAACTTGGAGAAATGTCTGTAACTTCAAGCTTTCTGCAGAGAAAGATCTTTAGAAATTGCTTTGACAGAAGATGGCAAGGATTCTGGTAAGAACTTAGCCTTTTCTGTCCATGTTTCTTCATCCAACAAAACAAGGCATAATCCTTCCCTACTTCACAATGGTATTGTAAGGGCTCATCACTTAACATGTTTGCATGACTAAACGTGATTTCCTAGTCTAAATGCCCTAGACTTTAGTTCTTAGGAACACAAATTTATCTCACCCTTTTTAAAGATCTTTTCCCTCTTTTCACACATCAATATTCCTCTTTGTTTTCTGCTACTCTTAAGTCACAGTTGCTGCTAGTGTTGCTATTGGACACCTGAGAGAAATTTTAAGAATCACACTGGCTTTTCCTAAGCACTTAAGTAATTGGCAAAGGAAAAGAATTCTTCAATTTCTGGTTTTCCTTTTAATTAGTGTTGGAAAATTATTCATACTGCATAGTACTCACTGCTAGAATTTCTCATCACTGCTCCAGCTCTTTAGTATTGTCATGAAGAATGATCTTTACATACTAGTCTGCTTTTCATCTTGCTTGTACTTAAGTAATTCAGGATGAAGTCAGATGGATGTTAAATTCAGTAGAGAACCAAGGAGAGAATCAACACCAACATGCCTGTGATTAGTCTGAGCTTGCTTCATCTGTCTGCACCCAAGGCCTGGCTACTAATGTGTGTGATGTCTTTAGAATATTCTCAGATGGAATATTCTGTTTTAATTCCTGCAGATTCAGATTAGGAGCATGATGCAAGCATGAGCACCTTCTCAGAGCCTGGGCTGAGCAATGGCCCAAATGCTACAGTCAGATGGGTGCTGTAGAGTAACTTTCTCAGGGGCCCAGAGGGAATTAGAGCAAACCAGAAGTACCCTGTTTTCTTTCATAGCAAGCAGCAGGTCCAGCTTTCTCATCCTCTGAACATTTACGAGTATGTTTTGTGTTCCAGTGTATGGATACATGAAATGTCCAAGAGCCATGACAAGTCTATGCTTTTGCAGGAAATCTCAAATATACTGATGCAGGTGTTATAGGTGAAGGCAGAGAAATAAGAATATAAATGTAAATTGTATCCCCTTTTTTTGAGGAGGACTTAATGAATTCTGTAAAAGTGAATGTTCAGTGATATTAATTCACACTCCTCAACCTCACAAACAATTTGTTTTCCCAGTTTGAGATGTCACTATCACTTGCTACACGGAATAACTAAAGATCCTTGATTTGAGAGGTACAAACAGTTAAAAAAAGTCCCTAGAGTTTTTATGAAAAGAATTGGTTTGCATTCCAGTTTAATTTTACTACTACTTCTGGTTTATTTGGGCAACTCATCACCACTGGACAAACAAGTATTGATAATACCATGATTTGTTTAATAAATATTTTATTATAACTATTGTTCTCCCACTATCCTCTTAAATGGAGCAAGTTCCTGAAATTGAAAGTTCAGGAACAAAGAGCACAAATAGAACAAGAAATCTGGCAGCAGAATATTTCTTTTTAAACAATAGAGTTGCAAGAGCAACACCCTGTTGCACAGCTCAGTTGAAGGGTACTGACAAATATGTAAAATGCCCAATCACTAAGCTATTTTAACATGATAAAATTCCCCAAATTCCAAGCCATGAAATCAAAAGCCAATACAGGAGCTTGAATCTGATAGTAAACAGTAATATATCACTCATGGGTGGCCTTTTCTGGGCTCCTCAATTCAAGAGGGACAGGGAACTTCTGGAGAGAGTCCAACAGAGGACCATGAGGCTGATGAGGGGACTGGAGTATCTCTCCTACAAGAAGAGGCTGAGAGACATGGGGTTGGTTAGCCTGGGAAAGAGAGGGGATCTTATAAATGCTCATAAATATCTAAATGGTCATGTCATATGAGGATGGGGCTTGGCTCTTTTCAGTGGTGGCTGGGACAATGGGTATGGAGGTGGTTTCACTTGAACTTAACAAGAAACTTTACTTTGAGGGCGACAGACCAGTGGAACAGGCTGCCCAGAGAGGTTGTGGCACTTCCTCCTCTGGAGATATTTAAAACATGCCTGGACATGTTCCTGTGCAGCTTGATCTAGATGATCCTGCAGGGGCATTGAACAAGATGATCTGCAGAGGTGCCTTCCAACCCCTACCATTCTATGATTCTATAATGCTAAACCTGGGATTAATTACACGGGAGAAAAAAAAACACCACAGATTTTTTAACACGAAAAAAGAAACCTGAAAGTGACTGCCATAACACAGAATTTAGTAATTCCAAACATGACAGAGAAAAGTTGAGTGCTTGAAGGCTGTGTTAATTTTCCTCTGACAGTGTTTTATGGGGTTATAATAGAAAGAAAATTATCCTGACAATTTGAGAGAAAAATGAGTGATTTATTAGACCAATTGATAAAGCTGGAAGGAACAGACAAACTTCCAGGCATGAAGGTGCTTCTTTGGATCTGAACTAGATACAGCAAACTTCAAAGCTAAATCCAGTTTAGGAACAACAGTGCTGAATTAGAACATCTGGTTTGCTTCAAATGTTCATTAATTTCTTTTTTTAAACCTATAAATGATGACCTGGAAAATATATTTATAATAACACTGCCCTGTAAGTGGATTATTATCTCTAAAGTAGGCTTGCAAGTATAATGGGATCTAAGGAGTAAAACTTACCTTAGCAATTCTGCACAAAATCACATTGGCTTTCCATGAGATTTACAAGCCCATTTGCTGACACTGCGTTAGAAAATATTAACTGGATTCCTAATTCATGTAGGTACTCTAGAAAGTGCCTTACTTTCACTGAAAAAGGCAATAAAGAAGTCAGGGTACTGCCAAGCAGTACAGACACATGAGTCTTTGCTGCTTACTCAAACCCAGCTGTGGCTGCAGAGGACTGCTGTGTTTTCCTGAACAGACCTGGTAACAACTTCGAAGTTTAAGATCTGACCTAGGCACTGACAACAGACAACGCCAAGCAGTGATCTGAGATGGCACGGCTGTGATACATCTCTTTGGCTGTAATGACCTGTGTTGTTTTCTAAGTTTGTCATTTGTATTTGCTGAAACTTTTCACTGGAGATGGTAGGGAAGGTTAGGCAGAAAAGTAATTTTCTATTATTGGCCATTTAGGATTTTTTTCAGCTGTTACTTTTTCAATCATCTACAACAGTTTCCTTGTTTTTAGAATATGTGCATGATATCATATCCTGAGCCCTTCCCTTTTCTTGCAGCTTTCTGAAGCACTAGGAGGAGTCCAGCTACAGTCATCATGTGAATGGTTCATAATTACAGTGGAGCTGCTTCTGCCATTGTCCGCCTGCCTGTCTTATTCACACTACTGAAGAAATTGCTGCTACAGGACAAACAACCCTTTGAGCACAGTGAGTATCAGCTGAGAAAGCAAACTATTTAGCTAGCTTGTAAAGTTGTGTTGAAAGAAGATCTCTTCTCTGTATGATCTTTGTATGTATAGTTAGGGACACAAATACAAGTGAAAGGAGAACTCACTGTCATTCATCACTGCAGTGAGAAGAGAAAGGACATTCCTGACCCAGCCAGGGTGAGAAAAGTGATAGCAGCAACTTAGGGAGCTCTCAGGGTGCAGAGATAGGAACGAAAGTGTGGATAGGTGTAGGAAAGGGCCAAGGTACATGCACTGTGTGAGGCAATGTGCCCATTCACTGTGGACAGGTAGGAAAAAAGAGCTGCTATAGTGGCTAGACAAGCACCCGTGCATGAGCACATGGCCCTCTTTTAATGCTGGATGACAAGAACCTATTTATCCCCAGTCCCACCCACTACTGAAGTGCATGTGTGGGATGGTGGTCATTCCTGGTGGCCAAACAGTTGTTCCTTCATTAGTTGGACAAAATGCTTCTTGGGTTTGGTGTAGCTCCTCTGGTCAGAAGTGTTGCAGGTGATAAGTGGAAGAATGGAATGGTGGTCCTCCTTGCCCCTCCATTCTCCAAAGTGCCATGGTAACACAGACCACCAGGTCTCCACCCAGCCTCTGTACCTGCTCTGGTCACTGTGTGTTTATGGGCTCTGTAATTTGCTACTGTTTGTGTTTCCAGCACTTAGCCATGCCAGTCTCTTGCCTTCCTTGCCTGATTTCTTACACCTGGGGATCAAGCACTCTTGCACTCTGTGGAAAGTGTCCTTAAAGATATCACCTCTGTTCTGCTCCCTTGTCCCAGAGGGCTGTTTCCCAGGGGGTCCTATTGACTTACTCCTTGAAGAGCTGGAATTTTGCTTTCCCAAAATTTCAGGATCCTGACTTTACTCTTTGCCTAACCCATATCCCTCAGGACTGTGAACTTCACTGGTGCATGATCACTGCAGCTCAGGCTGCCTCCAGTCTTGACATCACCAATTAGCTGACTTGAACTGGTGACTAACAGGTCCTGTATTTAATTATCTTGTTGTCATGCTTAAAAAATTCAAAGATGAAAGATGTGAGTTTCCTTTATATAAACTACCTAGCTCTGCTCTTGTGTCCTGTTTACATATGTGTTTAATAATAAGTTTTTCACCACCTTCCATTCAAGAAATGTTAGATGCGTGGCAAATGTTTAATTTATTAATGTCATGAAGAACTTGTGAGGTAGGTTCCCTTGTTTTACAGGTGTGAGAGAGAGATGGTTAAAAAAGTGACTTGCATAATATCACACCATTAGTCAGTGCTAACACTGAAAATAGAGTTTGTCTTCTGTTTCCTTGCCCTGTATTTTAATCATCAAACCAGTCTTAACTCTAAAGTTGAACAAACTCCTTAAATGATTAAAACCATTGTTCTCAGTTTCATGTTGGAGTATTATGCTTTAATCACCTAAGCACATGAAATACTTGCAGAAGTATTGCTTGCTTAGGACTTTTTAATCTTTCTTGTTCAGATATTGCTTCAGATATCATCTGAATGTATTTTGTTTAGAGTCATCCTGAACTTCAAAAACACACTCAAGCAGATCTCCACAATAAAATAAGGAGCACAGTTAAACCTCACAACAATCTCTTTGCTGTCAGTGTAGCAATGCTTTTTCGTTTTCTCAACAGCCATTCCACTTCCACTTAATAACACCCATAGCCTTAATTAGTGGAGCATAGTAAAGTTATTGCCCCACAGAAAGCAAAAGATGGACTACTGGTTACACTATCATGACTAAATGAAAATGTAGCCTGAAGCACAAAAGAGCAATTGTATCTTAAGAAATGCCTTCTTACAAGTGCAGCTCTGAACTGTGTGCTGTGTCACCTCGGAATAAACTGGTACATAAAGAGGTGAGATCCTTGAAAACATATTTAAGTGAATAGAAACTGTGTTCAGGCTAATGGTATGCTCCAGCAGCTTTACAGCTTATCTATAGGCCACATATTTTTTTTTATGCTGATAGGACATATATAAATTTTTCCAGTCCTCACTATCTTACTTGTTTCATAGTGTTCCTCAGAACAGGAAAGAATAAATGGCCCAGAAAATATGTACATAGTCATAAGACTGAAATAGGCTCAGGAGAGAGGATGAAGTAATAATATTACCATGGCTTGCTCCCTATTAAACGTGGGTGTAGGCAGAGCTGTCTTACACAGCCTTATACAATGCTTTGTACGGTATAGTATTTTTGGGGTGTGCATGACAAGCAGCACAAGGTTGTGGTCGGCTCTAAGATTTTCGTAAATATTTTTGCTATATGTAATGAATAGGGCATTGCCGTGAAAGCAGCCTTCCAACTTAATTGCAGTTTAACAATGAAATGCCTTAAAAATTCAACTGCTTCATCACTGAATGCTCTGAGGTGGTAAAATCAGCCAGTAAGCTTTGGCATGCTGTATTTATGGAAAAAACCTCTAATGTAATCTAACATACTGTACCTGTAAAGAAAGGAGTCACATCTTGCCTACAGGGCCAGAGAGAAGGTTTCAGATAACAAGCCAAGAAGAGATGCTCCAAATAGTTTATTCTGTTTCTTCTGTGGGATCAATACTTGCAATTTACCATGTTGTTTTCCTTTTGAGTTTATCTTCTCCTTAAAATGTTAACTAGGAACTATTTTACATTTGCCACTAGGGCTCTGTCATCAGTGATCAACTGTCCAATATTGGTCAGAATACTGCTCTGACTTCACTTCCAGTTTCTGTTAGATGCACTGTCTGCATCAGGGCTAGGGACATTGCAGACAGATTTGAAATGATAACGTGCCTAGGTCTACTCTTCTAAATTAGGAAAAGAAAGACTTTGTCTGATAAAAACTAACCAAAAGAGTAGAAATTAAATACAGGCACAGTATTCATGGGCAGAGATTCCTTTTCATCAACAATTCAGCCAATAGGTAAGAAGAATTAGTCATCTTGAGAAAACCAGAAAGTGCTTCTGTGTGATCTGAATGAGATTCACAGTTGAGAAGAGCTGTCACAAAATATGGGTCTTGAATGTAGAATGTTGGATGTAGAGAGAGTTGTGCTTTCTTTATCTATTACTGAAGAGGCTATAAAACAAACCAGCCTTTATGATTAAGTAGACATCATGGTATTTTACATAATTAGCTTTACTTAAGATCCTATTTTTCAGTTAAACCCTCAGTGTGCCTTGCCTACATTAGTAATCATATTACTAGTCCCTGCCCTTTAATATATTTATCACAGCCTGTTGATTCAGCACAGAAAGAAAACATTCTAGGCAGGTCAGTTCTTCCAGCAGTGGGGACTATAAGCAGGGCAACAGCCTATGTTTGTGAGAGGTGTATGCTGTCTACCTTCATTCCCTGCATGAGAGTGACAGGGAAACTGAGGCACTGCCATTGTGATATTCTGAAAAGTTAGTATAATGAATGTATAATTATGTGTATTTGATTTTGTGCTAATATGGTGCTTATACATTGCAGCCAGAAAATGAAATGGAAAATGAAAAGAATAATGAGGGAGCTGGACAGTTTAGTTTCACTATGCAAGCACAGTGCAAGGTACAAAGCTAAAGAATGGCCCAAGTAAAAAAAAAAAATCCAGTATCAGTTACCTTAAATTATATTAATTTAAAAAGGTGGAGTTAGAAATGCAGGCAAGGTACATTTTTTCCAACATTCCTTTTTATGTGCTAATCATGGCACTGTAAAGATCCAAGAATCTTGGATCATGCAAAGTGCAAAATACCACTAGAATGTTTCTTGCTGGAACTAGGTAGAGTGAGGCAAGTACAAGCTGAAAGTGTAAATATGGGTAAAGACTTCTCTGTTCAATTAAACATGCAGTTTCTGCTGAAACTAGTTTTGCTCGAGGACTAATTTGTGGTTCCAAGTGTCTTTCAGTGCTGACAGCTGAAGAAGGTAGCTCTGGGCCAGATTGTAATGTTCACTCCTTGCTCTAATGGGCGGATGTGTTTAATTAACCTTTGTTTCTGCAGAAGCAGACATTCTGGCAAGCTGTGGGAATGCTAAGGAAGGGAAATCTAAACAGCAGTGAACCTAGGCACGTTCTATATGTCTAGTACTAGGTGAAAAATGTTTATGTAGACAAATACTGTTTCCTAGGAGATAGGTTTGTACAAGCAACTTCTGTAACAGAAACTTAACATAGTTGCCCCTGTAGAGCTCTTTCCCATTAATTTCACAAGACCCTGCTATGATCCCATGCCCTCAAGACTCTTGTCTCTCTCACATTTGGTTAAATCTGGGCACAGTTCTTCAATTGAGGGTCACAAAAGCCTGTGTTTAAGGTGGGAATAGTCTGCTTAGTATCTCTTTGATAGAGTTAGACCTGACAGTCTGCCTGTTCCACATCCAGCAGTCACTTCTCCAGATAACATAGCTTGGACAGACCCTTCCCAGACATTCCTCTAAAATGCAGCTCTTAAGGTTTAGAGCTAATTGTTCAGAGGCCTATATGGCAAACCTAATGCAAAGCAGATATCATTTGGATAAAGTTGTCCAAGGCAGCGTTTTTCACTTGGAAAACTAAAGCATCATAGATTACAATTCATACAAATAAAGCAGATTCCCTAGCCACCATATTTTTCACCAAAAAGTCACAAACTTTGCATGAATGTTTTGAAGACATGCAAATTAGAACTTTCTTTTCTGCCCTTCATCAGCTCCACTGCCACAATAGCACCATTGTTTCCTATCTCCTCCGCTTAGTAAGCAGCAACCCTCTCACTTCCTTTCCAGCCCAACTTTTCCATCTGAGAGATTTTTAAAAGCTCTGCTTTGTGCTTTGTCATCTAGTTTTGTTGCTACTGTGATCTAAATGCCAACCTCCTTCAGTCCTGGTTATCTCAGTCTCAGTTAAGCCAAGACCCCAGTTTTACACAAAAGGCACATTTTAAACTTGAGTGATGAACATTCCTTCTACTCTTGTAATCTTACACACAAGGTGTATTCCCAACTGATAGAAACATTTAGGTTACAGCATTTTTTCTTACTAAAATTACACTGTAGCCGCACGGTATCAACCACAATTATGAACAATCCTTTTCCCACCTCAGCACTGATGCAGAACTCTTTCATTCATGTTGCCACAGTACATAGGAGCTAGTGTTAAGGCTACAGCTAAATCACTAAATTCCTAATCCTGTGCTTTGTCCAGTGAGTTTCTGTTCCAGAATAGAGTCATGACAACAAATGAGGTAACCAAATCAAAATAAAACTGACTGCCATTGTCAGGATTATGATTTCAATATAATTCTTTAGCTTGTTCACACTGGTGTCTGTTTCTAGTAAGGACTGATGACTCCAAAGGCTGTGTGTGAAGTTCCTGGGTGATGACAATTCCCTTTATAATGTTGCCCAGTGTCTGAGATTATAGAACTAGAATTGTGTAAGCCTTGCTATGAGCAGAGTGTCCCATTGCAAAGAGAAAGTTTGCATAAAGACTGAGAATAGAGTAAGAGTCTTTATGTTCAGATCTGGATGGTGATTACAAAAGCTCTTAGCACTGGCCAAACTCACAGCACAGTGAATGGATGTAGTCAGGCTGAAACATGACTTTTGAAAATTCTTCACCAGTGTGGTTCAACATACAGCCCAACAGCCAAATTTGGTCTGCACGACTTTTTGCCTGTCCTGGATCACCTTTCCTATGAAAATTCCAAGGAGCAAGTTGCCATCTCATCCCAAAAAGAAGTAATGGTGAAAGGATGCTTCTTGCCCACCCTTCTGAGAGATGTGCAAGAACTGCATCCTGTCTGAATGAGTTTGTGAGTGCTTCAAGGCATGAAAGAAAACACTCCTGCATAGCCTGCTGCCTTGTCTCCTTGTTGGGCAGGTAAGAACAGCAGCACTCCTCCAGCAATGACATTCTTATTTGCTGTTTGGCTAGGGGGGGAAAGGGGAGAGAGTAGTAGGGAGCAGGGAACAGTAGTTTCCCCTGCAGCCTATTGTGCTGCTCAGCCTCCTCTCACAAGCCTGCTTCACTGTCCACGTATGAATGGTGTAGAAGATATGAAATCACAGTCCTAAGCTGCTATTAATTGTCATCTCAAAGGCCTGTCTTTAAACTGGGACATAAGTGATGTAGCCTCTGGAGCTTGACTATCCTGTTACTGTACCTAATGTTGCCGTACGTGTCACTCACCTCAAAGGAATGTGTGCCAATGCATTTTGTTGTATTTGTATTCTTTGTATTGTATTTTTATGACACAACTGTCTCTTTTCTTTGTCCACCTGCATGCAATGTATGACTTCAATTTTCCTGCACAACTGCAGGAGTTATGAGTTCCTTGTAATTACAGAAATAATTTCAGTAAGTGTGAATTCTAGATGCAAACGAGGACGCAGGACCTATGGGTTAATCCTCCAGGCTTTGTATTCAAGTGAATACACTCACCAGGTTCTGGGCCCTGTCTTCTTCCAGTACAGTAAGCATAGGGCTGGTGAGGACTGAAAAGAATTTGCTGTCCTTGGAGTTGATAGAAAAACTCTTTTGCTAGTGGGAACAGGCACCACTCTGAGCTATTACAAAGATTAAAAGCCAATGGAAAGAATTAAAATATTTTCTTAATTTTACTGTAATCTAAGTATAAATTACCAAAACTGAGAGCCCTCACTTAAATATGCATTGAAACAACTACTTCATCATCAGGGAGACTAAAAAATTGAGATTAATGTAAATCTCATATGAAATTTCTGCTTGAAGAAAGTGCTACTGGATGTGTCCATGGCTTCAGAACATGCAGCCAGTGACACTACAAGGGAAAGCCACATTAACTTTCAGTCAAACCAAAGGGGTATGCCTCCTGATTTTGACAGATGGCAGTTAATTACATTTTTCCTCTTTGGAAGAAGTATACATTTCTTTCTTTTGTTAGCACGTCTGATAATGCAGGGGGATTTTTCTGAGGGTAATCTTGGAACAAAACAGTGGCTCCAGGCGCTCTATAAGAAGCCAAATAGAAGGGCGGGGTGGAGTGAAGTTGCTCTTTGATAATAGGAGTAGTCTACAAGAAAGTTTCCTTATCTGCCTTCAATACTTGTTTTCCAGAAAGCAACTGTGCTGAAAAGGCAGAATCTATTATTCTCAGCTGTAAATTCTTTTCTGATAAGTCTTTTGGAAGAAATCACAATGCTATCTTCATTCAAATCCTTCCTAGGATTCATTTATTCCATGAAGTGTTTCTATGCTAATCCACTAGGCGTTGCTATTTGCATCTTTAGAAGAAACAAAGTACTTAATCTGGACTGAATGTTGATTTAGAATTACTAAACTCATGTATGTCCTATGGAACAGCTGAGTCCATTAAAAAAAAAAGTCTATTGGCTCCTGGCAGTAGCTCTTTATATTGCACTCTTATTTCTTACTGTGGATTGTAATCTTTTACAGGGAAGAGGTGCTTGTCCCTATGCACCTTTGAGGCATCATACATGTCTGTAGCTTTATGCAAATTAGTGAAGAACACGAAGGAAACAAGAAGTAATTTTACATTACGAATAAGATTTGTCTTGATCAGCAGTAGAATTCCACTCTGTTATCCTAGTGTAAATCCAGATTTGGTGTTGAAGTCACTGGAATGGAATATGGTCATAGCTCTTGATACAAAGACGACTGAAGGGGAGAGTAATACTGAACCTAATAGATTAATTTCCGTTACCTTAGGCCATGCAAGCAATAAATAACACTAGTCTTCTCTTCAGGACATGCTGACTCTATGTTGCCTTGTGCTATAGGCTGAGAATATAATTAAAAAATGCACATCTGCTAATTAACAGTGCATAAATCAGTGGTTCTCAAACCAGGCACTATTGCAACTAGTGAGGTTACACCAGCTTCAAATGAGGTCACAAGCTCCAAGAAATTCATTGTTAAGCATATTTATGCTAGTATTTGGAATGGCTTTAAATTCTTGCTCTACAATAGCAGGTTTTCGCAGTGAAAAATTTGGGGAACTGCAGTATTTTACTCTGTGAAAGACTGGGTGGAGAGGCTATTTCCTCTGAGTCATCAGAGGGAGAAGTCCATTATTACAAGAGTGAACATGGGAACATGACAGCTAGAATTGAAAAAAACAGTCCCTACTTCTGTGAACATATTTAAATCTGTTGATACAGCATCTTTCAAGCCCAAAGGTGTCAACACCATTGCTTTCCAAAATTGTAATTAGTCATAGAATCATTCAAGTTTGAAAAGACCTTTATGATCACCAAGTCCAACTATAATACAGCTACCATCACCACTAAACTATATCCTGAAGCACCACATCTGCACACTTCTTGAATGCTTCCTGGGATGGCGAATCCAACGCCTTCCTGGGCAGCCAGTTCCAATGCCTCACCGCTCTCAGATCAGTCCACAACCAAAATACGCTCACCGCTAGGTAAAACATGGCAGTTATGTATTATATACAACACATGAGAAGAAAGGAGTAAGGTTATTACATCCATCAGAAATGGATGGACCACCTTATTGTTTTTACACTGTATGTATATCTGTGCTGGGGTCTGGCAAGGAAGCCCTGTCAGCAGAGGCAGCGGATGTTGTAGAGGCAGCAAGTTGAGAGCTGGGAAGGAAGGCAATACTTCCTGGTAGTCATTAGCAATCTCAGAGGAAGGAAACCATCCTGCCTTGTCATGCTAAGTCAGCTAGAGAGTCCCTGTTAACACAGCAAGTCCCTTACCTTTTCTTGTTTAAGAAGGAGGATATTCAGATTTGGTTAGGAAAGAGAAGCCAAGATTTTGTACGTGAGTGTGCAAAGCACTGGCTGAACTTCACTCTCCTATACTGTGACTTCCTCATTTGCTCAAAGGAGCTGTATAAAGAACATGAGGACTCACCTGTCTTGTTTTGTCCCCCTTTGTCAAGCAAACTTGATCAGTTTTCATTTTTTCATGCTATGCCTTGACTTAAATATTGATGCCATGTCCTATTAAATTCGTCAGCTAGGAACTTCCACCCTTTTGGCTGCACAACTCCCACATACTATTTGTTAGTTTGTGAATTTCAAGTATATTTTTTTTCCCTAGTAGTCCTTTGCTTCTTGTCTAGAAGCTTCCAGTTCCATAGGCGGTTTTTGTAATATTAATATTTTCAAGAATCAATCACTAGTAACCACCTTTTGTTGAATAATATAAATTAAAATTGGTCTACACTCAAACCAATTTAAATAACAAGTCAAATAAACTAGAATACTTAAAACAAAAACAAACAAACAAAAAACCCAAACAAAAAAAAAAAAAAAAACCAAGCCCACTAACCAAAACAAAACCCAACAAAAACCTTAGAAGGGAAAAACCTACAAAGAAGAATGCTAATGCTAAGCTATATTTTCAAGCTGTGTTTCATTAGTATTACTGTTACCATTTGTCAAGGACTTTCAAGCCAGTTCTGGTATTTCTCTCCTTTGTATTTCTAACTCTCACTGTTACATTCTTAATTTTCTTGTTCTTAGCTAAACTTGCCCTTTTAAAATTTTCTTTGTCCATGTTATTTCTGCTCAGATATTAATCAGCAAAGCAGAACGTTTCCTGTCCTTGGGAGGATGAAGCTACCCTGGATATTGTGAGGCAGTGTCAGCACTATCAGGATGCAGACCAGGAAGCTATACGTTTTATTAACAGGAACTACAATAAGAGTGGCAAAGTTTTGGCAGAATTAGAATGAAATGTTTGTACAGGGAACAGAGTAGGAACTGGAACTAAACCATTATTTAAAAAAAAAATATAATTAAAATAAGGCTGCTAGCAAAGTAGAATGATAGATTTGTAAATCATCAGGAGCTTATGAGAAAAAGCTTATGCTCAAAAACTTTGAATGAAAGCTCTAGCTGCCTGAGTGGAGCAGTGACTCTGGCATGTTGGAGAACGCTGCTTTGGTGAATTGAGAGTACAGATGAGTTATGTCTTGGAGCAACAAGTTATGGCTACTGACAAACAAATAGACATAAGTTTGGAGTCTAACAAAAATTGAACTAGAATTAATATTGGTCAATGAGAATAAAAATTGGTTCATATTTTCATGCTGGAACACAAGGCATGTGTCTTGGAGAGCTACCAGTGCATATGAAACAAAATAAAAATAGGAAAGTAGCTCTGTGGTGTAGATTTAAAATTACATCAGAAATAACACCAGCAATAGCCATAAGCATGGTGCCATTTAATGTGATGCTGTGAGCTGGCCAGCACTTTCCAGTCTGGACTAATGTGTTTTCATACCTCTTCTAATAGAAACTCAAAAGTCTTCCCACAATCCAAAACTGTGACAGAGCAAGCCTGGTTGTTGCAAATTTCCATGTTGAAGTAGGAATGTGTGTTGAAAAAAGCTGGCAATTGGTCAGCTTCACAGGCTGATCTCCCCATTAGTTATGGCTTTCTGCTGAAGGAAGTCTCTGTCAGGAACAGCATGGTCCTCCACTAGCTGGCCAAAAAGGCATAAAAAGCCTTACTTCTTTAGTAGGCAAAGTGAACATACGTTTATCTTGAGAGATATAGAAACAATCTTTTTTTGATGTTGAAACTAGCCTTTTTCATTGCTGATTTGTGACCTGATTTTTTTATCTATACAGCATCTTACTTTGTGACACCTGTAGATTTATTCCAACTAACACGGTAAGGGGAGCAGCCCTTTTATTAAGAACTTTTAAAAGGGAGGAGATGAAAGTTGCTGGTGAAATGTATGCGGTAGGTGCAGCAACCAAGGAGTAAGCATGGCAACCACACCTACTTGTTTTTACACTTACGGCTTTTGGAAACTTCCAGAAAAGATTATGCCTATTTCTGAGAAGGAAGACCTTACAATTATCAGGTAGTTCACCGGTATCCTGAAACAGCTATGTCAAAAGCAGAATGAACTTGTGTGTGGAGTCGTTCCATGAGGACAGCTTTAAACCAAGCTGGGAAATTCTCGGGATGAGACAGTGTGTTTCACACAGCCATGGAATAAATCTCATTTTCTTTTAACTAGAATAAACCCAAGTATCTGAGGTCTCTCAAGGCCCTCTGGAATCATATTACAATGATTCCTATCTTTTACTGAAGATAATTCTTCTAGCACAGGTAAGAATCCTAGGTAAACCTTTTACTTCTATTTACAAAGTAGTGTCCTATCAGAGGTTTTTAATTTCTTTCATGCTGCAGTCTTTACCTGCTTCTACTTTTTCACTGCATTGTTCACATTATAAGAACAAAGAAATGAAACTTCTGTGAAGATACCTAGAACATTAGTGACAGAAAAGCTAGCTATGACTTAGTGTACTGAATTTTTTTTCTGAGAACCACAGCTATTTCTTGGCAAGGAATTCTAGAAAAAATTGTAAAGATGAGTCCTGAAGTTCATGGAAGTTCATGAAGTCCATGAAGTTCATGAACTCTACAGACTAGTGCTGCAACTCTTTCTGCCATGATTCAGACAGTATTTACAAATGGCAGCTTAGACCTATTTCCAGTAATATCATGTAAGAAAGTACAATCATCTAAGTGGAAAAGGAACTGAGTTTTACCATTATTTTCTGAATTGAAAGTTTCCCAAATTATCCCCAGAAAACACTTGGAGAAGCTGAAGAAAAGTCTTCAGTGCTGAGAATTCAAAGCATCCCATCCGATCCCAACAAAGGTTTCTTTACATACTAATCAATACTAATCAAGAGATTCATCAAGGTTGGTCACATTGCTCTGTGAAAAGAAACTGAAACAGTAGAACTGCGTCAAAATGAATCTAGCATGGATGTGACAGGATTATTGCATTTGACATAATGGATATCTCCAGTCACACCAGTAAAATCCACAGCATTTTTGCTTTCCAAAAAGCAAGAAGGACTGTCCTTTCTTGGAAGGAAGTGGCAGCTACCACAAGACTATAATCATATTTCATGCTTGATATATGTAAAGATCTTTTCTAAATTTACAAGGAAGTAACTTAGTGGGTTAAAACATTTGTCAAGAAAAAAAATAGATCATTAAACATTTTGGATCTTCCATTTACTTTGCCTTCTGCCAGCTATGTACCTGCTTCTTAGCTGTCATAAGTCTTGCAGTCTAAATTAAGTATAACTGCTAAATGGAAGAGCTAAGATCACAAACATTATCATCTAGCATTCTCTTCAAGACCTTCAGTGAAAGGACTGGGTAGACTTGGGGGAAAATAGCATCTTAAGCCATTGCACTATGATTCAGTGACCCTTCTCTGAATGTAATCTCTGTAAGCCAACAAGTTCAGTGGGAAGCTGATAGGAAATGACTTAGGAAGAGGGTATCTTGTAATTCCTATCCTTGTTCACAAATTGAAAGAGGGAAGGGGGAGTAGCAGTCTTTTCTTTCAAATCACAAGAAGAATATTCATCCTTTGTCTGCAAGGTCTCAGGGCTTGCAACATCTGTCTAGCATGTAATAAAACAGACATCAACTTCCTCTTCTGAGGTGATTTGAGCCCCTATATAATAGGAAAATGCCCCAAATAGCAAGCCAAAGACCTTGTTGAAGCTGATCCATTTTGCATGGAATACTGTTCTCCAAACCAGAGACAGTATAGGCAAGACTGAACTATCTTATCTAACAATTACAGCACACACTGAGCAGTCCCTGCTCTTACAAAGGTGTCAAAATTTATATTAACTACACCGGTGGCATCTGAGCCTTTATAGTTACCATGGGAAGGCTTACATTATCCATTTGGCTTTGTCCATCTATTTCTGTGAACCAGAACCATTACGGGACAGTAATAAATGGCCATTTCTAGGTTTTAACCTTGTCAGCTAACTTACAGTGACCAACAGAGAGTTTAAGCTTAAGTTTGCAGACTTAAGTCTTCTTTTGATCTGTAGAAGGGAAAAACATTTCTTTATAAAGTGCATATGCAGATACCACTCTTTATCTGCAGAAATGAATTATTGAAGAGAATTTACTTCCTTTTTGTGTTCAACTGAAATAACGATTCAATATGAGGTTGATTTTTACACTATACAAACTGTCCTGAGGCCAACAATTAATTTGAAGTGTGCCATGAAACTGCTGACTTATGGCAGCTCAGTGTTCTCAGATGGTACTGAAAGTTTTCAGAACAGTCTCTCAAACTAGTCAGTTTTCACCCCTTCTCTAATTTCAATCATGTAATTGTTTTAAAAGTAAACAGCAAATAATGAAGTCACACTGAAAAAAGTGTGAAAAAAAGCAATGTCTCAGATGGTGCTGCTTAGAATCAGATCACTAGTTTTTTGACTTATTCTGTATTTTGAAAGATTCCACATTAATTTGGTGCACTGTGCATGGCTTCTGAAGAGTGGAAAGATTATCACCCACCTTCTTCATTATCTGACCATTTCTGCAGTGATTTAAATCTGCATTAACTGTTATTTAGCATTTTGCAGATGTTTTCACAGACAGAAACTGATATGGAAGAAAAAAGGTAGAGGAAAAGCAGGCCTTGTATGTCTTATCAGCAGCTTGTAATTCCATTTAAAATGTCAGAGAACTACTGCATAGAAAAAGCAAAGCCTTAAAAAAGGACAAGGGTTATAAGGGGCATAAATATAGTTATTTGAGCCAGATCAATTCATTTTGTGTTACTGAAAGTCTAATCAGAAAAAATGAAGCTAAAGATACATTGTTGCCCTTGAAGAAATCCAGTTTGAGGATGAAATTCATGCCTGAATGCAGAGAAGCAATTTTGAAAAGTCAAGGTTTGATTTATTGTTCTCTGAAAGGTTGCATAAAGCTTCTTACTAAAGATCTCAAAGTTACACAAAGGTGGTTTGCGTGATTAAGGGTAATCGTAGTTCTCAAGGACTCTTAGAAGACACGGCCACAGCTTGGTGGTTTTTTCTTTTTTTTTTTTTTTTTTTTACAGTAAATTTGTTGTTTGGTTGGTTTGGTTTGGTTTTTCACTCTGAATAGGTGGAACTTCTTAAATTAATTTGTTCAACATTTGCATTACAGACAAACATGCTCCAGTAGTAGCATGGGTGCAGATCTGCTGTATATGGTATATACAGATTCTGCTCTCATCTATAATAATGTCAATTCCAGTAAACAAGGTTTAAGAAAGCCAAGATATAACACTGTTGAATAAACTACAGTTGATCAAAAATTGTCCCCTAAAAAGCCATTCTTTGGCCATTCTGCTCTGTGGCAGAAAACTACAACACAGCTTGTAAGGCTTTAAAACATATGCCAGCAATAAAAGCAAAAAGGTAAGACCAAATTAAAGCTAGAGTTCACTGCTTCCCAAAAGAGCTCCAAATATCAGATGAATTTAGGATTTCAGTTGTTTTATTTTGAGGAAATTAGTTTAGGCAGAAGCGTAGGTGGATTTGTAGATTGAGGATCCTACAAACCAGTACACGCTCCTCCCAAGCTTTCACAAAGGAATAGGCTTAATGTAAATTACATCAGAAGACAAAAGATTATTTTTATTTACAATTAACTTATTAATTAGTTAACAGGTTAAATATTGACTTACTAATATGTTGTACATATTAATAAGTCATAATTGACTTATTGGTCTCTATTGACATAATTAGCTTCTAGCAAGTAGTGTTTTCTCAAAAGTTATTCTCTGACTCTTTTGAGAGATCCTAAGCAGACAGATCTTCACCGAAAAGATAAAATAATACAGAAGCCAGAATATAAGAGTTTATTTTGAAATTACTTTCCTCAATCCTATAAAGTAAAGCATATTTTATTCTTATCAATTTAACTTGAAAAAAATAAACAAAAATAACGAACAAGCAAACGAACAAACAAAGAAGAAGAGCATGTTTGTAGGTTTGTAGACTGTGTCAGGCTCTCAGCCACAAGTAACATGTATTTTCGAGAGAATGATGCTGTGCAAACTAAAACGCACTTGCAGTTCCATAATGAAAAGATTCTCAAAGGGAGCAATATTATCACAACTGTATTATGTTCTTAACAAGTTCTAGAACTGAGAATGAAGTGGTATCATTAACACTATGATACTTATATTAGCATATTCATAGGCACACAAACTTCCGTATGAACTCCACTGCTGGAACAAGAATCAAGAATCAAGAATCAAGAATCAAGAAGCTTGGAAGAGACCTCAAGGATCATCGAGTCCAACCTGTCACCCTACACCTCATGCCTATCTAAACCATGGCACCAAGTGCCACGTCCAATCCCCTCTTGAACACCTCCAGGGATGGTGACTCCACCACCTCCCTGGGCAGCACATTCCAATGGCCAACCACTCTCTCTGTGAAGAACTTTCTCCTCACCTCCAGCCTAAACCTCCCCTGGCGCAGCTTGAGACTGTGCTTTCACCTCTGCGTTGAAATACAGCAACTAATGAACAATGAACTATTATATTGTGCAAGTTTAGGAAGCAAAGAACCTGTAGAAAAGTGAGGCTGAAGAGGAGTTGTGGCAGACAATTTGTAGCCATGTGTTTTACCATCCAAACCACTTCATACAGAACCTGGATTTCCAGCAGAGATTTTTCCATTCCAGTTCACATTTAGACCATCTTTAATTTGACCTTTGCCAGCATGATAGTGCAAAGTCATGTTGCAGGAGCAAGAAAAGTCTGATTTTTGAGCCACTGAGTCGTATCAGAGTTAATTGTAGAAGGTGTGCCATTGATGAATAGGTAAAATACCATCATAACAATAACTTTATTACGAAATACAGGTCACAGCATCCCTCTTATAATAATGACGTGTTTGAGAAAAAAATAATTCTACTGCCACTTAGTAAAGGGGCATCAAAGCTCCCAAATGATTGCAATAGATGTTGTGATTAAAGATGGAAAAGAGAAAACTGCATTGATAATAGTGAAGACAGCAGACTAAATATGAAGGGCTTTTTTGGCATACAAATGTTTGCACAAAAGTTGCTCTGATTTAATTAGCAGAGGGCATTTGAACCTCATTTTGAGTTACATCAACTTAATTAGAGATTGTAGACACAAGTAGATACTTACAAATGATATAATTTTAATTGACAGATCTTTCTGAAGTATTGCTCTCACTCTGCTAGAATGCTGGTTGCTGCAAACCAAATTATTTTAATTATTAATTTAAAATATTTGTCAATAATTTAATCTGGAAAACTTGATTAAAACATAAGGCACACAAGATCTGTTAGCATGAATATTTTTCAAGCATGCCCAAATCACTCTCCAGCAACAGCTATTCAACAAGGTAGGACTGTTCAACCCAGTGTGCTAAATTCTTAGTAATGTTAGGTGTCTTATTATTATGGAAAAATCCCTTGCCTTATCGATTTCTGAAGTAATTCCAGGGTTTATGCAGCTGACTTTGGTGTGATAATGCTAATCACATTCAACTTTATCTGTGAGACACTGAAGTATGCTTTCTACCCTGTATATAACTGGTAACACTTTAGTTAATGTATCTGTTTCAGCAGTGCATTTCAGGAAATGTGCGCCAGCTGGAGGGAATCCAAATAAGAGAAAGTAACTGACAATTAGGAAACATGACCTATAAAAAACAACTGAAAAAATTAGGTGTAATTTGAAGGAAAGAAAGAATTCTGAGGAGTGAAAAAAAAAATTAATATTTAGCAGATTTATGCAAAAATAACAAAAAATATGATTGATATGTCTAGTATACAACTAATTAATATGCTTAAGCTGCAGTGACATTTAAGGTAAATGTGGTTGAGTTTTTCCTTATGATAAAGTAATGCAATATTTTAAATAAACTGCTCTGATGATACCACAATCTTAATTGCATTAAAAAAAAAATACATGCCTAAAGAAGTTATATACGTATAACTGATCTTGCCTTCGGGCCATGGAATAAGACGACCTGACTTCTTATTTTCTTTTGATTCTTGTCTATCAAGATATTTACAATAAACTTAGCTCCTTCTGCAAAGGCTCCAAGATCAGACCCTAAATCTGTCAAGCTGTTGACAATCATGACAATCAGAAGTGTAACACTTGTAAAAGTGGAATGTGAAATCCTTTACCTCACAAAATGTCAGTGAGAATCTCCTTAAAAATGACCTTGTGATATGATCCTGACAAATCCTAGCTGCATCTGAAATGGAAAGGGGATTTGACACTGAACTTTATTTTAGTGTGGTGACTTCCTGCTGTCTGTAGCAAAAATAAAGTGCATGATATAGTCAAAACGCCATAAACTCCTACCAGGCCAAAACCAGTTATGTTTCATTTACTATCACTTGTTTCTGGCGTACTTCAGGTTACTGCTTTAGGGGGTTTGAATGCTGGAATTCATAAATTATGGCAAGGTCAGTTTTGTTCTCTTAAGTATACAAATAATCTGTATAATGTAGTTCTTGTTAGACTACCCATGCAAAAAAACCCGAAAAACCCCTATTTTTTTTAATTTTAGAACAAACTCTGAGTGCACATTATGTGCATGTACCTGTTCTGACAAGTTATCTGAGTGCAGATTAACTTTGGCACATACAAAAAATGTATTTTGAGAACAAAAAGGACATCACAGCATTCTAGATACTCCAACCTTTCCTCCCGTTTTCTCCAATTAGCTTTCTTCTGTTCTCCCAAGTTTTACAGTACCATTCATTTTGATTGAACACTGGTTCAACATGTAGGATGAAAAACAATACAGTGGCTTTGGAATGAACAAATTAATAAAAGCTTACAGGTTTAGTCACCTTCACTGAACTATTGCTTTGTGCTGCACAGGTGCTACAGTGGAATGGTCACATGTAACTAAGAATTCCTTCAGAGAGGAACAAAAATTCCCTGCTATTTTAAGCTATTCTTACGTTACCGGTTCAGCTTCAGTGCTGGGGATGTTGCAGGACCACTTATTTCTGCACTAACCCCTAATCTTTGTGTGGTTATTACTGGCAACGGTTCCTGCCCCAGTCTCTTGTAAACTGAGTCTAGGGTAAAGGTTATGATCAGTTATCTGTCCTGCAGCTGTCACTTGAAAGTATTCAGATGTCAGCACAGAAGAGAATCTGCCTCTTATTTCTGTTACTGCCAGAGACTGCAAATGACATCACTAAATCTGCAAAGACTGAGGTAGCACTGATTCCCTTGCAATCCAAGGCCCTCCCTCCAAGCTCCTCATCGCTTTATATACCTTTCTTTTTACCCCCTAAGACTACTATTACATGTTCCCTGCAGAAACAGGGAATTCCTTCGGTCCACCATTTGCAGCCAACTAGGCTTTATAGTTCCTCAAATACATTTTTTCCAAACTGGCTCCTTACCTTGCTTGTCTCATAGTCATTTGTGTCAAAAAAATACGCCCAGGATGTTATACAACACTGCCAGAGGAGAACTGGGTCTGCAGGCGAAGGTACTGTACAGGCATAAATGACAAACATGGAGGCCAAGGCAACTGTCAGTCCCATCTAGCATGAATTTTATCAGAAGGAAGAGGTAGATAACAATGTTGGTATCTGCCCCCTCAGCAGTGGTGGATATGGCAATCCAAGGGATCAGATCAATAAACCCCATAATGTTCGCACAGCTCCCCTCTCCCCCGAAGCATTCAGGCAAGGTTTGGTGGTCTGCTACCCATCTTACTAGGAGTGTCTACTGCATTTTCTCCATTTAATTCCTTATAGACATTGCCTTGATTTTCTTTGTCAGGTACTTCCACAATAACAAACAAACAAACAAACAAACAAAAGCTATATATCTCGGATTTACATCTTTCCCATCACTAGTTTCTAGGACTAATTTCAGTTAATTCTTTTTTAGCTAACCATTTTTGTACTTAAAAAATGAAGTTGTTCAGAAGGGAAGTATGAGTCCTAACCTTTGCAAAAAAAAGAATAGTTGTTGCGCAGTCATCCCACCACACATATTGTTCATGACGAGCAGTGACACAGAGTGCCCTGTTACATTCTTAGTGGGTTAGAAACTAAATGCATGCATCAAAAATACTGTCCCTACAGCTAAGAATTTGCAGTTTGGAACATATTATGGCATAATAAAGCAACGACTGGGGATAAATTTTTCCATCTCTACAGAAATCTTACTCATTTAGAAGCGAAAGTTTATTTTCTGCAAAGCACTTAGAATAAAATAGATGCAATATAAAATGACAATGAAAAGACATTTTCTCCCCTAAATTGTTCTACAGAATTTTTTGTCCTAAAGTACTGAAGCAAAAATATATCTGTAACACCTATGGTAACCATGGAGATTATACTAGGCAACATGCATAATGATTCAAAATGTGGCATCAGACAAATGTTCTTTGTCATGACTGGATTACTACATAGAAGAAGGTTTACCCTAAACAATTTGCAGAAGCAGGATAGATGTGGTTCATTTCTCAACCCTCTTTTTTTTTTTTTTGTATGGGGAAGGGGAAATGTCACCACTGTTGTATGGGCAGCAGACTAATACTGTGTTTGTTCTGAAAAGATCTAGCTTCCCAGGTTCTTGGTTGTCTCGGTTCATAGACGTGATTTGCTGAAATTATTTATCTTCCATGAATAGTCACATCAAAGCAAGTGGTCCCACCACGTTGCCTATGCAACATAAAAGATGGCCATGGAGACAAATCGTTACAGAAGAAATAGGAAACAGGTCTAATCAATTGCTGCTTGGTTGGTTTTGTTGGTATTTGTTTTTATGACTACATACAAATGCACAGAATCTGTTTTACAAACAATTTATGCATAATCCTAGAATTACCAAGATTTGGGTAATTTAAGTGTTAGCAGTAAAACAACATTCCTTCACATTTGGCAGTATTTTTTTCTCTGCTTATTCCTTCTCTGCATGGATGGCCTCAAATAGGAAATAGCTCTCAGTCTTGTAATGCAGGATTAATACTGAGGGGAAGAGGGGAAGAATTACTGCAATCAAGATATGTCTTAATAAATAAACCTGAAAAGAAAAAAAATCACTTTTCCATGTATGGGGTCAACTAAAATCTGGTGGTTTGCAGATGTCTGAGCTACAAAGAGAAACTGATGACAATGCAAAGATTATGTCAATCCTGTTTACTTACAAACAATGCAGAAAACTTGGGTTTTCTTTAAGATGGAAGAAATTTCAAATACGTTTTTGTTTTCATTCACTGCTGAAGTACTCATCCGTTTCTCAGAACCACACACTTACTTTTGTTCCTGCCTCTGTAACTTCTCTTTTCCAATTCCTGGCATTTTTGCAAACCCTGAAATTACAGATTATAGTAAATCTCTTTCCAATTCCTCCTCCATTTTATTTTGGTTTCACAATAGGCCATTGTTTCACCGATCACTTTTATAAAACTAGATTACTTTGGGGTTTTCCCCATTTATTTTAAGTGACAGGCTTTATTTGTGCTCTCCAACTTCAAAAGGCAATTTCATCCAGCCATCAGTAGACAGAGGTAGATGGCAATTAATTATTTTCCTTTCTATTCTGTAGAAAGCCACAAAGAGAACCAATGTGAAAACCAGCAGTTAACACAACTATTTAACCTATTACTTTTGTCCCAGAGGATTTAAACTACCAGAAATCAGTAGCAATAACGACTACCATCGTTTCCCAAAGCTAGCGTTATCATGCAAAGAGCTGTTTTTCTAGAAGAATTTTACTCAGCATATTCACTTTAACTTCAATGTGTGAAATTAAAGAAGGTCAACACTTAAATCTAGAAAAAATAGGCAAATTAAACCGGAGAGAAAAAAGGCATGCTTTCCTTTGTAGCTGGCAAGACTGGTCACTATGCTTAGTAATATTAGAACTCGCCAAAGAGAATTTGAATTTGGGGGATGATATCCGTTTGAAGAAAGAATTGCAATAAACGCAGCAATAGATTTCCCCCCCTCCCCCCCGCCCCTTATTAGTTAAAACTGCTCTATGGTGCACACACTTGACAGCATCGTAGTACACTGGTTTAATAACAATGCGCAGCACCTTCAACGCTCATGAGGACAGGCAGGGACGCTGCCATTCTTTTCCCTTTTTGAACTCGGCATTTCTGCAGCCATCAGTAGAAGTTGCACTGAAACATGCCAGGTATAAGACAGAGCCCTTCCTAGCTTCTTTTGGGCCAGACTGGAACCTGTGAGGTTTAGAAGGTCAGTCTCCTAGTGGACCTCTTCACAGGACTTTGTGGGAAATGAAGACTACACCAGTTCTAGGTACCCCAGGCGCCCGCTCCCCTCGCCGCCAACCATCACCGCTCACGCTGCCCCGCCCCGCCGTCCCAGCCGATTGGCCTGAGGGCTCCACGAGACCGGGCGGGCGGACGAAGGAGGCGGTGCCGGGGCGGGCGCGCTCTCGCGGGGAGCCAGGCCCGGCGGGAGCGGCGCCGACGAGGGCGGAAGTGCGCGGCGGGGGCGCGCGGGCGGCGGCACCCCAATGAGAGCGCGGGGGGCGGCGGCGGTTAAAGCAGACCCAGGCGCCGGGCTGGAGCTGCAGCGCGGAACTGGGTCTTAGCCACTCTCCAGGTGAGAGGGAGTGTACTTTGGAAGGGCCCCGGTTTTCCAGCCCGGGATAGTGGGGAGCTCGACTGTCCCAGTCTCGCTGAGACTGAGTGAGAGGAGGTGGGAGCTGCCGGCTTCTGGCCGCGGCCCGAGCGGGCCTGGACTTTACGGATGGGGATGTGGCTGAGTCCTGTAGTTCCCCTTAGTTTTGTGGAGAGGAAGGGAAGGTGTCAACCGGGGATGCGGGGTAGCCTTCTTCTTCCTGAGCGTGTGGAGTGAGCAGGGCCCGGCGGCTTCAGGGACCTCGGGACTCGGGTCTTCGGCCGTCGGAAAGCTTTGGGAATGGGGGAGGCAGCGCGTGTAGCTTGTGTCCCTTAGGCCTGCATGGGAGCCGGAACGGGAGGTGAGGCTACGCTGCGCTGCAGCCCTTCTCCTGGGCTGGACTACTTCGCCTGCGTCCCGGTGGCGTTGAGGCTGAGGTGGTGTCACCGGAGCTCTGTGGCTGCTGTGACTTGTATCTACAAGTGGGGTCGAGGGAGGGAATGGGCGAGGAGGAGCTGGCCTTGAGTGTTCGTTTTTTTGGCGAACTCTATCTGTGCAAGCTTTTCTGCCTTCCCTTGGTTGCTCTGGGATAAGTGGTAACGTTTCATCTGTGCGAGATAATCGGAGGGTTTGAGATGCTGTCGATCTCAGCTGAGCCAGAAGCTTCTGAATTTGGCTAGGTTCTCTTAGTGCTGCTTTTTATTTTGTCTTAGCCTTACCGGTGTAGATCTTGTAGGAGGAGAAGGGTGGTGCCTGAGTGTGACCTTATCTGGAGAAGGGCAGGGAGAGAGGTTTTTAGACAAAGCAGCCCAGTCATGCTTCCTGAACAGCTGATGGAGGCCTAACCAGGTATTTCTGCTGAAGTCCTGTGGAATCATTTCTGAGCCGAGAACAGGGGTCTTAGTCTTGACTTACCCCTGGGTGTTTGCATAGTGGGGGAAAGGGAGCAGGGAGACTGTGCACTAGGACCAGCCTTGCCTTTTTCAAAGTCTGCGGTCTGGGTAGCTTTTTGTTTGTTGAACTGTCCAAACATTACTTCATAAGTTCTGAGATCCTTGTGTCTCTTGTGAAGGGAGTGAAATGCCTATCTCTTCAAGGGCATCCTCAGAGCTGTGATTTTTCAGGAAAAGCCGTCTTGTTTTAGATGCCTTAAACGCTGCCCCCCTCTGACTGAAATTATCAAAGCTGAGTGAATGAACAAATAACTGGGAAACAGACCTGTGTTTATTGCAAGGGATTTGGTCAAAGGCGGAAAATAATGTTATTGTGGAGAATTTATACCAACAGCTCTATCTTACTTGGCAATGGCATCTTTACAGCTTATTCACTTACAGCAAACTAGTTAAAAGTTTTATCTACTACTTCAATAATTTCTGGTCCCTATATATTGAACTTAGATTTTTGCTTATCAGATGATAGGAATTCACCATGGTGAAAGTTTTTTTGCATTTGATTCCTGAATTAAATATTTCATTTAAGGAATAGAAAAGCTTTCAGACTACTCCTGTAAATAAGTTTCCTGTAGTAGATTTTTAGGGTTAAATTGCACACCTCTTAGAGTAGGCCAGCTTGATTCTCTGTTTTGTGTGCCCAGAGAAAAGTGAAGTTGACCTATTTTCATTGGTGTTATGTATGTACTGCAGAGGAATGTCTAATTTAAAGATTTAGCTGGACTGCTGTACAAAAACTCTTACCTGAAAGCTTAATTTGATCAGACAATACCCTTTTTCAGTCACCCTTTAAAACTCTCAAACTTGTCTCTAATTGTTAGTGCAATGGTACTGGATAGCTGGATAGAAGAGTACTGGAGACATTTTGATCAAATCAAGGCAGTAATGATGGGACAATGCCTAGACAACTTCTATGTGTACATTGAAATGATGGCTGATATGTAGATTCTGTGACCTAATGCCTCTTTTGGGTTTTGAGTGTTGGTGGTTGGTTGGTTTTGTTTGTTTGGGGTTTTTTTCAGATGCAATTTAATTGAATAGGCACCAACAATTATTTCATCAAATTCTGAGTAAAATGGGGGAAGTGTTAAGGTCCGGGCTTCACAAGCATCAGAACTGCACTGTGAACAGAGCAGAAACGGCCAAGTGATATAGCAGAACAAGCCATAACATCATGATTTGGGAATCTGGTTCATAGTTTATTCTCATACTTTTGCTTTGTAAACTGTTCACTTTCCATGCAGTGGGTACTTGCACTTTTTTTTTGTTTTGTTTTCTTACTAACTGCATTCAAACTGCATGTGATTAAGTGAATTGCTTTATATCATACAGTGAATTAATCGGAATTAGTGACCTTTCTTGGCAGAAGTACTGAAGGAGCCTGTTTCTCCTGACAGCAGTGCAGGAGGTAAGCGCTAATGGGAATGCAAGCATATAGTAGTATCAATGCAAGCAAACAGTGCCTGAGGGCAGTAGGTGTCTTGTGCCTGGAGCAAACAACTCAGGATAGGAGTAGCAGCCTCCGGGGAGCCTGAGTGAAAGGCAATGCCTGGGGAGGCTGCCGAAGTTGGTAACACGGGTGCTTGCTGCTTTTCACACATATACCAGACTTCAAGTAACTTCTGCGTGATTGACTTACGAAAGGTGCTTATCCTAATTATCAGCCAGGTTAGATAGCAAATATATTCTCAAGTTCTTTCTGTCTTGACTTGGAAGTACTATCTTGCTGATAAAGTCCATTTCTTCGGGTTTTCACTCTTCATCCACCTTTCACCTGCATGTGTCGGGTAACTATTCTGCACTGCCATTGAACAGTGGTGATAAGGTTCCATTGCTTGTTACCTGCTATTGTGGGGAGCAGCAAGGTCAGCAAACAAGCTTGGCTATTTCCTTCTCCTAGTGGCGATAATCAATTTTGCGGCTTTGGTTCAGTGATACAGTTGATATCTGCCTCTTGATAGGAGGCTATGGAGCAGATATTTTAAAAGTACTTATTAATAGCTGCCAAAGAGCAGTCATTTTGTTGGTGGCTCCTTTTAGCCCATTAGGCAGAGCTAAGCAACTTTCATCCATGCTTGCCCCAGAAATATCAAATTGTCTTGTCACTAAAGCAAAATAAGTCTCTGTAACTCATGTCTTCTCTTCACATTCTTCCAAATACTGCTTTAATAGTGACATTAGAGAATCTGCTTTGTCTCTTGTGCCTGAGATGTGCAAATGCGTTTTTCAAGACCTGTCAAAATGAGAGTCATGTAATATGAGAGTGGTATTTAGGCTGCTGTGTAAGTAATGACTTGAATCTTTACAGTGACAAAGTGCTGACTTGGAACAGTCACTTTGAACTGTTTTGTGTGGACCCTGAGCCTATAGCCTTCCTAATGTTTGCTGAAGTGGCTGAGAAAGGTGCAAATAATGGTTAATTACAAGAATCTGAGACTTAATGGAAATGCAGTCTTGACTAGGAATCTTTGCAGGATCAAAAGTTAGACTTCACAAATCAGTCGTGGGATTATAAGGGTTTGTTAAAGCCGTAATCCGGTGAGCTGTTACTTTGTCAATTAGCATTACTGTCCCTTGATGTGATTAGTATGAAATATTTCAAGCTACCAAAAGTGCAGCAAAACTGGAGTTTTTAATATGTTCTTAAATTTGGAATGTGATAGAACTTGCCAGTAATCAGAGAACTGGAAAGACAAGACCATGCCGAGTTAGGCAGCTGTGTAATTTATCTGTTTTCTAGCTTTTTCTGTATATATCTTTACCTGTAGTGGAAAAGATCATTCCTCAGTGGACTACTGGAGGTCTAGACTTAGCCTCAACTTTCGGTATGGTTTGGTTCATGTAGATGGACACTGTAAAGATTTTTCTATTTAGATTTGATATTGATGACTTTTTTCTTTTTGCAAGCTAGTGGCTTAAGTCACAAGTTCAACAAAAAAAGTAAAAATATCCCATCTATTACAGATAAGACTATTACAGAGTACGGCCCTATAAGATCATACTTAAAACATGACAAAGCATCTTTAAAAATTTAATTTTTTCGGCTCTGGTTGCAGAGCACTAACCAAAGTGTGTGTGTGTGTGTGTTTTGTTTTTTTTTTTTCTTTAAAGAAGTTGGTGTATAAGGTTAATACTACTCTGCCCAGCAGGGCACTGTCTTGGGCACCCCTCTAAAGTACGCATTTAATGGGTTAAAGTGTTTTTAACTCAATCTGCATGCCAGTTGCCTCAACTTTCCAGAAAAGAGGTGGTTTTGCTAACTGAGGAAGCTGCCTTTTCAGCTAAACTGCTGCTGCAGTTCCCCATGATGGTGCTCCTCTGTTATTTAATGTTCTTGGCTTACTGTGAGATCCAGTTTTGAGTAGGTAAGGAATTCTTTTTAACGTAGCCACCAAGAAATCTCCCTGACTTTTATGGCAACCTTCTGCTTTTACCTACCATATCGTAAAATAGGTTAGCCAAGCAATTTAAGAAAATGGTCTTTCAAAGGACAGGAATGGGTACTTGAAACTGGTGCTGAAATTACTAGATATAAGTAGGCTGACTAGTGGTGATACTGCACGTCTTCGTCTACTTTGTAAAACAGGGATCAAGCAGTAATCTTGTCCAATTTAAGGAAAGCCTTAAGTATTAAAAACTGTCTTCTAGTAGTAGGTATTGTCTGGTGATCATGTGTCCTACTATACTCTTGTAAATAAATATTAGTTAAGGTTTCCAATTAAGTGGTTAGTAATGTAAATATTTTAGCTTTGCTGTACTACTGCTTAAGCAAGTTATCAAATAGGCATTCCACTTCAAAGGCTCCCCACAAGTAGGATTTGTAGTAACTGTCTTGCTGGGGCAGAAACTTGAATTGTTGATGAGGCTGGAAGACGCTTCTGAGATTTTTTTCAGCTCTTCTACTGACTGCGGTAATCTTGATGCATAAGCTGTCTCATCCAAGCTTCCATCTTTAGAGCTTCCATGCATTCCTGCATTTCTCATGGGAAGGGCAACTCTCTTGCCTTCCCTCCCTCTTGTCTGTCCTAAAGAGCCTGTAGCCATCCACTGCAGCACTAACCATGAGAGCTATCCCAGCTCATCTCTGATCCTGGGATGTTAACACCCCTGCAGCTACGCATGCCACCAATGTCTCCTGTTTGTTCCCTGTCCTGCATGCATTGGTATACAGAAGCATCTTCTTGTGCTGATTTCCTAGGCAAGGCATGAGAGTTATGAGATGAGCTGGATGTGCATCAGAGTAGTAGTTTTCTATTCTGGTAGTGTGCTCTGTGGAGAGAGGGAGTGTCTCAAAGGGCAAACAGATAAATGTGTAGTTTCTATTCTGTATTGGTTCTGTATTTTTAATGTGACCTGCCATTTGCTAGATCATAAAGGGAAGTATCCTGTACTAAATGTGTCCTCACTTTTGTGTTTGAAGTTAGGTAGTTCTGAGTAACCTGTCTGCTACCCAAACTGAGTTATCAACAAGCATTTTGTATTGTGTCACTCATCCTTCTGTAGCACTCTGAAGGCTCTGCGGTTCGAGAGCATGTTTGGCTGTAGATGCTTTTACAGTGGTAGGTGGAGTGTACTCTGTGAGGGAGACCAAGGATAATGCTTCTCATAAGGGAAATTCTCCACAGCTTTATAGTTTTACAAACTCTACCCTTACAGTAGGGGTAGTGAAATTGCATGTGACCCCAGTACTGGTGTAACAATCCAGTTTCTATTTAAAAATAGAAATACTACTTTTGCCTTTAATCTAAAGTATATGAATACAGTAGGCTGGAAAACTGCATGCCTTTTGTTATGGAAAACCTCTGGTTTTAGTCCAGCAGAAAGGTAGCTTCTTGTATATAACACAGTAGCTAAGTTATGGTTAATTAGTAATTATCCGAAATACTCACTTTTGTTACTTTGTCAACCAAATGCATTGATTGAAAGATGGGGAAAAAGGTTCAGGGCTTGGGGCATGTGTGGTGTGCCTGACTGAGGGAACTTAGTGACTCATAGTACAAATCTGTGACCCTTCAGTTATGTGCTTGAAATAGTGGAAATACTTTCAGAGGCTGTGGGATGATGATTCTCCAGTGCCCTGGGGGTTAAGAGTAAACTCAGAGTAGGGGTTTATTACATACCTACCTCCATCAAATCTGAGCACAATGATGTGGCTTACTTTTCCCCAAACAGAGATGTGACCATGAGGCACTGACTTCAGTTTAAGAGCAAGGAATGTAGTTGTATGGCCAGAGACCCTACTTCTGCAGGTACTGCCTAAGTTGAACTAAACAGCATTCAGGCTTCTAATTTATCCCAGGCGTTTGTTACGCTGAGGAAACTGAAGACTGGTTTTATCTAATGAGATCCATCTTCTGGGCAATCAGTGGTAGCAGCTCATGTCTATCTGCAGACACCTTATGCTATATTTGCAAGATGAATGGGCTAGCTCAAAGGTTGGGGGGATGAGAGGAGGAAACTTGGCATGGTAATAATTCAGGAGAAAGGACAAATTAAATTCTGCAACTCTGTAGCATGGCTTTTGGCTGAATTGGTGTTAGAATCTGCTAGGTCAATGTTAGTAGCAATTTCCTCGTGGATTATACAGCTGCAGGTTATCCACTGAATTAATAACTGAAACCATGTTGTAGCCTTGTACTGATGTGAGATTTGAATCTTAAGTTGTTTTGAAATCTAGCATGCCACTTAAGTCAAATCTCAGGTTGTACAGCACCTCACCTTTTGTATTTAATCTCCCAGATGATCTGATTTAGAAATTGGTGAGGATTTTGCTGACCCCACCTTGGATCTGCTGATCCATAACCCACCGTTCCTCACATGTGTTGCCGCTGGTGTGCGTGTAGATGGATGGCTGTGCACGTCTGCAGGGGGTCTTGTGGCATGATGTGTGTAGCCCAAGCGTTTGCAGAGGTTTGGGAGGATGAGGAACAAGGCAAGGCATGGGGCGACAAGAGGCCATGGGGCTGTCAGTGCCGTGCCTCTGTGTCTTGACGGTTCCAGAAGAGCCGCATTGCTGTGAACCTGCTGGGTGAGCAACGCAGCAGAGCTGAGGCTGCTGCTCGCTGTTCCTCGGAGGTGGACAAGGCATCAATACCAGCGGTCCCTGTTCTGAGTAATGTGTGTTGTCACGCACAGATTTACACCAGGTAGCGCTTTAAGTTATCACAAACGCACTACAGGTTTTGCATAGCAGTAGTAGCTTAGTTTTAGCTTGTCTTTGACTTGCTTATTTTCAGGATTGGGTGAAACCAAAGGAAGGTGAATTAGTACCGATTTGACCAAATCTGTGGGTTTTGATACTTCTTTGGTTAGTTCGATAGGGGCCTTCCAGTATCTTAAGGGGGCCTACAAAAAGGCTGGTGAGGGACTTTTTAGGGTGTCAGGTAGTAATAGGACTAGGGGGAATGGAACAAAAATAGAAATGGGTAAATTCTGATTGGATGTTAGGAAGAAATTCTTCACCTTGAGGATGGTGAGACACTGAAACAGGTTGCCCAGGGAGATGGTGGAAGCCTCATCCCTGGAGGGTTTTAAGGCCAGGCTGGATGTGTCTCTGAGCAACCTGATCTAGTGTGAGGCGTCCCTGCCCATGGCAGGGAGGCTGGAACTAAATGATCCTTGAGGTCCCTTCTAGCCCTAAGAATTCTATGATTAACCAGCTGGAAAAAAAAATAGTTGAAATATGCTTTACAAGTCAATGGTACTAAGGCTGTTTTACAACTCTGTTGCCCAAGTGTCATTTTCTGGTATGATCCTAATTGACTAGTATGAGAAATGGTGTTGTAATTGATCCTAAGTAGTTGAGCAACTAGGCAGTGACCACCGAAGTGACAAGCTGTCATCATAGTAGTGCTGATTAATTGTATTAACTCAGTCTTTGTGTTTGTAGAAGATTTCTATCATGTTTCCTTACTAGGGTAACAGCAGGGTGGTAGATTCTTCCCTTTTATAGTCTGTCTACAGCATGTCTTCTGGGCATTAATACTAGACCTGGAAGATTCCTGAAAGTGCTTAGAGAGATCTGAGTAGGTATCTCCCTCTAGATGTGTTTTTAATAGTAATGGCACTGGTGTGATATGACTTCATGTAATATCTTCTTGAAATCAAATATATTCTGCTTGGTGCTATCTGCTAGTTGCTGTGTACTGGGTGACAGGGAAAGCAGGATGGTGGTTTCTAACTTTTTTTCCCCATAAACTCTATATATGCTTCTGTGTGCTATCTTGTGAAACAGTGAGGTATTTAATAACTGCATTGTGTTGACCTTCTGACTACCTATGTTCAACCTTTTATGCTGAAGTTTAGAGGGGCTGTGATGGACCGGGACCTTCCCTAAGGGACACCTCACCTCTCAGGAGAAACTTCACTTTAGGATGGTGCTATATGCCCCCACTGCAGGGGGTGTGTGTCTGATGCAGCTGCTGTCTCTTCCAGTGAAAGAGAAGTGATACTACTAGCTATGGAAGGCAGGCAGCATGTTTTGTATTTATCTGCTTCATCACTGTTGGCGTGGGATGGATACCTGTGTGACAGGATAAGTAACCTGGTAAAGTTGGCAGGTTGCACACAATGAAGCAAGCAGGATGCAAGGCTGATATTTGGATCCAGAAGGACAGGTATAATATTAAAACTGCAATTCTACCATGTTCCTAATATAAAAGGTGCACACAATCTGCAGAAAATGTTAAAAGCCTTTAAAGACCAAAACAGATAAAAAAATCCACTAAACAAGATGCTGGCTTCTATGTAACTTCTGTGGACTTAAAAAGGACAGTTTCTTTTTAATTTAAGTCAAAGTGCAAAAGTGAATGGAGCAACCCAGCTGTAATAGGTAGAGTATTCTATAAACAGTGCTTTAAATGGTTTCACAAAGATTTCCAAATGTGGTAGCCACTTAATCCACAACGATGCCTGTTGTGCATGTTCCTTACTGCTCTGAAGATGATTGTTCTCACTGGCAGTATTGTGGGGACCAAACTGCTTGCATACTTATCACTAGGGGTATCACTAGATCCGTCTGTCTTGTTGCTGTTTGTCACTTCCTCATGTGTTTGTCAGTGTCACTGAAACTGATACTGCATCCAGGACAGAAATTCAAGCTTTGAAACGATGATCTGGAAGCACAGCAGCACAGAATCATGTTAGGTGTTTTTGTACCTTGGTAGTCAGGAGTTGCATTTTTTTAAGTTGTAGCAGCATGACACAAGCTAAGCAATGTTGGAATTGCTTATTAACACAGATTTTTATGGTACTCTCCCTGGAAAGTTGATGCGTGCTAGAGTATTGGCAGTTTTCCCACAATTATGTTGTCTCCTTTTTTTTTTTCTGATCCCCATTAGGATCTATAAGGAATCCTGTAGGGGAAACTGCCAGTTTATCTCCTTCCTCCATGAGGAAGTCTGGATAGACATGATTCACCTAATGATTGTTAGGGGTATGGCACTCTCTGATCTGTTTTCATGCCTCATATCCTAGAGGAGTTGACCTTATGATAAAGTGGACAAAACAGTGAGGACAAGCATTAACTTCAGTTCTTGCAGTTCATGCTTTGTATGCACTCAGTATATGTGAATTTAGTACGAGCAGATGACAGCATTATCTGCCCACTTAGAAAGGTTACTAACAGTTGTGCAAATGCGTTACTGCACAGTCAAGTAGCTGCACTTCCAGCTACTGGGCTCAATTTTGAGATAAGCTGTGCATTTTCTTTTAAGTGAGCATCAGCTTGGTATTGTAGCATAGTCTTAGCTTGGTAGTAAATTGGAAAGGCTTTTATATGGCTCTGTCCTCTTTCATTATAATAGTCTCTTTAATGCTGCCTACCATGATTCCTCCCTCTCATTGAACAGTCTTTGTATTTATTAAGACTAAGGGCAAAAGAGGCACTGCTTTATTGGGCTGGGAAATGGAAATACCTACCTACCTAAACACCCTGTGACAAAAATAGAATAGTTGCAGTGAAATAGGTATTTTTTTACAGATCTGTGTAAAGATGTCCCAAGACAAAAATAAAGCAGTAGAAATAAAGCTTGCATTTTGGTGCCCGTGTTCAGTCTCTAAGATGTTTGCAAGACTTCAAGCACTGCATATTACTGCACTATTGCAGAATAGTATTGTTGGGATGCGTACATGTGGTGCTAATCCCTTCTTTTCTGGCTGTTCAGAATACTAACTTGCTGTCATGATCTTTGTAACCTTAGTAATCAAACATGGACATAATTGTGGGGGTTTTGTTTGTGGGTTTTTTGGGCGCTGCAGTGCTTTAAAAGTACTAGTTAAGGGCAATCCTTTCTCTTCATCACATAGCTACTGATCAGAAACAAGTTACTTGGCTATTTTTTCCACTCTTTAAGGGAATTCTAAAAAAAGGGCAGACCAGAACACCAAAACCCTCCAGATATTTAGGTCCCATAAGAACAGATATGTATGCATTTGCCTGTGTTTCAGTTCAGCATAAGATATAACTTCAGTTTAAAGGTTTGCTTTAAACTGCTACTATTCTGATACTTGGACTGACCAGATGAAATCCTTCCTGTGACTAAATCTTTGAAGGCTGTATTCAAATATGCAGTCTTGCTGAAGACTTGGATAGGATTTAGTTCCATTTTTTTTCTTGGACATCAAGATTATTCTAAGCAAGGTAATTACCTTGAAATTACTGCTAATGTGCAAGATAATGTCCCTTTATTTGTGTTGAATAGTCCAGAATGGTCCTCTACTGAAAGATGTGAGAGGGCATGGAGCTTTATCTAGAAAGTAAATGCTTACTGCTGTCACATTAGTTTTCTTAGCTATAAAACACATCTCTGAAAACTCATAGGCAAAGTAGAGCTGTGCTTGTCAAGGATGAGGAGAGGAGGAATGTGCTGAATATATACAGAAATTTCTTAGTTAAAATTGATCACCGAGGTCTGAAGGTAGCCTTAAAAGGTGAGGTTGTCAAAGTCTAGCTATAATCTGTTGGAAAGAAAGATTACTAGACTTTGTAGGTTGCTAGGGTAATGATTGATTAAAGTAGCGATGCATCTGGGAATCTCCTGTTCTTCATGATCTTATTCTACATTAACTGCACATGTCAGAAAAACATTGGAAGTCTTTTTTTATAGTAAGATCACTTGATCTTAGATTAAAATTTGTTTACTAAGTAGAGAACTAAGGATGACTTTGCATGCAAATGTGTGGAATAGTCAAAAGTAAGATATGGTATTAAGACTTAGGATCATTTGTAGATATTCTTAATCTTAACTGATGGGCATCCAGTGACTGGGTGTCTGATGCTATTGATAGTGTGATTTCTGTGTCCCAATGCTTGCCTTCTCATGCAGGCTTGCAGGGAGGACCTCTAATCACACGTAAATTTAAAATACTGCATAATGTATTCCAGATGAATCAAGTCTAAGGGACTCTCTCTTCTGGAAGCTAGCACTCCAGTCACATATGAATTTGAAATAAGTTCCTGAATTAAAACTGCCTCATAGTCTATGCTTTTCCTTTCCCCAGCCTTGGAGGAGATGGGGAATAACAATGGTCTGGATTTAGGTTTTGGTTCAATCTTCAACTGCTGCAACATTGCAAACTTGCTTGTCTTGGGCTTGCTTCTTGTGTCCTTTAACTAGCAGTGTGTGTATAGCTGCTGCTAGAGAGTAGCTGTAACACCTGTTAACTTTAAATGTACATACAGTTCTGGGTTTTGGGTGAGTTTGTAATTGATTAACTAATAACTACACTAGTTTCAATGTGAGCTTGTAACTTTCAATGTATCAAGTAATGTATTAATTGTGTAGTTTTTTCAGTGAGATATGGGTGTTGCACTTCTTTCTACAATTCAGTCTGTGAAAGAGTATGCTCTTAATGCATACAGACTGAGGTAGTTCCTTGTCCTAAATTCCTGCTATTCTCTCCTGTTAAGTTTTCCAAACCCTTTTCTAGTTTCCTGCTTGGTGTTGTCATCTTTGCAACTGCAAGTCTACTAATGGATCTTGCACAGAGAGAAACACTGTACTACAAGAGCAAATACCAGGCTTTGGTCTTGCTCCAGTGCTCAGCCTGAACACTGCATCAGGGTACTGGCTGCACCAACACATTTGTGTAAGGAGCATGGTGTGAACAGGGTCAGGGAACTTCTCCATTTCTGCAGCAATATAAGTAACGTTTTGGCTGCTATAGTTCTACCTTCTTTGGCAATAGTTGTACAGAGTTTTTACCTCCTTCACGTCAGCAATTGCACCGAGGCATGTTGTGACTGGCATACCCAGTCATCCATCTTGAATGTCTCTCCTGCAGGAGATGGGGCTTGAACAGCCAGAGGAAAGGGAAAGAGAATGGTGATAACTGTATTGGGTGATAAAATGGGGGCTGTGAAACTACTGCCCCAGCCTGCTCTGCAAGACATCTCAAGCTGAATTCCTTAGTCTGATTAAGCATGGCCCCCCAAAACGTGTGTAACCACAACTGAGAAGGTAGAAATGCCCAGCAGTATGTTGAGGAAGGGTACAAGGGTATCTCAACCAGGAATTACGGCAAGATGCAGCACAAGCTCTTTTTGGCTTGAAAACCAGTATCTGGAGACCTGCCAAGAGGTAAGATATTAGCACAGCAAAAGAAGATAACTTAACATTTTTATTTTTAGCCTGCATATTCTAAAAATTTCAGTAGCATTAAATATGCCACTTAATCTCAAATGAACTCTTTTTTTTTATAGTTGAATCGCCATTTGGGGCATTTACAGTCCATTGAAAGCTAATGGAATTTCAGTACTTAAATATTTTCTGGATAACCTCAGAACAGCTGAGGAGCTCTTACAGTTCATAGCTCAGTGAGATTGTTAATTAGCTTTGTGATCCAGAGAATTTCAGTGACTGCACTCTTGTGGGTATATCACAGAACCAAGCACCTTAAAATCTCTAAGTAATACTCTGATAAAGGAGAATCACTAAAGTACTGTTGCAAAACCCTGTCCTTTCAGTGCTTACTTTTGATGACACATTTAAGCCTTTAAGTTGAATACTTGGATTTTCCTTGTAGAAGTAGGTATCTGAAAGGTTTAACAAAGCTCCTCTGTCAAGCTGTTGGGCTAAGGGTTTCTAGAATCTTGTTTTAAAAGCCAAAGAATTGCTGCTTTCAGTGGCAGGATAGCAATGAAAAGACATGTCCAAAGATATCAGCTGCACAGCAACAGAACAAGGACTGATCTCAGTAATTTTGAGCCTGGAGCTTTATTTCAGTTTTGAATTCCAAACCGAGTTGGAGGAACTAGAAGCAATTCCAAATAAAACATCATGAATGGTCTGAATTTTTATTATAGTAACAACAGTTACTGGAAATCAGGTAGACTTACTGAAGTTTCTCATGTTTGCTTTTTTTTTGCCCTTCCATGTATTTGTGGGGGTTGTGGCAAAATGGTTTCCTTTATTGTGAAGTGACAAATGCTTTTTTCCTCTTAAGTAACTGTACAGCTATGGAGCCTTAATTCAGGTGAAGTCAAAAGTGATGTAAAGTACAGTATGGCTTGAAATACTCATTCAGTACTAGTCTCTGAATTCTTGGTATTAGATAAACCAATCCTTATCATTAACACTGTTCTGAACAGCTTAACTATTTAGGCTGAGGACAGGGTGGAGAAACAGCGAACTAATGTTTGAGTTTAGAGTTTTATGAAGCTTTTTTTTTTTCTTTCTTAAAAAACAAAAGCCTTGAAGTGCTCAGTTAAGGGACCAGCTGAGACAGAACATTGTGCAGGTTTCTTTGGAGCAGAAGGTCTTAGTTCACCTGGTGAAGTTATGGTCTAAACAGATAAGAGAATGGAAGGTTGAAATAGTTAAGCTTAGGGTTAGATTTCTTTGAGGGTGGAATGGTTGAGTAGCCTTGTGGCTCACAAGTCTAAATGAAATCAGCTTTTCAGTAACTATGGTGTTTTGATTTGTAGATCTTGCTGTACTTCATGTGGCAGACTGTCTGGTACTTGTCATTTCTTTAATCTTAAAGACTGATTGAAAAGTTCATGCTCTGTCCCGGGCTCCATATAAGACTTTATTTCAAAGCAGGATGAACTGTAGCCAGAAGAACTCCCCTAAATCTTCTATGAGATTGGGGTTGTTTCTTACAGCTTATGCGCTTACTGAAAGTTCAACTTTGTGTCATAAAACCTGAGGGTAAAATGATGGATTGAAATTAAACAGATTGACTGCCATTGACTGGGTTGCTTCTTTTCCTCTCAGAGGTGGGTAAATCTTGTTTGGGTGCATTTACTTTCTACCAAGTAAAGAGCAATACAGGAGAGCAGGGAATTACTAACTCAGGATTTTACTTTTCTGGATGCTTCGTCACAGTGGACTCTTTGGCAGATGTATTAAGACTCGGCCTGAATTTTCCCTTAAACTGAAGGGAATTTAATAATGTTTTAAAAGCAGCTGCAGTCATCACAGGTTTTCCTAGACACTGGTGCTTTTTTGATAGGTGGTTGGATTTCCCAAGACTTCCTTTTCTGTAAGGACTAGATTACTTACTGTCAGTGTCTTGACTGCCTCAAGGGTGCTTAATCTGCAAAATGAGATGAAAATTCATCCTCGCCTACTGAGATGATTGAAGAGAGCCACTTGCATTAGGTTTTTTTATTCAGGGTTTTTTTTTAACCTCAAGGCACTGTTAGATGTGATCCTTGAACCGTGGGGTGTAAACTGTTCTTGGGATACAGAGCTAGAAATACCAGTAAACAAAACAGTTGGCTTCAATGTTTAATTAGAGTATTTCTATCAAGATCTCATCATGCCCCTTTCTGAATCAGTGATGAGCTATTAGCTGGTTCTGTAAGCAGTGGTACTTCTGCACTGATACTACCTGTGTCAGTCTTGTACTACACTACTTCCATGTTGCATTGTTCTGTACCACCTGGCTATTCTGGTGCTGGAGGGGATGATGCTTCCTCTGTTGCCACTAAAGAGATGCTTTGTGTGAAGTTTTTGGGACTTCACTGGGGATATACAATATGGGGTTGTGTTGTGAACAGACTCCTACATTCAGAGGGTTGGTGTAGTGTTGATACTCTAAAAGATTCAAGTGGCACTTGTAACTGTAAGGAATGTCAGCTACCTTTGCCATTAAGAGCTGGGCTACCTTTAGATGCAGTGAAACTGTAAATTTGTATGCTGTTGGGCAGGATTTATTTAGTATACTTTGGTTACAAATCAGGTAATGCTGTAAAGCTGACCTTGCAGTTTTACCAGTCAGTGTTGAGGTATGATGGACAAGGAAGGATTTGAATATTCCACTTAGCCTTATGATGAGCTTGTATTTGAAGCAAGCTGTCCAGTATTTTTCCTAAAAGGCAGCTGTTCCTTTCACGTGACCAGGTAAAGATAGAGTATCTGTGTTGACAGGAGAGAGAAAGTTACTGTCTTCTCTCTGGGCTGTTAGTAAATATCTTTATTGCAGTTGCATAGCACAGTGGATTTAAGGCAGTTTAATGGGCAACAGCAATAATATCGTGTTGCATAGAAAAACTTTTAACTTGAAAGGTATGTGTTAGATAACACAGCAGTTACAACAACCTTGGGATGAATCACAGAATTAACCAGGGTGGAAAAGACCTTCAAGATCATCTAGGCCAACCTATTGCCCAGCATCATCTAATCAACTAATCCATGGCACTAAGTGCCTCATCCAGTCTTATTTTAAACACTTCCAGGGGTGGTGACTCAACCACCTCCCTGGGCAGCACATTTCAATGGCCAATCACTCTGTGAAGAATTTCTTCCTAACATCCAGCCTAAACCTCCCCTGGTGCAGCTTGAGACTGTGTCCTCTTGTTCTGGTGCTGGTTGCCTGGGGGAAGAGACCAACCCCCACCTGTCTACAGCCTCCCTTCAGGCAGTTGTAGATGGCAATAAGGTCTCCCCTGAGCCTCTTCTTCTCCAGGCTAAACAATCCCAGCTCCCTCAGCCACTGCTTGGAGGGCTTGTGCTCCAGACCCCTCACCAGCTTTGATGCTTCTTAAAGGAATAGTTAAAGGTTAAAACCAGTCACAATTACACTGAACAGTTGCTGAGAGTTACTTAGCTTCTCCAGAAAACAGTTTGTATCTGCTGACAAAGCCAGGCTACTCTTGAACTAGGATGCAAATTTCTCTGCAACTTAGTTAAGAGCAAGCTGTGTTTTTACTGGAACATGTTCAAGTCTCTAAACTATCTCACTGTGTAGACAGCGTGTAGGTCTTATACCTTGGATATCTGTCCAAGCAAACTGAATTTTATCTTACCCGTAGAACATGTGACCCATAAGCAAAAAAGCTCTAGCTTCAGGAGTTCAGATACTACCTATTTTTTTTTCTCCCACTTTTTTTATATTCCCTCTGACTGGGAGCTCTGTTCTCTTCTCCTATTGCCTCCTAGTTATTAAAAAGCTAAAAATCAAGCTTGCAGTCCTGGTTTGAATCTCTGGGGTAATGGCTGAATTCAGTGTCCCCAGCACAAATGCCTGTGATGTACAGGGAAAATCTCTGAGAAGTAGGAATTACCATTTCTGTACCAAATGTCCTGGATGAGGGAGCTGGTGTATAGCAATGCAGAAGAGTACCAGAGGAAAAATATATGTCTTCACTTACCAGTGTTTGTCTGAGGGGGAAAAAAAAAAACCAGCAACAAAAAACCCACAAAAAACTCCCAAACACTTAAAGATGATTAATATATGTTACTGTACTAAATGTATGTAGCAAACAAGTGTGAGTAAAATGCTCTGCATGTAAAAATAGTACTACCTGTCCTTCTAGTACCTGAGGGGGGCCTACAGGAAGGATGGGGAGAGACTGTTTACAGGGGCCTGTGGTGACAGGAGGAGGGACAATGGCTTCAAACTAGAGAAGGGCAGAGTTAGATTGGATATCAGGAAGAAGCTCTTCACTATGAGGGTGGTGGAACACTGGAACAGGTTGCACAGGGAGGTGGTTGAGGCTCCTTCCCTGGAGATATTCGAGGTGAGGCTCACCAAAGCCCTGGGCAGCCTGGTCTAGTTGGGGATGTCCCTGCTGACTGCAGGGAGGTCAGACTTGACCTTTGGAGGTCCCTTCTGGCCTAGACCATTCTATGATTCTGCCCAGATGTTTAAAAAATGCTATCCTGGGGGCACTTAATTATTGGCATGTTTGTTGTTCTATGCAGTAGTCAGCGAGGACTTTGATTTGTTGCTTTTCAGAACATAAATCGTGACAAGGGGGAAAGATCTTCATCAGTGTATCCCAGGGCAGGTTGCCCAGACTGATCAAGGAATTACCAATCTCAAAGGGCAAGGTGCATAAACTAGATTGCTTGGCACAAACTGCTTTAAGGGAAAGCATTGGTCTGAACAGCATGCAAAAGCCCTTTTCAGGCTAAATAATCCACTGGTATGCTTGTAGTTTGAAAATCCTGTAGTCTGCAGTAAATTTTGTTTAGGGCAGGTAGTTATCCTGAAGTTTTCTCCAATGTTATAGTACGTTATAACTTCTACTGTAGACCTTGTATTTCCATCCCACAGAACTTGATGGTATGGTCTGGCAGTTCCAGTGTCTTTCAGTAATGACATCCAGGCAAACGTGGTGCTTCTGCTATAATGGGTGCTGCTACAATATAGCCACTTTCCATAGTGCTGTTTCCTGGATGGTCTGCTGTTCTCCTTATGGTACTCAGCCAGGATATTAGCAGCTGGACCCCTTAGTAGTTGTTGATGGTGATGACTCAAGTGTCACTATCCTAGAACCTCGCTTATAATAGCCATCATGTCTGAAATACACATGCTTGTTTTTTTTTGTCTGTGTAGGAATCCTGACCTGTGACATGTTTTTTGTGTTCACTTCTGCTTTTGTCCCCAGTATGATGTTCTTAGAGCTGCTGCTCTGACCTCATTGGGGTGTGGCAGCTGATGCTTGTTTGTCACAATGACTGTGTCCAGTTACTCTTTAAAATAACAGTTGTATTTTAAAGATGTCTTCAGCACTTAATTACTCTGTTTGCACAACACATGAAGGCTTGTTAACTAGTATTTTTTTATTGAAGCTTGCTTTTTTTATGGCTTTGTAACATCAGGAGAAGAATAGGAACTAAGAATTTTACCTTTTTTTTTTCAAAAGTAAATTACATTTGCAGCATCAAAAGGCAGAAAGAGTTTGAGTCTTATGACATGTCATAAGACTTTCTTTTAGATGCTTCTACTATTTGTTCCTGACAGCATTTACTATGTATCTCTGCCTTTTTCTTAGCCTGTGTGGAGATCAAAAGTAATCTTTCTACCTATAGCAGATCTAAAGTATAGTGCTGCTTCCAGGTTCAAACTATGCTGCACTGACATTAAAGAAATGTTTTAGTAATGTTTAAAAGCCTTAAAACAAGAATAATGAAAACCTTCATTTCATGGGTTTTTTGATTGTAGGGTTTTTTCTGTTCTTTGGAAAATGCTGTAGATAGTAGTCATGTAGGATGGGTTTATAAATAAGAACAGTTTGTTCAGCTAGCAGCTGCTAGCTAAAGCTTTGGCACTTTTATTAATGGGCCTGTTGTCACAAATAGAAGGTGTTTGTTTTAATACCTCATTGCTACTTACACTTTAGACAGCAGTAACATGGTTTGCTTGCCAGTGCATTGAAATGGCTGTGTGGAGTTTTAATCTGGTCTTTCAGCACTAGTGGGGTGCTTTACCTGTGTGTTACCGTGATGTCATCACTGTCATGGATACTGACTGTTTCTTGTGTCTGCAGATTTAACTGGTTGCCTGGCATTTCATCTGTGGCAGGCAGGACAATGGCTGCCAGCAAGAGCAAAAACCAGAGTTCCTTGGCCCTCCATAAAGTAATTATGGTTGGCAGTGGAGGTGTGGGCAAGTCTGCACTCACTCTTCAGTTTATGTATGATGAGGTAAGTAGCTTCTCTCAAGCACCAGTAGATACAGCTTACTAACCTATTTTAGTGGGGGAGGGGAACTAAGTGTAAGTTGCAAAAAAAGATAAGGGTTCTGCTGAATATGTGCTGTCAGCACAACTGGTAGTGGTTTTGTGGCTCTGATCAGTGTTGAATTGACTAAAAATGGGTAATTATGGAACAGGTTCTGATGTTCAGCACCTGGATGCTATCATCTAAACCTGTTGAAACGTCAGGTACCTATACTTGAAGTAGTCAAATGCTTTTTCTGGATGTGGGAGATCTAGATGAAGCTACCAGATCACTGGTAGCTTATACTGTGTCTTTGTCTCTTAAACTGTGCTGAAACTGAAGCATTATGTGTAACAAGACAATTTATCTTGACTAGGAGACTGGCTCTTTGATGTATTTAAGTGCTTACATAATTTTCTTTTTATAGCAAAGCTAACAAAAGTCTTGGAACTTAGTAGCTAGCTGAATTATGAGAAGATTTTGGGGATTTGAAATGTCACTGAAATGAGAGAAAATGGGTATGGGCCAAAACAGGGACTTCTTGACAGTAATTCTGAACACTAACCCCCTTCTTATCTTCAGTTTGTGGAAGACTATGAACCTACCAAGGCTGACAGCTACAGAAAGAAAGTAGTTCTGGATGGTGAAGAAGTTCAGATAGACATTCTGGACACAGCAGGACAGGAGGATTATGCAGCTATCAGAGATAACTATTTCCGCAGTGGGGAAGGGTTTCTTCTAGTATTCTCAATAACAGAGCATGAGTCCTTCACAGCAACAGCAGAGTTTCGGTAAGTAGTCTCTCTCCCAAACAGGGAGAAATATCTGGTTTCAGTGTTGCTTTGACAACTCTTAAAAGCTACAGCTCTTTATCCTTTTCTACTATTTGATCAATAAACGTGGCAACCCAACTGTATTGCTCCCAGTAACTGGTGACCTTGGTATTCAGCCTCTGGCTCTAGTTGTCTTCATGCCTGCAACTTCTGAGCACATAATTCCAGCAGCAGCTTCAGGCCAGTAACAGATTCTTGGACTCCTAAAACATGCATATTCAAGCCAATTTTCAGTCTTTATGGATGTGAAGTTTAATTATCTTAGAGCAGTACTTCTGGAATTAAGTCTGCCATTTGGCCATGTTTCAGACACTGTATTGCTTACTGCTAGAAGCAGGTGCTCTAAGGAAAGGAAGGATTAGCCTCCGCTCTCAGGTATGGATTGATGCCAAACAAGGGTTGGCAGCCAAGAAGTACTATTGTAGGCAGACGTATTCCTAGAAAGACACACAGTAGTAGTAAATGCTTCCATTTTTGTTCTTGGGATTAGCAGTTCTAGTGTAAAAAATCAGCACCAGATTGAGCACAGAAAGTGCTTATGTGGTGTAAAAGAAACATGAGGTTTAAACCATTGTTCTGGTCTCATAACTCAGGTATCCAGGTTCTTCAGGGCAAGTGTTCTAACTCTAATTTGATAATAGCTGTTGCCTCAGAACAGCTGTAGAAGGTAATCCAGGTATTACCTGGGACAGATGTACAGCTTGAAGCAAAAACTTGCCTAAGAATAGGGAAAGCGTTAGGAGTTCCTTATGTTTGCTAGAACAAAAGCTTATCATCAGTGTGGCTTATGGTCTCTTTGCTTTGGTGGTACGTCAACAGACACTAATTAGTACTGCAAGTCCTGGTGCTAAGGTAGACTCCTATTTCTAGGATTTTCTTAAAGTTACAGCAAACCTTGCACCCTAAGACTGGTCCAGATTCATAATGTATTAAACTATTCCAACAGTAGTAGGAGACTCTGTAATCTTAACTATAAAAACACTGTTCCTTTGTTATATAATATTTCTGTGACTTTGCTTGACGTCATAGGCTAACAGTCATGGGGCACATAAGCAGAGCTGTTCTGCTCACTTGATCTAACTGAAGCACTGAAAGGAGGTGATCGAACTGTTGTAGGACTGCAAAACTAAGTATTCAGACTATTCCTAGCAGAAGATGGAGGATAAAGTCGGATACCATACCCAGCTTGGGCTTTTACTTGGGTTTAACCTTATATTTCCCTTAAGCACATAAGGGTTAAGGCTTTGGATGAGGAGGAATAGGAGTAGCTATCTTGGAGGTCTTTGGGGTTTTGTCAGACTTCTGTAACTAGTAACTCTGTGTTGGTTCAAGGATCTAGAACAAAGCAATGAAAAAGCAATGCTAGCCCTCAAGATGAGGAAGAAGGACCTAAAAGCATTGTGTTGGAGAATTCTCTGCTTTTCAATGGTGCAGAAGTAGTGAAAAAGTTAAATAGAATATTAGTTGGGCTGACACCGAAGAACCAGATCCTTAGAAAAATCTTCCTGAGGGAAGGGGGAGTGGGTAGTATGAGTCCCAGCATCAGAGGTTAATCTGCAGATTGGTATTATTGACCCTCTAACTTCCAGAACTCTTAAACTATGAAAAAGTTACACTGAACTATGGGCTTATCTGTAAATCTTAACTCTTCTGATGCTATGCAGCCAGTTTTTGCTTTTGTTGCCTCTAATGTGAAAACGTGTGGAGGTACAGTTGAATGCAATAGCAAATTGTCTTCAGTGTTGACAGTATTTTAGATTTTCATACTCTGCATATATTTTGTGGATGGAAAGTGCAGGCATCTGAAGTAGTGTGGTGACTCAGTGGGATGAGGCAGTGTAGCATCATGCTCATGCCTTGTTTGGCTCTTATTCATAGCAATATGAAGCAATCTAAACAGCTGTAGACTGGTCCAGTTCTTCTAGCATCATAGTGGACAGAAACATGTATCAGTCTGGTTTCAACCTGTGTTTTACTCCAGTAATAGCACAGACTTTGAGACCAATATGCAGCATCATTCTGTCTCCTTTCCTGGAGTGTGATAGGTCATTTTAGAATGACAAAGAATAGTTAGGTTCATGCTGACGGTTCAAATATTTTCTTGGAGTTTATGAAAGAGGAAGGTTGCTATCTTTTTAGTTCATCACTGTTTAGGAAATCTTTCCCTTGTGTAAAGTTTAGGTAGCCATTAAGAATGATGTCTGGCAGCTACTTAATATTGTTCCCAACCTACTGCCTTGGCAAAGCCTTGATCTTGCCCAGACCAGTGTTAAGATGCCATGTAGACTGGAAATGGAAGATGGTGACTGAATGCTAAGGTGAAACTCTACGGCCTTTAAGGTCCCTTCCAAACCATTTTGTGATTCTGTGATAAATGTGGCACTTTTTCAGATGTGAGTTGCTGTTGTTATGTAGCTCTTATTAGACCCTGTTTACTAAGCTTAGTAAACGGTAAAACTGTCATCATGGAAGTGTGAGATTTTTATTAGTGAAAGTCCATAGCATTATTATGTTAAACTTGGAATAGTTTTAAGTGGGTGTTGAACTGTTGGGAAACATACTGTTGTAAACTCTAGTAATATGTAGACCACTTGATCCACTCTTGATAAGGGTGGGCTACTGACATGTAATTTTTTAATTTATATTTATTTTTAAATTTTCATTATTCTCTAATACCTGATGCATTAGGGAACAGATCCTGCGTGTGAAGGCTGAAGAGGATAAAATCCCTTTACTGGTAGTGGGAAACAAATCTGACTTGGAAGAGCGCAGACAAGTGCCTGTAGAGGAAGCTAGAAGTAAGGCAGAGGAGTGGGGTGTGCAGTATGTAGAAACTTCTGCCAAGACCAGAGCAAATGTAGATAAGGTAAGACAAGCAACATACTCTCAGTTAAATTGTTACTGCTGGCTCAATTGAGTGACTCTTGCCAGGATGAAAGCAAATCAGTAGTTTGGCTTCTGAAAGTCTAGATTATAATAAATGAATGAACTTATTGGAATATGTATACTTAAGCAAATACCTATCTTAATGGAGCCAGAGACAGTACTAGCTGCTGCTGCTGCCTTGTTTTAACTCTTTATACCTGAATCAGTATCTTTCCAGTAGTACATTTGGTGAATGGGTTTAAGAATTCTCCAAAGTATGATGTTTTGTTAACAGGCATAACAACAATTCTGACTTGCAGAATGTTTCTAGTAAGTCACTGTCAGATGCATAAATTCTGGGTAGTAAAACATTAAGATCTCCTTTTGCCTATCAGCATCTCGTGTGACTAGCAAATGCCTAGCTTGTTTTATACTTTGACTAGCTTTCTACTCAGTTAGGGGTTAGCAGCAGTGTAGTTGTTTGGGATGTACTAGCATGGTGTTCTAGACTTACTTGCATAGGTCTTCTCTAGATGTCTTATGCCATAGTGATTATTCTCTATATAAGCACTCTTGTATATGTTATTTGCCACCATGATGATTGTGCATTGATGCCATAGTAAAACAAACAAAAAAAAAACTTTCAGGGTTTTGCATGAAACTATTCAACTTCTGAACTTGGCCTTGTTTCCAAGTGTTGGACTTGTGTAGCTCTACATGGAAAAAAAAAAAACCCTAACTCTGTAGAGTGACATTAAGTTCTTGCCCTGAGATCCTAAAAATAACTTTTCTTATAACACTCTAGAGTAAAATAGGTGTTGCATGTTAAGTGGCATGTACCTAGGCATCAGAGATGTACAGGGGTAAGAAAATATCAGCGTAATGACTTTGTCTGAATCATTCTTATAACATAGGCTAAGAATTTTTTGTGCTTGACACTGTCACTTGAATGCTGCAGATTTTTAATTATAAAACAGGCAGAATGCCATTGAGCAGAATGGGGTTTGTAACTACATGGAAAGGACTGGAATAAATGTTTTGCATGGTTAACAAGAGTGATTTGCCTAGAAATATTTGCTAGGCAGAGAAATATGTTCTCATGAACTTCGAGTGCTACTTTTGTGAAAGGTTGATGCTCAATAAAAAGCTCTTAAGACAGGGCTATTGAGTGATTTGATAGCCAGGTAAGACTGCTGCTCGTTGGCCCTGCTTGACATGCTACATAATTCTAATGTTGAGTTTGTCACTGGAATCTAATGTCTATACTTGCTTCTGCTGAATCAGGTACGGTGTCATGCTGCGTTTTTATTTGCTGAATACAGTTATCTGCTTTCTGGTGGTGGATCTTGTTTAATCATTCTTTTTCTTCCCTCCTAGGTATTCTTTGATTTGATGAGAGAAATCAGAGCAAAAAAAATGTCAGAAAACAAAGACAAGAATGGCAAGAAAAGTGGCAAGAACAAGAAAAGCTTTAAAGAAAGGTGTTGCTTACTGTGATACTTGGGAACTGTAAATACTGATCTGCAGGCGGCACGGATAAGATACCACTAAGGATATAGGGCTGGATTCATGAAAGGAAGTCTGTATTGGCTCCCTTATCTTTTGCTTTGCATATCACACCTTCAAAATGTGAAAAGAACTTTGAAAACATTTCTGGTATCCAACAAAACCTATGCCTACTTAAATGGAAATGGGCTCCGTCTTCCCAGTGTCTTTCAAAACTAGAAACACTTTCAGAACTACAATCCTTCTGCTTGGTCATACAAGATACTTTTATATTAACTTCTTAATACAATCAGGTGTTTCTCTGAATATGTTTCTCTTGAACCTCTACTAGCCTTAACAAGCACAGCTGTTCAGGTTCAACCTTTTTTTCTCCTCCACTGTTGCTGCCCTCCTTGATGTTGTGAACTTCAGAAAAGCTAGATGACATCTGATGAAGTGCTTGAGTATCCCTCTTCTGTTAGTTGTCACTGATACTTCTTACTCTGAAATCTGCTGGTTTCCTTCCCATGCTCCATGTAAGAATTAGCAACTGACACTTAAAAGCAGAACGAATTTTCTTCCATGTTCTGTTTAGTCAATACAGTGTTCATGAATCAAGCCTGTGGACTTAATTTAGACTTTTTTTAGGCAATGCAAAAATTGATACTTAAATACTGGCTAGATGCATTCCCCACTAGTCTGTCTTCTTGTCCTTAAATTAGTGGTATGGAGTGAGAAAATGACTAAACTTTTTCTTCAGAAAGAATAATTTTGTTGCCATCCCTTTAAAATGCTGGTTTCTTCCATATATTGTGGCTAGACTCAGTCACACTCACTCTGCACCTATCATCCCTCCCTGGTACTAGAGTAGTGAAAATCAAAATGTTGACTCCATCAGTTTTGTTTATATTGGAACACTTGTGATCATGTTGGAAAGCAGGAGTATCTGCATCTGTCTCGTCTTGGTGAGGATGAAAAATCTGAGAAAGGATGGGTCACATCACACAATCATGACTTGGAATAGGTGAGGCCTATTCCACCTCTCAGTGATTAGCTGGCTAGTGAGTTCTGTAGTGTTAAATTAAGCAGTTGTCACATCTGTTACTGTTAATTTTATATGCACTATTTCCAATGCACAGCAACCTAGCACATGGGGATGTGTGTTGAGTTTTGCTCAGTTATGCAATGGGAGTCATGTACTGATCAATAGAAACCAGCCTAGAAATGGAAAAGTCAGTATTTAGCAGGTCCTCTTATCAGCTGACCGAACTGAGCTTTGTGATGCAGTTTAAGTGCAGTTGCCAAAACCCACTTCTGTCACAGTTTTGGAAAGTAACTGTTTCTTCTGATTGTGAAGTCTCACCATAAATTATGGCTATCTTCCGTTTTGAAGGAGCAGAGAGACTTAAAGTAGTGACTGTACCTTGCTTGACTGGATGCTTAAAAACAAAACTTACTTGGTGAAATGGGTGTGTCATGTGGTTGTTCAGTGAAACAACTGCAGTACTAAATTAACAAACGGTGTTTCTTCTTGAGGTGTAGTGAATATTGTTCAGTACTTAGCATTGTAATTTGAGGCTGAAAGAAAATAACCCACATTTAACATGTAGTAGATGATCCTTGTGCATTCCACCTCTGGACTTCAGAAAAAAAGTAAGATGTGTTGGATATCAGAACCTCTGTTGTCCTGACGTTTCACAGGGGCTTATCACAAACTCACTGTCTTCCATAAGTAGTTCAATTTGTCAGGCAACTCATTGGACTGGGGAAGCTGTACTAAATAAAAGGTGCTGTAATCTTTGTTCTTGTCAAGTTAAATTCCTTCTTTGTTAATCTCTTGTATGCACAGAAAAATGTTTTTAAGGAATTCTGGAAATACTGGTCTGAACAGTGTAAGTAATCAGTATTGCAAAGCCAACTTCAGAACACAGTTTTGAAGTGAAGGCTGGGAGCCTTCTGGCTGGAGGAATTTATCCTTTGACCTCTATCACCCATGTCTAAAGACTAAGCACCTAATGAGCCACTTGGAGCTGTTACCCTTTTAACAAAGTTTCCCCTTGAACTTCCATGGATAAAGCTCATTTTTGAGTGCTTATTGTGTATACAGCAAATGAATGTTTGGTTCTGGAGAAGGGCACCTCACTTAGGTTTGAGTTTAGTTGAGACTTAAAGGCCAAGTCCTTAATTAACCTAAAGGATAAACAACAGTTGAATTCACATTACGGGCTTATCTAGGTCAAGCTGCTCTAAGGTGGATTGTAAACTGTGTCTTAAAACTGAATAAGCTTTCCTTTCCTTGCTATATGAATAATGAACTCAACAAAGCTCACAATGAGCAGCTCAGCTGTATTAGCTTGAGACTTGCATGTCTTGATCTCTGATCTCTTTAAAGTACCTGACAGTATTTGATAGAACAGATGAATTTCTACTCAGAATAGAGAGTCTGTTACTGGTATTGTCACAGTCCATGTGCTCTCCTCACTCAGGTTATTTTTTTAACTGATAAAACTCCACTGCTGAGGCAGACTTACTTGGAAGCAGCTTTTCAGTATTCCCCTTCTGTACTTGTGACAAACTTCAGTTTAACTTTCTAGTCACAGCTGAAAACATGGCTACTTCATAACAGTGGGCAACAAGCATTCTAATTTGTACCAGGAAGGCAATAAAACTCCTGTGGACTGGAATCCTGTTGCCTCCACCTCATAGTGGAAGTGCCTGAAAGCATGCCCTTCAAATGGCAGCAGTATGATTTGAGGGTCCTTCAATGACATCTGGGTGTGGTTCCCTGGACAGCAGTGGACATCAACATTAGATGGGTTGACTACAGTAAATACAAAATGGTGCAGAGAAATCTTTGCTTTGGTCTTGAGGGCTTCCTGTGAGCAGAAGAAATGGAATTTTTTCTTCCAATCTAAACGAGTACTTGCAAGTCAGCTACATAAGCAAGGATGACTTTGGCAAGAGGGTGGTGGCATGTGTAGTTGCGTGCTAGCCCTGCTGTATTACTGAGGCAGCTGAAGACTGAATGGAAGCTGATATACTCTAGCAGCCATTGCGTGTTATGTAATTAAGGACTAAGACTTCAGTCAGAATAATGTGCTCTTAAATCTTTGTGGAGCATGGCTGCAGGCAAGTAACGATATTTGAAGCTGGAGGTCATGCAAGACTTGACTATGCACTTGCACTTAAACATTCAAATATTCTTGTGTAATGGCTTAAAGTCAGGGAGCTGTTTACTGCTATATGCAATCTTCCGTATGTGGCTTAGCTGTGGATATGCATTCTGGTGTTTCAGTCTTCCTTCTGGTTTGAGCAAACACCTATGAGAAAAGCCCCAATTACAATGGGGCTAAGTTATATGAAAAAAGCAGGTTAAACTCCAGGAGTGCAAAGGCAGACTTGACTCCTGTTTACCTTTCCAGATGAGTGCATAGATGCAACATGAAGCACATCTCCAATGACTTGTGCCATATGTGTTCTGTATATACTAATGCACCTTTACTGCAATTTCTAAGTGAACACTTGCCTTCATGAACAGAGATGTATGCATACATTTACTGGGCATTAAACTTCTGTAAGATATTAACAGCCATCTGAAGTTCCAGTTGAATTTTATCTGACTAATACAAGGCTTAAGAATACTCTAGGTCTAAGGCATAAAGATACAATCTGGAATGTAAGGGGGTGGGATGGGGGGCAATGCATCTAACTATGTGCTCACCAAGATCTTTTTTTAACACTTTACAAAGAGTTGACCCAGTGCTTAGGGCTGAGAGGCCTACCAATTACAGCTCAAAAAGGATACTGTTTATCAATTCAACTCAGAGCTTGAGTAGATAGAAGCTTTCTTTGATTGCTATAAGCATATGTTGCTGTGTTCACCTCCTGTTGACTTCATAGTTAAGAGGAGGGAAGAGGAACAAAGAAGCTATGATTTTTCACTGTAATCTCCACACTTCATGGGGATGGCAGGTGTTCCTCCTGGGAGGGGAAGGTGTTATCTCTAACACTAAGAAAGAGGTTTAGTGTAGAGGAAGTGATTGTAAGATAGAATAAAACTGCCTCTAAACTATGTATGCTATACTATACAATGTAATTTTTTTTTTCTTGCATAGCTTCAGAGCTTTGTCTCTAACTTGCACACAATTTTAATGTCTATAAACTGGTCACTTTTCATTATCATGCTAATACAACCGATTTGTATTACTGTTGATAATAAAAAGAAAAACAGGCTTAATATTTGTTTGTTACTGATTTTTGCATGTCTAATCCTTAAAGTCTTGAACCAGGCAACTGCTGAATTTCAGTGTCTGGAACTAACCTTTGTATCAAATCTCTAACATGATTATATTACATACTGTGGAGGAGAGGAGGAGGTGACTAAGACATCATCATCAGTTTTCTGCCAGTGGTCTGCATATGCTTCAGAACTGAACTGGTACAGTAGTTTGATTTGTTTGTAGTTAGTGTTCCACAACCTAATTGGCTCAGGGAGCTTATATCAGCTGGGTAGATCATAGAGATGCTTTCTTCAGTTGTTGTGGCTCAAATGACAAAATAAGCAACATGGTTAGGAAATACCAATCTTCAGTCTTCTGACAGACTCTATTCTCTGCATTGGTTTGAAATGAACAAACTGCAGCAGAGAAATTCAGCTGCCTGTGAGGCAGGATGGTTCAGGGCAGACTCGCTACCCTGTTGTGGCATTTAATTTGGAGTGGCATAAAACTGAGATTCACAGTAGACTAGGTGTAGCTTGTGCTGCCACGGCTGTACAAGCTGGAAGCAGAACATCTCCGAGCTGGTGACTTGTGGCCAAGTATTACAGCAACTTGTTTGTATGGTGTTTGCCTTGTGTTTCAGAATGCCATGGTGGTTTATGTAGCTCTGTTTTCTAGTCAATAATAATTGAAAAAAAAACAACCAAACAACAACCAAACAAAAAACCCCTCACCTGCAGCAGAGAAATGGTAGCATGAAAAACATTGTGCAGGAGGCAAGAGGAGGGTTTTGGGCACAGCTGTACCCAAAGCCCAAACTGGTACTATTTGCTTCAAGTATTCTATAATGCTTGTGAAGAGCAGGTCTTTCATAAGTTGTAGCAGGATGAAACTGGAGAAGGATTGCATGTACATGGTTTGGCTGGGCCTTTGTGCTTGCTTGTGTTCTGCTGCCTTAACCACAACACTTAAGTAGCGTGGTTCTGTGCTAAATGCTCTGAGAGTTTCTGGGGTGGTACAGGCACCTCTTCCTGAGAACTGCTGGCTCCATCTTGTGGCTTTAAGAGTTAGATGCTCTACCATGGAGAGGGGCTGTCAGCATGCTCAGACAAGCATACAAGAAGTAGCTGCTATTAATCTGCTACCTGAATTACATGTAGAAAACCACACTAACTAGATTCTTCTGTTCTCATTGTTCAGCCGTATGATTCTTTCATGCAGGAGGAGACCTCGTTCTAAATTAAAATTTTCCTTTTGCATGCAAATGCTAATGTTAATTCTTGCCTAAACATTTGAGTGTGCTAACAGAACACCCAATTTCTCATGAGGATGGTGGCTTTACGATTTCTATGGCATTAAAACCAGTTTGCTTTGCAAGTGTAAGTTTGTTCTGCATGCTGAGCACTGATTTGCATGCCAGAAAGAATACTTATTGTTCCATGGCACTGTGCAGTATTTCACAAAGCATTTTGTTTCTAAGGGTTACTAAAGATTCTGAGTTTTCTTTGAAATATCAAGCTTTAATTGGGGGAGTGTGTGGTGTGTGGAATATTCTATTTAAAAGTTTTCTGGGTGTTTGTTTTTTTTCCTTCCCCTGTCCCTCTGTCTCTTCTCCCCCCAAACTAGTCTGTGTCTGTGGGAATAGGTCTACTAAATACAGCAAATGGCTTCTTAAGCCTTGTGAATCCAAAGGGAGCTGGAGGTAAAATATGAAGGTGAGACTGGGGCCATATGCTCTGCACTTGCTTTCCTGATTAATCTCCAGAGTTTACAGTAAGTTCCCCTCAATGAGCTTTGTTATATGGCTTTGAGGCAAAATCATGTTTTTGATATAATCAGAGTTTATAGGGTTTGTTTTTAAAGTCTAGCATTTGGGGTATCGGAGGCTTTATTCATCTTTGCTTCATAGGCCAAATACCAGAATTCAAGGACAAACTTGTGCATACATGTAGCATTGAGAGACAAGGAAAGTTACTCCCTACTGTTTAATAGGGTTCTGTTTTTGTTTTAAAATGAAAACACATAACAACAAACTCAGCTTGCTGTTTGGATGAGTGTTTTCAACCTGTGGTCTGTATGAGTACTCGGTAACATGATTACCCTCCCCACAAAATGATGGTGTTACACTTTCTGTACATGTAAACAAGGAAAACAACTGTGGACTGGGGGAAGGAGTAATTATCTAAAAAATAGCTAATTTTTTTTCATTCTTCTAAATAAAAACTATCATGGTAACATTGCAGTTTTTCTCCTAAAAGTTTGACTGCTCAGTTCTAGAGAGGCTGATGAGAACCTGTGAGAGATGGTCCTGGTCAGATACAGACCTCACTGACAGAACCATCTTTGCCCAGAGTGATGAGGTTCACAAATCAGAATTTAAAACTTTGTTTACTGCTTGGTAGGTGGAGCTATGAAACCAAAACCTACTTGGTTGCTAAACAAATGCCTCCAGGATGCCCTGGTCATGAGTGTGAAAGAACTTCTTTGACTCTGGGGTCTCCATTTTAATTTCCTTATAGGCCTGCTTGGTTCTTTGTCATTGGATATTCATCTTTACCCTAGGGTTTCAAATATGCTACTTGGGTTCAGACAGCCTAACTACATGTGAGTCCCTGTTTCATTCCTGGTGACTGTACTTCATTTAGGTACTGAGCCAGTGCCACTGGATGACAGGCACTTGCATCCTCAACTACAGTCAGCTGCTTACTTCCAGCTCAAGACTGCAGAACAACAGAGTGAATCAGACTAGAACAACAACTACGCACAGAAGGATTATGAGCACTAGGAGAGCTCAGCACTTCAGACTTTCCTAATGAAAGCTGCTTCCTACCTGAGGAACAGCAAGCAAAGTATGTGATTCACCTATTCCTGTAGTCAGGGTAGAGCTCTCTTATATGATACTTGGAGTAAATCCACTTAAGCAATGGCAGTAGTGCAGCAAGCAGTTGTGGAGTGGAGGGTAAAACTGTGCCTGTTTGAGTTGTTTTGATTGCTGGTTTTTTCCCCTTTTCCCTCTCTCAACAGCATGGAGGGAGGAGGGCAGGCAGAGCTTCTCCTGCGTGGGAATAAAGGCCGCATTTGCAGCTTTGCCTCAGGAGCTTGAAAACCATAAGTAAGGCCTCCAAAACTACATTTAGTTTAGAAATAATGAGATGCTTTAGAAAATGAACTTAGAGTTCTCTTTCACAATCTTTTTGTTTCCAAGCTTTTTGAGTACACTTGCTTTGTTTGCAAGCTTTCTTTCTTTGACAATGATGGCAGAAGTATTTTTTTCAGTGAAAACAAAGATGTTCTTATGCATGCTAATTCCAGCACCTGGGGCACACATTTTAAAATATTGTGGCATTTGGAGAGGAGTTGAGACAGGACACATGAAACACTCAACTTTAAGCCCTGTTTCTGCTGGGTCACCATCCTATGCAATAGGAATCTGAAGGATTGCAAAAGCTGAAGCATAAGGACCCCTGTTGGTGGTCCCAGTGTCTGTCTTGGCAACTTGCCAGGAGCCCAAGGGATGCACTTAATTTTATTCATTAGCATATTTTTAATCAAATCCATCAAACCACAATGTTTCCACATGTCTCTCCCATGGCAGATGAACAAAAATAGGTCATTGCTCAAACGCACCTTTAACATACCACAATTCTGCAGTTTGCTGTTCTGTAGTTGCAGTTGGACAGCAAATGACCTGTCTTCCATATCTGGTGAAAACTTGTGATGAAGAAGACTTCACCTCTTTCCAAAGGAGGAAAGCAGGTGGAGTTTGTCCATGATACAAACTGCTTTCCAGATGATGCCCAGTCAGAGGGCAGGAAGAGCTGCCTCTGAATCTTCTCCAGCTTAGCTTCAAATTTACTTTCATTTGTTTAACATTCGTTTCTAGTGAATAATTAAGCAGGTCCTAATGTCCAGGGCTGAATATTCTGGCCCTAATGGAGCTTCAAGACTGCTTACACTTAATTTAATAATAGGCTTTTTACATTCTTGTCACCTGTAACCTACCTTCAGATACCTCATGCTGCCAACCGATCTCTAGCCAGGCAAGGAAAATGTTGCAGTATTGAGATCATGTTCACACTTGCTGCTGAGACGTGTCTTGCCTTGTTTCTTATCTCTGAATTGTTCATAACAAGAGCTAAGTAAAAATTACTCTTCATGTTTTTTACATGAGCTTTCAAAGTTGGTTCTGGGTGGGGTGAATATTGCATCAGCATCAAGTTAAAACTTATCTTTTGTTCTTCTTTTTTGGAAAGAAATAGGGATATGAGTTCCAGGGGAACAGTTTTCCTCATGAGACAAAAATTAGGTAAAATCAAAAGTATTAAACAGGTTTGGAATATTTGAAATGCAAGTCTATGACAAAGGGATGCATGCTTTACTTTGTGCTTATTCCCAAAAAGAACCAACAACCAACTCGGGACTTTCTGTTAAACAAGTCAATTTAGGTTATCGTGAATGTAGAAATCGGAATGGACTTGCATCATGTTCCTAGCTGTGGATAAGCTTAGGAAGCAAAAGGTGAAAATCTCTGCAGCATTCAGGCCTGTTTCCAAGCAGCCCCACCTCTTCTAGTAACCCTTTCCTGCTGACACCACCATCACCCCAGACAGGCTGCAGTGTAAGTGACATATGCACAGAGCAAACTCGTGTCCCTCTGCTGCTGGTAGATTCTCCCTTTTGGTCAAGGGCTCTTTTATAGTTCCTCTTGTTTTGGGAGGTGAGGGGTGAGGGGAGGAAAGATGTCCTAGCAAGACTAATAATTTTGGCTTCCCAGTTAAAGATGCTAGGAATTTCCTGTTAGGAAAGCTTTTATTATGCAGTGTTGTCAAAAGCACAAAACCAGAATATAACCTCTGAAGTCTGGAAGTCCAGAGTGAGAAGATGGTTTTCTCTGTTCTGTACCAGGTGGTCTCTGCTAAATAGCAAAACATCCCAGCCATGAGGATGGGGACCTTTCCCTCCATCCTTGTTGCAGGCCTGTAGTAGATCACAACAGCAGTTACACTACAGGGAAGTACTCTGCTTCTATCTATTTTCTTTTCAGTTCATTCAATTCTTCCACTTGTGCTGTAAAAGCAGTTTCCACTACCATCAATCACTTGTTGACTTTCAAGTTAATACATATAGTTAAGTGTTTGCCTTGTCTAACTCCACCTGCTCTTACACCTGTATTCTTTTACTGTTAAACAAATTCAGCCGTGTTACCTAGACACAGGATAAGCTACAGCAGGACCAATTTTGCTACAGGCTTAATCTCAAGAGTTTGGTTTTGTCGTGTCTCTTAAAGAGGGGGAAAAGTCACCTGGCAACTTGCAATGTTCCTGCTCTGCTGTAATGACTACTCTTTAGGCAGACATGGATCTGTACAGCATTTAATGTGCAGTGGTTTGGACTCCAGGGGAGCTCCATCTGCTATTGCTTTGTGGACTGGTAGCATGGCAATGGTAGGGCTCCTTCACCTTGTGGGAATAGCATGGCAATGGTAGGGCTCCTTCAGCTTGTGGGAATAGGACTTACAAAAGATCTTTGGCATCACCATGGAGGGTTACAATGCCTATCCTTTGGCAGCCACTACAGACTGCTTTTCTGTAGTGAAGCTTCCTGCACCATGCACCACCTCAAGATGGCAGCTACTGAAACCAAGAGGCTGCTTTGCTGCCTGAGTAAGTGAGGGGGAGCACAGCTCCTTAAATCTACCTTGGTGAGGGGCTGAAGATCCCTTGGGCTTCACAATTTAAGTTCTCTTGGCTTTCTTCCACAAATAGAGTGTGGGTCCATTCTTGGAAGGGAAAGGCAGGGTGGTTGGCAGCACAGCGATGTTTTGTATACACTACGCTCAGCACTCAAAAGGCTAGTGTTGAACACGGGGAATTTCACATGGCTTAATTCCTTTCTGCCCCAGGGAGCGTGTGTTTCTCCCCTCCCAGCAGAGTGTGCATACCAGGGTATACTCCATGCCAGGAAGGGGTCTGCCTCTGTCCTCTAAAAGCTGGTCTCATGTGAATCGGTAAGTTTGGGGTGTGTTAGCTAGCAGGGTGGGAGGAAGGAAAGCCTGGCCTTGTGGTTCTCTGAACTGTCTACCTAGAAAGCTGTGGGATCGTGTTCTCTTTGGTCACACGCCGACTCAGCTGGAGGCTTGTGGAATGCTCCTGTCCCAGCATCACCACGTAGCCTGCTCCATCTGAGAAGATGTGGCTTGCCTCTCATGCTCCTTGGGACTCCTGTCAGGCAGGGAAGTGGACTGAGTCCAACTATTCTTTCATGAACTGTTGGACTACTGACTAAATTAAGGTATAAAGAAAAAATAGCCCTACACCCATCCCCTCCACCCACCTTGAGCTCATTTAGAAAAAGGGAAGAAAAAAATTTATTTATTGCTGCATTTTTGAACACCTGATCTGGAAGGTGGGCAGACTGAAAACACCTGCTGCACTGAGTCCTTGGGGAAGCAAGTCAGATTTTCATCTAGTTATTGTAAGGGACTGAACTCGAAGATGAATGCTGCAGGCTCGACAATGCTCAAAGACTTCTGGCTTTCCACTAATGCCAGTGGCAGGCATCTGGGCATCTCAAATATATCATTGTGGAAGTCACCACCACATCAGATACCTGAGGTTTCTTCACCTTTTATATAGCATATAAGGTAACTAACGGGAGGAGGAATTCAGCATCAGCTAAAACAGATTTTACAAATTTGAAGTTGTATTAGCAGAAGGTGAATAAGACAAAGCAGCATCTTGACTTGGCTTTTCTTGACTTGCATATACAACGTGGTTTGTACTGGGAGTTACAGGGAGTGGACATACAACAAACATTTCTCCAAAGTGTTGTAGGCTGTAAGCACCAGCCTTATTTTTCATGAGATATGTCCAAGCAGTTCATTGTGCTGTGGTCAGTTTACTTTGTTGCCATCTAGGAAACAGGTAAATTCCATGCAACCATACTGGTAATACTAAACAATACGTGGCTTTCCATTGTAATGGCACACCATTGCCATTTCTAGTGTCTCTTTTATGGTAGAGGAAATACTCTGACCATAGGAACACCTAAGAAAATGAAACAAGAGCCCTTAGGTATATCTAATGTTCACTTTATGTCACAGTGAGGAGGCTTTTACCCTCTGATACAGGGGTACCGTGATGCCTAAATAATCATCTTAACTTTCCCCACAGTCTTGACATCTGGAGAGAGCTGTGGTGGATATTGCTAATTCTTATATGGCTTTAGCACCTCTCAACCTGAAGCACCAGAACCATTGAACTCTGGGCCATAACTACCTTCCCATATTCCCCAGAAGGCCACACTAAATGAAGTTGTCTTAGGGAAGTCCAGCTGCATGATAGCCGCTGCTGCCTTTTGCTTCCCTAAAGGGAAAGTGGGGCTTGTTTTGGGGTGTGATGGGACCAAGTGACTACAGGCCTTCATTTTCTTTCTTGGTGCCCTTCACTGCTCTTGGAGAGGTGGCCCTGTAGAAGAGGGTCTCAAAGGCTGTGCAGCAGCCAAGTACAGCCTCTATTGGAGGGACAACACATGCACAATTCAGAGCAAGTACCACTTTATAATAACCTCTAGTAAAGAGGAATTGTAGAAAATGAAAGAGCTAATTGGGTTTGTGTTGGGCAGCTTTAGTACCCACACTGAAATCTGGCGAAGGAAATGAAGCTCACACCTTTCACAGTTGCACACAAATAAACCAATATTTCCAAGGGATCTTTCACAACCACCATTGCTTAGGATTTATCATGTATAGCATCCAAACCTGAATGCACCTGGTTCTGGTGTGGGATCATTGGTGATTGGTTAGATTTTTTTTTTTTGTGGGGGTTGTTTTTTTTTTTAAATTTAATATTCCATTTTCAGCTGGAAATTATTGATGTGACCAGAGTCCGATTCCTTCAGCAGTTTCTCCCTTCCCCCCCCACCTTTTCGCACTCCCTGAGGTCTGACCATCTGGAAATCCTCCTCCACCTCTTCATCATGTGTGAATTTCCACCTAGGGCTGAAAGTGTCACTGTACTAAAGTGTGATGCATTAACACATTGAGGCAGAAAGCAGAGGGGAGTTGGGGATTATAACACTTCATGACCCACTCCACAGTCGCTCTATGATTTAATCATCTTTATCAGCTTGTATCCTTTTCTTTGTATCCTTGCATTTTCCCTGTATCCTTTATTAAAATATTCTCAGAATTAAAAAAAAAATAACTCCATGTAAACAAGTGCAGTGCAGTACCTTGCCTTAAGACTTAGGATCACCTGAAAAAAGCACGTCTCAAGCAGAACACACCTCACTCAAGCAAGCTGGGGGATCTGGATTGCTCTTTAACAATGAAGCTCACTAATGATCCATATCTCATTGCAGACTTGGGGTTCTTTCCTGCCAGCTCTCATGTAAGTGATCTGAAAAATTACAATTTTAATTTTAATATATAAATACATTTATAAAATATAAGCAGTAATAATGCTGTCTTGTACAGAAATGAAACCAAGCCCTGCAAACTGTGTGCCATATTGGTTTATCCTTTTAGCAGAGTGGAATGGCAAATTTACTAGTTTAGAAGTTGGTTAGCTGCTTAGCCTTCTTCTAACTAAATACTGAGGCTTATTATGCTTCAAATAAATAAATAAATAAATTTCTTTTGTGGCTTAGCTGCTGTAATCATCTTGGATGTAATAATGCTACTACCCTCAGGGCTATATTTATTAAGATTTTAATTTAAAATCTTTCTGTCCTTCAGCATTTAAACAGAGGAAAACCCCATCTGGAGTAGCCAAAAAAAAAAAAAAGTTCATCCTTTTCTTTTTCATGTGTTCCCCTCCCCTAGGCCCTCTCTCTCATCTTTTAAGCAAAAACCCTAGAACAAGGCACTTTCCTGTAGCTCTGCACCTTCCTAACACTTTAGTACCTATGTAGGTTTGGTAGACCCAATGTCTGCTTAATATAATCCACACACTCCTTGTTCTTGCTGTCTATGGAGTGGTGGGTTTTTTCCTTAGCCTTGCATACCAGTGTAGTTCAGAGTAATATTTCCATGTACCGTGATTTATTCTTAATAGTGCTGTTGGTAAGGGTCTAAACTACAGTGACAAATGTGTGTGTGTGAGAGACACATTAGTCAGAAATGGCAAAGGGCTGTGGAGAAGTTTTAGGATTATTCTTTACTAGTGAACTTCCCCACTTCTGAGGAGATAACAGCAGCAAAAAATAGCAGAACAAGACCTGCTTGTAACCTGGGGAGTGAAAAACTGCTACAGTCTTCAAAAAAACCTTTGAGGGAACCATCTCAGTCAACTTTTTAGTGAAGGGGACAGCCTGAGCTGTCACAGTGTACGTGCTTTTCCAGGTGTTTTGGAAGAAATGGCAGATGTTAGCACACAAGTTGTATAGAGTTTGCAATCTGTTTTGTTTTAATATCACAGCATATTTAAGCTATTCTCTCACGAGGGGACAGACAGCACTGACTTACAAGTGGTAAATACTAAGCAGGGCAGAAGGTGATTCAGAAGTTTTTAATAATCTTCTCATGTGATTTAGTAGAACTGGAACATGAGCAAGGAGTGGTGGCAGAAGACTTTGCTTGTAGCTAACGTCAATGCAGCAAACTTGGAGGGCGAGACAGCCTGCATGTACTTGCTAGAGGCCTGCAGTGGCTAAACAGCATGGAGCAAATGGCTATAAACCACACAGACCAACTCTCATGCTAAACGGATAGATTTCCACTGTGACAGTGCTACTGCTCTACCTCAGTGGAAGAACCTCCTTGCGTGAACTGGGAGACTTTGGTGCTGTCACAGGAGCCCCTTGTTTCTGGCCCCTGCAGTAAGTGCATCGATCAACTATATTAAAATCACCTTTAAACCCTGCCTGTGATAGCAAAATTGCATGAGTTTTTTGTATGATAAACCAAAAGACACATGGAAACAAGACTTGACAATTTAAGCGTGCACAGTATGTCATACAGCACCCAAGGCCATGCTTTTAGTGTCCAGCTCCATGAAAATGATGAATTCCTGTACGTTGCTTTTCTTCACTTGATTTCAAAGCAACTTACAGAGGGTTAAATGCCTTTATCCTGAACTTACAGCTGGTGAAAACAGGGTAAAGAGGAAGAAACTCAAGCCTAAGCACAGCTCTTCCAGCTTCATCCTGTCCTACAGGCAGTAGGTGTGGACACTTCCTCTGCGTTGTGTTGCTCGCTTGTAGAAAAAAAGAAGGTAGCTTATGTTCAGGTACTTGTCAAGTGCTACTGATTGTCCATCAGGAGATGACTCTGTGCCCCATTTCTCCTGTGGCATTGCAAAAGTGCTAGCCACTTTTTTTGCTTCTGAGCTCCATTTGAAATTGTAGGGAAACCTCTCCATCTTGTCACCACTCCCCAGGAATCACTGATTTTTCCCAGGAATGCTGATTTTAACAGTGCTCTGTTTATTGGCCTATTAGATGTACCAGTCACAGCTGAATGTATAGAAGAAATGCACCAGTTCACTTCTAAATGCATTGCCTCAGTAAGTACCATTTAAATTATGAGAAGCCAAGTATTAACTATTTTGTTTACCACTTAAATGCAGATTTTATTTTTACTCACTTTGTGACTTTGCAAGGCTTTTGGTGTCAACTTAAACAAACATGAAAATCATGTTCTTTAACAGTATGTTAAAAGTGCTTATATGTTAAAAGTGCTCACCACAAAGCAGACACGTCTTTGTTGGGCAACCAGCACAGCTTTTTCATGTTGTCTGTGTGTCCTCACCCGCCCCAACGTATTTAGGTCAATACAAGAAACTTCAGAGGAAGTCACTGCCTGGTTATAAGGCTACAGCTTTGGACTGCAGAGGACAGAGCGTGCAAGGAAAACAAGAGCACTTTTTGGCTGTCAACAAGCAGTGGGTAGCCTTAATTATCACATGGGATATCCAGCCCATGGTGTTGGGTCCCCTTACTTTGGAAATTGAAGCAGATCTCTGAACTTAGTCCCTTTGCCAAAGGGTATGCTGCTTCGTTCACAGACCTGCCTGAGGCTAGGGACCTGACTACATCACTACTCATGAGATCCATCTGTACTTCATTCCCCACAGCAAACCTTGGAGCATGGATGAGAACCTTCCTGGAGCATAAAGGGGTTATTGAAGAGGACCCATTGGCCAACATGTTGCCTGTGAGGCACTGCAAGGTAGCTGAGCTGAAGGAAGTGGGACTACAGCTGTGTTAAAGCAGGTGCAGCGGGAGTGGGAGGCTGAGGCTGTGAGTATACCCCTGTCGTGCTGCTTCCCCCTGACACTTGTATGAGGAACTGGCATTCAATAGGTGCTCTTCAAAACCTTTTGAGAACTCTATTTTATTCCTCTGTGACTCATCTTCCATATTCTTGTTGTGCCTGCTTTAGATGAGGAGTTGCCAGTTTGGTTAGGTCCTTTGTTTCTGCCTGCTATAACCCCTTTTTCCCAGTGGTGTTCAGAACAGGCCTTTTTTTTTTTTTTTTTTTTTTTTTTTTTCCTAGGGAGAGCATCTCTCAGATGACAGTTTTCAGTCAATCAGTCAATGAAGTATGGGCAGGACCAAAGGAGCCAGACTAACCTCTTAGTATATTTTTCCATGAGTTAGGTCTACCTTTTACAGTTCAGAAAATGTCCAGAATTGTGGTGCTTTTGAAACATCCACTGCTTTTGCTGCAGTTACTTAAAAAGTAACTGTGCATAGTGATATGGATACATAATTTCATCTGAAGCAAAAGAATGGCATTAATAGAAATACCAGATAGAGCACAGCACTCCTAGCTTGCCCCTGTAACTATGTGTCTCGTTTTCTCTGTATTTCCAGCAAGGCGACAATGGCCACCTTGTAAGACACTCTCTCAGATACAATACAGAAGTATATAGCTTTGAAACTTCTATGGGACATCAATGCTTTTCTGAAGTGCCATTTGAAACAGATTGCGTTTCACTACGTGCAAAAATCCCCCATACAGACGCAGCTATATGAGAAAAAAAAAATGCTTTTGCCAGGATAGCCTATTTTATTTGGGAATGCTTGCAGAAAAAGATGCTTGTGCTAGTAAAACTTGTATTTGCTGGTTATCAACAGAGAAGCATTTCTAGTGCAAACCAAGCCTCTTATATATGAAGCTTTATTCAGTTCAGCCATAAGTACAGTAAAGAAAATCCTTCCTCGAAGGGATTAGTAAGGTTACCTAATAGATATTATTAATGGTTTAAGAGTATAAAAGGTGATTTAGCAATATGTGAAGGGCTAGATCTTTTGCTGGTGCAGATTGTTTATTGTCCCACTGAGGGCATAATGGAAATAGAGCAGTGAGGGAGCTGCCTTGTGTCATTGTCTGATAAGTTTCTAGAGCTTCCCAGTGATTCAGGAAGGTACAGAGCTGCACTGGCTGGCTTCTCCAAAAGCATGACTTTTTCATCTGCTTCCCCCTGAGAAAAACTGTGCATAAGCAAATATCTAGGTTATGGAGGTAGAGTTGGAGTGGTTTGATGCCTCAGAAACATGACAATTGACACCACCTGAGGATCTCAGTTTAAAATGTTTTCATTATACTAGTAGCTTTAATAAGCATCAGATTGCAGTCATGAGACGATGTTTCCACAGAAAATGATATTTTAGCTTCTTACAGAGGGGCTCCCTGGATGACTGTGTGCTTGCCCATCAAGCACAAATCCCAGTCATTTCCTTACCAGTTTTCCCCTGCATTTAATGTATGGAAAAGCATGACCCTGAATCAGATGAATAGCAGCCGGTTTGAGAAGGTGTGTGTGAAAATGTATCCTCACACAGATGAGCTCAGAACAAATAGAATAGAGGGGAGGAGGAGGGGAGAGCAGAGCTGGGGGAGTGTGAAGCTACCCATTCCCTGATATTCATCCACTGTGTGTAAGCAACAAGTTTATGCCCAAGGGAAAGAACTGAAAGCTGAGGTCTTAAAATTAACAGTGCTTTATGGCTCAATCAATAGGCCCTGCTCCTCGAGCAAGATTAGAAATCAAATGGCATGTTTCTTTCTCTTAACCCTGTTTGCTCTCCCTGTAGGTGCTTCTGCCTGAAAGCATCAAGGGTTTGATTAAGTTCTTCTCTAGGAGGAAGCCAGAGAAAATCCATTGTGAGAGCTGCCTCCAGAATGCTGTATTGGACACACTTTAAATAACAATAGAGGTTATTAGTGTATTAGTTGCTTGGTAATTGCTAGAGAAGATAAGTCTTCCCAATATTTGAATATGCAAAATGGCTTTGGCTAGTTGAAAAAGAGAGGAGGGGAAAAAAAAAAAAAGGACAAACCATGCCACTGCTGTGAGTAACAGGGATGATGAAAAATCACTGTAGATAAAATAGAAAACCTTCTACTAGAAGTACCTTCCCGGGTTTGTAATCCCCACTGAAGACATGATATTTTCCCTCTTTGGTATTTCATTCTTACTTGGGTAATGACATAGTTGTTTTCAAATGGAGAGGGATTGTGTTTGCACCTATTTCTTGTTTGACAGTGACCTCTATGAACCAGTCATCACTGCTCTCTGCCTGTTGTTTTCTTGTTAGCTCTTTGCTGTCAAATTAATTACTGTGAAGTACTAAGCTTGTTGCATTCACGTGCTCTCATTAGCTTACAGGATGTCAGAGTGATTGGATTTTTAGCATTATTTCTTTTTTTACATTCCAGGCTTTCCATTCAAAACCTGTTACTGGCAGGGAGGAAATACTGTATCTAATTCTGATCTCCCATTAGGGTAGCTCCAGTGGTACTGAGGATTTGACTTACAGTGCTGTCGCGGCAATTAGACCACGTTTATATTAAATCCAACATCAACAATCAGGTTGGGATTGCAGTGAGGTTTTGAAGCACAGCCTTAAGTGCTTTTCTTTTTGCAGTACAGAACAGGAAAGTAAGTATTTATGATGAGAATAGTATTTATCCCTTCCATTCTTACATCAGAGTAATGAGCTGGTCCTCCAGCTGACCCTTTTTATGTTCTTGCATTGCTTGCATTAGTGACAGCTAGCAGGGCGCATGAGTGTTCAGTCCAGGAATATATGAGAAGTTTCGTTCCTCTTCTAAGAACTGAAGTGAGCTGGAGGGACTTCTTTGCTGTCATGCTTGAAATTTGTCTGTCCTGCATCTGCCCGTAGAAAAACAACATTTGGCTCAATGAAAATACCAATCTCACTACCTTATTTTTCAATTCTTGAAGTTAAATTGAAAAAAAAAAAACAAACAACAAAAAACCAGTAGAATCAAAGCAGCCAGCAGTTCCCGTGTCTGGGCCCGCTCCCAGGCTGTAGGAGGCTCAGCCTACGATGCTCCTTTGCCAAGTTCGAGCACAGGCTTCACCGTGCCTCCCGCATCTTAAGCCCCAGCCCTCCGCCGCTGCGTGACCGATGTGAGCCGGACAGCAGAAACCTCCGCCCCCACCTGCGATCGCCGGTTCCCACGCGCCTCGGAGCCACGGCCCCCGCCCCGAGCCAGTTCCGGGCCGGACCCCGCCCGCTAACTCAGCGCGGGGCTCTGGCGGCTGCTGCAGCCGCTGCCGGGTCCCGGGGATTCGCTCTGACCCGCCGCCGCCCCCGCTCGGTCCCGCCGCCCGCTTCCCCGCGCGGCCCAGAGGGGGCGCCCTCTGCACAGGCTTCCCCGCGGCGGGGGCGCGCAGGGCCCCGGGGCAGCGCGCAGAGGCCGCCGCTGCCGGGGACCCGCGCAGGTGAGCGGAGCCTCGCTGCTGCTCCTGCCTCACCCACTGACCACCCTCCCAGGCTTGTTCCTGTTGAGGGAGTGGGGAGGACGGGGGTGTGTATGTGAGGTGTGTGGGGCGGTGGAAGAGGCGCAGCGTGGCTCCCTCTAACGCCGCGGGGGCGTCCCCCTCCCCAAGTACCTGGCCCCTCGCCCCCGGCGCTTGGCTGTTAGGGGTAACCAGGTGGGAACCTCTCCTGACCTCTGCGAAGAAGGGGTCACGGTTCCTCCCCTGATCTTCGCCTTGGACAGCCCTCCAAGCCCCCAAGCCCGGGGCTGCCCCACGGAGGTGGGGAGGAAAACGGGTTCGCAGGGCACGGGCAGGGCCGGCACTCTTGTCGGCTCCCCGCCGCGGCTGCGGGAGCGCGGCGTTCCCGTTATCTCCCATCCCGACTCCCCTCAGCCGCCGCCCCTGGCTCCCCCGCGCTGCCTCCGCGTCCCTCCTGCCCCAGGGAAAACACACACAATCCCCGGCACCCGCCCCGATTACCCGGCCCATTAAAACAAACAAACAAAAACCCGCCCCGTCACAAAGTGAACCCGACGGTAAACTTTCTAATGACTTCTTCTTTCAAGTGCTTAAAAGGCAAGGAATACTGGGGGGTGGGGTGGTGGTGGGGGGCATCCTGGCCGGGACGGGAGTAGGGCCCTGGGCTACTACCGCTCGGGGTCCGTCTGTCCTGCCGAGGGATGGGACAGGGACGCGGGTCGGTGTGCGGTGGGTGTGTTTGCAGAAATCGGAGGGAGGGAGGGGACGAGGGGAGTTAAAGAAACAGCATAGTTAATATTTCCACATCAGGAAGTTACTGTAATAGCCCAGGGGGCAAAAGACTTAACTTAATCTCCTAAATAGTGAGGAACCCATGGCGTCTCTGTTATAGGTTGGAGTTCCCACGTGGTTCTAACTCCTGTATAAAAGTTTCAGTAGAAAGTGCCACAATGTCGTGATTTTGCAGGGGGGGGAAATTAGCAGGAGGCGATCAGAGGAAGATAAGCGAGGAGCGAGCCGCTTCCCCGAGACCTTCCACTGCGGATCCGAGAGAGAACATCAGACGCGTTAAAAACAAAACAAAACAAAACACAGCGTTCAAGCCAGCACAAGGCGAGCGAAAAGATCAAAAAGACTCGGAGAGAGAGAGAGAGACAGATTAACTGGAGCAGCAGCAGCAGCAGCAACAACAACAACAGAAATCACACTTAAAATAATATTAACAATAATAATAATAAAACGCAAACCACCAACAAGGGAGATATTGTTTAAAAAGAGCGAGCGAGGGAGTGAGCCGAAGAGCTGGTCTGACCGAGTGGATCCGTGCAGCTTCTGGGATCGCCGGGATCGCGCCGATTCCCCGCTCCGCGGCCGCGCAGCGAGCAGTGAAACCGCCCGCGGAGAGGGGGGGTGGGGGGGGGACGCGCCGAGAGCCGCCGCAGCATCCTCGCCGGACTCCAAACCCTCCGCGCTGCTTTGAAAATAAAAGCATCTTGCTAATAATACGCGGAGTGGTGAGAAGACTCGCAACTGTGGAGCTGCCAGCCGCGTACCCTTTCCCCGCCGCCCCGGTCCCCTACCCAGCTATGCTCCGGGTCAACTTTGATGGCACGTTGAGAAGCAGCGGGCGCTGAACAGGGACAACCGAGCGGCGCGGAGCCGACCTGCTCAGAGACCTGCACCCACGGCCTGTGGATTGTTGTCTTGCGGGGGCGGAGTGGGCGGGGGGGTACAAGTGGCATTTCTCCCCCCCCCAGCCCCCCCCTCCTTCCAGGCTATAAATTGGATTGTATATAAATCTGCTTCGTTTATCTCCCTGACCCCCCTCAATGACGCTGGACTAAAGAGCTCTCCTCTCCGCGGCCCGCCCGGACCTGCCGAAGCGAGCGATGGACCAAGAGCAGCTGCGCCCAGGGATGCCACTCTGAAGCGGCGCGGGGCACCGGGGCAGCGCGGCGCCACCTCCCACTTTGCTCCCCGGCTCCCCTCGCACCTCCGGCTCGCTCCCGCTCCCCCCTCCCTCGTCCTCGGGCTCCTCAGCCACCCCCTCACCTGCTGCCGTCCCCCTCCCCCGTGGAGCCAGGCTTTCCGTGCACGCCAAGCCTGCTGCCCCCCCTCCCCACCTCTCCCCCCCCTCCCCTCCAGCTTCCAACTTCGCCCTCGGTGCCTGCGTGTGCAGCCTCCCCCCTCCGCCTCCCCGGCGGCACACGCCGCTTCCCCGGGCACCCCCTCCCTTCGCCGCGGCTCCCCCTCTGCGCGGAGCGGTTGCGGCCCCCCAGCTTGGCTGCCACCGCCCCCTCCGCGCCGCGGAGCGCACGGAGCGGCGCTGCCTGCAGACGGGCTCCCTGCGGCGCTTCGGGGCGGCCCCCAGCTCGGCCCCCCGCTCCTCCACCATGGACGGGGCGGCTCGCCGCGGGGTGCTGGCCGCGCTACTGGCCTGCGGGCTGCTCCTGCTGGGCGCCGCGGCCACCCCGACTCCGCCGGCCCCAGCCGGCGGCTCCCCGCAGGACACATGCACCTCCTGCGGCTTCCGGCGGCCCGAGGAGCCGGGCAAGGTGGACGGGGATTTCCTGGAGGCGGTGAAGAGGCACATTCTGAGCCGACTGCAGATGCGGGACCGGCCCAACATCACGCACGCCGTGCCCAAGGCAGCCATGGTCACCGCGCTGCGCAAGCTGCACGCCGGCAAGGTGCGGGAGGACGGCCGCGTGGAGATCCCGAGCCTGGACGGGCAGGCGAGCTCCGGACCCCCGGCCCACGACCCCGTCTCCGAGATCATCAGCTTCGCCGAGACAGGTGGGCGCCGCCCGGCTCGCTCTTCCTTGCCCGGCCTGCCTCGGCCCCCTGCCCTGTCACTCTCCCTGCCTGTCCTGCCCTCACCTCTGGCAGTCCCCCTGCTCGACCCCTGTCAGACCTCTGTCTCGCCCTCCCTGTCCTCCTGTTCACCTTCTCTGTTCCTTCTGCCTGACTCCTGGCAGTTCCCCTGGCAGTTCTCCTGGCCGTCCTTGCCTGGCCCTGCAGCTGGTCCCTCCGTGCGCCCTGCCTGTCCTCCTGTCTGTCCTCCAGCCTGCTGCAGGCATCTGGCTGTCGGGCTCACCCGCATGCCTTCCATCTCACCCACTTTCCCCTCTGGCCCAGCTCGCACCTTCCCGTCCTCCCTACGTGTACCTGGGATTCTTTCCGGGTAGTGCTCTGCAACTCCTTTCGCTCATCCCTTCATCCCTCCTAAGCCTCCGTGCCCCCGGCTTCCCTCCAGCGGTTCTTCCAGCTGCACCGTGGCTTGCCTCTGTTGCTGTGCATCCCACTGTTCCTCCTCCACCTGTCTCTCTCGATCTCTTGCATCCCTCGCCTCGTCTGTCTGCTCTGTACATTCATCTGGTTCACTGCATGCATCTGTCTGTTGTGGCTTGCGTTTGCCTGTCCTCCCTTTCCCATTCCTTTCCCATTTATTTAGCTTCCATTCATACTGTTGGCCTTGCCCATCTGTCCCCTGTGTGCAGCCGCCTACCAGGTGTGTCTGTCTTCTCTCTGTCCATAAGTCCATTTACTAACTGTGCCATCCATCCCCGCAGTACCAGCCATCTCAGTCCTGTCCAGCATTGCAGTTATGTGTCACTGAGTCCCTTCATCGTAGCTTTCCAGTGGTTTATCCAAGCAACCACTGTGCCTGTTAACTTTGCACATCTGGCTATAACACCATCAGTCTGCAAATTAGCTCTGTCTGCCCATCTCTCCTTCATCACTCTATCACACAGTTCATTTTTTACTTTATCTTTCTGTGGCATCTATATGTCATTTGTCCACAAAATAAATCTCTTTCTCTCCTTTATACTGCCCACTCATCTTCTTAATCTACCCTCCCACTTACCAAAGGCATATACATTTACAGTATCTATGGGATCTGTTGCATCATACATATGCTTGTTATATTCACATACAAAATTTATGGGCACACACAATCTCACACAACACAAGTGATGTGGATCGGTGCAGAAACACCGTGCTGTTCTTTTTCTGTCACTGTCACCACATTTCATAAAGAAGTTGTGCATTTACTAACATGCAAAAGGCTTTCTTAGCAAATGTTTTTGGGTTTATTACTTTTTAATAGCCTGTTGTTGGGATCTCTGGGTTGGGCTTGTACATCCATTTGGTATTCAATCAATCATTGGCTTTTGTAACACTTCCAAAATCAACTTTACATAGAACACAGAAAAACACAGTGAAAATTTTTGTCACTGAAATATTACAAGGTACCAAATGGACACTGAAGGTATCTAGGGTAACAAATTAAGACATCGGCTGTGCAAAAAATCCTATTCAGAGACTGACAAAAATTATAAAGATTCTTAGGAAAAGAAAAGGAAGAAAAAAGCTGCATTTGGTTTTGTACAGAAAAAGCGAAACAGATAGGGGCAGATGAGAAAATGCCTTTCCAGCAATAATTTTAAATAGCAATTGGGAGGCTTTGATTCAAGGACCAGAATTACAGCCTCTCCCATGAAGGCCGGCTTGCACATTTATCACCTACACCAAATTTAGTTAGGACTTGTACAAAATTGCAGGGGGGCCACTGGTATTTCTGAAACATTTCTTGCAGCCGGTTCTTTTGTTTACAAATAAAGGGTTGTGTTACACATTTGGTGACATTGCTTTTTCTTGACAATTTCACTCTTTGATTTCTGGTGTTATTGAAAAGCGTATTGAGAACAGTTAGTAACGGCGTTACAGCGAGAGTAACCGCTTCATTGCCTTGCCTTGTATGGGAGTTTATAATTTTGGGGGGAAAAGGCAGAGATTGAAGCAATTAATAATAGCAGATATTCTAACAGACTAAGTGGGGGTTAGCTTGATCTGTTGGACAAGCAGGCACATTACTGAAATATTTTCTCCTGTGCCTTGTGAATCCTCTCTGTTAAACGACGATGATAATACATGAAAATTGAAACAAAATCCCTGGTTTGGCATTTGCATTGGCATTTCAGTGGTTATTGAAAGGGTTCTCCCTGTGAGAATTGGCAGGTAGCTTTTGAAAGTTAAAACTGTTCTTAAACCGATGAGATAGCCGAGTCTAAGTGCCGGTCTTTTCTAGGTGCTGCTGTAGCATCTTTAAAGCTGGCCAGATAGAAAGAGCTCTTACTGGTTTCTGTGCATCTGACACATCCGACTACAGCCCGATTATGAACGTTGTAGTGGGAAGTCCCTTTTCAATTCATTTTGATTGCAAACTGGGGATATCTGATTCGGTGTGTGCCTTCTTCCCAGCACTGCCCTGTTGCTGCTCCCTTGATCTGTGCTCGAGTGTTGTCCCTGAATCCAGAATGGTACACAAGATAACGTTTCCTTTTTGACTTAATCTTGCTGATCTCTCTTTATCTTGCAGACGATCTGGCCTCATCTAGAGTCCGCCTCTATTTCTTCATCTCGAATGAAGGGAACCAGAACTTGTTTGTCGTTCAAGCCAGCCTGTGGCTTTACTTGAAGCTGCTTCCATATGTCTTAGAGAAAGGCAGCAGGCGAAAAGTAAGAGTCAAAGTCTATTTCCAAGACCCGGACACTAGCAACAAGTGGAATGTGGTTGAAAAGAAAGTTGATCTCAAAAGAAGTGGTTGGCACACTTTTCCTATGACAGAAGCAATCCAGGCTCTGTTTGAGAGAGGAGAAAGGAGACTGAACTTGGATGTTCAATGTGAGGGTTGTGAAGAGTATTCAGTGCTGCCAATTTATGTGGACCCCGGGGAGGAATCCCACCGGCCTTTTTTAGTGGTGCAAGCCCGCCTTGCCGATAACAAACACAGGATCCGGAAAAGAGGCCTGGAGTGCGATGGCAGGACCAATCTATGTTGCAGGCAACAGTTTTACATTGACTTTAGACTCATTGGGTGGAATGACTGGATCATAGCACCATCAGGTTACTATGGGAATTACTGTGAAGGGAGCTGCCCGGCCTACTTGGCCGGCGTCCCGGGGTCGGCTTCCTCCTTTCACACCGCCGTCGTGAATCAGTACCGAATGCGGGGGCTGAACCCGGGCACCGTGAACTCCTGTTGCATTCCAACCAAACTTAGCACAATGTCAATGCTGTACTTTGATGATGAATACAACATTGTGAAAAGGGACGTTCCCAATATGATTGTGGAAGAATGTGGTTGTGCTTGATTTAAGGTGTGTTTTTGGGGGGGGAGAGAGAAAGAGAGGGCGAGAGAGAGAAACATTCCCATATGAGATGGTGTTGGAGGAAGTTTCACTGTGTATCCAGGCATCAGTGTTAGAAAGTCACTGTGGAAAAGTTTGGAAAAAAAAAAAAAGGAAGAAAAAAAAATCATTTCACTTTGGTGTCAAGACAGTGGCAGTTTGTGGATCTTGGACACTTATATATTCTACCACTTATAAGTTAATGCTATGAAATATCTTAAAGACACACACACACAAAACGTGGGCACGCACGTGAACATGCGCTCATACACAGACACGCACACAGACACACACATACTCACACATACACACAGACACACACACCCACAAGGCAGCTCAGAAAAGGGACATAAGCACCGAAAGTCAGTGACCAGTGACGACGGACCTAAATGCCTGCCAGTACGAGTGAACGGCTGAGCAGCTGTTTCCCCGCCTGCTGGCAAAGCCAGACCGAAATGAGCTCCATTTGCTCGGGCAAAAGCACAGACTGCGAGAACACGACGTATTCTTGCACGCAGGTGTCGAAATGACCAAACTTAGAAAAAAAAAAGAAAAAAAAGGTTGACCATCACCTCTTAGGGAAGCTGCAGGACACCTAGTTTGGGAGGTGATCACTTCCTCTTAATTTCAATTTACCTAATTGTAAACATCACAGATACCCGCATCTTCCTACAGCACTTCCAGTAAGGAATCGTGTGGTACCATCACAGAGAGAGAGAAAAAGGGGACAGACACATAAGCAACTGCTGTATTTCTAACATCTGACCATTGCAGAGTCGCAAGCTGGGCTGACATGATCTGATGCTTTAAGTGCCCACTAGCAATCCGTGGATGGCTACACCCACCGTGTCTTGGAGAAGAGTATCCAATACCGTATCTGGACTGTGTTGACCACTGGCATCTCTCGCTGTTCGGAGAACAAAAAGTCAGAGTTGCAATCTGTGTTCTTCAACAGGGGACTCAGAAAGGACACATCACGTCGGGGTCGGGCAAACAAGTAACTGCCACCACGGCTAAACCAATGAACCCTAAAGAGGAGTGACAGTAACAGAGTAGAGACGTTCTGAAAAATGCAGTGCATTTAATAACAGGCGAGGAACGTTTTAACAAGTCTTGGAAAGGAGGAGAGTGCTTTCAATTTCCTTACCAGGAGGTGTCAAGAATGGCCATAAAGATCAGAAAATAATGATACAGCATAGCACTTGCAAACTGCTTGAATGCACGTATAATAGCACTTGCAAATTTCAATGCCTTGAAAAGTGGTACTTGATAGTGCACTTATCTTTGCTCACTATCTAGGTAAACAGGTGCCGCATGAGCTATGCAATTTAAAGTGTTGACCCATACTAGACAAAACTGGACTTATGATATGACTTTTTTATATTTTTTTATACTTGAAATTAAATCTTTTGCTTCTTTTTTAAAGCGAATGATTGCTTTTAATGTTTGCACTGATTTAGTTGCATGATTAGTCAAAAAACTGCCATTTGAAAAAAAATGTTATTTTTATAGCAGCAAAAAATGAATACAGTTAAATGTATTATACATAAATTTTGGAACCAAAGAGGCCAACATATTAGTTATAATTTTTATGAGATGGCAAAGCCATCATATATCATGTAGTCATACTGAGCAATCCCTCACAAGGCCTACCAATTGTTTCAGGGTACAAAATGGATTCTGTTTGTTCTATTCAGTGTCTTTTCTATACCATACGCACATGGAACGTAGAGTGAAAAAAAAAAGACTATTGTAGAATACATTACAATATGTGCATTCTTTAAATCCAATTTTTATGTTTATTTAATAAAGTTCCTTTTAGGTTCTGTTCCATAATAATTTAAACCAAACAATTTTCACTTAGATTTGCTGTTGAGGTATTTTACATTTGTGTACAGTTTAAATAAATAAAAAAGATTGAAAACTGGATGTGCCTTTTTTTTTTTTTTTCTTTTCTTTCTTTTTTTTTTTTTCCCCCAGCATGTAACATCTGGGATACTTGCTTACTTTCAGGACTGAATGTGGCTGCAGACAGTGAACTGTCGCATTAGACTGTGGTTGTATTAGTCATTGCAGAAACCCTTGTCTGTGAGCTCAGCTGCAATCCTAAAAATGTTACACTCTAGTTTTATTGCTGTCTGTACATGTAAGCATCTGCTTCTTTCTATTTGCATCAGTGCTGGGGCTCTGGGCACAGGACTAAGCACTGTTCCGCATACCTGCGGGTCGTTTACAGCAAGTTCCTGGTTCACCTGCTATGTAAGAATGTAACTTCTTGTCTAGGTCACTCCCTTGTTGGTTACAAGAAGCAAAAAAATAACGTGGAAAGCACTTCCAGGAAAAAGAAGTCAATATTAAGTTTGATGAACTTTAATTTTTCTTAATTATTTTTTTTTAATTAGCTAGCACCAGAGATATTTTTTTTTTTTGGAGTAAAACATATTCCTTTTAGTAACAAAACCCCAAAATGTTGACAAATACTCACAGAAATTCTCATCAGCTATGCATATATCCAGATATTGATTTCAGTGATCTTCAGAGATAAATTCTTCCTCCTGGAAACCTGAGCAAATGCCAGCTAAAGCTGACAGAAGGACCTCTGTTGACTTAGCAAACATTAGATCTGACCCTGAGACCTAGAAAGTGTTGAAGCAGCAAGTTCACACAACTAATGATGGGTTCTTGTTACATTCTAGTGTAGCTCTGCCCATCCCTTCTCAAAATCAGGCACTGGGGTTAAATGTGGTTTTTTGTTTGTTTGTTTGTTTCTGGGAAATCTCCAGGAGTAATTTGCTGTGGCTCTGTCAACAACCTGCGGCACAGAACTTTGTCCCCCAGACCAATTTTTTAAAATATTTTGTAGCTTTCTTACCAATTCAAACTGTATGTTTGCTGTCAAAGCCACCCCTTGCTGTTCCTGCTCCATCTCTTAGCAGTTTCTCCCAATCCTTGTTCCCTGGGTCAACCACGGTGCTGATGAATTTAATAAATTCCCCTTGAAATCCCCAGCAAATACACATCCCTTCAGTCTGGAAGTACATTTGACCCAATATGACACCATCATTATGAATGACTGGGCTGTGCTTTTTAAAATGTATTAAGAAATCTTGCTCATTGACATGCAAGGCCTCGGAGGCTGGGTCCACTTAGGTTTCATTCTTAATTGAAAGTATTTGGTTTCTGGGGTCAAAGCCAAGCCTAGTGTTGAACTCCTGTGTTCTCTCAGGAGAAGAGCTGGTTGTCTCAGCGTGGCGTTTGGACCTGCAGCCTCAAGGACCTGCAGGCAGCCCGGATGCCATGAGGCTGGGCTGGCCAGGAGTGAGGGGCAGGAACAGGCTATGCTCTGGATCTCACCAAAAACCCACAAGTAAGCACAGGATCCTGAACTCTTTCAGAAAAGCTAGAACAAACATTCCTTCTCTTGGTAAAAAACTCTCACAACTTTCTTTCCATGCCTTCTCTGCTCCCCTATTTGTAGCTATGGCCCAGACATTCATGGGAGAGAAATAGAGCATCAATCAGGATGGTGTGATGGGTATCATTCAGGAGTGGGAAAAGCTAGAGTATAGTTCAGGTTCTCAGGTACTTTTATTTAGTGTGAAACAATCTCTAGAAACTGAGCTGAACAAAACATGCTTTGAGATTTTGTGGAATCATTCACTGCTCTGGGCATGCTGCAGCCAGTGAGGTATTCCTGAGTTCTGGTGCCAGCAGCAACCTGCCACAGATTTCTAGACTAAAATGAAGTAATATTTAAAAGGTGTTTAATTTTGTGGGACAAATGTGAGACAGTTTGGGCTTAGTTTTTTAGAAATGTGGCAAGGCTACTGGTCTTTTGTTTTGCAGGAGGGTGCAAGAATTTCACTTCTTTTCAGCTTCCACCTCCTGCATTTTTGAAATCAGGCAAAATGAAAAATGAGATGCTCAAGCCTGATGGCTACTTTTAGAAAATGTTGAGGTTTATTTTCCTATCTGTTATTCCCCTCCTATAGAACTGAGCATCCAGTTGAATTGCCTTATGTCAGGTTAGATACTGTACCTAAAAAACCAGGTGGGTCAGGTCCATACCCCCACCCTGAGGTGACCGAGCGTTTCTCTCTCTTATCTCTGATAGGCTTTGAATTTGGTTCTGTAAATGCTAAATCATTGTCTTCTATTGTGTGGCAAATTCAATCTCTTCAGCTGGAAAAATCTTTGTCCTGTAAAATATTCTATCCCAAGCAAAACCTTGGTTCTGGTGCCTGGACCCCCCACTGGTGTCAATGAGGACGGTGTGAACAGGGTGACTGTCATGATGTGGTGCAACAGAGCACTTGGTGGATTAACTCTGCATACATCACGTATTTCCAACACATAACAGACACCTGCTCCAAAATTGCCAGCTCTCACATCCTTTGCTTTGTTACTTGTGAGCAATGAAGTCAGCAGCTGAAATTAATTGCCACTCCCCCCCCCCCCTCCCCCCGCCAAGGCAGAAGAGGGAAACCCCTCACTGAATGTATCCCTCTTGAGAATAATTCTGGTTTAGAGTGGTTTCTGCTGTGAAAGTTTGAAGAACATTTCACAAAATGGATCAGAAATACAAATTTTTGTCTAAGAGCAGAGTCTGTTTCTGTTAATACTGGTGTCAGCCTGCAGTAGCTCCCCTGAAGCCTGCAGATGTAATTCAGGATAGAACTACTATAACTAAGGATGCACTAGAAAATCTTCTTAAAGCCTGACTGGGTCCAGGTCATTCTAAGTATTTATTACAAAAAAAACCAACAAAAACAACTTTTTGTTGTTGTTTAGAATCAGCAGCTGAAAGACTTAGCAAAACCTGCAGATGCTGCTTGACAGATCAGAACAAGAGAAGACACCTAAAATGGTTATGAACACAGGTAAAATCTCCCTGCATATATTGGAATTTGGCCAGGAATTAGCAATCTCCATTGGTACAAAATACCCCAGTAGCATTAATTTGTTTACTCTGGAACCAAAAGCTAGATTTACCTGACTGCTTGTAATGGTGGGGGCCAATTTTCTTTGGGTAACTTCATTGATTTCAGGGGAATTGTTTCTGATTTGTACTAGAATAAGTGGGAGCAGATTTAAGTTCTTTAATGTTCTTCCAGTTTAGCTCTTGGAATAACTTATATTTCATTATTATGTGTTTATGTAATTAGTGCAATTATATCAAATTATATAATTGGTACAATTACTTGGACTCATGTAACCACTGCATATAGCATTCCATGCTGTAAAATCTTTTACTCTGGAAAAAAAAAAAAAGAGTCAATATTACATGGGAATCTTAATTTGTTTTTAAATTCCAGTATCAAATTTAGGGTCTGACCACATGCAAGGAACTTCTGGTTCACATCAGTGGAACCTCTCCGAGCAGGCAGTTTGCAGCCTTCATCATAGATACTGGGTTTTTAATCTGATTTGGCCAATTCTATTCAACACAGGCCCTCCTTGAATGTGTGCAGCTCTTCCTTCTACAAAGCAGAGACGTCAAGGTTTTACACACCCACCATATAACAGAGATCTCTGAAGCCATCAGAGCCTGAGATAAGCATACAGCTTCCTTATATTTGATCAGATATGCTGTCTTTGTGATCTGCTGCTGAGAATTTGAAATCTTTATTGTTATTAAATTAATTGTCTCCCTCTTTTTGGTTCTTGAAATTATTTCCACCTCCTCCCTATTATAATTTACTTTCAGGGTACATTATTGTGAAAGCTTGGAAATAGGTCAGCGCAGGAGCCTGTTGTGGGCAAAGTCAAAGTAAGTATATATAGCAGAACAGAAAAAAGGGCAAGGAGAAAACCCAAGAGATGCATTAATTTCCCTAGGTCACTCATCATTACCAAGGAAGACCCAGGATGAGAGCTGTGGTTGCTGTCCACCTAATGAAAGAAGTATTCCTCCCAGGTGCTGAACATTTTAACTTGTTTACCCCAAACCAATCAGTGAATCCAGCTGTGAAGTGCATAGACCCCAGGTGTGGCACATCTTTACTTAATGACAGCTCTGCAGAGCCAAGCTGCTGCCTATTTCTTCTCACTTTGGAGCAGCTTTTGGGGAGGGTCCTTTTTTTTGATTTGCCCTCCTGCAGACAGGCCTTTGAAATGAGGCTGGGAGACGCAGCTGCAGCCTACTACAGTACAGCCATTTTAGGGCTGTAGCTAGTACTGCCTCCCTGCCTTTCTCCAGCTGGTAAGTGTGCTCAGTGCCTGTTATTTTTATCTTGAGCTTTTGCTTTGTTTTTGACGATAATTGCACGTTATTGCTGCAATATGTTATAATAAGTGCTGTGAAGATGACTATTGTATCTGAGGGGAAAGAAGATGTGGCTGGGGAACAAACTTAAAGCCGTGTGTCAGCAAAACAAACACGCCGTGTTTGGGCTGTGTCAGTCAAGTGGTACCAAAGTGGCATTTAGGTTTTGCCCAAGCAGAGTCTGCAGGGCTGATTTTGTCCCTCTTTGCTTTGTTGGATGGAGTGGCTTGTGCTTGTTCCCACAGATGAGTTTGCTACAAGCTGTAGAAGAGCTGCAGTGGCCATGCTTTCTTGCAGCTAGAGCTTAGCTCCTCACTTGGGTGATGGGTTCTGGGTAGTACAGCAGGAGCGAGGTAGGAGAGGTGGATGCTGAAGCAATGTTCATTTGAGGATAAAGGGTTATAAATGCTACAAGGTCTGGGTCCTGTGAACTGGAGCAGACTGGGTTTTTGGACTTCTGGATCCTCCTGTCCCATTGCCTGTTTACTCTGTTCTCTGTAATCAGGTTTGGTTTCTTATGGCTTGTTTTTGGAACAGATCCACAGATGTAGGGCTCCAACCTTAAAAAGTAATCCAGGACCCTCTAAATTAAGGCCTTGTGTTCTTGTGAAAGGAAAAAAACAGCTCTTACTTCTCTTAATGAGAGTCACCTATGTGTGTTTTGTATCCAATTGTATGAATTATCTTTAGCTGTGATACTTTGTAAGGCTATGTAATTTATGAGGTATTTATTTATGTCTTGTATGCACTGTGTACGTTTGGCCCGATTGGGATGGCATGTTTGCATGGGTGAGTGTGCATTTTATGTGTAAACATACACAGACAAGAAATGTAAGCCTTTCTCTAAGCAAATCAAGTCCTGCCATGTTAATGCCTCGGTAATAAAATGTGTTTTGGGGGATCCTGGTGACATATCGAAGTATTGTAGTGTAGCTACCCACTGCTTTGAGCAGGTTTCTTGACTTTTGGGTGCCTCAGTCTAAGTATGTTGTCTTGTATTAAGTACATGATATGTGAGTGCCCATGTGATGGCTGAAGAGAAGGCAGCCTGTTCTCACATATGGCTGTGCTCCAGCCAGCTCCACATACAAGAGAGTGCAGCAAACCACTTTTGCTCAACCCGTGTTTTGAAACTGTTTAAAAGCTGATTTGGTCTTTAGTACAGTTCAGAGCAATCCTAAAGCTGCCTTCAGGATAGATGCCAGGGCTCCCTAGTGCTGCTGTAAAAACTGAGTAAAAGCTGCTCAAGCATTCTGCGTTGGGCCATGTTTCTTCTACTGGGAGCTGCTGGGCAGCACTTGGGCAGAGTAGAGTGAACCCCACCTAAGTCTCTATGACATGTTTATGAACCCTAACAAGTACAGAGACTTAGGATTGAAGCCTCCTCTGATTATATTAGCTGCACACCACAGTGATTGAATCACTATGTTAACGGTGGATGACAGTGAATTAAGCTTTGTATTTCATTTTATGGGGTGTTCCCCTTACTTTGTTCTCATTTTTCTTTCCTGCTCCCTTGATAACTGTATGTGAATCTTGGAGAACTTTGCTTTCAGACCATATCTTCTTGAATCGGGTTACTGCACTAAGCAGGGAGAGTAAAGCTATGTTTAAGTTTTACTCCAGGTGAAAGATTTTTCCACTCTATGTGGCACAAATAGACTTTTAATCATTGGAAGCACATGCTGCAAGTGTGCCCCAGGATTTGATTCTGTGCTTTGTCTGTCAAGCTTGTGAATGTGCCACCTCCTTCAGTAATCTTTTTCTTCAGCATCACCAGTTGCAGTCCACATTTACCAGATAAAACAACAAAAGGAATGACAAACCCGTCCATGTGCTGATGGCAACCAGTTTTCTGTCTTTGGCAGACTTTCTTGTGATGATGTTGAATGTTACAACAGTTCAGATGTGCTCTGTGACTTGTTGGGCTTAAAAATCTGTTGGTGTTAATGTAGGGCCAGATTCAGTTATTCACACCTGTGGGAAGTGGATTCAAAATTCTACCAAATTAGAGTTCCCCAGTGAATTACAGCCATAAACAAGGCTGCGAGACTGCACTGAGCAAAGCCTGTAGTACTTTTGAGGCAATATCAGAGCCTAGCTGAAGATGCTGCAACTCCGTGAGCTTCCCTTCAGCTGCATCCATTTGCACCAGGTGTGAATTTATTCTGTTGGCTTGTAGACAAAACCCCTGCTTTAGATCAGTCAGCAGTCAGGCTCCTGGTATTGTGCTATGTGTATCTCCATAGCTGGTGATAGCAGCTATTGTTCTCTGCAATATGTTCATGGCATCAGGCATTATGACTCATGTCATAATACCATTGTGAGCCATTTGTTTAATAATACAGCATCCATATCATATCACTCTAGCAAAGTTCTTAATTCTTTCTATCATTAACTTCTGCTTTGAAGTGTTTATACTTGTAATTTAGCATTTCAAATTCTCACTGGATGTTAGCTAGTATAAGAGGAAAAAGTTTGTAAACACATCTGAAAGAACCTGACAAATAATTTATCAGCCATGTCTGATCAGAAAAGTGAACAGAAATGGATTTGGTTATGATTTTTTGATTGGTTGTTTTGTTAGCAATAAACATTAATACAGGCTTCATTAACACCTGGAAAGGAATGCTGGTGCTACTTGTTTTTTTCCCCTTCTGTAGGACCAGTTGGTTTTAAAAGTTAATGGTACCTTTTAATTTGACAAAACATAATGTTGGAAAAAAGGTAACTTGCCTTTTTTACTCTCAAATTAGTAATTTGTTAAGGTGGTTGCTCTTTTAGGCAGGGAAGTATCTGCATCCTAGATAGAGATCTTTGAAGCCATTTGTGCATCCCTGGCACCATGCAGAAAATTAATCTTCCTTTCTTGTCCACTGGCAGAAGAGTCAGGAGTAGGATCCAGCCAATATTTGGGCAGCAGATCCTCTGTCAGAGCTGTTGGGGTATGTACTCATAGCCTATAAACAGTTTGGGGTCAGAGAACATCTGAAAAATTTCTTTGTTGCTGTTCTGCTTTTGTTTGGTTTGGGTTTGGTTATTATTATTTTTTTTTTCCTGTCTGATCAGTATAGCTGCTGGCAATGTTATACCATGACAACCCAAAAGTGCCTTGCTGGAAAAAAGAAGTGTTCTGGAACATAAGTGTAGCTCTCTTCTATTCTGCTGGGATGCCTGCAGTGACCATTTATTGGGACTCTAAGTAAATCTTACCATAATTGATAGAAACAGCTTTAAAAAAAAAAAAAAAAAAAAGCAAAACAGATTATGAAGGAAAGAAAGAGCTGATAAAGCTTCTAGCATCAAGAGTGTGCATGTTGAAACACTCTCTAATTATATATTTATCCAATCCAGTTAATACTACAGAGCTTGCAAAAAAAAAGCCCCATAATTAGGGGTTATGAAAATGTCTACATAGCAATAATATGGCACCTAAATATAGCATCTTTCCTCCTGAAGCACTTTACATCATTTGAGAACCATGGACTCTGTTCACAGCTGGCATTCACAGGTGCAACCTTACTGATTTCAATGGAATAGTGCCATTTTTACCATGGCTGATTCTTGTCATAAATGGAAGTTTTACCTGTCCTATGGGCTTGTAAGGCTGCCCATCACAATACTATCTGTGTATCTTTTACATCAAATAAGCTGTCAATAGCAAAACCTTTGGCAGACTTCACGGAGTCTGTGCCACATCTGCTTTCTCATGCTGAGGAGTATTTGCTTAGACTAAACTTATTTGTACTGTGTAATTTGGAAACAGGAAGAGAAGAGCAGCTGATGGTAGCAAAGATGCACAGTGTTCTTTTGGTGGGAAAAGATGGCTGTGGCCATGGGTTTTGTTTAGAGTTTTTGCTGAAGCTGACTTCACAGTTGTAATTTCTGGATTGAGGGTATCAGGACTTTAGCATTTGTGTTGCTCAGAGCACACCTGGAATCTCAGACATGTTCCTGAATGTAGTAGAACTTGAATTCTGTATTGAGCATGATATTCATTGTTTATGGGGTGAAAGAGTAATGCTGTGTGTAATTTCAGGCTGCTTCATACAGTTAAAGGAATTATAAATGAACTTTATCCAGACTGGAGTTTGACCAAGCCACCAGGGCTAAGAGTTAACATTGGAAACTACTGCTAGAGTCCCCATTTTCCTAGTAGCCCCTGTGGTTTATTTCTCTGCTGCTTTTCAGGTTTCTTATAACACTAAGGTAAAACCTTTTAGCTACTTCATACTGCCTCTAACATGGCAAAGATAGTTGGTTTTTTTTTCCCTGAGTGTGAAATGAAAGGGTTGTACTGGGAGCTCAAAAGGAAAGGAAAAAGAGATGGTTTGTGCTTCAGCCATATTTGCAGATTGCATGAGCAATTCTAGACTGCTCATCTGGGATACAGCAGAACCTGGAATAGTTGAGAGAAGGATAAAACCACTCAGTTGAATGAAGAAGAACAATTGATTCAGCTGAAACTCTTCAGCCTGAAGAAAAGAAGCTGTCAGTGAGGTAGGGGTGAGTTCTGCAAGGCAGGAGCACAAGTTAGAAGGTGGGCAGGAATTGCTCTGTGGCGGTACATCAGTTAAGATGATTAAATGAACTAGAAGCCAGGCTCAAAACAAACAGGAGGAGATACTCTCCATGGAACTGGTAGTGGACACAAGGAGTTCACTGCCAAAGGTGGCTGTGAAGGCTGAAAGCTTATTAAACTTCAAAGGATGACTGGACAAGTTTGTGTAAAGAGATGCAGGGAGGATTACTATGTAGCTAGAAACCACATCTGGCTTAGGAAATACCTTGATCTGAAAATAGCTGGAGGCTAGCAGAAATGTGAGGGAAATAGCATAAGTGGTTGCCTTGCTTCTACTGTTTTCTGGTTGTCTGACCACTACAGAACTCTTGATGCTGGGCTAGATGGACTGGTATGGATGCTCTTCTGCTTGTACTCAGCGTGGTAACGCTGCTATGCAGGTTGCTGCAGCAGGTGCATGTGGGCTGTTGCTCCAGAGGTGCTGTGTTTTCCAGTTCTCCTCTGGTCTCAACTGGGGAACTTGGCTTCCTGTTGCCTCTGAAGGTCTGGGTTCAGATCTTCTGTGAAATGCATTTGGATGGTGTTTTGTGCTGAATTACCAGCTTAGTATGGTATTTCTGTGGAGCACTGAAAATCGTCCCTGTTTGCTATGATAACTGATTTACCTTTGAGGCCTCTTCTCCAAAGCTTTGCGAGACAAACTCGGCATAGCTCTGAAAGGATCGAGGAGCTGCTAAGCCTTATTGTGAAAGAGAAGAAATTGTATTGAGCAACTACTACACACACATATAAAGGAGAAAAAAATTTCACTTTCTCCCATAATATCAGATTGTTGATATTCCCTGCATAGAACTGTAGGGAATAAACAAATGTATTCATTAACATTTACCCAGTAAGGTGAACTAGGACAGAATATCAGTCCACATATCCAGGCTTATCTCTGAATTTCCTGGATTTTATGGGTTTAAGTCTGACTCTGAACAGGTCTTAAGGGCATTTTCTTGGTGGATTAGCAGGGTCTGTGTTTGGACAGTTCCATCTATAGTACCTATGGGATTGTACAAAGCCCTAGTTTTACTATTTGTATCTCCTTTAAACCCCTGCTATTCATTTGCTTGAGTCAAACAGCTTACAAACTGGAATTAGAGGTCGGTGCATAGCATGAGGAGAGTAGACATCTGGAAAGAGCCCAAAAGACTCAACCAAAGTTTCACAGGCAGCGTCGGAAAACAAACAAAAAACCCTCTGAAAATGTGGTCTGCAGATGCCTCTTTATATTCTTTTCCCCATTATTTTAATGGGGAGAATTCATCTTTAACAGAAAGACATTCAGCACAATAACAGCAGGAAGATGACTCAATGGGAGTTATTTTGCAAGGTATCTTTTTCTCTGGGTCAGAGCATGACTTCTGTGCCAAGAGACTCTGTTCCTCATGTGATGGCTGCAGTGTTGGAAATGCCATCACTTTTATTGATGTCTTCTAGTGAAACAGCACTGGATGAAGCTGGAAATTTGCTAGAGGTATTTCTCCAGTAGCAGTTGCCGGTATGGGACTCTGCTACAGGCTTGCCCAATTTGCTGCAGAAAGCATCGCGTGGCTCAGGCAGCCAATCCCAGCTCCAAAGATGGTGTGCATGTTGCATGCTCGTGCCAAGCCATCTGTAAGATTTGTCAGATAAATGTGACTAGCAAAGTGGCACTCGTGAGCAGATGAAGGGAAATTCCCTAGGGGATTCTTTATTCGCTCGTCATTAGCAGGAGAGGCAGTGGGAAAATTCATTGTTTAGCTGTTCAAAATGCTGGTGAACGCTTGATACCAAATAATCCTTAAGTGTGTGTGAGGGGGATGTTGAATGGGTCTTTAGCAGCCCAGACTCTGTGCTGGAGGCAGTGTTCTGCATGTCAGGCTTACCTTGGTGAAGAAGAATAAGGATATCAGTCTGTGTTTTGCCCCAAAACCTGGGATAGCATTACTCGAAGTGAGCTGAGGCATGGAGCAGCCAGGACATGTTGCTGGTGCTTACTTGTGTGTATCCCTGAGCTTAAATGGAGAGAGGAAGCCTGCTTGTGGAATCTTTGGTGACATCTTTGCAGTGAGGACTATATCTTGCTTGCACTAGTCACAAGGCTGACTTAGATGTGATGACTTGTGGGGGAAACTTGCTGAGCTCTGCCACTATTTTTATTTTGTTTGGTTTTTTTGGTGGGGTTTTTTTGTTTGTACGTTAGTGTTAAGCTAAAGTGGGCCCATGCTGGATGAGAAACACATCACCAGTCTCATATGTTCTTCATAGAACTCCTTTGGTTTAACTCATCGTGATCCACCAAAGGGATGTTTTTAGTCTTGGAAGTGAGTAATTTAAACCCTCATGACTGCCTTCCCCAGACAAGATGCTTTAGGCAAATCCCTTGACTACTTTTTAGTATTTTTATGCTGAGACAGGGAGGCTTTATGGCATTTCAGTTTGTGTGCTGACAAGGGCATGTGTGGCACAGAGTATTCTGCTATCGGTTCTAAATCAAATTTCTCTTATACTTGGGTTTAAACTGGAACTTGGAAATTGATGGAAACACCATCCTCTTGAAAGATGCAACCTTCTAGTTGCACTGGTTGGGCTCATTTCATAGAATGTTTTTGGTTGGAAAAGACCTTTAAGATCATCAAGTTCAACCATTCTCTAATTCTACCAAGTCTGAGTTTAAACCATGTTCCTTAGCACCGCATCTTTATCTTTTCTTTCCAGGAAGGATTGGGTAAATGGACTAAGCTAGCATTTGAGGAGTAGGAGAGAGGAGTTTGCAGTATTCCCAGTTCCCCAAACTCCACCATGGGCTGGAAAGCAATAAAGATCTTCTCTTCAGGGAGGTTGACTTAGTGTAGAGCTGGTGAAGGACATATAGGAAGAGAGTATTTCTCCTACTGAATCCTATAAAACCATTCACCCAAAAGGCCTGCTGGTGTCAGGTACTGTGAAAGATTCGGATATTATCTCCCACCACTTATTTACATAAGTCAAGAAGAAAACAAACCAGTCCAAAAAATCATTGTCCAATAGAAAGGGTCCCAAATCCACACTCGGCAACCTCAGGATGGGGGCGGACTTTCAAAAGCAAAGCCCCTCTGCAGTTTCATTTATCTTGAGGAAGACAAGAAGCAGTATATGATTTCAAATGGTAGTATGTGAAATTTAAGACTGTATCAATTAATATTTATCAATGACTAGGTTATTTGCCAGATGCAGCAGGCTTTGTCAGTGAAAAAATATTTGTGAATTTGGGTTGAATGCACTATATAGGTGGAAAAATGATAATATTCCAGCAACAGCTCCAGACTGTACTTCAGCTTTTGTATAAACAGATGAATTTCTGTTGATCGTTGCTTGCTTATGAGATCTGTCCTTTTTTTTTTTTTTAATGCAAGAAAAAGTCACATCATGAGAGACTTTTGATGTTTTAATGTGTCCTGGCATATTGATGGATACATCTAGTGGAGAAGAGCAATCTGGGACACTTGGTCTGCATTTGTACTTTGCTGGAGATCTGCTGTGTAACCTTGAGCAAATCTATTAATCTCCCAGTACCTCAATTCCCCAAATGCAAAATGGAGATAATAAAACATAACTCCCTTAGCAGGGTAAACACATTAAAAAATGCACTTAAAAGCAGTTGGGTACTAGATTAATGGAGACCTATATCTTGTGGGGAAGATACGTTGTATTATAAATAATGTGCCTTCACAATTATTCCATTTAGTCTGCCTTGAAGCCTTCAAAGACATACCACGCAAATGTTTACTGGCAGCATATTTCCCCTCTTTTATTGGCCAACAACATGTTTAGACCAGACTTTGCTGTGGCAAAGTATTTCAGCACACTGTACATGTCAAATGGCTCTCTTACTGTAAAAGTAGATTTTTGGTGTTTTTAAATTCTTTTTAGAGAATACCCCAAATAATGCTGTACTCAGCAAAAGCCTGAGCACCTGGAATAGCTGTCTCTGAGCAGATTTTCCTTGCAAAATGGTCATCATATGTCTGCTTAGAACTTTCAGCTGAAATCAAGAATGAAGGAGATCTGGTAGATAGCAAGGACACACTTTTAAAGGGCTAGTTAACTTTGTAGACCACCTGAAAGAACTTGGGTGTATCTCAAGTCAGCTAAGCAATGCTGGTGCCACGATATCCTGAACAAAAAGGCCAGTGTTGCAAACCATGGTTGAATTACCTAGGGTGCAAAGCAGGGGTCTGGGGGACTCCAACTACAATGTTAATGCACAGGAGCTATTCAAGCCATTAGACCACCCACTGTTTTAGCAGTGTTGCTTAGCTTTCCTGGACTCTAATTACTCTTGTCACGTTACTGAGGATAACACAGACATATTGCGAGCATTTTCCTTGCGCTTGGAGTGCTGAGGCTTATGCAAGGGGAGAAAAAGGGCTACACAGAGACTAAAATCAAGGGTGTGAGTCTTATTCCACTGGTGCTTGTTTTCTGCTAGTTTTGCCTCTGCTGCAATAACTCCTCAATGTTGGTGTAATGAGTTCAGAAGCAGGCCTGTGTGTGTTTGTGAAACATCTTTGCCTGCCTGAGAAGTATGTATGAGGGAGTTTTCAGGAAATCAGGACTTCTCATTTGCTTCAGTTTAGATAAGAATAATTATATTTTTTTTTATTTTCACATACAGTGAAAAGTCAGGGTGATATGAAGTAAAAGCTTTGTTTCTTATAACAAAGGCATCAAATAGAGAATTGCATTTGCTCAGGTGCTGCCTTTTCTATGGGTATGTTCCTCAAGAACTGATGATGGCAGAGATGTGCTGTCACACCCTCTGCTGCAGGCTGCTGGAGTTGGGGAGCTAGACTCACTACTGTGAGAAACCTTTCATGTTCCAGCTTCCAGGAAAGGGAGAGAGGGGGAAACATAATGAAACTGTGGTAACTCTAGTGACAGAGATAATCCCAGATCTGTTTACGCTGCACAGCTCAGGAAGTCTCACACAGCCACCTAAGAAAGGTTGAGTACCCAGAGGGTTTGCTTTTAACCTCAGAGGAACTATTAAATTGCAGATCTTCTTAGTCTCTGCTTCTTTGACTGCAATTTAATGCTTCTAAGTGAAAGGCACCATGGAAGAACAGCAGTAGCACAAATATAAACCCCCATAAGAATACTCTGAGACAAAGATTAGCTGGGACAAGAGGTAGCCTTGCGCATAAGGCTTCCATGTCGAACATTAGCACCTGACAAGTCTCCTGATCTGATGCTAGCAGAAACCACAGCAATGTTTATCTTAATCTCTGGCAAACATCTATATATTGGGTAAGAATGAAAAGTTGATCTCATGCTTGGGAGGAGTTTGGGAAGAGTGAGTATGTGCTACTTGGCTGTACTCCAAGTAGTGCTGGCCAGTCACTCCAGTAGGTGATGCTGGACATGGTGGGAGTGCTCCTGGGCTCTTGCAGGATGTGTGCTGCAGCAAGCACACCTCTGAGCTTCTCGGCAACCTAACCTGTGGTCCGCATGGGCTGTGTTACAGCCCTGTAAGAGGGCTGAGGTTTGGTGTTGTCTGACCCCTGAATGAGATGCTATCAACTGAGAAGGTAACGCTAACTTGTGGGTACCTGCGTGTGCTGCTGGGATGGCACTTCTGGCTATGGAGTTGTTTGTTTATCCCACAGCAAAACCAAAGCAGCCAAACAATTGCTATCTAATAAAGGAAAGAGGAACATTTGCATCATTTCCACAGTTCCCTGTGGAGTGGCCCATGTTGAGAGACTTGGTAGGAGGAGATAACACAGCCCTGAGGATCTCTCTCCCAGGGGTGATAAACTGGAAGTAAATTTTTTGTGTTGCGTAACTTCTGCTGTTGCTGTTGTACACCCTGGTGAAAAGCACTTATTCTGAATGTCCTACAACATGCTGGTGCCTACAGTTCTACAGGTTGACAAAATCTCTGTTTTACTGGAAAATATTACAAATTACTCTAGATATTCCTTTGATATTGTGTCTATACTTTCTATTTTGGTTCAGACTACCTCTATTGGTAATGTCTCATGCTTTCTCCAGTCAAATTGTTTACAAATGTGTGTTTGTGACATAGTTTTATAATGCAGGGTCATTTATTCATCTCTGTTGCAGTCATCTATTACCTATTCTAGCAAGCAACAAAGAAAAAACTGGTAGCACCAATCTACTATGTGTCACTCTGTGTATGTATAGCACCTAGCACAGTTGGGAGTATATATTATCGACACCGCTATGGTGTGAAGGGACCTTATTGCTCTAGGCACTACACAGGCAGACAACAAAATATGGTGCCTTCCAAAAGAGCTTATGAACAAAATGTAGTTAATGATCAATTGATCTTTGCAGCAGAATCCTGTAGGAGACAGTGGATCGAAGCTGCGTGCATAAAATTATGACACAAAAAATAATGGCACGTATTTATCCTACTGATGTTATAAGAAGGTCCTTGTTGCATTTGTGAGGAGGTTCAGGAAGGCTGTGTTTTAGATTATTTGGGAAGAATCTGTAAGTACTACTTAAAATGATTAAAAGGACCTAGAATGATGAAGTTACAGTCTAGCTAAAAGCCAGTGGGTCAGATAGGAAGGATGGCTCAAAATGACTGGTAAGAGAAACGTCAGGGATTGCTTCAGAGATGGCCAAAAGGGTGTATTTACCCATGCTGAGCTTCCTTACCCATAAAGACAAGCCAGTTAGAGGCTTAGAATTTTACCTGATGCAGCAGAGAGGCTTCTGAGCACTTTAACCTGCTAGATCTGGGTGTACGTGTTGTGATGCCACCCTGCAGCAAGGAGGGGCAGTGAAGTCCCTGGCAATCCTCCTTGCTAGAAACTGGACTGGGAAGAGTCAGAGTAGGAGGAAGGGAATAAAATGATGCAGTGGAAGTGATTAAAAAGGACCATTGTCATGAGGACTACTTCCAGAAGAGAAATATGATTCTGCTATTGTGTGTGTGTTGACTGCTCAGGACTGAGGATGGGAAGACTGAGGTTTGTGTTTCCCTAGAAAAGCTGCTACAAGACTCAAACTTACACCTTTCAGACTGGCAGAGTGAAGGAGGGGATGCAAGATGATGAAACCACACTGCGTCTTGGGGTTCTTTTTATGGGGAAAAACCCCCAGTGCAGTGGCATGGAAAGAAATATTTGGAGGCAGGGTTGAAGGAGTGTCAAAAACTCACAGAAAATATCTGAAATTGTGGGAAGTAAGGTTCATTTGGCTTGAAGAAACAAAGTTGTTCATAAAGGGAATAGCGAAATGAGTTCAAATATTGATGTAAAAATTAAAATCCCAGTTATAGTCATGTGGACAGGCCTCTGGACAACATGTAGTGGAGGTGGACAGCACCTAAGAAAAGGTGTGACCAGGACAAAGAGGTTGAGTTAAAGCAGGAAACACAACCTCTGACTAGATTAAAATAAATATTTGGTGTTTTGCCTTTTTTTTTTCTCTCCCCCGCATTTTAAACACAACTTTTGTAGGAACTGTAAAGTATTTTGAAATATGTTGGGAAGCAAAAGTAATTTTTTGTGATGATTCTCTTTGTTTCATGGCAGAATTGGAGGAAGTGTTACAAAACCTCGACCTGCCTTTCTTATTTTAGCACGAATATGTGAATTTCTTTGTATGAATAGGACAAAGCTTAACACTTAAATAGACACAAAAAGCGGGGAATGGAGACCAAAAACACAGAATAAATAAGTTCAATGTTGATTCAGATGTGAAATCTACAAATGCAATCTACTGCAGTGTAAATCAGGTTCATTTCAAGTTCTCAGGTTTGAATCACACCTGAAAAAGCTTAGCCTAAATAGAAATCTGTGTCTGTACAAAGCCTCTTGCCAGGGTTTAAAAATCCATTTTAAGTTAAATTAATGCAGCTTTTAGTTATAAACAAAAGATTGAGTGTGGAAACTGAACTCAGATTTCTGGACTTCCAATAGAACATATGTGTCACAAACACACCACTTACAGTATAAAAATCCATGCAACAGTGACAGAGACAGAGAACAACGGCATAGGATGCTACTAATTTTTATCTTCATCACGCAGCATGCTACTGCAAGAACTACAGATGAGATGGAGCCAAGGGAAGACTCCCCCATAGTCCTTGGAGTGTAGGTTAGTGGTGAAGTATTTATACTGCAGTATTTTGGGAAACTGAGCTTTCAATACCTTACAGGTTGTTGGTCTGGAAATGCACATGTCTCTTTGTTATTCTTTCTTTTCCTGTCCTGGTATGGAAAACCATGACTAGAAACATCACCTGCATCTGTGAATTAACTTTTTTTTTTTTTTCCTTCCTCCCCTGAGGGCTGTGGAAGGTTCAGATCTTTCCACTGCAAAGCTGTGAGCTGATAATTCTCTGCAGGGTCATCAGGGCTTCTGAGGTGCCAGACTTTGGCTGCTCCCTCAGTTCCCATGAGTGCAGATGCCCATTCTTCTTCCTTTAGGGGATGCTCTATTTGCATGGCCTTAATCAGCAGCACCTTATGGTTTTGGCCAGTGCAGTTTGATAGTGACACAGTATATTTATTTTTAATGTGGAATTGGCCCATGCCCGATTGAACAATGTAGAAATAGAAGATATGGAAATCAAAACTGGTTTGGCTTGCTGGCCAGCATAGGCAAGAATTAAAAAAAAGAAAAGCTGAATGGTTCCAGCAGGTAGTTCTCAGTCTTTGGTGGGTGCTTAATTAAACTTCCACATGTCAAATGACAGAGAGAGGGAGACTTTTCCTATTAGTATTTCATGCATTTTATGAATTATGATTATGACTTGGAAACATTAATTCTCATACAAGATGTTCTTCTTTGACATTCTGGGTTTTGTGAATATTAAAATCTTTATCATCTGGTCAACAACTCCTGGTAATCAAAGCTGATATTTTTGTATTGTTGTGTAGATGGGGATTACAGAGAGGCTCCAGGATTGTGGAACATTACAGAGCAAGAGCATGAATGAAATAGGAAGCCTGACATAGTCCACTACCATTATCAATCTTGCTCAAAATTTTAAGAGAAATAAAAGGACTGAGATAGCCACTTGCACAGGTTTGACCCTGTTGAAAACCCTCCCAGAAAGAAGTATCTTGCTATGTAGGCAGGCTGCTTTCAGTATCAGTCTTGGTGAAAGATTTCACTTGATGACAGAATTATTATTAAATCATGTGTTTGGTTGCTGGGAGTTACCCCAGACTTGAAATTTAATAGATAATAGGCTATATGTCATTGATAAAGTAGCTAAATCTGCATATATTATGTCTTAAATAAATGGAATGAGCAAAAGGAATCTTTAGTAAAGGTTTTAAAGACCTTTTCTACTATAGTTTTGGAAACAAGTGAGAAATGAAATGTTTCCCAGTGCTTGGCCGAGTGCAATGACATTATGCTAGTTAAAGGGTTTAACTGCAGCAAAACAAATAGTCCAGCTTCTCTGTCTCTGCTGGCGTAAAGAGCTTCTTGGATCTTGAACGTGGTTGTGGGCAAGTACCCAAGTGATACTCTAGTGATCCTGAACTGAAAAGTGTTTGAGACACAAATCTGGCATAGATACTACAATCTCACATTCACTTTTTTTTATACCTATTTTTCTATATCAAAGGTACCTTATAATGCAATGTGGTTAGAGTAGTGAGATCATTCTCTCTTTTACCTAAGAATGATGCAAGGTATTAATCAATTTAGTTGTAGCAGAGGGCAGCTATCTTCCCTAATACTTGTTCTGTGACATAAACAATTTTTCTGAGTGTCTTCAGGGAGGATTAAGAAGCCCACTGTTAAAGAGCAAGGAAGATATGGATATTTTGATTTTGTCTTTCCCACTGTTACTCCCATCCCAGATAGAATGTTAGCAGCAAATTTATCTCTGTTATGTCTTCTGTTCAAGTCATCTTGGGACTCTGATTCACACTATTCAGGATTTTGTAATTCCCAGTCAAAGCTCCGCTTAGCTTCTGGCTGTAAGTAGATGTCAAGGTGTAAAATACACAGCCTCCATGCAAGCACTGATTAATTGGGAAGTAATTTGTCATATAGGCCCTCCTCTATGATTGCAAATCAAACTGATAACAGTGTACAATGAGCCATCATTATCTTTCAAAACCCAGGAGTCTCATAAGCAGTTTCTCTTGTTAGAGACAGAGAGGGAAAGGCTCTGGCCAAGCTAAATCTATTGCAGAATTCAGAGGAAACCTCTGGGAAAATTGCTAGGTATTTTATTTTTCCAGGCATTGCTATAATGGATTTTGTCTCAGAATAGAAAATGGAGGTCATACTGAGAAAAGGAAAATGTTTGTTTCTTTTATGTGGTCAAAAGTGGAAGCCTTCCAAATGTGTGAAAATACAGTAATAAATCTGCAGCCACCTAGAATTATGTGGTGTTACAAGTGAAGACAGCTCCAAATTTTGTTCCTGCAGCAGGAGCAAAACTTGATTTCCCCACCTCAAACCCACCACTGTCTGAGCTCATCTCCATGGGCCTCTCATACTGATGCCCCGAGGCAGAGCTATGATACCAGAGGTCCTACCTTTCAGGGCATCACTGACCACAGCAGATATTTTTGGTATAGTTACACCACGACTTTTACAAATGAGTATTGCCTCTGCTGTAGTTAACATTGGGACAGTCAAATTCAGAGGTTCCACAAGGCTTGGTGGCACCTCATGGGCTCCTGAATACCTAGCTGTGGCAGGCAGCCACATGACTTGACTTCAAGAGGGGAATTCATGTTAAAATTGCTTTGGTTTCTCACCTCCATTGCTTTCCAGAAACCATTCAGGTGCTTCATCTGTCTTATGGTTAAGGCAGCAGCTGCTTTCCTTAGTGAGGTCCCCTTCCTTAGTGCTCAGGCCTGGGAGAGCACCTTTGCCCTCTGGCAGCCTCTGCTTTGCATTTCTCTCCTGCATGCTTAATACTATCAATTAATTGCATTCTCCCCCCCACTCCCCTCCCCAGTCTCTTGGGGATTTTCTGCCCATTTTCTCTGTGTTGCCAAGTGGTTCTGTGTTGTAGCTCGTTAACTGCCAGCGTGTTGGTGTTGCATATGGTGGTAAAGTGTAGCTGGCAACGTAGTATCACCTCCGCAAAAGAAAAAGATGTGAAATCCCGCTGAATTCAGCCCTGAAGCTGCTCCTGCAGGGAATGTCTGGGGCAGGGACCCTAAGGGGTACGATTAATTAGGGATGCTGTGCAGCTGGGGAGCCTGATGCACGGGGCTGAGGTCAAGCTAAATTCTGGCTGTGCACTGAATGCTGTTCTTTGCCACCAGGGATTTTAAACATTGAGGTTAAATGTTGCCTCTGGAAACTCTCTGGGAAATGGGGGACTCCAAAGGGAGCAAAACAGGTAACGAGAGTGGTGTTAGAGGGAAGGGGGGATTATTTCTTGCTGCTTAGGAGAAAATGAGTCCCCAGAAACAGAGATTGTTTTCCTCTGCAGGGACCAGGCAGGGAGGGAGCTGAAGCCTTGCGGAGGAGAGGGGTTGGAGGAGGAAGAGGGGGAGGTGGGGTGAGCGGGGCCCAGCCTGGCAGGTGGTGGATGTGCCAGCGCCTCGAGTTGTCGTTTGCACCTTGGTCACGTGCGTGTAAAACATTGCTGCTGTTGTAGCTGGGTACCGCTTGCTGCGCGTGGGTGCAAACGGTAAGGCGAGATGTGGGACGGAGCGGAGCTGGGCCCAGCTGCTTCTGTTTATGCTCCGCAGGAGGGAAGCAGACGTACAGAGTGACTGTGGCTTGCTGAAAGTCAGCTGGGGGTTGGTGTCCATAGGGAGACTGGTGGGGACCGAAGGCAATTCAGAGTCTTCCCACTGAGCCTGGCTGTTCCTCTTTATCTGTGGTCAGATCCCAGTGCTTGGCCATGGGGTTCTTTTCACCTGTGACTTGTTGCTTGTTCTCAGCAGTTTGACTCTCATACCTTCTTGCTGTGCTCTGGAGGCCCTGGAAGGGTTCAGATTCACTTTTTCCTCTTTTCCATCTCTAAAACAATAGTAAAATTCCTGAAAAGGGAATGAGCATGTACATGCATGCAGGTGTGTTTGGGGAGGGAGGCAACTGAAACTGAGAGGTGGTGGTGAAAAGAGGCAGCCCAAGGCCTGGCATGCTGGTCTCTTGCTTGCCCCAGCAGCTCTTGTGAGGATATCAAGGCTTTGTGGAATTGCATTGCAAACCTCAGTTCCATTGCACTTCTGTTTTCAAGCCTTCCTCTGTATCCCTGAGTACAATAAATCTATTAAAAAAGCAAACAAACAAAAAAAAATCATTCCACATAGGCAGTGGTTGCAGCAGCTGGGGTCTGAAGATAGTCTTGTCAGTGTCATGGTGGAAGCATGGGGCACCTGGAACGGGTGTGCGAGGAAAGGGGGAGAGACCTGATGTGTCTCAGTTCTGCCTCTCTCCATTTGAAATTTGAATAGGACACGTGGCTCCTGACACATGTTGTCTAACCAGCTCGGTTTTATGTGCTACTTCAGTCAGGAAATTAATCAGGAAAAAAAGATAAGGGAACATTATGCTATTCAGAGTAAATCACCACGTTACACAATGCTGCTCCCATTGCCTAGGTAAAGCTGTTTAAGAAAATGGGCTGGCTTCAGGGCTTCCTTCTGATTGTCTAATTAAACTTCCAACCTTTGCAATTATGAAAATAACTGTGTGGTTAGAAGTACTTGTATATGCTATAGGTAACTCTTGAATTAGCTAGAAAGAGACTAAGACATTTGCCTTGAGATCTTATTCTGAGATTTCTCTTTTTTTAAATGCACTCTGGGTTTTTTCTAGAGATAAAATTTCAATGTGGGGTAGCACAAACTCATAAATGCAACTGCTGCGATGGCTGTAACTAGAGGTCCACTTGTTGCAACAGCATCCCATTTGCAGCAACTCCTGGATGAACACCTCTGAGCAAAGTGTGAGAAAACTGATAGCAGGCACAAAGCAGGTGGGTCTTTGTAGCCCTAGCATTTAGCTACCATTTAAAAACCTTTCATTTAATTATAACGAAGCAAATGGAAGATAATACCTTGTGGCACAGAGTACTACTGGTTAATAGTGTGCTGCATTAATTTTTTTAAACTATTTTCCCGTTTTTTTGACCTGCAGATGCGTTTTCTGTGCTATTGTACAAGAAGGTAAAGTTGAAGATTTAAAAAAAAAAAAAAAATTCCTCCCCCCCCCCCCAATCTGGGAATATTGTGGCTACTATTTGTAGTATCAGCTAAACAAAACCAAAAAACCCCACACAACAAACAAACAAAACCCTATAGCACACAAGTATTTAATCTATAATTCCCCAATATTGTTTTATTAATCTCACTTCAGTCAAGTCAACAAATTCCCTTATGATGGTGATGTGTTCTGGTCTCTCACAATTTTCTAATTATTTTTCCCAGGTCTGATCTCTTAGGCTACAATCCTCAGGTGAAGGTGACTCCGTCTTTTATGGTACACCTGTGCATTGTGCAGGAGGCATGGTCTGCCTGCCGTAGTGATGAAGGTTTTCATTGCAACAAGGCTACAGATGCAAATTCTAAAAACCTCTTCATCAAAATAATTGTCACTTCTCTCTTAACCCCCTACTTCATCACTGTGTATGAATGCATCAGATGAAGGACTGGTAGCATGGGCTATGTTGTCCTCTAGTACACTCGAAATGGACTTCATGCCACTTAGTGTTTGTCAGTCTGTTAGTGGCTCATCCTCAGCCTTTGTTGATATAAGTGAGCACATCCCTTTGTTAGCTTGCTTGTACCTTATAATGTCATCTTTTTTCCTCCTGTTTTATCTGATCCTCCTTACAAAAACAGAGCTATGTGATGCACAGCTGGATGCTCTTTCAGAAATCTGCTGCTGCCTGAGTACTACCTGTTCGTCTGATCGGAGGGGAGTGCTGAGCTGAAGAATAGAATATGTCTTTTGTGATTGATCTGTCAGGCGGGTTTGATAGCGCGGAAAAAGTAGTAGGTGTTGTACGTACAGAAATGTTCAGGCTTGGACTCTGCTTTCAGTCTGAAATATGAAGTGTGGTTGAAATTTGAAGGGAGAGAGGGACTTTGCATAAGCAAGTGGTAAGTGCAGCTGAGTGGCTTGTCTGGTGTGCTCGAGTGATTTTTTTTTTTTCTTTTTTTTTTTTTTTTCAGTTTCTAATGGCACGGGTTGCAGTGGGGACTGCAGTGTGGTAGCCCGTGGAGGTACTGACAGAAGCAGGGATCTGGTGGTGAAGGTGCGATACATGTGGTACTCAGCCATCACTCAATGCTTCACATTCTTGTGAGAAATCTGCTTTAATCTGGGTCTGGTTCCAACTGGCAGTGCATAACAACAAGGCTTTCCAGCCTTCTCCTCCCCCGAGGTTTCAGTCCTTAAAGATGCAGGTTCTGATAGCATGTTTTTCTTTCCAAGCCAAAATTTAGTTAAATTGACAAGCATTTACACCCAGCAAAATATTTAACCTTACTGCCAGGCTGGAATCAGCCTTTGAGTTGCTTTCTGCTCTTTCAAGGTTAGCAGCACCACACTGATCTGAAAGTGGCATAGCTTCATCTCTCTTGTTCTCTTTCAGTCCAAGAATGCCATGAGGTCACTTTGTTGTCACTGTGGCTTTTCTGAGATCTTTCTCTAATAAGAGTGTCAGCTATTTATTTTCCTTGCAATTAAAAGACCACCTTCTCACGAGGTCCCAGGAAGCAGTATATAAGGGATCACAGCCTTTGGGACATGGGCATGGTCTGTCATTTCTACTCTCAAGATGCACAACCTCAATGCAGTGGTGGTTGCCAAAATCAGTTCCGTGACAGAGAAGGGCTATGTATGGATGAGAATATGCCTTCCCTGATTTATTTCAGAGTGGCCTTTAGTATTTTAACACCATTTTTTATATCTAGTGGAGTGAAGATAATGTGGACTACTGATTACATGTCTAGATGTGTACTCTATTGCAAGCTGTTTATGCCTCTAGCCACTGAAATGGCCTCTTCTCAGTCTTTATTATGTGAAGTGCATGATATTGGGTAAGAATAGGTTTTAGGCAAAATTGATGCCCAAGTATCTTTGTGTGGGCCTAACTCAGGGAAAACCACTTTCTTTCTAGCCACAGCAACCAACTCAGACTTGTTTTGTTCCAAGAGGCCAATTTTTCACATCCTTTTGCAGTTCACATGGTCTATGGATTTTGTCCTACCAAGGAGCCTCAGCAGTTTTCTCACTGGGTTTTACTTTTTTTGTGGCTAATATAAAATAGCTCTTGCCTTTCCTCAAGGACTCCTGAATTTCCACTGACTTTCATAAGTCCCCCTTAAGATATTTACCTGTAGCACTGTAAGAAATGCAGTCTCACTGTCTTTAAAAGAGTACCTGGTGTCAAGAAACTCTTAGGAAGCTGAGTACAAGAGCTTGTGCTTGTGGCTCCACACAGATCTGGTGGCAGTAACTCTGACCATCACTGCTCAGCCTATCCAAAGGAGAAGGGATCAGTTTTTGGAAGGTTTTACAGGACCCTTTTGTAAATATTCATGCTTTGCAGAGCCACAATGAGAATCATGGTGCTCCGCTTGTGTTGCCTTGTGAGCGCAGGTGCTGAATATGGCTGAGCTCTGACAGCACAAAGATTTTGGTATTTACTGTTTGCAACTTAGACTAATGGTCAGTTCGTTGCTAGTCTGGGACCTAAAAATTGATGAAATTGTAGCAGGCAAAGTTTCTAAACAGAGCAACTCCAAGAGCCTTCTGTACAGTCTTCATGAGCCTCTGGATATGTTATTATTGCACACACTGCTCAGCTTTCTCCAAAGAGAAATCATCAGCACTGGCTGTCTAAAATTTACTTTGTTTTGGTTACTTTTCCATTTACTTTAATCATATTCTCAGCCCATATAACCAACAGACAAATGTGTAATGCTTGGGGCAGACCCAGTTTGCCTGCAGGAGAAATAGTTATTTTAAATAAAAACAGTCTGATTTTTTTTTTTTTGAAGGTGATGAAGACCCGCAATTCTGATTGACTAGTTCACCAATAGATAAAAATCAAAATATCATCAAACTTATCTATTTACAAATTGTCCAGGAGCAGATTGTGAAATTGTCAGGTTTGTCATGTAAAGTTATTCACTAATTTCTTCAGGGAATAATTAGATCATTAGACAAATATGCCATAGGCAATCTGTGTGGGAACTTGTGTAATTAACCAATCCAAAATGAGTGATAAATTGTATATCGGTAATTTTCACACTTAGCAATTTAAGATGTGTTAAGTAGTTTTGTCATCAAGTTAAGGAACAGAAACAATACATTGTGACTTATATAACTAATTACCATTCCCGATTTTACAAACACAAACAATTTGGAATTTACCTTGGGCGACAGTTTGCTCATGTGAGGTAGGAGAATATTCATGAGCTCAGAACTTTGCACTCACTTTTTGCAAGTGCCTGAACGTTAAAGAGGTCAGAAATCTGGTTAATCAGAAATTTGCCTTTCAATTCTAACAAATGTTCATGATATGTTACTAACAAAAATTTAAGAAAAAAAAAAAAAATCTCTTTTCTTTCCCTGATATTGGCTCAGCTTTTTGTAAAATTCTCTTGACAGCACTTCCTGAATCAGAGTTGTGTTGTACTAAGGAATGGGTCTGTGCATGTTTTGTGAAGTACTGGGTGATTCCTTTGTTCACTGAATTGCTGAATTTATGGTACAATGATGTCAAATTATGATTTTAATTGTAAATGGACTAAGCAGGGCAGGGGGGAAGCTGAAAACAGAAGAATGTAGTAATTTGGAAATGTTAAAGTGAGAATGGACTGAAGTTATCAGGAGAGGTTAAACATAGACCACAAGTGGGCAAGAGGGTCATAATGCTGGTTATCAAGTGGGAAGGCTATCACTGGTGTGGTTGTAGGACAGGCGTAGCCATAATAGGTGTCATGAAGTGGTGGAGGTTTGGGATGGATGCCAAAAGAGAAAGCAAGCTCTGGATTCTGCAGTTCATTTAGGACCTTGGTGTAGCCCGCTGAGAAGGTGGGATGTGCACTGGTAAACAAAAAAAAACAAAGGATTTTTTTGAAGGTTAAATACATATGTATGCATGCATATAAAAAAAAAGGAAATAAAAGATACATTTAATACGTATATATGTATACCATATGAAGGAATATTGAGCAGATGACCTTGTGGTCCTTTTGTATATCTGAATTTGAGGTTCGTAAACCCCACAACTCTGTGAGTCACAAGTTAAGCTCCTCTCTCATCCTCTCCTTCTCTGTAGTATCTTTTAGGTAGAGTGTGAGCTCACCAGTATAGCATTAGGTCAAACACTAAGCAACACTATGAATACATATCAAAGCTGTGGTGTGTGCAGTCTAGGGTTACTGATGATATCAAGGTCTCTGGGAAGAACAAGCAGCTGTCTGCTTTTATACATTATGCTGATACTACAGGAACTGTGAATGGTCCCTGGTTTCTCAGAACACAGTTAAACACAGACGAATTAGTGATACTGCCCAGTTGTATCAGGCCACCAGGAAAAAAAAAAAAATCCACAATCCTACCTGGCTTAGACCTTTTAAAGATCAGTGGGTTGCAATCTCATTTTCATCTTGAAGATGTGTGAGAGCGCCAGCATGCTTTTAGAATGAAGAATGCTGTGTGTGGACATTAAAAATAAAATAGAAAATAAATAAATCCACTGCACCGCTGGAGAGTCAGCAGAGGGAGTGCGAGTTAGGAAGCCCCTCTTTTAATATCTGAATGGCAGCAATGCAGGAGGAGAGAAGTAGATAAAAAGATGTGTGAGCTAGAATTACAGTAAAGAAATTGTGAAGATGTTATTCTGGATCTAAGTTAAGGTGACAGCAGCAACACCCCTTGGTGAAAGTTGTGATACCTTTGCCCTTGAAGGCATGTGAGCTTGATTGAATGCATGCTGGGAAATGTAATAAATTTGAGGTAACCTAAGGACTTCCAACTCCTGTGATTTTCATTATTATTATTGAAATACTCATGCTCACACCCTCTAGTCCATCAAATCATCGTTACATTAAAATCCTTTGCTTTTCTGTATGTTTGACTCTTGAGTTTGTACCGATATGGAGTCTCAATATTACTGAGCTGGTTGTGGAGTCAAGCTTAAATCGTGATCTGAGTGCGTTTGATGTGCAAAAAAGCCATAAGGCAAATAACAAGATTCTCAGTGCTTGAAAAGTCATGATGGTGCTTTAAATGCTTTGAGCTGGCAATGCTAGCACTACTTAAAATGACATTTAATGAGAGTGCATTTCTGGGCAGCTCCACAGAATTTATTTTACCTCTGCATCTTGTAGGATTTTTCTTTTCAGTTACAGAGAAAATACAGAATAGAAGCTGAAATGGCATTTTCACTTTTGTGCTTAGTTTGTCTGTTCCAAGAATATTTATTTCCAACAGCTACAATTTAGTTTTTTGGTAATTCCAGGATTTTTCCTTCAGCTATGGCTATAGCTGATTAAGTCTGAGACCAACCATTTTCTTGGCTGGGTTTCAGAAGAGTTATCATGGGTGGCCTAGAAATGAAGCTGTTGGTGTTGGTTTGTTTGTTGTGTTTTTTTATTTTTTTTTTTTTAATAAGGGGGGGAAAAAATGTCTTAATCCTAGAGGTAAGAAGCAATACCATATGAACTGGATGAGATTTTAAATAATTGAATGTGGTTTCATCTTGTCTGACACTTCAGAAGTACATAGCATGACCCGTTTCTTCTTCCCAACAAATCTGCATCTGTGTTGAAGATAAAAATAAAGATAAGCAGTTGTATGGGAGATACTTGTGGGCTATTTACATTTTTGCACAGTTTTAATACTCTCCTTTATCTGTACAGTAATTTACTCTAAAGAAAATGTTCAGAAAGGAATTCTCCTTGAGATTAAGAGGGAAAGGATGCTGAAAATCTTGGTGGTTGTGTGTGGGTTTTTTGGCCCTTGGTTTTGGTTGTGGTGTGGGTTGTTTTTGTTTTTTTAACCCCCCACAAAACCTCTCAACAAAAATATCTAAGATCCTCTCTACTGCTAAAGATCACTCTTTATAGGACACAAAGGTGTGGCTTTAGCTGTATCTGTCTGGTGCTAGTAACTCCTCATGCATTTTCAGTTTGTTTCTTTCCAGTATTATGTTAACCAGTTTATTTTCAGTGTGGTGTATTTTTTTTTTTCCCCTCCCCTCTCCCCTTCCTAAACTTCTGTCAATGTGTTATGGTAATACAGCTCTGCTTTCCACTCATGAGGTGCCTGCATTCATTGGTGGGTGATAGGAATAAGTAAAACCTGTCTCTTAGTGCGCATTCACAAGAGTGTTGAACTGAGATTACACTGACATCTGAAATTCTGGCAGTTTGTAACTCCAAGTGCTTACACTTTGTAAATCTCAATCGCGTCCTTAATGTAGATTTTGTTTCATTTCTTGCTAAAGAGTAAAAAATGTAAATTTAGGAAAGACTGTCACTCTCCCCCTTGGTCTTTGAGTGATTTAAGTCATTCCTTTGTTAACCGATCTAATGTGTTTTTGCAGCGATAATGTCTGCTTAGTCTCCAACATCTGTGCACTGGACAAAAAGTGAGATTCCTAAATGTGTCTTGAGTGCACCATATCTTCACCATAGCACAATGACACGTAGGTAAAATGCATGGTTTTATGCAACAAGTACAAATGAGACTGTTCTGAACTGAGCATTGTTTGAAAGCTATGATGAAATAAACTAGCATCAGGCACAGGATGATTTGAATTTATCAAAACTATCCTCTTACTTGAAACTGGAAGCAAACTGAGCATGTAGAGCCAAAATTGGTGCTCATGCTACCAACTCCTCAGGAAGATCAGATGTGGGTGAGGGTGGCATGACTCAGGGCTCTTGCTGACATGGGCTGAGTCACAGCACCAAGTTCATGTGCCTCTCTGGTGCTTGCAAAATCTGAGATCTGTGAATATGGTTTCTCCTAAGAAGAGACTGAACCATGTCCCTGGTGAGTAGAACAGAGACCTGCGAAGAACAGAATGTTTCCTCCTGATTTATTTGAACAGACATCTCTTGCTGGTGGCTGTCCCCATTGGGACAGCAGGACACTCTAGGTTTGCTCATGGGTTGAGTTTTTAGACAGCTCTATCTCTCATAACTGAACGTGATATGTTTCCTCATCTTCATGACTTCTCCACAGATATCTGTTACCTTCTTGCTCATTCCTGCGTGCATGACCTTGGACTTCTTATCAGCTGAAGTATCCTCAAAGTTACTGTGTGCTGCAGGCTGCCTGTGAATATGGCTTTTTTTATTCAGAGCAGGGGCAACTAGTAGGAGTTAGCTTCATTCTTCTGACCTTGAAAGAGCCCAGAGGCTAAGAGAGTACCTGAGATATGATTGTAACTCACAGAAGAATGGGTGTTTTTTTTTTTTTCTGCCTTGTTTTCTAGCGAGGCTTGAGTGAACATTGCCGCAAGGGTCTTTCTCTGGTCTAGAGCTTGGAAACAAAGACTATTCCCCAGCAAAGAGCTGATGAGCCTCAACATGTCAAACCGACAACTACCGTTTGCCCTCGTACAGCATCACCTGTTAAGTAAGGAAGGGAAAGTTCCAGCTACAAAATTATATGGTTATACAAAGACAAAATACTTCTTACAGAATAAGAATAACATGCCAAAATAAACCACTGCTCTCTGTAGCAGAGAAATGGGGCAGTTGCTCTTGGGCAAGATGAGAGGTGTAACTGTAGATGCCAGAAGTCAGTCTCTGTGTTGGAGATCAGTGATGGAGCAAGGAGGTTTCTGTGGTGCAAAGCGTGTGGTCTTTCAGTATAGTGCTCTGCTACATCATCTCATGAATTCCTGAGGAGAGGAGGTGAGACATGGCTGTGCTTGCTCTGCAGGCTCTCTGGGCTGGCTGGTTTCATGACAATGCTGTGCCCAGGAAGCACTGATGTGGAGAAAAAAGAGGGACTGGTGGTTGTGTAGTCCATACTCTGCATGTATCAGTGGCTTGCAGCAGTTTGGCTGTGGACATCCAAGGTGGTGCAGGAGCAGATCTTGGTTGCTGATGGGGTCCAGGACTCTTCTCACTGAAGCACAGATTGGCTTCAGGCTGTGTCCAACCAGTGTCTGCTGGCATCCCTAGTGATTGTCCAGCTTTGTTTGATTACTTCATTGTTTTAATTACTTCCCTCCTAGCCCCCTTTTTTCATGCATGAAGTGAAGTAGGTAGCAATGCTGACATTTTAAATGCAGCAGTCACAAACCCTCTGACTTCTTCATTCAGTGTATCCCTATAAAAGGTTACTCTGAGTCAATTGAAATGAACTTAATTCTTCTTCTTCTGAATACAATATCATCTCAAGCAAAAGCAGCTTCTGGCCAAACCAGTGTATTTAATTTCTTGCTATTTGAGCCTTTATTAGTTTTATTGAAAGGAGAGGAAAAAAAAGGGGGAGGGGGGTTTGTGACATTTCATTCTGCTGTTTAACTCTTCCCCCTGAAACCCAGAGCTTATTTAAAAGCAGTTTAACTTGTAGAAACTGTTGGTTTTAATTCTTTGCATAAACAGATCTGTGCTTGACATGTAATATCAAATCCTGCTGATCTGAAATAAGGTGATAAATAAAATAGTTGTCAAGAATGTTGCTAAGCCTTCTTCATGTAGTCTTCTGAATGCCAGTTGCATTTGGTACTTTTTTTTAGGGTTTTTCCACGTTAAGTCTTAAAAAGGAGGGCTGACATCTTGAAGGCCAACATAATTTCTGTAAGCCTGGACCAAAAGACAAGAGTTGCAACATCACTGACTTGTGCAACAATAAATTTTCTTGTGTTGGAATAATCAAAATGCTGTGATTGTTTTTAATTAACTTAAGCAAATTGTACTTTCAAGGATGCTCTGCTTTTCTTTCCCAAATGAGAGGTTTAAGTGGGCCAGTAGAATTTAATTTAATTAGCAGCATTTTACTTCTAAGCTATTGCTGGTCACCTTACTGGCTGAGTATTATACTGTGTTTGGAGCCAATGATGGGTGGATAATCTGATCCTCTAGGCAAGAGGCTTTTGTGGTGGGGCCACCAGCACACCCACAATCCTTCCTAAAGAGACTGAGATGGAGGAGTCTTCCTGTGGTTTTGGAACATGCAGCTAGAGCAAAGACCCATGAGCAGTCTTACTTTTGGTGTCTTTGGGTCCTACTGCCTATATTTGAAGAAATATTTGGGAGACGTGGCAAAACATCCTGACTCTCTGTGCTATTTTATCTTCAAGACTTGCACCTTGGTGTAAGTGGGTCTACCCCTCAATCAGCCGACTCAAGATCTGCTTTACACTTTCTGGTGCAGAAGGAAATGCCAATGGCAAAGTGCTGAGCTAGTTTGGACAAAAAAAAAACCCAAACCATATTATATTGCTGAATATGTAGTACAATTTTTTTTTTTTGCTTGAGCTCTGACATTGGCTGAGCAAATGCAATTGTCTTTGGAAACCCCATTGGTGTCTGGAGTCACCCACAGAATTATGACTATTTTGTCAGCACAGTCCCTCTTGATTTGGAAAGCTCAGAAGGGAGCCAGTGCTATAATCTAGTTAGGTCAGCACTCTCTGCTACTTACATTGAAGAAAGCTGCTTGTGGTTGACTTTGTAGCAGGCCTGGTCTATGGGGCAGCTAGCTGGGGGCATCTCTCTGTCAATCTTCTTTGCCCACCATCTCCTTCTTACTGGATAGGTGCAAGTAAAACCCTAGGTACTGTATTTAGCCTGTCTGCAACATCAGCCACAAGAGCCATGGCAGAGTCTGAAAGTAAGTAGAGTACATACATACATGTTTGTGGATTTAAAGATTCTTAAAAAGAAAAAGAGGGAGCGAAAAAAACCAAACAACAAACCACCAAACATCGAAGTAATTTTTTTTTTGGCACTTCTTTCAGTTTGAGTTGGACCAATGCTGCTTCATTGATCCATGTGAAGATTGTTGAGCCATATAAAGACTCTGCTGTCATACTCCTGTCAGATATTCTGTTCTGTGTTCCTGCCCAACTAGTAAAATGTCATGCACAACACAGCCTTTCCTACACAGAATAGCCTTGGGCAAATGCACTCTACTAGTGCCTAACAGCCCAGGGAATCTAATCTCTGCTCCCTTAACGACTGTTCTGTAACCTTTCTGTGCACTTCAAGACTTTCCAGACTAATCCTTTTGCACATAATCATAGCAAATAAGAATCTCGGAAGGAGCACCAGCCAGGTCTGGATCTGGAGATCCAAGTGTCTACTATGTTAAACCTCTATTTCAGTCACTTTTCCATGTTATTTTCAGGAATCCAAGTGTCTGTGATGACTGAAACACAGGGAAATGCTTAATGTGTTGTTGCCTGTTTGCCAGTAAGAATAATCCTTTAGTTTATTTTGCTATGAACCCTTCTTCCTGTATGACCTGTATGAATTCTGAAGGTGACATCAATCAAGCTTTATCATGTGTGTCTGTCCTCCTTGGATGACAGACTGTACTGTGTGTCAAGATCCAAGGATAGGCTAGCAGAGGATTACCTGACAACTGGCAGTAGTGCATTATTTTCCAGATAACTAGATAACCCAATACACTGTGGTCTGCCAGAGTTGGTTGATACATCCAGAGAGCAGTATGCCTTTCCTGAGCTGAAGTGGGAGAGGCTTATTCTGTGGACATGATGATTTGGCATTTTCCATGGATTGGTCCACTTTGGGGCATGTTTGCCAAAAGTCCTGTGAGGTCCTGGAATAATTACTATTATGGAGATAATTTTAGAGTGAAACAGGTGCTGTGAGGTGACATTTGAGGTTGGGTGGAGTTGAGATGCCTGATAAATTGCTATAGTTAATTAAATCCACCTCTGAAGGTGGAGAGAGCTGGAGATGCTGGTTGAGGAGGTATTTGGAGTGCAGCATTGCAAACTGCTCAGGTGAGCTCCAAAATGTTTGAATTTGCTTGATATTGATGTGTTCTTGCAGAGGCAAATATTTCTCCAAAACCCCATGGTTATTGGGCCTGGATATCTCATGGTATGGCATTAAGCTTCATATCTTTCTGTATATATGAACCCAGCCCAGCTTGGTAGTAGCTGTAGGAAATTGAATTAAGGGTGCCTCTTTGCATGAACTTCTGTTGGGAGACCCACATTGCAAACCAAACTCACCTCTGAGCTGTGAGACTTGGCAGAACATGAAGCTGCAGACACTGAACTTTTCTCACCTCTGGTGAGGATCTCAACCCTGCAGGTCAGGGCTGGGCTGAGATGGCCTGACAGTGAGAGTGCCAGTAGATAAAGAATCATGTTTTTCATCAACTCTGCCAAAATGATTCCTTTCACCCTACAATAATTCTCTAAAGTGTTTTTACAGTTATGCTTTAGAGCTGCTAATCAGATGATTTGTGTGTCTACAACTAATGACCTCTGAACTGAATTCATACTAGTGGCAGCACAGATACTGTCAGCCATAGTGGTGAGCTGAATGCAGTTCCTCTGGCATCAGAAGCCTTGGAAATCTTCCCTGCTCTGTGTCTCTGGCAAGGAGAAGCTACCTTGTGATTTTAGAGCAAAGCTGGGACCCAGAAGGTCAGCCTCTAACTTCCAGCTCTGGCTTGGATTGTTTCTGTGGCCTAAGGGTGGCTGCTCAGAGGAGTGACCTGTTGGTGTGGTTGCTCCCAGACCTATTTCAGTCCAAGCAAGATGTGCTAGCCAAAAGCATTTGCTTGAGTGGTGTCAGCAAATAGACTGGGGTGCCGATGCAAGCATCTGAGCTGGAGAGAAGGTAGAACACAGCTGGAGGCAGATTGAGGCACAGCTGGGCTTGGGAAGACTCAGTGTCACATTTGCAAATGGGGTTTCTATTTATTTTCTCTTCCTTTCCTTCAATAAACAAACAAATCCCCCAAGCTGTTAGTTATTTCAGTCAATTACACCTGGGATTAACCTGTGCTGTTGGCTTGCCTTATCTTTATGTAAGGCAAGCAGGAGGGCTGAGGCCAGCCCCAGGAGCTGGAAATGAAGTATTGCTGTGCTATGTGGCATGTTCCAAGGGCAACAAAAGAGAAAGACTTTGCATTATTCCTTGCATGTGTAGCAAACCAGGAAGCTTGCCCTGGTTTCTGGGTATGCTGCAATCCTGTGGAGGTGTTTGTGATAGCAGCTTTGATTGCGTGGGAACTCTGACCTCTACAGACCAGAGTGCTGGAACAGATTCAGCCCAGGATGGCTCCACGGGTTGAGGCAAGAGGTCAGGCAGCCTCGGGACAGAGGGAGGAAAAATGTTTACTGGGACAAATGGCATCTGGACTGATGTGCTTTCTTTAGTCTTGGAAAAGGTTCAGCAGGCTTAGCTTCTCTTGAGACAAACACTCCTTAGAAAAGTGAGTTCAACCACGGGAAAGTGCCCAGACATCACATTTCCAAACCAGAATGTTTCCATTTGCTTTCATGCATTCACAACATTTTAGTCAGCCTGTTTGAGACTGTAACGGAATTGTTAGAGCAGGAGACTCAGTATTCTCCATCTTACTGTATGATCTCCACGTTTGCTCTAGGTATATCCTAGGAAACAGAGAGGATGGGGTCCCTTTTGTGAATTGCTTACTGCTCTGACAGGTGTGATAAATGAAGATGCAACAGATATCAGAAAAGGGTGGAGCAGGATACTGTAGCTTGTGGATTCATGGTTTTTGGAGCTGAGATGCACCTATATTTTATTTGGTCTTCTGTTTATATCAACACAGGAGGCCAGATTCTTGTACCGTGTGAGAAACAAGCTTAACACAGGGTCTGGTCTTTGATGTTTGTAGGCAAAGGGATTTCTTAGGAGCAGTTTGAATGAGGTGAGGGGCTGATGTGTGCTGACTAGAGCTTGGAAAGCTGTTCCAAGCATGAGAGAAGGTGTGGGAGATGGTGCAGAAATGCCTCTCTGATGAGGGAATGAAGGGAAATACAAGGTCAGTGCTGCAGGACTCACTGGGGGGTGGGTCGAGTCACATGTGGGACTGTGGGCAGATCCATTAACTGCTCTGTGTTTAAGCTTTACTGCTGTAAAGCAGGACTGGTAATGCAATATACTTGGCTCCTGTAGTAACTCACAGTTGATAACAGAGATGTTCAGAGTAAACACAGCTAAGCCTGGATCTAGGTATGCATTTGGGTTTGTGCTGTTTATACTTTTCTGATGCTTTTAGAAATCCTGCCAAAGTCAAGAGACTATAAGAAACCAGACTTTCTATCAGCATCTGGAGGCTGAAATCCCACTAGAAGATCAGTTATTGTATTATTCTACTTCATTAAGTACCTCTTTGAGAGGTTAAAGTAGCCTGTGAAAATGTGTTATCACAAGCAGCAGAGTGTCTTACAGCCTTTTGGGAAAAGGATAGATATGCTATCTGTACACTTCAAGATCCATTCATGGTGGCAGCCACATAGATTGTACCCCTTCCCCACAGCTCTCCACTTGTAGTACCTGGGCCCTTCAGATGTTGCAGATAACCCTCTTTGCTCCACAGAAGAAGAATTTACTGAGTAATTTGGTTTAGTTCTGTCTGGAAGAGAGTCTCGCATACAGCAGTTAGCACATCTGCAGCCCTGGAACTACATAGGTCAAAAGTGAAATACTGGTTGAATAGGAGCATACGTTATGTTGCCCATGTAGCCATAGAGGGAAAAAAAAAAGATACTTTCAACCTCTTGCATCCATGTAGGAAACTGTTTTGTGGTACCTGCTTTACTGCTGCTGGGATGTGTATGGGTCAGTGTATGCTGGGCTGTATCCTTTCCTTTTCTGGTGGCTCCTGTCCTGAAGTGAGCACTATTTCAAGTTACTTTTTTCCACAGAGTTCCAAGTAATAAATGCAGGAAACTTGTTTTCAGGGCAATGGGAAGTTTAAATGTGAGTTCAGGAGTCTGTACATTAGTAGATCCTGTCCTGTCAGATTCAGTACCAGAGGGTATAAAATGTCAGATAATTCATCAGCTGCTGGGATTAGATAACATAATTAAGGTGCAGTTTTGCTGAAAAACGTGCATTAAGACAAGAGTAATGCCATTACTGAATAGTGTGTAGCAACACATAGATGTCTTTTCTAGAGCCACAGAAAAATAAACAGGCATCAATGTGGGGAAATCATTTCACATATTGCTAGAAATAAATAATTTATGGCAAAATCTAGCTTTTTATTTTTCCCCCTGCTTTTAAACTCTTCATAATCTGGACCTTGCTTCTATTTGCAGCTTATTAGTATTTGTCAACTTGCTTCAGAACACTTTTCAGATGACAAGACGCTGATGAGGCCTCTAACTAGCTGGTGTTTCTTCATGATGTGCTTGACTGGCTACTGAAGCCAGTCTGCACTCATTTTCCTTCTCAATGAATGGCTTAAACCTTTTGAGCACAGAGGAATAATAGGAGCAATACACACTTAAACTGTGTCATTTGATAATTTATTTTAGAGTCATTAAACCTTTAGGTCTGGGACTGCTTTTGTAGGCAGTGATCCAGGCAATCCAAAAGGGATAGTACTGCTGCACTGGTAGCAGCAGACAAATTGCATCGACTTTCCCCCTTCCCCAGTTCTTAATGAAAAAAATGTTTTGAGGTTCTGGTTCCTGTTCTCAGTAGGGTGCAAGGTGTCTAAGTGTGATTGCTGACCTTTCTGCACTGACTGCTCCCTTCCTACTGTAAGGCTGGTCCCCCAGGCAGACTCGTTCTGGAAAAAGTGGAGGTGGCCTGAAACATATTGAACTAACAGTGGAGTACAGTAGACAACTGGGATGCTTATAGAATCATAGAATTGTTGGGGTTGGAAGGGACCTCAAGGATCATCTAGTTCCAATCCCCCTGCTGTGGGCAGGGATACCTCACACTAGATCAGGTTGCTCAGAGCCACATCCAGCCTGGCCTTAAAAACCTCCATGGATGGGGCTTCTACCATCTCCCTGGGCAACCTGTTCCAGTGTCCATCCTCATGGTGAAGAATTTCTTCCTAACATCCAGTTTAAATATACCCATTTCTGGTTTTGTTCCATTCCCCCTAGTTCTATCACTACCTGATACCCTCAAAAGTCCCTTGCCAGCTTTCTTGTAGTCCCTCTTAAGCTACTGGAAGGCTACAATAAGGTGTCCTTAGAGTCTTCTCTTCTCCATACTGAACAGCCCTAACTCAGTCTGTCTTCACAGGAGAGGAGCTTCAGCCCTCTGATCATCCTTGTGGTCCTTCTCTGGACACGTTCCAGCATGTCCAAATCCTTTGCTCCCCAGCCTTCTTTAACACTGTAGGTATAACCCATCTGGCTTATTCTTGAGGTACAGCTAAGGAACTGATTCTTTCCCACCTTTAAGTATTACTGGTGGAAATCATCATGTGGGAGTCCATTTAACAACAAACTGGTTGTTTTTTTTCTTAATGGACAAAAGCAATTAGGTAAACTAGAAGACATTATATATGGACTAAGGGTAGCCTTCATCCTGATATTACAGAGTTTCCCCAAAACAGAGGTTGGGTATGGATAAAAGGGAAGAAAACGGCAAGTTCTGGGGTAGTGAAAACCTTGGGGTGCCTCAAGGAGAAAGGATACATAAGATCCCTTGGCCTGTAGGTCACCCCTGTGTTTTATTGTGTTGCAGACTAGTGTGTGTGAAGAACATGCTTATTTATATCTGTGGCTTTACTAGAGGGGATTGTCAGATCCTACTTGATAAAGCTTTAAAATGTTTCTGCATTGATGGTGCTCCTGATTTGCTGAAGGGAACAACGAAGAAAATAACTAATGACCAATTTTTGCTGCCTTGTGCAAAAATATGCCTTAAGTATGTGATTTTAACAGACTTCCCTACCACTGCAAATGAGATCAGCATCAGTATTGCAGACTTTTGAGGCCAGGGACAAACTTTGCTCTGGAAGAGAAGTAAGAGAAAAAGGAGAAAAGTATCCTTTCATGAGACATAACTGTATTTGCAGGTTGGTTTTTTTTTTTTTATCTTGCTTTTGTATTGACTTGCATCCTTTGCTTTGTTTATCTATGTTCTTAAGAGGAACAAGGCAGTGATTCATCACCAATATGAAGGGATACCTCACTTTGCATTTGCATGATATTGTCTGTCCAAGTGGCTCAAAGACCTTTACAAACTTTAAGGGCTGTGTCTTCAGCTGGTCTAGCAGTGTCATGCTGACACCATCTGAAAATTGGATCCTATTTAAATTCCTTTTTTGTCTGCATATTTTAGCTTGAAGTACCACAATATTACAGATGCAAAACTTCATTATTCCTGACCCAGCAGCAGCATGATATGCTCATGGATGACTTCTCTAGCATCAACTTTTTTTTTTCTGCTGCAGGAACACCTGTTTCTCTATTCTATAGGAGTCCATTGTTCCTATAGTTTCACATATCTGTACTGAAATGCACTGTTTGAATGAGGCCAGGTTAGCAACTGATGTGAGCTGCTTTATACAACGGCCCTGCATTTACTCTTGTTTATTATCTCTCAGTACTGGGGGGAAGAGGGGAGGGATGGGGGAGTCTCATGTATTTCATGATGGTTTAATCTTGTACATTATAGTTTTACATCAGTGAAAATTTCCATGCTGAATGTGCATTCAGATGTAGAGAGCTGCTCAGAAGTCCCTTCTGTGATTGCTTTCTGTACTGTAGTTAATTACACATTAGTTGGGAAATGTCTGCTACTGGTAGTTACACTGTTACGAATTTCTGATGTCAAGATGTCACTCTGGACCGAACTTCTCTGCAAGTAGCTATATTGACCTTGTCACCTCTGCAAAGAACTGACTTTTTTTGTATATATAAATATATACATAGATGTATATGTATGTGGAAAACTTCCTATTTGTGTATGCTATATATAATAATTGTCAATCAAATCATACTGACATGCATTGATTCAAATCATAACTTGATTTTTTTTTTTTTTTTTTGTAATGAGCTGAACCTCTGTTAGGTGTATTGGGCTTTTTGGTTGCTTTTCCCTCAGCCTGTGAGATTCATGTTATTCTGAATATACTGCAGGTCTATTGGTTTGAGTATTTATCTGTGTACTTACTTATCTTTCTCTTTTGGTTCTTCTAGAAAAAAATCTGATGCTCCAATCTTTAAAAAATAATTAAAAAAGAACATTAGTAAGATACACATTTTTCAGGTAGCTGACTTTAGTGTTTTTAGTTACAAGTTATCTGGACCTGTTCAGTAGAAAATATTGTTTAATGATTTTTAATGGTAAATATTCTTGACTAGTAACCAAAAGGGAAATCTTCATTACTAATGGAAAGTACTTGATATAGTTCATGTACATACAAACAAACTGTAGGAAATTTTATAGGCTGGTTGCTACAGGGTGATGGCAAAACTGTCAGTAACTGCAGAAACAGCAGAAATGTTTTTTGGGAAGAGACATTTGCTTTATGCCTCATAATCAGCTCCTCATAACCACAAGTTTTTCTTTATACCCTTTGCATCTAGTCCACTCTCCCCACTCAGCATTACGCTTGTCTTTTGAAGCAAAATTTTATTTGTATTACTGGCTGTAGAACTGATTGCACTGATGCCGAATGAGTTGGGGTCAAAATGGTTCTTTCGGTGACTGCCAATACACAGTTTGGTAACCAGCTCAACATTTTGAGTCCTCAAAAACATAGTAAGCACAAACTGGTGATCCCTCATGTAAAGCTTCTCAAGCATAAGTGTTGTGTTAAAAATTATCTGTAATTTCCAGAAAAGTCCCATTACACACTGTGGGGACTTCCAGGAAACTGAAGTCATGCGTAATGCAGTTTTTATTTCTGTGCATTAAACAAGCGTTCAAAGATTAAATCATCCTGCTCCCTGATGTGCTTTGGTGGTCTAAACCAAATATGGACTAATATTCCCCCTCACCTGGGCTTTTACATTTCCCTGAAGTCTTATATAAGCCATGTAATACACTGGGATGCTGTGTCATTTATTCCAAAGGTATCATCATCAGTGGAGACTTGCCAGGTGACTTCATCCTCCCACTCAATTTTGCCTCTGTCTCATGGTTGTGTTTTGGGGAGGGAGCATACCAGCCTGTTGTCTGTGTGCAACTCACTGAATTTTCTTTCCATGTTCCTACTGTGGAGTCCTTGAGGATTACTTGCCCTTTTAGGAAAGCTGAAAGGCCTCCTTTCATGGCTTCTTAATTCCTATCATGAAGACAGGTTGTTGTGTTTTTTTTTTTTTTATCTGTGACCCTCAGTCTTTCTTATTATGTTCCCTGTAAGAAGGATTCCTTGGTATTTACTTTGCTAAATATTGGATATTTCTAGCTGGGTAGAAATTTCTCCTGATTCTTTTTCCTTGTGGTCACAAATCTGTTTCTTGTATCTCCAGTTCTTGTACCATCTGTCCTTCCCCCTGCAGCATGTGTGGCTGTAATTTGGGTAACTTATTGTCCAAGAAGTCTTTGTTTTCTCAGATGCCGTGCATTAATGATGTTTGAGTTTTTGATTATGTGTATCTGTCCTTTTAATGGACCAGGATAATATCTGGACTGCTGTCAGACTGGAAAACCTGAGCACAGCCAAGGCATTACTAGAAACTCTTCCCTGGCTCATCTGAGCACTCCCTACCCAGGCTGTCCACCGAATTGGTGGCTAGCTGCAGCCCCTTCCCCAGAAACTCAAATAAGCTTCATTTCAAAGATTCAGTGACATGATTTTGCAGAAGTGCTGAGTGAAGCATAAGTTCATTTCCCTCAGCATCACTTCTTAATGCATTTTTGTTCATCAATGCGTATAACTAATGTGAAGAGGCAATCCAGTCTCAGCAGTCATTCTGCTGAGGGTGAAATACTGATAGGTACTTCATTTAATAAAATAATAATGCTGTGCAGATGTACATTGCCTCTCCCACAAGGGTCTCTAGGTACCTGAAAGAGTATTAAATAATTAAGCTTGACAATACCCCTGTATTTCATTAGTTCCATTTCACAGGTGGATTAGCAGAGGTTAAGTGACTTGACCAAGGTCAGAATCAGACCTTATTCCTGTGAGGGAAGCCTGTTCAGGGGATAGTTCATATGTGGGTGGATCAGCTGGTCCTGTGTTGGATCTCTGTGACAACCTGGGGTCTGCGCAGGGAGGCAGAGCCAAAACCTGTGGCAGAGCAGGGAGGGAACAGGGGAATCCTGGCTCTGTTTTCTTAATTTGTTTCCAAATGTCCAGGACTAAGATAGTCCATATGAAATGTGGTGACAAGATTGAAGGACTTGATTTGCTGAAGCCACAGAAATATATAACCTGGTGCCCAAGAGACCTGTGAGCATTTGTTTCATATCCACCGACATCATCTGTCCAGTCAGCTCAACAAGTCATATTTTTGTGAAGTTATTTTGCACCATCTGTATTGAAAATGGCAACCTGGCCAACCACAATGGGTTTTAAGTTTATTCTGTGAGAGAGTTTTAAAGTGGAAAGAATCCATCAGTGAGCCAGGGGGAGGAAATAATGTATCTTTCCCAAGGAATGTCAGGGTTTGATCCTGCAGGCAGCTGAAATGTGCCAAATTAGTTGGGTGCTGAGTGTTCAGCACCTTTTCAGAGATGCTCAGGACTTTGCAGAGTCAAAGCTCTGAGCTATAAGGTTAAGCATGAACATTAATGAAATGTTATCTCTCTACCAGATGGAACTAAGTGACAAGTACTCTGGCTGTCAAGCACAGAAAATTGTGAATCTGTCGCACATCCCCTGACAACAGTGAGGCAATCTTCTTAAAACTGACTTATGCAGTAGGAATTGCACCGTGGTGGGGGTCTCTCCTTCATGTGGTCAGAAAGTTGACCTTTGGTGGGAAGTATTTACACTTGTGTGTTGGGCTTTTTGTTGTTTGTTTATTTTGATTGGTTTCTTTTTTTTTTTCTATGATGCATCTAGCTTTCTGATCAGCTGCCACCTTGCAAATAATCCACTTAAGAGGATGCTTTTTCAGTGCTAAAATAGCTTACAAGCTAAGGCTCAACTTGCATAAAAATTACATGTATACTTGAAATCCTTACAACTGATGATTCCAGATAAGAGGAGATACTCCATTCTGATCAGTCTTCAGCTGAAAGGTGTAACCATTATGAGCCTTTTGCTGTCAGTGTAACATCTTCTCTGTCTACCAGGATAGCACAAAAACATTACGTTGCCATACCAGAGCACAGCAGAACTTTCCTGGAGCCTGAAGGGATTGCCTCATATTTTACAGGCTTAACTAACTGCCAATAAATGAACATTTTTTTTTTTCATATGTGCATATTCAACATGAAAGATCATGTAGTATTATCATTTCACCCACAAATGAACTACCATCTTTTATAGAAGTGGAATGCAGAGTATAAGGGGAATGTATAGGCAAGCACTTACATATTTGAGGTGAGAACTAAGATGAGAAGTGGAGTCAGGAAAATAAAAGAAACCTCCAAAGTGATCTCAAAATCTGACTGCATTTCTTTGGTCTAACCTTGAAGCTACAAGCTGATAGCAAATAAAATGAGGTTATTCAGAGGAAACTCAAGTTCCTCTGGAAGTTTGGCTTCTTATCATTTCAGAATACATTTACCTTTGCTAGATAACTGACCTGCTGCTTCAATTCTCACCTGCTCTTGGAAAATGCCCTTGTCTGTTCCTTCAGAGAAGGGCTTATTTTGTCATAAAGTTTAGATGAATGGTTGGAGAGGAGTTTTTTGGTGTAAAATATTCATTATGAACAAACTGTGAACTTGTGAATATGTATGATTCCCCTTTAATCTGTTGGTCTTTTTTTTTGAAGAAACATTTTCTTAAAAAAAAAAAAGGCAAAAAGGGGTCTGCTCAAACTGACCAACAAAACTTGAGTATTAGTTGCTGAACAATCTGTACACAAACTGCTTACAGGCATGATTATTTTTCATGTGAAGAGTTTGCTGAGGGACTTTGAAGAAAATCACAAACGTGACTGTGGACAACTCGCAATGGAATGAAATTTGCTCAGTAAGTTGTGTGTTTCACTCTAACCAACTAATAGAGGTTACACAGTTAAGAGAGAGAAAACTGGAAAAAGAAGATTGAGAAAGTTGAGGAGATACCAGGAAACTCCTACAGTACTTGGAAATGTCCATTATTTCACTTGCCCTTATATCAAAAGGAAAGAAGTCACTGGGTTAATACTTGAATGAGTGCGTGTAGGTGTTTGCAGAGGTCAGCTATGTACTCAAGATATGAATGTTTCTTCATCAGGAGATTGCTGGAATGTTTTCAGAGATTGTTATGACTTAAATAATGGTAGCCTCTGGGATTTCCCTGCTGCCATCCAGGGTGTCCTGGATGTATGGAAGCATTATTCTGTGGCTTTTCTTTTGTCTCTCATGAACAGTGCTATTTGCTATCACTGTGGAGTAGCTAATTCTGTGTCCCAGTGGCAGATGTCCTTAGAATATTTGTGTGGGAATGGGAAAAAAACCCCAATTTTTTTAATTTCATGAAACAACTCTAGGAGCCATGGATGACAGAGGAGTCACTGCATTTACACAACCAAGTTTAAACTGATAGATGTGTATCTCTTTCATGGTATTCAGAAACTGAGTTGGGTGAGAAACCTGTCCCAAGTTCATCTCACAGCAGTGTTCAGCCAAAGTTTTTCTAGGTAGTGGTTATGATGAGGATTGCTTTTCAGGGAGTTGGTTAAGACAAAACAAGTGCATTTGTGCTTTTTAGAAGGTTGAATTTCTGTTGGAGGTGGCCACGCTTGGAAGATATTTATCTTCAAGTTACTACAGTATCTTGAGGTCCATAACTCATATATAAACGGAAACACTCTTTGTGAGAGTAGTGGAGAGAAGATTACAATCCTCTTCTGTAAATGACCTCTTCATATTACTTAATTTTTCTGCCCTAACATTCCATTGGATGACAAGGGTATGGTGCTTCTCTAGATGCTGACCTGCTGGAAAACATTTCTTACTTCTTTAGGTTGTTTCAGTTGAGGCTGGAAATAAGAGTAGAATATTCTCCTTATGCATACATTTATTCTCCAAATGTATACATTTACATTAATGAAAGAAGGTTGCATTGCAAGAAGTGGCAGCTTCTGCATTGGTCATAGCTCACCACAGTCCCAGTTCAGCAAGTTTGAATTGGTGAGACTTTCTCTTTCTCACAGGTGACTTCCAAACCCCTGTCATGAATTTCAGAAGATGTTTATGCTGTGAGAACATAACTGAGTTCTTAAGGAGGTACAACCATGAACAGAACACTTGCCTGAATGTATAGCTTGAAGTTTAAGTTAGCATCGGGTAAGAGATCAGTGCACCAATATGATAGGACCAGAGGTGTGTGAACAAAGTTTTGTTTTCCTCGTCCATAGTAAATATATAATTAAAAAGACAAACAAAACAGCTGACAAAGTCTGACTGTGGGCAGCATGGGTCAAGTCAATTATATGGGAATAAAAATGTTCCTTTGACTTCTGGGTGCTGAGCCATATCCCCTTGCTGAAAGACTCTGAAAGCTTTCCTGGATGAAGTGTGTCCTTCACAGTTAGGGAAAAAGATCACAGGAGCAGGTCTGTTTCTGCTTGTCAGATTCTGGGTGGGTCTCCTGTCCCTGCTGCACCCGTGTACTCTTGCCTTAGACTTCTGTGTCGTGCTTGTGATGAGGTGGGTGTCAGCTGGGGGAGGCAGGGATGTGCTGAAAAGCCATGCGTGCTTGTGAAGCAGACGTTCAAGGGATAGAAACCTCAATATAAATAGGAAAAGAGAAGACACCCCGGGTATACTGTAAGGAGAGGAGGTTATAGAAAAGGAAGCATTTTGTTTCCAGAGCAAAACCAACCTCTTCTCCAGAGCATGACCAAGAGCCTTGTGTTCAAAAGCTGTCCAGAAGTAGATGATGTCAAGGACTGCTGAAGCTTCATGTTATTGGGTTTTTTGGATGTTGCTTAGTTTTGAAATGCAGCCAGTGCTGGGGTAGGTCGTGCAGTTGCAACATGCACATCATTTTTGAGCAGAATATTGATTATGTGCTAGAGAAATCCAGGCAGAGTGGAAGCTGGCTTGGGCATTCACACTTGCATCTCTGGGCTCATGAAAGTGAAAAATGAAATATTTGACTATTGCTAACAGCTCCAACACAGTGATCTTTGAAAATGTGTTTCAGGAGCACTGTTTTAATGCTGGCTGAGGGGAAAGGCGACTGCACTTCTGGAAGCGCCCTGTGCTTTCCTTCCCCTCCCAATCGCATATCGACCCAGCTTAACTCTCTGTGGCAGGGTCAGGAAGGACATAAGTTCAGAAAGGCTACCTGCCAACTTTCATTTTTCATAGTTCAGTCATTCATAGTTTTCTGTGGAAGAAACGCCCTGTTTGGTTGGGAGGTAAAGTTATTTTGGCAGGGAGGTAAATTCGCGATTCTCACTGTCAAATTATGGCTAAAAAGAAAGAGAAACCATTTTTGCATTCCAAGAATTAAACTCGTTAATGTATGTAGCATTACATTTTAGCAAAGTAATCACAGCTGAGCATCCAAAATGTTGTCTTGAATGCTTGAAAAATACACTGAAAGTAGAAATGTGCAGGGCTCTGCAATGTCCTTTATAAGAGAAGCTGCTAGTAATGCTCATATTGGGTCAGCAACTTAAGATGTGTATTTTTTATTACATATATGTATCTACTATACATAAATAATAATATGTGTGTGAGTATAGGAAAAGAAAATAATCCCATGATGAAAATTTTTGGTGGTTTTCTGGTTTTCTAGCCATACTGCTGCCTCCAACTGAATGTTTATAATATCCATTATCTGAAGTTTAGGCTACTGAAAGGCACATATGTGTACATAATATGATGGTTCTATGATATAAACAGAAAAATATACAGAATTAATGTGTAACTTAAAAGAAAAAAAAAGGGGGGGGGAGGGGGAAGGGGATGGGGCAGAAAGCCCAGCTCCTGGTTTCTATGCCATTTTTTTGAATCCCTGTGTGACTTTGTGTGAATTCCTACATTGAAAAAAGTCTCAGCTTTCAAGCCCCTTAGTTTTCAGAAGCAAAGCACTGAATAGCGTATGGGTACTGTTTTGGCTTTAAATAGAAACGTGTAATAAGCAGTACACACAAACTGGCAAATGTGAAGTTTTGTGAGGGCTGATTTCCAAGGGGATTTTCACATATCAAATTGTTGGGGGAATGTTCTCATTGATACATGGTATTTTTGGACCTCAGAGGATCTGCCTAAAAACTGCATTTGAGCTGCTGTTTGAGTAAGGATATGTGAGAACACCTTAAGGTTTCTGCATGTATGCATGTGTATGTGTCTGTGAATTATTTATTAGGGAAGTTGAAATGGATGCTTCATTTTTGTTTAGTGTAATTAAGACCCTAAAATTAATATATAATCAAACATATTGCTCAAGGGTTGACTCTTCTGATTCTCAGCCTCAGCCTGAAGATATTGTCTCTTTCTTTCCTCCTTTTTTCTCATTAGTAGCTTAGATAGGCATGAAAAATCTTTTGAGCTTAAATAAGAGATCTTTGTTGTTGTTGTTCCTGTATAGTTCAAAAGCAGTTAATTTTTAAGACCTCAAACTTGGCACATGGCCACTCTCAGCTGGCAAATACACCCTTGCTATTTTTGCTGTGTGTGATTTTTAGTTCATCTGGAAGCTGCTGCCAAACAACTTTAGTCTAATTCTCCTGCCCCTTGCCTCTTCCTATTGCTCTCTAAGTGCTCTCATGTGCTTCCACCCACTTAATGAACCATCTGTAAAATGGAGTAGCTCAGTCCTTGATGTGTCTGCTGAATTCCCAGGCCATAACGGCAACTGTGGTGGCTGGTGACTCACGCAGCAACGACCAAGTCAGCTGGGGTGGCAGCACTGCACTTGCCTCCAACCTACCCTAAGCAATCAGCTTATGGAGAGTGACATTTGGAGCCATGCTTCCCAGGTCATCTACATCTTTACCTCTGATGTCCATCAGTACAGGCAATTGCATCATTACAACCACATCACGTTTGGAGTTCATTCTGCAGCTTGGGGGAAGATTCTTGTAGCTTCAGGTGTGTGAAAATAAGAGCTGGCATGTTTTGTGAGCAGCAAGTGGGAGTTGTTCAGCAGGAAGGTTAGATGAGATGGTAATTGGGAGAGTGTCTTTAGGCTAGTTAGGAGGCAGGAAAATTTCTGTGGATTTTCTGTTCTGGTTTAGAGCAGTTTAGGAAATGAAGGCAAATACCATATCAAATTTGAAAGCAAAGGATGGAATGAGCTATCCAGAGGTAGGGTGCAAATACAGTCAACAGTCTAGCTTGGGCAGTTGATTAAGCAGCTGTTCTTCAAAAATTTTGCTTGTAAAGCAAAGATACTTTATTAACTTTATACTTGATCTAATTAAAAATAAATAAATATGCTATAAACTCTCCTTGGAAATTTTCTAGATTAAGCTTCTGCAGAAAATGTAAAGGAAACTGGCACATCTTTTGCTTTTCCCCCTTGTTTATCAGTAATAGAGGGAATCTGCCTGGGGGAAGATAAAAAATACTAAACAGTTTTTTGTTCCATCTGTAAAAGGAAACAGTACCTCTCCAAAATGTTTCAAATGGCATATCATCTTCTGTATCATCACACTCATTATACATATTATTACAATAGTACTTTGAAAATACAGTCAAATAATGCAATGTGTATCACAAATGCATTGTTTGGTTTCACCAGAAGGAGTTTGGTGAGCAATTGATTCATCGCTGCATGTGAATTGTTACTGTCTCCCTTTCCAGAACTGAGTATTATCTGTGCATGGTCCACCCACGCTTCCTGGCATGCTTGGCAGTGCTTACAGTTAAAGGTGACTGGAGGGCTGACATCCCTTTGAGATGGAAATACCATGTAACTGAGAAATGATATCCAGAAAGGACAGAAAAATACTCATTGAGCGACAATATACATTTTAAAGAGTAACCCTGAACAAGGGAATTGGATGTTAATTTGTTTTTGATCCTTTGGAGTGGTAAAAGCCCTAGGCAGGCCAGAGGAGTATAGAAATACTGGCACTTTCATGCTACTCATGTTACATATTTCTCACAAACACAGAAGGGTGAGTTTGTGCTGAACTGGTTGTAGGTTGAATTAAGCAGACAGCACTGGCAGTGTAGCCATAACTTTCTGAGAGTGACAAAGCTGAAACTGGCAACTGCAAATTAAACACGCCAAGGTTTTTGATATGGTTTTGTTTAAGATAACAAGTGAGACATCTGCAGAAACTGATGTGAATTGTCCAGATTCCCAGACACTTTTTGCATCAGTCGAAGTTGGGAGTGTGTCTGTCTGCACATGTGATCTTTGCTACGAGTGTCTGGCACAACGTGATCCTCGGAAGCCGTCTTCACTCCATCTGCACTAAGGTCTTTGCTGATGTCGTTAATTAGGAGGATTTTTATCAGTTTTAGCAGGAGGATATGGAAAGGATGGAGTTTAGTCTTGCTGCTTGTAAATCCTGAACACTGCAAGTTTTTCAGTCCCCTCCCTGCATCCATGATGGAAGGTTATGAAAATGATGTGGGTTTCAGTATCACTGAAGCTTGGTTGATACTTGTACCTCTAATCGTCTTCTCATTGGACCTGTGTTCAGTGGTTCCTTTGCTTCCCTAGCTCTTGGCAGAGGTGGTAATGAGCTGGTTGCAGATCAGTGCTGAGCAGGTGATAACAATGAGGATTGTTCAGGAAGAATGGGTGGGACCTTCTGCCTGCCTCAGCTTGTAATGATATATGTCCTATACTATTATATGACCTAAAGGCTTTCTCTCAGACTGGAGGAGAGGAGTCAAGCCATTTGAAACAATCTTAGTCAGCTACCTGCTTTTAGACAAGCATGTATTTGTGGATCTCTAGCTTTCTTTTACAGAAAATACAGAGACAAAGTAAAAAAGAAGGGAGGCAAAGAAGCTCCCAGCAGATCCATCCATACATTATGCATTTAAAAAGATAATATTGCGTATGCTTCTTCTCATCTACTGGTGGCAAAACAAAACCTTGATGAAAAGCGACTGAAGGAAAAGTAATCAAAAAGAGAACTTGGAGATCAGAAAATGGGCAGGATGGGGGATGGATGGGAACAAGCAACCAAGGAGATGCAGAGTATTTTTGTCTTGGGATTTTTCTGATCTGCACTAAATGTCATATGGTCTGAGTAAGTTTGAATGAATTTCAGTTTAGGGCTGTTAAATGTGGCAGTGTGGGCTGCACATTCAACAGGACAGATTTATGAACTTAATTCATGCAGGTGGTTAGAACTGCGTGCTGTTAGCTACAAAAGAGCTGGTAGCCTTGGTAGGAATCCTTCCGCACCTGCTCAGTTGAAGGTCGTGATGTGATAAACCCCACAACGCTCCTGATCTCTGCAGAATCTGTAGCTCTCTAGGAAAAATACATAACATCTACTACTACTTAATGCATGCATTATTTCTGCATTCAGTTTAACTGACCATTCAGCTCCCACCCCTAACTGTAGATTGTACATAGTGCATATAGTTTTGGTCAGAGTTAACCACCTATGCAGTGCTAGTAAGATGTAGGTTTCTGATTTGTCTGCTGTTGTTCCTCATCCAGTCTGCTTTAAGAGTGTGTTGAAGCTTCCAGTGTGAAAATTCATGCAGGTGCATTTAACATGTATTAGGCTGATGGCCTGAACTTTAGGATTTGTGATCTTTTTTTGTGTGTGTGAGAGTGTAAATGCACAAGGTGCTTTATTAATTTGCTGATATTTATAGGGCTTCTGTTTTTCCTATATGCATTGTGCTGTTGTAATTCTTTCAAACAAGCAATTACGTTTCTGGTATTATCTTTTACAGTAAATCTCCGCCTTGTGGATCAGAGATATATCATTTCACTGTTAAATAGAACATGCCTTTTCCACTTTAATGCACCATAGCTAAGCAGGTAATACTCATACGAGGTTTTACTATTTGGAAGTATGTTATGTACATTAAATCCTGCAAAATTCCAATCAAGTTAGTAAGTATTTTTTTTCCCTACATTGTAAAGATGAAGAAACCTAATCAAAGTAGTTAAGCCACTTGCCAAACCACACAGTGAGTTAAAGAGAGTTATAACTGGACTTTGCGGCTCCCAATCCGTGTTCAGACTCATACAGTATATTTAACCTCTAGGTTGTTTTTGTAATGTAATATCCAAAACCTCTTTGATTTCTTCATGTAGAGTAAAAATGTCGTGGACAGAAAGACCATTTTATTTTATTTTTTTTTCCTCAGCCTCAAGGAGAATGTGAATTTTTATAGAACTGAATTTTTCATCAGAAAATTGTATGCTGACTTTTATACGTCATAAATGCCATATGGACTCCTAAATATGGAGAGAGAATAATTATGAGCCCCTTTGTACTGACTCACTTCTCTGGATTTTTTTTTTTTTTTAAACTGCATTTTAAGGATTGAGGAGAAGCTGATTGCTACCATGGTATATTGCTTCTGTTGTTAGATAATCTTAGCTTTTTAACTGAATACAGCCGTGCAGTGCCTTATGATTAATTACATGTACAACAGGTGTTGATCTTGTTGGACCCAGATTATGAAGTTCTCTGCTATCCAGGTGGTCTGTTTTAATATAAAAAGACCAGTAGCATAATGAGCAAGAAATTGAACTAACGAGCAGGGGGAAAAAATACTTGAATGCATTAATCACCTTTAATAAGCTTAGCCAGCTCAGCACAGCTAATCAGCTGGGAAGTCCTTGCTTTGAAGAAGCATCAATTGTTGTATACCCAGTAGGGTAAATAAAAGATAAGCCAAGAGCGGTGGGAAGGGTGTTTGTACATCTAAAAGCTTTCAAGATTTTCCAAATATAAGGCACCTGGTATGATGGTTTTAAAAATTATATTAGTCAAATTGAAGATGCAGTTACCTTTTGGTAATGAAGAGATATGTCATTCAGATATCTTCAGATGCAATATCACGGCATTAATTATTGAAAAGTGCTGGTTATTTTGTAGTATAGCTTATTTTCGTTTTCACATTGTGAACAGAGTATTGGGCCTAATTTGAAGCCCTCTAATGACCCGTGTTCATCAGCCCTGAGTTCAGAAATGTGAGGCCAAGGTACTACTCTTACTTAAAAAGGTGTGCTAATAATTCCTCACCCTTCCCCCCCCCAAAAAAAAGTTTGCATTTCATATAATCAATTCTTTGTATTTCAAAATCTTTCATGGTGAAAGGTTTGTCTAATACTCAGCTAACAACCCTTCTAGCATAGCATGTGCGATTCTTTTCTTTCCATAATGCGATAAATATATTTTCTGCTAATAACTCCTGGTTTAACAACTCTTATCCATGTGGTAGCAATGACTACTTCTGCTGGTTTTATTTATTGGACAATTGCAGTGCACAGAGATGAATTCACAGAACCTTCAGTGATGGAATGCACCTTTTCCTGGAATTTCAGCAGTACTTTTGTGTGGCTGATATTAGGAAAAACTCCTTTTGATTAAAGAGTTGGCAGGTGTAGACTATGTGTATTTTGATTATATTGCAATCTCTTTCGTGCATATTCTCTCAGCAACTTCTCTAGGGCTGGGAAGGAAGGACAGGCAGTTCTCTCAGTACCTGTGGCACTCATTTTTCTCAGGTTATTCATGTGACTTCTCCTCTACAACTGCTTACCTGCTATCTTTTTTCCTTCTTCCCCCAGCCCATGATTTTAGTTTGGCATCTGAGACATGTAGTGAGCTCGGAGGGTTTTCCCCTTTATTCTGATCTTTGGTTATTATTGGTGAGCAAACTGGTTTAACTTTTTTCTTTCTTTAATTGAAAAATACTTTTCCTCCTCTCCCATGACTCTCAAAACAGTGGAATCAGTCTTCTGCAGACTTTCCAGACCAATTTACTTCAGGGATGAAACTGAGCAAGCAAAATTTCCAGGTGTTGTCATTAAACGAGAAAGTAGGATTAAAAGGGAGGTCCAACCATAGTACGCAGCCATCACCTGAGCTAGATATCCTGGTGAGCTGGTATAAAGATATTGCTGGCCATTCTGAAGGATTTTCTTAGAAGGAAATATCATAGAATGTTTTTAGATATAATACAATTTGTCTGGTCTGATGCTTTGAATCAGAGTAAGGTGTTGTCTACTTATCTGGTACATTGGGGATCCTCCTATGCCTGTGATCACATCAAAGCAAAAGCAATTACTGTTATGTTTTCTTCTCACAACTTCCGTTCTATTATTAATGGTGGTTATATCAAACTTGGGGCACGTCTACACAAGCAACTCAACACAGATGAAGCAGGACATTGATGCTGTAGCTGGGTGCCTGGCCATAACTGTCCCATAACAAGCATGATCTGATGCCATTGTAGTCAGTGGGTAGGTAACACCTAAAGTTGGCAGCATGTAAACACTTTTTTACGCAAAGCTCGTGGAGTTTTTGCAGCATCCTGACACACCATTTGGCAGAACCTGTGCTGAACTGACTGAGGAGAAGGTGATCTCACCCTCAGAGTATTTTCATGTTGATGTACCTCATTCTCTAGTAATGTTGTGATCTGACTGAGGCTGTCACATATTCTTTAACATGTTCAGACGAACATGCTCCGATTTGGCATGTCAGGCTGAGGTGTGCAGCCAGGATGCTGGAGGGTAAGGAAAGCCTCCAGAAGTTTGGATATTCATTGAAATGGCCATGGTATCATGAGAATTTCATTTTAAATGAATAAGGCTCCCCTTACCTGCTATGTAGTAATTTCCACAGGGCTGTGGCGCAGTCCCACGTTTGCAGGAAGCTTGACTGTCTCAAGAGCTTTCAACCTGAGGACTCACCTAGGTTGAGAGGGAATCTGGGAGTAAAAGATGTGAGGGGCACTACTTTACTTGTGTTAATGCATCTGTGCCACTGAACCTGAAAGGAATGACCTGGATGTGGTGACCGCAGATGTTGCCTTCTTCAATTAGAAGAACTGGACCATGTCCAAGCTGCTGATAAATGTTGAGTCTGAAAATGGCTGGTTCTTATTTTGGGATATCACCATCAAAGTCCTTGATTTGTAATTACGATCCTTGAGGCTGGAGTACAGCAATTCACTTTTCCGCTTTGGGAGTGAGAAGGTAGGGGGAACAGCTGCTTTCCTCTTTCCTGCTCTGGTCTCAAAGGCTACACACTCTCAAATATTCTGGGAGCTTTCAGAAAGATGCACAGCTCCTGTGCCTGTTGTTGTTAACAATAATGGGATCAAACACCCTTATTTCTCTAAAACAGTAAAAATAACTTCTCACATGATCTCACAATGGATATGTCAGTTGTACAAGTTGGACCTTGCATTGAATCTCCTACGAGACTGTATCATTGTTTTGCTGCACTATACTTGTTCAGGTCGCATGAAAGAAAGGTGATAATATGTAGCACACAGATAAAACTTTCAGAAATCTCAGGCTAAATCAAAGGTCCAACCCTTATGAAGTGTCTTTTCTCCAAGACCTGACTTCGAACAAGTCATTCAACCAGCACTTTCTCAGAAGGCATCATATGCTGCAGTATACTAATAACTTGATAGTTGGTTGTATAATAAGACAAGAAATTAGTACAATTAGTTTTAATAGTAGTACTGCAAATTCTCCAAAAGCAATTTCCCTTGTCATTGAAGGAGTTTGTTCAGTGACATGATAAAACTGAGGTTTGGTTATTCCAAATGAGTGCCAGTGGAGGTAGGGGAAGAGGTGAATGGGATGGGATAACCCCTATCACCCTTATTCAGAAGTCTCAGAAGCAAAAGTGACCTGCAGTCATGGGTATAAATTGACCTGTTATTTCCCTGAGCAATGCTATAATAGAGTGTTGTATGTTAAGGGAGCCGACCTTAAGCTACCTCCTTCACAGATTACTTTGCTTCCTGCAAGCTCACAGTGCTTGAGAGCATATGTTCATGCTGTCAAAGCATGCTTTCAAGAGAGAAAATAAGGTTCTAATGATAATTTGGGTCTTGGCTGCACTCAGATTATTTCAGTAGTGAATCCTTTTCAGATCCAATTTTCATTAGATGTTTATGAATGTCCTTTTAGATACCTAAGTTGTCATCTTCATTCTGCAGAAGAGATATTGGAAGTATTTTTCTCATTTTGTAATGTATCATAAATCCATTTTTCTTCCACATCTCCTGCCAAACCTGAAAGTCTTGCAGTTCCGTCAACATATAAATGAATAAAATAGATTGCTGAAAACTGTCTTGAGCCTATGTGCTGCTTTCAGAATTGCCAGAGGTCAAGCGGACCGTGTCCTTGCGAAGGAAGTTAAATAGTAAAACTTTCTTATCCATACAAATAAAAGAGAACAAGGAACGAGGAAGCTAAGTTGATCAGCACTGATGCAATCAAACTTTGTAGTCTCCTAATAAGTAAGTTGATACTCCACCCTTATTTTTTAAAATATGGCAATTCAAAGTGTGAAGGTAAACCCAAGACTTCTAATGAGAATGAGTGTGTAGAGTGAAAATTGGCACTTCTGAGGTGGAAGTATAACTGAAGTACTTCATATGCTTAAGATGTAGGTAGCAGATAGTCTGCATTCAAAAAAAGAAACAAAACAACAAAAACCTGGCAGTGTGCAGTGGAATTCCACCACTGAATACTTTTAATGTGTTTGTCAAGCTGATGTTGTGACTGTGGAATAGCAAAGGTATTATCCATAGACACAAGGAAATGTGAAAAAAATTATCCAGGCAACTATAAACTTGTTAGTCTGGCCTGAGAAGTATGCAACTTTTTGGAACAAATTCTGAGGGAAAGTATTATTAGACAAGATAGTGAGTATAGAATATGATAAAAATGTAGTGTTGCTTTAACAAAAGGTGATCACACCAGACTAATCCTATAGTGTTCTTTGATGTGTAACTGATCTTATAGGGGAGCCAACTCTACTAGACCTAAGCTACTTGTTTTTCAGAGAAGCATTTAGTACAGTGCTACATAGGAAAGTAATAACTGAGGAGAAGGTAAAGCAAGTATTGTAAAACTAGTGAAGGGAGGAAAAGATTATTGGTGTCAGGGAGATGAATAGTAGACTGTTTCAAGAATTATTGGGGAGCAGGGGGAAAGTTATTGTGCCCATTAATGAGATATGTTGCTGTCAACAATGTTGGAGGCATAGAAGCATGAAGCATTGTAAAACCTGGGACAGCCTGGGTTTTGAATGACCAGGAATTTAATATTATGTGGTACAAAGGGTGAGGTCATGACTTTAGAAACACCAGCATCAGGTTTTGTTGTAAACTGTGAGCTTATCAACAAAAAACTGAGTAGAAGAAATAGTAATAGTTGTACTGTTAGGGTATACAACAACTATTGCAGGGCATAGCAGTTAAACAGAGGATCATTGTGAGCTACCTTGTGATCTGACCACGAAAACACAAATAGAGTGCAGGCAATTATTTGCAGTAGATGCATGAGCTCTTAATGCTTGTAAATAAGGCTTTGTATACACAAAATAAGATGTAACTTTTAGTTCCTCACATTCAACAGAGCGGTTTACTGGAGCAGCTTCAAAGAAAGGTTAGCATATAGAGGACTGGGAAACTGGAAAGTCTGTTTTATTGAGTGGAGCTGAAAAAAAGTTTGACTTTTTTAGTAATATAAAGGCAAAGAAAGGGCATAGTTGCTGTTTATAAACAAATCAGGTGGGTAAATAATAGAGGTGGGGAAAACAGTTAATCTGAAACCCAGTGTTGTTAGCAAAGCAAAACATTTAGTTGCTCATGAATGTAGTTATGATGTAATCAAACATTTCTAATCATCAACAGGAACTGTGAAGTACTGGAAAACATATAAAAGGACAAAAAAGAGCAGAATTTTAAGACGCAGTAAGACAAGTCTATGAATGAGATTATGTCATAGTAGCCCAATTGTGAAGGCTTGTGTTACATGTTCCTGATATTCCTGTACCCAAAGCTTGTGTTACAGTTCTACCATTAAACTTCTGTGTAGCCCCACTGCACTCTGAAGGAATGGTTGTGACTGTAGAAACATATTCTTTACCAATGGTTTATTACTGTAAAGTGCATTTGAATGTTCATTGACTAGATTGAGTCAAAATTGCATCAAACTAGCTGTCTGCAACACTAACCCAAAAAAGTTTGTTTGGAAGTGCATGAAATAAGGCACTAATTTGTGAAGACAAGTTAAGATTTATGTAAATGAAAACTTAGAAAACCTTTTTTTTTTTTTTTTAAACATAAGACCAATTGTAGGCTGGTACCTTTTAGCAGGCTGAAATCCATAATGGAGTTACATCTATTCCCTCATTTTAAGCTTGTTGGTATGGCAACCTATGGCTGTAATTGTCCAAAAGGAGTTTTCTTTGCACATAGCTCTTTGTCTCTGTTTCTAGAGATGCTTGCTGCTAACTTTCACTGTGTCAACAATTTTGAGGGATTCCTGGTTGGTTTTTTTTGTTTGTTTGTTTCAAAATATTTTCATCCCTGAAGTGTAACATTTTTACAAGTAGATCTTATTTTCAAAGAACGTAAAACATCTGCTTTGTGCTTAATCATAGCTTCTGTGTTGGTTTAACAAGTTGAATTTCACTTTTTATGTTGCACTATGTGTGGTCTATAGGCAGTTGAGGAACAGCTCCACAGAAAATATGCTGTCCTGAAACACTAGTGGCGTTTAGAAGACTCACCTTAAGATTTTGAGCCCATAATCACAGATGTGGCCTCTGAAATAAGTTTAATTACATGGATCAAGCCACGCTGGCTTCCCATTGTTCCCAAGTGGATGTGGTTTGGAGGTTTAGAGTTGGACTTATAGATCCACGTTATGCAAATGAAATTCTGCAATTCCAGCAGTAGCAGCCACATTAATTCCCAATGTGGCCGTTAGGGTTCGGCTGGGCTGAGCCCTGCCTCCTTGGCGTCATTGCTTTTTTCCATCCCCAAATAGGTGATGAGTAATTACTTGGGCTTGATTTATTCTTCAAACCATAGTAGTTCTGTTACAAAGTAAACATTTTTGTTGGCTGTGTCCTAATGCAAAGACCATTTCACAACCACCTCTTATTTTAGGTTTTAATTGCTTTGCTTTGCTGTCGACTGGTGGACCCCTCCCCCATACCCTGAGCCCTCCTCCCCTCTCTCCCCCCTTCATGGTTTGGCTTTTTCCTGTTCCCACACAGCTAATGTGATGAGCAACAGTTGCAATATCACGGGGCCTTCTCTGAAGCAGAAGAAAAAAAAAAAAAACAAGAAAAAAAAAAACACCAAACACCACCTTGTTTGCTTTTAGAGCTCTCCCGCCTTTTCAGTAGGGACTGTGTTAATCCTTGCACTATAAAGGGAAACTCCTATGTAAATCAAACCAGGCTCCATGCTCTCCTCCTTCCCCCCTCCAGCTCCTGTATATTAAGTGATTGTTCTCCTCCCTTAGAAAAGACAAATGATTGGTTGCTTTACTCTTGACTTCCAGCATATTTTAATTTTCGGCTCTGGATTCTAGGGTTGAATCTTGTTTCTTTCTGTTGACATATCTGGTTGACACCCCCCCCTCAAATCTATTGAAAAATAAATAAAATTATGCATTAGTGCTAAATTGAGCTGAGGACTTTGTTTCTGTTTCCATGTATTATGCCACACATTCCTGTGAATTTATTTTCCACCAAGAAGCTCAAAATAAACCAAGGCATTTCTAGATTTGAAGATGCAAAAACTAATGCAACTCAACCCAGAGCAGCTTGCAACCTCCTGCCCCCCCTCCCCACAATGTTGTTTCTTTTTTTGTGCTGCATAGCTTTTTCTGGTTTACCCTGCACTCCAAGGCTAGATTTTGATGTCAATGATTAGTATTTCTAATCGGTTGAACAAGGACAATGTCCCTTCTGCTGTGCAGAGGACACAAAGGCCCAGGCACTGATTCTGATCCCTGTCACAGCATTTTGGCTCCACTAGGCCCTTTTGCCTGTGACTGTAAATCAGGGGAAATTCCACCCATCCCCTGGGTGAACATGGTGAAAGATTAGAGCTGCAACTGTAGGAGAGTTTAGGTTCCCCAAGGTGGCCGAAGGAGAGCATGGTGCAGGATGAAGGCCATGTGCACCTCCAGAGTGACTTCTGCTCTTTGCTGTGGACGAGGGGTCTGGTGGTCTCCCTTTTGTGCTGATTCAGAAGCTGCAGATTTTCCACTGTTAGGGAAAAGACTTTGTATTTCCACCTGCAAAGCAGATTTCAGGGCTTTGGTGTGCCCTGATAAGTCAAACTTTGCTGCTGGCGGCTCATGCCCACTCAGCTCCTGGCAGCATCCAAGAGACAGAGGCTGAGGGCTCAATCCAACTTTCTTTGATATTAGTGGGAGTTTGCAGTTGTTCTGTGTCCCCAGGATGGATTTGTGAATTGGTTGTACAGGTTCAGGCTTCACTTCTTTTATTTTTCCTGAAACAGTTAGTAAGTTAATTTACATGAGATGTGCACCCTGGCAAATGCCATCTCCTAGCTATTGTTTCAGCTAAGCAGCTGTCATTTGCGTAACATTATGCATCCTTCATTGTACCATGCTAATTTTTGAGGGGCAATTTTTCTACAATGAGCACTGCGGCTTCTAACAGAAACCTCTTTATGGCATTGGCCCCGGGGAGCTGCAAGCCCTGCCAAAGCAAACAAAGGCTTATTGCTCCAACTGGGCATGTCTGTGCCTTTAATACAGCGTGAAGTTCACAGAACACTGCATCCAATCTGCACATAGTTAACACCTGGTCCAATGCCTTCTGGCAATTAATCAAGATATCAATCAGTGATGACAAAAATTAATAAATAACCCATGCTTGCATATTGCACATTCTCAGAATGGGAGAATTTGCATTGACACTTACAACCCATTTACATTTTTTGACTGTGTTTTTCAGTGTGTGATACTGTACAATATAATAATTATTGAAGCTGAGACATAACTGGTACCTTGAGCCCTTCTGAAAGAATACAAAAAGCCACATTAGTCCATCTTGGTAACTAAATAAAGCTTTGACCTCATTGAATTACAGGCCCAAACTTTGATGTAAGGCCACAAAACTTTTCTACTGCTAGCAAATGCATCAATGGGTTTAGTTTGTCTTCTTTCAAAAGTAATGGAGTGGTTTGGGGTTGAACATGATTTATTCTTATCTTGCTGATTAATGGGAATGTTTTCCTACACCTTAAGCCAAATTCCACTGTTATACCTTTGTTAACTCTGAGCAAGTACCCAAACTTTTTCCCTTTTGAAGTAACTTGGAAGTTAGCCACAACTTCAAAGGAAGGAAGATCTGTTCCTCTCTTCATTTAGAATCCATAAAAGTACTCTGGACTGTGTTTGATTTATTAAAACAGAGGCAGCACTTTGCAAATATAGGCACACAGTCATTTGTACTGGCCACGCGAAGGCGTTGTCAAAGGAGTGGCTTGTCTTCCCTCAAAACAGAAATCCCTTGGTTGGATACTAAAAGCATCCTCTCTTTTCTTAATGCTGGTACTTGTTCTCTAGTAATGCAGAAAAGTATTCCTGGCGAGGAACAAAGCAAGTATTTTTTGTTGTCCTAGGGAGTGTCCTTACTACAATGGTCAGAAATGGTAATTATAAATAACCGTCTCAAATGGTTGTTTTCCTTTGCAACCCAAGAGAGGCCATAGGCCTGGAGTCTAATGTTTGCTGTTGCTTTTAGGTCAGGGTTGAAGCTCATTAGTGGCACAGGGGTGGGAAGTTCCTTGTGCTTTCACAACGGGTTTCTGTCCTACCTGCTCTCTGAATGAGCAGCTCTATCCTTGGGTAATTAAACCTGCTGACAAATGTCATGGCTTCAAAAGAGAGGGTCATGCATAGCCAGGTAGAGCCAGGAGCCAGCAAGGAGAAGCTGTACCCCATACTGACCTACTGCACTGCCTTGCCTTCTTGAGCAATATTCTGGCAATCATACCAGACTGGCAGTGGCTTTCCAATTTGGGTAAATACAGCCTTGGAAGTAGTAGTTTTGGTAGTCGCAGCTTAAGTGTGGAATTCATGCCAGGACCTGTTAGAACTGGGTAAACATAGTAGTTTTGCAATGGTCTGAAATGAAAATACAACTGTCACCTGAACCTAAAGTCTAGTATCTCCACAAGGTAACTTCTGAAGTACTTCTGATTAGGCTCCTGAATTATTTGGAGTGTAACAGTTCCTATGAACTTCATGATTTAAATATTTTCCAGAACAAGGAGACAAGAACATTTAAACTAGCTTAGTAGAAAGGCATTTAACATAAAGAGAGTAATAAAAATACATCACCTGTCACATGTGATCTTTATATGACCTTAGCCACAGAACAATAAATATTACATAACCACACTAAAAGCAGTTTTTAACATCATGTATTTATATTTAATAAGTCGTGATTTTCTTTCCTTCAAGATGCAATTTTGATGAGACACATTAAGTGTGATTTAAAGGCAAAAACTTTATGACTGGTTATGTAATGCTTCCAGTGGTGCATCATTTAAAAATTGTTTGAATGAAAACGCATTCACTTTGTTTTATGTGTTTCTTACTGGTTTAATAGAGCATTAACTATGCAGTTACCTTTTTTTTATAGTGCTTTCTGGTTTCTACCTTTTTTCTTTCACTGTTCAGCAACTCTTCACCTGGATGTCTAAAATTAAACTTGCCGAATATTGCCTAGGACAAGTGATCAGTTGCTGTCCTCAATTATCAGTTTAATTGTTAGATTTGCACTTGTGGACTATAAAAGAAAAATTATTGCAAGCTAGTTAGACTCTAATTGTCCCTGTTGAATTAACTATGTGAGATTCAGATTGCAATGTAAAAAAGGCAATAAAGGACATGAAAAATATCCATCTTTAAACTGGCTTTTAATTACATTAAAACCCACAAATATTATAACTACAATTATTTTTGTATTGGAGGAAGGCTCTGATTTTCTTTCTTTTAATGTGCTATTTTTGGGGGGCAATACCTATTATGAATATATTTGTATAAAAGAAAAGCTGGCAATAATTTATGTACAAGTATTCAAAATCTGAGCAAATATTCAGATTTTTCTTTTTGACTCATGCATATTTCCTTAAAATTTTCTACAGTTTTATCTTGGCAGTTTTTTAGATGCATGGTATCTTTCCTTAGATGATGGCCATAAACACGTAATATATAATGAGTTTATTAATTCAAACTGAGAGAAGACCAACTTTGCCCCTTCTTTCCCCAACAAGTTATAACTGTTCTGCACAATCAGCCTTTAGGCACTAGTCAGCTGAAATGGAAAAAAATATTTAATAATAAGAGCTCAATAGCCTCCAGATCTCTGATGTCTGAGATGACTTCAACTCTTATGATGAGCTACACTTAACCTAAGAAATATGATTTTAATTCCACTTCAAAAGTATACTGAAATATTTGATATATGGTCTGTGGTCTATTAAGCTTGATCATAGCCTGACCTTTTAAAGGAAGAAAAGCTTTATTTCTTTAAAAAAAAAAAAAAAACCAAACAAAAAACCCCCCAAAAAACAAATAAAACACATATATTTTTATGTGGAATCCAGTATTTGCAGCTTCAAAAAAGAAAAATGTTTAAATATCTATTTTACTTAAGTGCTTCAATTGTTTCACTGACTTGACAGTCTAAATATTTCTTTCTTGCCTATTGGAAAACGTTGACCTCAAACTCACTCCTTGCATTAGAGTTCCCTGATTGACTTTGGGGTATCAGTTACTTGAACAAAGCCATCTGAACTATGCTTGCTGGAGGGGGTCAAATATAATAAATCTGGATGGGGCTGAATTAAACTGTTAGTCATTTAGTGCACTCAAGTGCAAATAAAGGAGCAGGAGCTATGCCAGAGGGTATAAGTGTTCTAGAAAGATGAATGGGGAGAAAACCTCCTCAGTATATAGGCTAGGTGAGCAATAAGGTGTTGGGTGTGCTTTCAGTAAGGGATGTTTGTGATGCACTGAAAGCTTCTTCATTTGCTTTTAAAAGATTAGGGCTCTGAAAGGCTGGAAGAGATATTTATTGCATCTCAGAAATCAGTTTCCTACTTTAGAGTAACCACTTCTCTATTTATCATATGCATGAAAAGAAAAAAAGATAGTCCTTTCCTCATACCTTGTACTGATGGACTACTGCACCTCATGGGTAGAGATCTTGCTTCCACTCCTAGCTTACATAAGCTCATGAAAACTTGCACCCAGCTGTCATGTGCCAGCTTTTTCATTTGACTCAATAATGCTTCTTCCTCTGTGATGCTTTTCCCTGTGATCCATCTGTAAAGAGCAATTGTAACTTTTTTTTTTTAGCCATTGTTTTGGTAGACTTGCCACACCACATTGTTTCAGTGTCCTGCATGACCATCTATACAATTGCTCTTTAAAGCTTTTCCAGTAATCTGAGGTTGAGACACAGTAAAACAAAACATGGTTATGGAGACCTGCTTTGCTGCTGATCTCCTTGATTCCAAGTGGCTGTAAGGTGAAAGGACTCGTTTGGTTAGAAGAACTATTGAGTGGTACAAAGGTTATTGCAGAGATTGTAATTACAAAGGAATGGGAGATTTGATCATCAACAAGTTACAGTTGGGTAAGGGATGACCTCAAAACTGCTTGTTGATTCTCAGTTGAGTAAAATTTAATTGGTAGGAGATGAGAAGAAACCTTTGGTCATGGCATATGCTGGTACTGGCATAGGAGAGGGTTTTGGAGAGTTGACTTCTGAACGCTTCAACAGAAGGCCTCTCTGATGTTTTTCTCTGGATGCTTTCCACTGCTGTGTGGTACAGGGAAGTCAAAGTAATCTCAGGTTCTCCTAAGCGTAGCTAAATAGGTATATTAGAGGGTTAAACTTGGTTAGGTGTTTGTAAGCATCTTGAAGAAGGGAAGATAATAGAGGAAAGATGGGTGATACATCAATCAAAATGGAACTATACTTCAGGGCATACAGAAAAAAACATTTCATAATAATAATTAATCTGCAGAAAATGATGGGAAATGAGGAACTCACAAATGGGAGACATCTGTTAAAGATGCTGGTAAAGCAAAGAATTACAACAGAGGGTGGGATGCAAACTGTAATTGAATTAAGGGGGAAAATGGATGTGGCAATGCATTATGTAAAGTCAATGGCATGTCAGGTTGTTAAAGGAAGTGAAAACTGGGCACAGCCACAGAAGTTGAGAAACAAAGCTATATGTGATGGGCTACTACAAAGTTTAATAGCATGCAAGATTTTGGAAAGGAAAGAAACTCTGTGGGTTGTGTACAGACAAAATATGGCCTGGACCTTTGCGTATATACTTGCTTTCTTATTTACCCAGCACATACTAGGTAAAGGAAGGCTACAGAATTCAGCACAATTGGTCCAACATAATTAACTGATTTTTTTATCTGCTGCCATCCGAAGTATTTAAAGCTTGAAAAGGATCTATTTTGTGGAAGCAGTTTCTTGCCATTATGTATATGTTTCTTTAAAAGAGCACATTTTAATGTACCTAAGTGGTTGTTCACTCAGTCTTATGGGAAATGCAGAAGTTTAGTCACAAAGTGAAGATAGCTAAGCAAGAAGTAAGAACTCTTTTACATTGGAGGTAATTCAAAAATTAACTCTATCCTGGCTAAACCCCACACAAATGTATAGAGGAGAAATAGGGAGAGTGACATACTGATACAAAAATGGAGGAGAACTTATCAGTAAAATGGAGTAGTTAAGGTACATTAAAAGTAAAGGGAATAAAATCCATTCAGATACTGTGAAAAATACTGTAGAATATGTTTCAAAAGACACATATATTATTTTCCTGGCTCCAAGATCAGTTAGGATAGAGAAAGCAATTGGATTTGAGATCTCATTTTACCATGGTTAAGCAGTAGAAGAAAGGTGCCTCAGGTCTGATTTAGCTCCTGTGTTACTTAACATGCTAGTGGTCTGCAACGTGTGGTGGGAAAGGGGGAGGTAGCAGCATTTCTTAGATGACGCAAATGTGGTGAGTACTTACTTTAAATCATGTGGTGAGGTGGGGAAGGTGGGCAGCAATGTTTACACATGGATTTCTTTGCAATTTCTATGCCTTGCACCTAAATCTTACGAAGGAGTTTCTGCAGAACAGAAACCTCTCCTACCATGGTGAAGCACAATGCTTACATCAATTTGTTTGAAGCTGGATAGGTTATATTAATTTCTAAGAATCCTGTTAATTTTCTTAAGCTAGAAAGTACTGCTTAAAATATTTCTGTATTCTAGTGGAGCAGGAGGTCCCTGTTAAGTTAATACTGTATATGAAATCCAAAATGTACAGGGACTTATTCTTCTGCTAGCAAAGCTAAGGCAAAATTTCCTTCAGTCATAAAAAGCAACAGGTTCAAGACCTTTTATTAGTCACCTTTTAACTCAGTTGATGTGGTTAGAAATTGCATGAATGCTTTTTCTTCTTCTTTCAAACAAGTAACAAAAGCTGAATTAGGCTGCAGTGATGAAATCTGAATCATTTCCTCCTCAGACTAAACTTGCTAAACTGGTACAATCTGGAGAATGATGTAAGAAGGAAAAAGCCTGTTGTTTGTCTCCTGATACTGCTCTTGAAAAAAATCATTGCTACGTAATACAAATATAGTCATCACCTTTTATATCCTTTCACCATTGCTGATATTGGAATCCCTCCAAATAAGTAGCATTCCAAAACTGGTTATAGGCCCTCTTCATAGTTTTGTCTACTTAATTATAGGTTAATATGGGCTCTTTTTTTTTTTTCTTCTTTTCCCCCTATTGGTTTTAGATAAAGCACTCTAGAGTTTAAAAGATTGTTTCAACAAGCTGTATAACAATACCTTCATTAGTTGCTGTCATAGAAATATCTTTAATCTCCTTTTCAGATTGACTTGGAGCTTCATAGGATCTTGGCTAGACTTCCTTTAGTCACGTATCGCTACACTTTTGATGCTAAAATAAGAAACTGAGGAACCTGAATTATTCATGGGAGACTCCATTTAGTACTCACAACTAAAACACACAGGAGTGTAAAAGTTCAGAGGTGGCCTTTTTTGTGTTTTGTTTTGTGGGTTTTTTTGGTTGTTGTTTGTTGTTGCTGCTGTTGTTTGGTGGTGGTGTTGTTTTGTTTTTTTAATAAGACAAAACAAATTGAACCAGCTGAGTAACCTGTGGTGAGCTATAAATTGTAGATGTCTTTGACAAAGGTGATAAAGATGAGCCAATGTTGTATAAACTGAACACTCAAGTTCTTTAACTGCCTGGCACACATACTTTCCCAGAAATGTAATCAGCTTAAGGAATGTATTCTCTATTCCTCTTCGGCAATTCTACCATGGCTGCCAAATTTATTTATTAGAAAATGCGGAGAGCTTGCGGCAATATAATTTATATTATTTTTAAATATGAACCCTAATTGAAAATCTTCTGTAAAGTCTTACACAATGACATTTTACCCTTATTATATTAGTTTGTTATGTAATGTTAGCCTTATACAGGCTTCATGTTGCAGAAGCAATGAATTGGTGCAAAAGAGGAAAGGTAGTCTCCTGCATTTAGAGCCCAGCAGCAGGGGTCAGGAGATGCTAGTTCTGTTTCCTATCCTGCCTCTGATTTGATATATCACCATGGGAAAGTTTCTGAAAAAGACACTGGCCTTGATCCTGGAATAGGTGCTTTATGGGTAATCCTCTGAACAAACACTGCTTCTGTGCCTTTCTGACTCTAACAGAGGCTCCTATTCAAATGGAGCTCATTGGATGAGCAGGGCGATGGTGAAGATACCCTCTTTGCACAGATGGAGGAAAAACCAAAATACTTCCTTATGTTGCAGGGGAATTCAATTTAGAGTGTTCCGAGCTCTCAAATGGGAGAGGATTGTAAAGTGACAATAATAGATTTTAACTGAAGAGCAATCTCTGGTGTTGAAAATGTGAATAGACCTTCTCAAGGTGCATAAAATTTCATGTAGGGGTTTTGTTATGCAAAATCCTCACAGGGAAAGATTTCTCAAATATAGTGAATTGCAAGTAACTGAAATATTGTATAGTGCCAGGGTGATTCCAAACAAAAATGGGTGAGCAATGACCACAGAGAAAATAATGGGACTAGAGAGACTCTTTTGAGAAATGGTAAAGTGCCAGCCTTGGTTACAATGGAGAAACAGCAGCTTGTTACTTAATGAAAAAACAGAATGGATTCTTGTTATTGTTGTATTTTAATGATTCCAGTGTTTGGTTTGATATCATAGTGTCACTTTGTTGTTTGTTTTCTTTCTTACTGAATTTTTCATGTCTTGCAAAAATAAGGGGAGTTTTAAGTGAGGAAGAAATAAATTTTGGCTCCATTAAACTGCTATAGGTTATAGTCAAGTCATTTGATTAGATGCAGAACTGAAAAAGTAAGAGTAATAATGTAATAGATCTGCTTTGTGAAAGTATTGTAGAACCATAGAATACTCTGAGCTGGAAGGAATTTCCAGAGATTATCTAGTCTAATTCCCCTGAAGTAAGCAGGGACATCCCCAACTAGCTAGGGTTCCTGAGAGCTCTATGAAGCCTGCCCTTGAATGTCTCCAGGAATGGGGCCTCTGACACCTCCCTGGACAATCCCGTTCCAGTGTTTCACCACTGTCATAGTAATGAACTTCCTTCTAATGTCCAGCCTACATCTACCTTTCTCTAGTTTAAAACTATTGCTTTACCTCCTGAAAACCTGATTCATTCCAGGAATGGGTTCATGTAATAGCTGTTTTGCATAGACCAGGATCATACAGTTGAACATTCAACTAAATCCCTGTAACTGCTTCATGCAACAGGAAGTAATTCTGCTCATTCAGTCATGACTATCAAATCTGCAAAGCCCTTCTCAGTTAAGAGTGATTGCTAATCTGAATTTCTGCATGACACGAGACTTTTGTTGTCACTGGAACAATCATCCTCATCATTATTCTAGCTACTGGTACCAGTTGAGGAGTTGTAGTTATACTGGAGCACATCTTTCAGAGAAACGTCAACCATTGCATCTATGAGTTGTTCCAGTGGTTTAAATGTGCACTGCTTTCCTAGACTGAAGTAGGGTGACACTTAGAGGGCTGACATTCTTGAGATGTGGAAGGTTTTCAAAATGGCATTTCATGCCAATGGAAAGTTGGAAACATTGATTTTCAGGAATTTATGGAAGAATACATTGGGGGAGGAATGAAATAAGGGTAGAGATCACATCTTTCTTTCTTGTCCCCAATGTCTGTGAAAAGTAAATAGCCCAGTGACTAGGGTACAGACCCAGGATTTAAGATATTTTGGTGCAATTCCCTGCTGAGTAAGAATTAGAACAGGAGTTTTCAACTCAGTGTTTTCTCTGACACCCTCAGCTTCTGGCTACTGAGGGCACTCTTGTATAAAACTGAACCATTCACTGTGTGTTTCAGAAAAAAAATCAATTACTGAATGCCTTAATCATATATGAGCAATGATAAAATTGTTATATCCTGTGCTCTAGACTATCTTACTAATGGGTTCAGAGGTTTTTACATAATCTTCTCTGGTTCTTTTTCTAGTTGGGGTGGAGGGGTAGAGAGGGAAAGAAAAAAAGTAGAGAGTATTGTTATCATTACTACTGCATTTCCCATGGCCCCAAAACCCAGCTAATGACCAGTCTTGACAAGTTCATTTCTGTGGAAGACATTCTCTTACTTCCAATTCACTACCACCCACAGATGACACTTTACAAAATGTCACTGTTACATAATTGATAATCACTCAACAACTGAGAAAATGGAACTTGGAAAGAGCCAACATTTCTGTGTCCAGAGAGGAAATTCTCTTTCAGCTATTCTATTGCAGTGTGGATAAGGTGAGTGAGTGTTCTTCTACATGCTAGGAAAAAGATCACTTTTGGATAGAGGTGTCTTTCCAAACTGACCATTTGAAGAAAAAAAAAAAAATTCTTATTCAATAAAATCATGATCATCTTAAAAGTATCTTGCCTTCTGGAGTACAAAGACCTTAAGAAAATCCAAAGTGAGCATTCCCTCACAGGGGATACAATATGTTGAAGGGGAGTCTTGACAAATCTTAATGGTATATTAAAATTGGGACACTGGAGACAGGAAGTGTGAAAGATGCATTTTTAACTCAGATGATATATATGGATAGTCCCACTGTAACTGGACAGTCATTGTGATGTACAATCAATCCTATTGGATTCCTAGGTGAAGGGTGCAGTTTTTAATAACCTTGTCTTTAAGGCTCAATCTTTTATCTGTTGCACAGAGTAACACATCTATCATTTGGTGTGGGTTTTTTTTTTTTCCCCTATCTCTGGGTAAAACTTAAAAGCACATTAGAATTGAAGATGTAATTTATTTTGTCTGTGATATATATGCACCTGATACCAATTAAATTAGTGGCTCACCTGCTGCCATTCACAGAATGCCTGATGGTAACCTGAGAAGGCTCCAATAGGCACACAAAAAAGCAGGTGTGTGTGAAGTATTTCTAGTTACTCTCACTGGTGTAAGACGAACTGCAGCATTAGTAGGGCCCCAGTTAGTAGCCCAGAAGCACAAGTGACAAGTACTACTCTAATTAAGCCAGGTAGTTACATAGCATTTTTACACTGATATTTTGAAACTGGCATTCACAGGCACCTCCAATTCCTCTCATTTATTATTGAGGCTCCTCACAGCAGTGTACAGATTCCTTCCACTTCCCCCTGTGCTTGCATTCGTCATATATATGACACCTTGGAAGTGGTGTATGCATCCGTGATTTGTGCTGTGATTAACACATTATCAGCTTCCCCCTTTCTCGTTATCTAAAAATAGTCCTGGCTATCCCTGCTAGTCTGTCGCTCAGGTGATGGAGATGGAGGCTGCAGGAACCTTCTGTAGCATTTGGCAATCAGGTCCATCTCGCTCTTGCATTTCCAAAACCTTTCCTTATCTCCTGGCATGGGGAATGGTTCACTGGTATTTTTTTTTTTTTTTGTCTGTTGATCAAATAATTGGAAGATTTTTCCAAATTACAGCCTACGTTTTCTTTCCTGTTCTGCTGCTTTCATGGACACCAGCAGTCTCTGTGTGTCCTTTTTGCTGCTAGTAATGATGCCCACACAATGCATGGGAGGCGCAGTCCCTTCTTATTGATGGCTGCTGTAGTTGCACACAAGTTTTACAAACAAAGCAGGTTTAAACAATACTTAAAAGAGTAAAAGAACTAAAAAGAATGCTTCGCCATCTCATATGACTAAAAAATCCCCCCCAAATATTCTTTTGAAACTCTTGTGGGAAATTCAGCTGTAGGGTGTAAGCAGGCAGTGAGCAGTGATGTATTTTGTTTTCCGGTTAAACTTGTATTTTACTACATGTTCTGTAAACAGAAACTCAGATTGGTGCAAATATGAGAAAATCAAAATATTAGAGATTAAATTAGCCTCAGAATTAAAACCTTCATCTCTTCCTTTACCCCTTTACCTCACCCCCAGGCACTTGGCTCTCGAAGCTCCAAAATCTTGAACTATTTGCTACACAGAGCACTATAAAGAAGCGAATGCCTGCAGTAGAGAAATACAAATTCCTGCCACTTCTCTCTTCCATGCTTTTTGCTGTCTCCAGAGTAAAAGCTTCTATTTCAGAGCTGTGTCAAGAACCATGAAGCGTTATAGTCTGACCAAGCATCGACCTAGCACTAAGCAAACTTCTAAACCCTGGAGACGTGGCAGTGGAGAGATTAAATAAACTTCTTCTAAAAATGCTTTGTCTAAACCACCATGACAGTGGCAGAAATATATTGTTCCTTAGGTTTTCTTCTACTTCTAATGTATTTCAACATTGCAGATTTTTTAAAGCAGTTTATGTGGCCTATTTTAGCAATTTTGTGCCTTTCATAAGGAATTATTTTTAGTCATCAACTTGTTAGTGCTTCTAACTCTCCCCAAAATCTTTTTCTTTAATACTTTGACATTGTATCCATTGTCTCATCTACTGCATTTCAGAATCTCCTGCACCTCTTTTTAGCACACACAAAAAATCCATTCAGTCTCTTTTCTGAAGCTTGTAGGAGTAGCAACTGAGCATGAATAAATCAATCAACTAACAGATCATTTGATCACACACTTGGATATGATGCTAGGTGTCTATTTTTAAATGTACATAAAAAACTTTAATGGGTGCAAGCACAGTAACTGCAGTTATTCTACTTACTCTAGAAGTTGCTCAATTAGAAATGTACACATGTGGATGCTTCAAAGTTACTGGAAGTTACTTCCAGGAAGTTACTTCCAGCAAGTCACTGGAAGTGTCCCAGTGGAGGTATCTGAACCACTTCAAGTGATATGTTCAAAAAGAGATAGACTACATGTATTTGGGATTTTTTTGGAAGAGATGCACCATTATGCTCTTTATCTTCCTCCTTCCCTATCCTTCTCAAATTCTTTTCCCACTGTTTGTGGCTCAAAGGTGGTTGTGAATCTGTAGCAGATGACAGCCCAAGATTTTAAAGTTCAGGGATTTTAAGGCTCTAAATGGTCACTGTGTCATTGTATTTTTTCTTGTATGTGAAGACCATGGGATTGCATCTAGTTCAATAACTCGATTAACCAGAATATCTGCTTAAACTTGGTCTTGGTATTGAGAGTGAGAAGCAGCATTGATAGTTATATGGTGTTTTACACTGGTGCTTTGAGATGATCTCTGTGCTATTTGGTCTTGCACAAGGAGGGAGCAAGCTTGACACTGCTGCTAACTGCATGGGCTGGCCCAGGGGAAGGTTGTTTGCCCCTGGCAAGAGCTAGTGTGGGGAGACAATATATTGACAAGAGAATGTGAATTTTCCTGTGTGCTCAAGCTCTTCCCAACCTCTTGACATTTATTACAAATGTGTGTTTGAAAGTTGTTTCAGATGTTTCAGTCCCTTTGCTCCTCTTTGTCTTTAGATTCGGTCCTCATTTCCCTTTGTCAACGCAGCATCCACAATACTTCCAGACACCCACTGGGAAGCACGGCTGTTATGTTTTGTGCAATTTTCTCTTCTCTTTCTCTAGAAGGAAGACAATGCACTTCCTAAAACATGTGTTTAATCTGTTTATGGGTACTGTGCTTTATTTATTGTTTACAGGAAGATGAAATGAAAATGTCTTGTGCTTAACATATAGGGATGTGATTTGAAACAGTTTTCCTGAGTTTGCGAAGAACCAGGTTGAGGAGTACATAGCAGGGAAGGTAAATCTCAGGTTTTTGGGAAGGATTTGTAAGAAACATTACATGCAGACAGAGGAATAACGTTTTGGAATAATGCTTTTCTTGTTTGCACTTCCTTTAAGGTCTGGTATGAACAAATATGTGAAGCCCTGAAAACTTTCAAATAGGGTTAAATGTATGTGATCTTATGCCCCAAAGATGATGGAATTAGTTGCATGAATAGTGGTTTTGAACTTCTTTTTTTCTTCTTCTTTTACCCTCAGATCAATTTGACTTGTAGCCATATGTGGATGTATGTCACTGGACTACAGGGATGTTTAAAGTCAAGGTGTATAGGGTCAACCCCACATTACAGAGGTGGCTCTCACCAAACAATCTGTTTGAATCTGATTAAATGATCTGGATATTTTTTACACCTTATGTCCCTACCAGCTAGACAAGTTGATCATGTAGCAGTTCACTAATGCCCTCAGGAAATCACTTGTTACTACTGAAAAACATTTTGCATCCAACTTTTAGTCTGCTGAGCATTCAGTTTTGTTATGGAAATGAAAGCTTTAATAGCTAATGAATGGCTCCAGGGAAAGCCACGTCGATGACTTGATGTGGCAAAAGCTCACTCTTGGGGATAAGGGAGTACTGCTCTTGGCATCCCTGAGCAACAAAAGGTACTGTGGGCCACAGGGCAGCACATAGCACACTGTGGGGAATGGAAAAACGGCTAATCCCAGCCAGATCCCATTGCAGAACATCTTACTATCTGGCTAATCAGGATAAGTGCTGAAAAGCTTTGAGTGTGATGTCAGATTTATTTCACGATGAAGAGGGAAGATCTCTTGATCCTCAAACACTTCAAGTAAAAGTTAAAAGGGGGGGTGGGGGGGGAGTGTGAGGTGCGGGGGAGGAGGCGGAAAAAAGATATTGCGCTTTTTTCTTTTTTTTTTTCCAAGTGTGATGAACTGTTTTCTCCTCTAAGTGTTTTAAATAGCGGCAGTGTGAAAATTACATTTGCTTTGAATAATTGCTAGCGTTTTTCCCATTGCAGTCCTTCTATCTGGAAGCTTTGTATCTAATGTTGCTCTTGCATCAAACTTGGAGGAGCAGTGTGAATGGAGCGGCAGGTCCATTTTTAAAACCCAAAATATTTTATAATATTTTATTTGCTCAACAGTTCTCTGCTGTGGCAACACAGGCTTATGCAGCACTTTCTAAGTGTAGGCCCTAGTCCAAGGAAGGCTTACGGCACGTATGTTTAACTTTATGCTGACTCCAAAGGGAATATCATGTGTGATACGGACTGTAGGTAAGGCCCATTTCCTGCCCTGAGCAGCTTGCAAGTGAAGTAAGACAAGACCCAGGACAACCATGCATGAGTAGGAGTCTTGAACAGAGTAAAGATCTGGGGGGCGGAGGAAACATTTCTTGAAGAGAATCTTGAAGAGGCAGTTAAAAGAATATGGATTTTTTTCTTGTTACATATCAGGGGCAGCAAGGAGAGCCCAAGGGTGCCAGGGTGACCTTGCAATACAAGGACAAAGCAATGGCTGAAGGACTTAGAGGGTCTCTAAGGATGCAGTATAGTAAAGGCCCTAGTGCAGTCTCTTGATTTTATCTGTTGACTAAATAAAACTGGTTGACACTTCAGGGCATTCATTTTTATTCAGTCTAATGAATACTGTCAAATCCTGAGAACAGCTTGTGAAATTCATACATAATTGTTTCACTGATGAAGAAACCGAGGCAGGGAGACTAATGATTTTCCCAAGGCCACAGAAGGAACATCATAATTAAAAAAAAAAAAAAAAGTCTTTCCCAGGCCTATGCTGCACAACTAATTCATCTCTGAATAGAGAGTAGTATTTTCAGAGGTGCTATAATCTCATTTTTGAGTCATTTAGGCACCCCTAGGAGTTTGAGTGTCATTGGAAGGCAATGCTATGCAGGCTCCCTGAAGTCTAAATGAAGTTTGAGAGAGCTTTAAGTCTTAAGACACATTCTGGAAAGAATATCTGATTGGAAATTATAGACATTTTTCTGTTATATATATGTAGCTGGGCTGGATTGTGCTCTACTGAAGTCAGGCAGATCTGGTCTGGTACAACTGATTACAAAAAAACTTCGAACAATTTCCAACTTGGCAATAGGTTCTAGCATGTGTCCTGCTTTACTGCTTTGTTTTAGAAACAGTGTTACCCAGGCTTATCAGACAGTATCACTTCCTTTTTTACTCTCCCTACCCATCAGTTTGGAAACCAGGTTCTAGTTGGCAGCTTCTTCCTCTTGTGTGGGCAACGCTAGGGAAAAAAATGATTGTTAACTGTAGATGCTCTGTTTAGGGAAATGGAATCCTTTCCCAAGGATATATATCACTTTCCAACTTAGTCATGTGCACACCCAAGTCTGTTCATAAATTACATTTCTGTTGCATGATGCATACTCCCATTTCATTCAGGTGGAATCCTAGTCATGCCAAATAAACATCCACCTCTAGCTATTCTGGGGAATAATGCTCTGAATCACCTGCTGTTCAGCAATACATCTGATATGTAAACAAACTCACTTAAAGCCACTGTTGGATAAGTACTTATAGGAGCTGCAAACAGTAGGCAGGATAAATTGTTTAGAGAAAAATTCTACCTGAGTAGAAAGACTGTCAAAATGATTCACGCTTGGGATGAGTGTGCACTGCTCCAAGTTACTGCATGTAGCTTCAGGGTTTATTCTTCACTAGGACAAAGTGCAATGTTGCAGGAGGTAGAGGAGCTGCAGCAGAAGGGGGTCAGCATAGAGAAGACCTTTCGGCATGAGCACCACGGTTTGTTTTGGCCAAAGGTCAGGGAAAGCTCAGTCTTGTCCCTGCCTCTGCATTCATTCTTGCGTTTGCTTTGCCAAATCAGAAATACTGGTTTATTGCAACCTTACTCATAAATCTGCTGATTTGAAATGTGGATTTGGTATAGTAAAATTGGAAAAGACACAGTGTGCCTTGCTGTGTCCAGAACAGGAGCCACATGCTCTGCAGGTGTGATTCTGGACCCTTGTGAGTCTCTTGCATTCAGACCTGTGGGACCACTACCTGAGCAAAACCCTTTGAAATGGGGCCCTGAGTGTCTGAGCTAAACCTAATGTTGTGAAAGGTCCCTGTGTAGCGCCCTTTGCAAAAGGGCTTAGTGTGCTCATTTGCATCTCTATACCCAGAATGCTTTTCCAGCTCATTGCTGTTTCATAGCTGTGCTGGTGTCAGTGCTACAGAGCAGCTGAAAATGGCTTGATGTGCTTCTGCATACTGCTACTTTTCCTCTGGAGCAAAAGAAAGGATGTCTGTCTGGAAGGGGAAGATGAGACAAAATGTCCCTATCTTTGCCTGCAGCATGGGTTGTCTCCTGGCCACCCAAACAACCAGCAAGAGCTGCTAAGAGGGCAGATGCTGGTACTTAAAAGCTTAAGCTGCCTGCGAAGTATCACCATGCTCCCAGGCAAAGACGCAGCTGTGTGAAATTGTGAACCTTTAACGTGATCCCACCTCCCTGCCACAGGCAGTTCGTGGCAGCTTGAAGTGCTGAGGGTCTCAAGATGTAAAATCCAGACTCCTATATGAGTTCTAGGAAAGAAAATCTGGTAGATTATGCACTGAAACATCGAACTTGGCAATTGTGAGTGAATCTGTTAATGTTAAAAACGCTGGGGTCAGGTGTTAGTGCTGCAAAGCATCCTACTGTGCTGCAGAATCAGAGCCCAAATGGAAAAGAGCCTGACCAAGTGGTCATCAATTCCCTTCCCTGACAGGCAAGGGCTGAGCCCTGTAATGAATGTGCTTGTTAATGGCATATCCTTGAAGATTCCACATGTGATGATTTGCAAGTTGTAGCCTGAGATAACTCAGAGGAAGTACTACATAAGTGTCAAAGTTACCCTTAATACACTGGTGGTAGTACTTTTTCAAGGAATTGTCACTGAAGTAAAATTAACATGCAAAAGATATGGCAAATCTACTAGCAAATTATGTAAATATTTTGCAAGGGGCAAACTTTCAGTGCCAGGCGTGAAAATTGGGTCACAATTCCCATTAACAATTACACAGCCTGCGTGCCTAATTTTCCAGGCACCATGCTGAAAATTCACCCCACGTTATGGAAGCAATTAATGGCTTAAAATTCTTTTTAGGCCAGTAAATGTGTAGAAGTGTTGATAGCCTTTTCTGTGTGGCATTTAATGAGCTATAATCTGATAACTAGATTAGATTGTTCTCTCATGATATCGACAAAGATTGCTTTATATCGTTATTATTGCTGTTTAAATACTAGAGCACTGCCAGATGCACGGATCAGAGCCCTGTTGCGCTAGGTGCTGTACAAATATCTGTGAACATGTGGTCTCTTCACTGAAGACAGATATAATAACTACTTTGCTATTCTGGTCTGCTTAGGCACCAGGGAAATGCTGAAGGTTCCCACACAGTATGAATCTATTAAAAAGATAATCTGAAGCTATTTTGGTTTCTCATATAGAGGACTTTTTTTTTTTTTCTCCCCCCCTTTTCAATGCTTACACATGACTTTCATTAGCATTAAATGTGTGTGGAGGGAGAGTCGCTCTTAATGTTTGTAGCTCTGTACCTATCCCTTTCATATCAGTTAAATCCCAGTGAATATAACTGTTTAGTAATTGTCTGGTATTTAATTAAAATACAATAACCCCTTTCCAGAGACGCCAGTTGTGAATCTGGTGGCCCAGTCATAAAGATGCTAATTTAATGAATATTCATAAATCATGAATATTCATAGAGTGTCAGGGATGTTCTTTTGTACCCTGCTGCTATGCCAGGTCTTGCTGGCACAGCAGACGGCACATGTTGAAGGAGCTTTGCTCCTAGGGGAGAAGAGAAATATTCGTGATGGAGCGGGACATGTGTCTGGGTGTAACTCTGAGCAAAGGTGCTGGAGAAGAGGTGGTAGCTGTTGAGGAGCACATGGGCATCTAATCCAATGAGTGGGATGTGTAGTCTCATTGTAGCTATCAGCTGTCAGCTTGTGTTTCTTATTGGGGCAATCAATACTTTTATAAATGATGTATAGCTCTGGCAAAGATGCTACGGTCAACCTTTGCAGTCACAGTGACTGCAAATAATCTGCTGTAATCACCTGAGCAGAGCCTTTCTGCTGAGATTCCCAGTTACTTTAGCCCTGGCCAGGTTGTGCATGGGAGCAGGCACTGTAGGAAGCTGCCTTAAAGCACATACAACCTGCTGCAGGTGGTAGATCTGACCTACCCACAGCTGCAGGGTTGAGGAGGGCTTGTGCAGGAAAGTCTCTGTTAACTAGGATGCTCCAGACAGCTCCCTGTGCTGTTACATGTCTCCAAGGATTGGGCAGCCTCTTTGGTCAGTGGCGGTGACCCTGCTGCAGTACTCAATATTGTAGTTGTAGCCAGATATCTCTTTGATTAATTTTGGAGCATGTAGTGGAATTTAATGAATTATTTATTACTCAAAAAACTCCAGAGTCACAGAAAATGGTGTTTAATCATGTCACTTGAGATGCACCTGAACAAAGCCAAAAGTTCACAAACTCTGTGCTTTCCACGCGACACTCTTTTAAAGAAACTGGGTGTTTAACTTATCCTTAGGAATCCCTAATATGCCTTCTGAGGAGCAGGTAAGGGAGTCAGCCTTGCATTCATTACTCCTACAGGTTTCAATTGTCTCCATCCTTCCAGGCTGGTGGTTGAAATGTGCCTGAATGCAACCGCTGCGTACCGCTATGGTGCTGTAGCTTCACAGCATGAGACGAGTACCTATGGGTGCGGAGCAAGCCCGCTTCTCGCCCTGCCACTTGCTGCTGTGATGCAAATTTGTTCTTGTGAAAAAATGTCAGCGCATAGAGTTGATCTGTTCACTTTGGCAAAGTGTAGAGCAGGAGCCAGCGCCCGTCCCTGTCCCTGGACTGAGATGTCAGAAAGTTTCCAAAGCCCAAGCAATGCTGGTGCTCTGAGGTGCTGCTCCCTCCCTTTCTCCCCTGGGACCACCGCAGCGCTCAGGCTCCGGCTGTGTGTGAGATCCCTGCCACCCCGCTATCAATGCTTCAAATGTGTCTGTAAAAACTGGTGGCAATGAAAGGAGAAGGGGAGAACGGGCTGCCTGCATTATTCGAGAGCTCTGTTTTCTCTAGTTATTTATTTCAGCTAATACACTTCTCTAATAGTTGCCGGCTCCAATCTTTGCTTACATAAACGCTTATTTAAAGCTCTTACGATCAAATCATTCATCTGGACTCAAACTCGCTTCTAAATTTGTGCATGCAAATTTTATTCATGGGCCCAGCTGTGTTCGTGCCGAATTTGCATTTGTGCATATGTATGTGTTGTTTTTTCCCCTCTGTCAGCATACAACCACAGGCTGCAGCTGAAAATATGGACCTACATTTCAAAAATTTTAATGACCATACACTGAAAGTTTTAGTTCCTTTCCCCAGAGCTGGCAAACTTGTCTGCAAAAGCCTAATCTTTATCCTTTGCTGTAGGGAGCTTGCTAGTGTATGTTTCAGAAGACTTACTTGCACGTGGTGCTCAAATAAAAAAAATGAGACTTTGTTTTGCCAATATGGGTATTGACATGAAAGGGCAATTAACTTTTTGTCTTGCTTTTTATTCAACTAATCCTTCCTTCCTATCGTTATGCCACCTCAGTTTACTTTGTCTACTGAAAACTTGTTTTGAGAAGAGCTCAAATTTATTTTGTTCTGGGGGAGGGGGGTGGCATGGCAAGAAATCAGTGCACTGGAGGCTGGAAAGAAAAATACCTTTCTGCCTCTGTAAGCAGGGCCAAATTTGAGTGTAAATAAATACTATTCAGAGAAGGAAACAGTAAATCTGTCTTGCAGAACAACTTGGATATCTGATGTATGCAGCATGAGTAACTCCACTCAGCGCACTACCAGGAGTGTGAAGTAGAAGCAGTGCTGTAGGTTCCCCAATAATTTTAGTCAAAAGGGACCTCTTCCTGATGCTGTAGATGATTGTGGTGAGCATCCCTTACTCACTATAATAACTCTTTCCTTAATGTCTGAGAGGGGATTACATGAGACCCCAATCAAACTGGACTCTGATAAAAAGTTTATTGAATAAACTTGCTGTTCATTTCTAAAGCATAAGTAGTTATAAACTTGTTGGATACAAATGTATAGTACAGCACTTTAATTTGTGAATACTAAAGCTTAAGGGCTACTGAAATATATTGTATAAATTGGTAATCTGAAAGGTAGCATAAACCTGAGAAGAGCACAGGGTGTGTCAAGAGGATCTCACACAATTTGCACCTAAGGTCTCTTATGGGAGATAGTAGTTTATGTAAATCGCTTCTCTAACTTTTCACGTGACACAGACAATTTGCGTGGGGATGTGGTTTAGATTTTACTAGGGAAATGCAGTCATAAATCACAAATTGTTCTACATAAATGAAGATGTTTGTGCTGCTTTTCATCTTAAGTGATAAAGTGCTGCAGAGGACCTGTAGGCACTAGGATTGAAAGGTACAGAGGGATGAAGATCTTAGCATCATCCTTCATTGTGGTTTTATTTTTCCCCTTCTATGAGAAATATTGGGCACTCATCTTTTTGCTAGAGGCTGAGGATTTTGAAAGGAAATAAGAGGAGGTGCTTGCTGATAGTGTGAGAGTCTGAGGGTATTTTAACTTCCTTTGGCATCTGACAAGCCTGTGGGAGTTTTGGATGATGACAATCAGTAATGTCACAGGCTTGTGTTGGAAGCTCGCCTTCCTCTCCAGTTGCAGAGTCACTTTTGGAAAGCTTTAGCTAAAATGGTTAGACTAAGGTTGAACAGTGACTAAAAGACAAACCTGGAAACAATCCTAATTCCACTCATCGAGCTGCTTAGAGTCATTGTGCAACATATGTAATTATATGAGAAGTGTAGTATAGGAAACTGGACCGTTCTAGGCTTTAAGAAAGCTCTGCACTTGGATGCAACCCTGTATTTTATTTAGTTTTCTTATTTTCTTGGTGGTTTTGGGGTGAGTTTTTTGATGTTACGCTCAGCTGTAGTCTGTGTGCTACTGGCTTGCTGGCTGTACAGATAGGCAGTATCCGTACACTGGGATTGCACAGGAGAAAGCATGGAGGATGGAGTGGGAATTCCTTTTTTTGGACAGTCTGTACTGTACTGAGGGCTGCAGAGCATCTGGGATATCTCCTACCTTGTGCTTTTAGTACCTTTAAGATTTTGGGTGAATGAATTATTCTGCTTCTCTTCAGTGCAGCTTTTCTCAATGGAATAAAATCCCAGCCCCGCAACCTTTGCAGATGACATATGAGTTGTCCTTAGTCATATAAGTACTCTAAAAATCTGCCATTGTGACTAATTTGAGTGGTAAGATTTCAATGTTAAAGCTTTAATGAAAAAAAAAATCTCTTGGGATGGTTTTTACACAGACTACTTGTATCCTCTTGTTTAATAATAAAAAAACAAAAGTGTTTTTAATGAAGGCAAAATGATGTCTTTATTAAGTATTCCTAATTTATTGAAGGATTTCAGAGGTGCCTTCATCCAGAATATTCTTCAGTCTCTGTGAGGAACAAAAGATAATCTTCAGAATTCAACATTTTCTTCTTTAGAATCCAGTAGTGCTTGTTTGAAGAAATAGTAGATACAGAAGGGAAAATGACAGTCTCTTTAACATATACTTAAGTATGGTAAGTGCAACGATGAAAGCAGACATAAGGAGTGAGAAAGATATAAATGGAAAGATTAATGACAGCATTAATTTATTTGCATCTATCAGGGAGAACTATTTGCAACATAAAAAAGTAGCAGTTTGTGAAAGGCAGTGTAGTAACCTAATTCTCATCTGGGTATTAAACCTAATACATATAATATTTCTCTAGTTTCACCTGACTCCCTTCCTTGTTTTGTTCTCTGCCTTGGAATGCACAATGCCCTTTTGTGTTCTTATTCATGGGGTGGTAAGCAATGCTTTGACCTCTTTTGCACTTTAGACATGAAGCATGTGCCTTACCTTGTCTGATGAGCACAGCCATCTTTGCACTGTTTAAATAAACCCCCCCTGATTTGTACAAGCTGACAACGCAAATTATTTCTTGGAAAGTATTGCAGAGCACAGAGACTACTGGCTGTTCTGCTTTATGTTGCAACTCCTTATGTACTCAGTGCCCAGGTACGGGTTCACTTTGGGAACCATGGGGGTAGGGGGTGTGTATGTGTTTCCTCCCTTGTTGGCATGTTGGTGTGCTGAGTGGAGGTCTGTGTGTCACCTGGAGGGCCATAGCCCTGCAGATGCCCTTGGAGCAGGGCTGTGGCTGAGGATTGCTACTGCCCTTCTTGCTGCAGGATCTCTTTGCAGTTTCAGATAGCAAACCTGTAGTAAAGATCAGTTTGATGCCAACTGCCACAAAGAGGAAAATTGTGTTTCTTTCAGAGCTGCAGGGGCTGGGCAGGAGGAGCAGAGGAGTTATTAGGCTGACACAGAGTAATTGCCGGAAGCAGAATTTGGCCAAGCCTCTTGCTTCATGCTGGGAGAACCTTATGCAGTTTATATTACAGTTATAGATTTTACTTGTGATATCACTTACCTTAAGTGACCATTGCCTCCTTAAATGACCATTGCCTGAAAGACAGCACATAACGACACAATGTGCATCCTGACACCTTCCTGGATGATGGCTCCATGTTCACTCAGGAAGAAAAATTCACCCTGACCGAATTCTACAACAATCTGATGCTGTTTTTGGTTGGTTTTTTGGTTTTTTTTTTTTTTTTTTCCTTTGAGGGTTCATATCCAAACACTATCCCAACTTCAGGGGAAATCTCACATGTTCACAGTCTGATTTGATTTTTTGCAAAGAGAGACAGCCCATGAAACAAATGCACATGATTGTCTTGGCTCAGTACATATTCATTGTTCAAATCTTTTAAAACAACAGTGTTCTTTTTTTGCCTTCAGGAAGTGATGCTCTTTATGATAAATAATAGTTTGGGGTTTTTTCTTTCTTCGAAAAAAAGGTGAACCTAAGTATGAATTCCAGAAGACCAAACAGTTATGGCAGTGAGGCCATTAGGCTGCAATTTGTCTTATAACAGATGTTGTAGAGTCCTGTCACTTTGAATGTTAAAACAGATGGGATATACACTTGAAAATGTACTAGAAGTATTTAATTTCCTTTCCAGCACAGGAGATTTCTACTCTCCAAGCTCTTTGATGCTCTTTGCCTGTTTGTTAAATCCTGTTGCATTAGTTGGTGTGGTTTAATCTCCTTGGAAAGCTTTGTCTGAGTTTGTGTTCTAATGCAATTAATCTTGAATTGCTTTGGTTTTTCTGAATGAGAGACAATTCCATTTTGAACTGGCTCTTTATTAACCTCTTTCAACATCCCTTCTAACTCTTGTTATTATCACCTAGTGTGAAATTGCAGAGATGTCACAAGATCTGTCCCTTAGTTTTGGGAGTTATGGGCAATATTAAGCAAGTGCATACTATATATGTCTATATATTTAAAAAAAAAAAAAGAAAAAAAAATCCTAGGTAATCTGCAATACTCATGGACATTGGATTACAAAACTACCATACACATTGCAAGATTACTGTTGTTTACCATAACTATGATTTCTCATCATCTGCAGGAAGGCTCAGCTGATTTCACTGGACTCCATATCAGGTTTTCTAATCCAATGCAGCTGCTTTTTCAAAGTCTGGGGATTATCAAGTCAATCCCCAGATGAACTGTGAAGTTGTTAAGTGAAAATGACAGTCCTGTAGTGGTGGAGGAGCAGGGGTCTAAAAACTTAGAAAAATTCTCTCCAGGACACGTGGTGAGAGATTGGGAGAGCAGGTATTAGCTTTCATGACCTGGGCTTGGGCACTCAGCCTGCGAAGACTGCATAGCAGATATAACACAGATCCATGACTGTGTTTACAGTTCATACCATATAATCCAATTTCTCATTTTTTTAAACTGGCTTTCCATGTAAGACTTGTATCTCTTTTCATAAGTCAATGAAAATGCCCTGATATTACCACTATCAGTCTAATTCTAGTTCTATTAGACTTACATAACACTCTGATAAAATTTACAATGGAAATTGCAGCATTTAGCCAGCCAGCACAAAGTTCAGTACCTTTAAAGTCCTCTATGGTGGGGACGTTTCAGGTGTTCCTTAGTAAAGCAGGGGGCATGCATTTGCTGTGACAAGTGACATTCTATTTCACAGCTCTTGACAGTTTTTTATTTTACATGTATTTACAATCAAACCTAAAAGAAAGGCCACTGAGAGTGCAGGGGATTTTTCATTGTCTTGGGCATTACAACTTCACTGTCTGAGCCTTGGAAGGATGGGAAGCACCATGAGTACAGCAGCTCATAAAAGTTTCTTTTTCTTGTTCCTTTTCTTTTTAGGCTATCAAACCCAATTCTGGAAATCTGTAAATAAAAGCATTTTCATTTGATTTCTTCCTTTTTAAATGAAAACAAACTAATTTTCTAGAGGGTGGACCATGGAGCACTTACTAATGATTCTTTCTGTCATGCCATTGGATGCTATTCTGTCTTTATTCCTGCCTTTGTCTTAAATTTTTGTTAATTTGAGGATAAAAATTGAGTTACTCTAGGCTTTATGACACATCTTGATTGAATTCCCTTAGAGTAATACTAAAATTAAATACAATTAGTCTATTTTCCAAATAGTGTTGTCTTTTGGAAACAGAAAACTCCAGGGGCTCTTCCAACACACAGAGCTTTTTGATGAAAATACAGAATAAAAGTTTGGAAGACAAACCTTGAACTACCATAAGATGGAGGTGGCATCCTAGATGTCCTTCATCTCGACTTCCTGTATGTTTTCATGTAACTGTTATGGTTTCCAGTTCTCTATTGCTGTTTCAGAATTACCACCTTCTCTTTCATGGTGACTTAGCAGTCAGTGAAGAAAAATATAACCATTTTACAAAAATGACATTTGCTACCAAATTTTATTTCCCATCCATGCAACTTCCCAGTTGCGTGTATGGGAGCATGTAATGCTGATCGTGTTTTGTTTTGGTTTTTTGTTTTTGTTTTTTTTTTTTTTTAGGCATAGTTTTCTTAACTATTGCTAAAAGAGTAACACAAGTCAAAGTAATAAAAGACTGCAGAAGGCTTATACTTACCATTCTCCAAAAGGTAGACAAGTAGAGAAAAAAAACTTTACAACCTCAGGGCATTCAGTCTTCCTCAAATAATTTATTAGACAAAATAATGATCTCACATTTACTAAGCTTTTTACTGTCCTTTTTCCTTCCATTAAGGTGGTTTTTTTGGGAGGGGGTCATCGACAAAGTGCATCAAATAGTAATTCACCTGCTAAAGCTTCACATGGCTTAAAAAGTTATATTAAGAATTTATTAGCAGATTAAAGTGGCTCTGTTAAAAAGATAACAGGTACTGGAAACTGATACAGTTTGTGCACATAAAATGAACTACAGGAAGAGTGAAACTGCATGTGGTTACTGAAGTCTTAACTGAAGAGGATGAGATTTATATGAAAAAAATTTTAGTCCTTTTTATTCTAGGCTAAGTAGTTTAATCAAATTTGAAATCAGAGGAATTGGAAAGACATGTCCATGCAATCCAGAATCTATTGACAGTTGGGCATTTAAACTTTAAAGGTGACTTCTGCAGAAGCCATTTAGCCCAAAGCAAAACGTCTAATCTTGCCTGAACTTCACAAATATGTCTTAGAACTGAAGCACAATAGGAATGCAGTTTGATGGATTTTTTTTTTTTTGTTTTGTATTGCAAGAATACAAAAGCAACTACATGCATAAACCACTTCTCATCATTCTAAATATAGCAGTACCCACTTGAATATTTCATAGAAGAATAACCCATACAAAGGGAATAAATGCAGGCAGTGATGATATTGGTAGGATACTGGTTTTAGATGGAACAGCTTTTAAAAGAGTAAATTAATATATAATAAAAGTACTAACTCCTTGTATAAATAAAAATGGATAGAACTGTGTTTCATTAGCTACTGGCTAGAAAACTTTTAAAGGAAGGAGACCATGCATAAATTAAATTTAAAATAAAAAGGAAACTAAAAACTTGTGCCTAAGTCTGTAGCTTAGACTTTTTTTTTGCAGCTAACCAGCTTACCTGAGATGGGACACAATAAAAGGAAAGTGTAAACTCTGCCCTGTTGTACATTCAGCCCCAGGTGGAGCAGAGGGCAATGCTGGGGAAGAGCCATGGTGTGGGCTGCCTCGCATCTGGCAGGGGGAACAGAATGCGCTTTGTTGCTTTTGGTCTAAATTTCCAAGGAAAAATTCAGGATCATGTTAGGCAACCACTTTCTTTCCCAGAGGTTCACTTGTATGGGGTCCTGTGAGGCTTCAGGCTGTTCCACTGACACACATTATGTTGGCAGGGGATTACTGAGGAACAGTGTGGGATGCGCTAGGTGCAAAAATGACATCAACCTTTACATTTCCTCCACCACCTAGTTTCAGATGCTCCACTTATGTCTCAGAGGATGCTTGGAGAATAAATCCAAAAGTGCTGGCAGGAGCTTGACCCAGCTAAATGAATTGTGGTTCAGGCTTAGGCTAGGGTAACGATGAATGTCTGAGTCTGCCCTGGCAAGGACCACAGCTCATGCCCTGTATGCAAGCTGGAGACTTACTGGATTCCTGTTTGGGGCAGTTCTGCAAGCAGCAGTACTGAGTGTCATCTGCTTTGTAATCCTTGCCATCCCTGGGGTCTAGGAGGGTGGGTGGGGAAAGCACCTGTTGCATGAGAATGAATGGAAGTTTAAAGCTTGTGAACTTTTGACTAAGTGTCTTGAATTTGCTAGTGTAGCCTAATGAGAGGTATGTAGGAGAAGGGCTTGTTGAAGATCATTGAATAAAGAATATAAAGGAAAGGTGAGAACATGTCCTGAGGCCTAGACTGTGGTGGGTGAGAAAGAGGTGTGATGAAAATATATAGGGATTAAAGGTGCTATGTTCTATTGCAAGTCGCCAAACCAGCAAGGTCAGATGGGTTGGGATTGCTAAGAAAGTAATAACTTCACTTTCATCTGAAATCTCAGCTGCTTGCAGACATCTCATAGGGGAAAAGCCATAGTGGAAAAAAGATGATACAACAGTACTAGGATGATACTGGGTTTTAATATTGATTTTTTTGTTTGTTTGTTTATTTATTTGCTCTACAAAATGGAGAAATGCATACAGAGGGAAGTCTTTTTTTATATTTCTAGACAATGAAGGGGAAGTAACTGAGTACAAAGGCAATAGGCAAGTTGGGTGAAATTAAGCATGAAATGAGATTTCACAATCTTTGGAGGAACAACAATGTAACAAAAATGGGTTTGAGAGAATGATGGCTATGATCTCTCCGAAGGCAAATTTAACAGTTGAAAGTAACAGTGAATCAGCTGCCAGATCCTGAAAGATGTGGTCTTATGGTATAATCAGAGACAAACTAATATAAACCTGGCTGAAGAGCTGGCTCTGCACAGTAGCAACAACAGAATACATCAAAGTGGAAACATGTCAGAAGAAGGAGAAACCCAAAAATGGTGCAGGCATGCAGGTGTGAAATCAGGAAGGTCCAGGTCCGCTGCAGCCAATCAGAGGTGACAAAGTGAGGAGGAATTATTCTCAAGACACATTAATAAGAGGACAGTCTAGGTAGAGACTTGCTGCCTTTCTTACAAGAGAAAACAGACTGGTAACAGAAGAGCCTTAAGAGGGGTTTTTTTTGTTCGTTTGGGGTTTTTTTTAATTGTTTTTCTTTTAATTGAGCCTTGATTAAAATATTTGGTTGTTTTAGTATTAGTAGTACTATTAACCAACAGAAAAGGGATTAAAATATTAGCTCAAAACAGAAAAGACCAAGTTAGGGATTTACAGATAAAGTAGATGTTTTCAAATTGACTGGTTGTAATGGATTTCATTCTAGGATATGCAAGGGTTTGCCGAAAGCAGTTTCAATGCTATTAGTGTTATCTTTGAGAGCTCCTATGAGACACATGAAGTATCAGAGGCTGGGAAAATAAAAAACATAATGTTTTCATTCTGAAAAAGTTGGGGCAAAGAGGAGCCAGTGAATTACAGACCTTCAGTCCACAGAAAAATTCTGGAACAACAGAAATTCAAACCAAACATCAAAATATGAATAGATGCTAGCATGGATTTATCAAGAATGAATTGTCAAAGTGCTTGTACTTCCTTCTGTAGCAGGGCAACACACTTTGTGAAAAGGGAAGAAACAGTTGACGTCATGTCTCTTGGGTACAGTGGCGTCTTCACAGTTGTCTTACATGACATTCTCTGAATCAAGGGGAACCTGGGCTTGATGAAAATGTTTTTAGGCAGGGATGAAACTTGCTGGAAGAAACAGGTTTGGAGGATAATTTTTAGGAGGCTGAAGTAGTATGAAAGCAGGAGGATGCATTGAGTAGTGTTCTGCAGAGCAGTGCCTAACTCTCATCTGACCATGACCTGAGTAATACAATGCACGTTGTAGATCTTAAATTTATAAGAGACTTGAAGTGAAAAGGAGTGCAAAGCCTTCTGGGTTCAGAATGTCTGAGAAATGGGGAAAAGTATCTGAATAGGCTGAAACTCTGTGAAATAAGTACAGAGAGGTGGTAGTTCAGCAGAAATAATGAACTGCAGGAATGCAAAATGGGAAACAACTGTTTAAGCAGCAGTTCTTCAGAAAAATCTCTGGGGATTATAATGAGGCAATGTCATGGCTGTTGCAAAAATGGCTAACACCCTCATGGCAATCAAATGACAGTATAACCTGAAAGACGTTTTAAGGAACTCCTCTGCTGCACTGGCAACCTCTTTGCAAAGTTATGTCCACTTTGGAGATATTCTTGTCCTTCTAGAAAGATGTTTGCCACTTGGGGACAATCCAGACAAAAGCAATGGACATGTTCACCATGTCCAGTCAAGATGTTATGGCTGTCGTGAAGAGATGAGTGCTGTTTAGACTAGCTCAAGGAAGACTTTTGTAGTCTTCCTGTAACCTATAAATAAGCAAAAGGACAGTGTGAATGGGAAGAAATGGATTTTATTTTGTGTAAGAGGAAAGGGGATGAAATGGTTGTTAGGAAGAATTTGACACAAGGAATTTAAAAAAAAAAAAAAAAGTTTTCTGATAATTCTTGCAGTGAAAGGCTGGAACAGACTGTCACATCCATGGCTGGAGGCCTTTAAGAACAGGAAGGACACAACGTATAGCCCATTCTGTCTTGGAGGAAGCAGTCCTGGAGTCTCCCCAGTCCTACTTTCTACAGTTTCACAGCTTCTCTACATATGTTAACTATCCATTTTCTGTAAACGCTCAGGAACAGATGAAATTGTTGTAGCATTGTTTTTTCTAGTGCTTTACGCTCAAGAATTTCTACTTCAGCTGGCATGGCTGTCAATATCAGAGTGAGACAGAGGGTACTTTCAGCAGGCAGTTTGATCCAGCTCAGGCCTGTAGCAAGCAGCACAAAGCAATAGGTTTTCCTGCTGTTCTGAAACTCCTCACAGATAATTAGGCTGCCTTTCTGTGTCTTTCACGTACTGTGTTGGTGGAACTTTTGAGCTATACAACTAAATGATTAGAAAATTGTTTAGTTCAATCCTGGTGTATTGAGTTTTACTGCAGGCTAAATCATATTCTTTTCTTGTTATCCCCATCAAACTCCTAATAGTCTTTTTAAATTCCTTCACTCTGAATTTGATTCTCAATGCCCCAGATTAGAGCTCTTTTTCCATACCTATGTGCTTTCTCTTTTGCAGTTCCAGTGCAGATTTGCATAGCAAAGGAGATATTTGTGTTTCTCCTGACCTCATCAATATTCTGGTGCACAGCGTGCACTTATATGATAGTTTATTCCGGGATGATGAACAGATGCAAAAGTGTCTTCAATTGTCTCTGGAAATTAGCAATGGTCAATACATCCTGCAAACACAATGCTGGATGCTGTGGTGCATGCAAAACATGTATGGCAGGCAGAGCACATAGCCTTTTCCTGCCTCTAGCACACTTCATTTAATTTTAATAGTAGAAGGAGATGTGGTATCTTTTGAACATAGATATCCTTTTGGGCTAATGTAAGGCTTGGACAATAAGAGTTTTGCATAGGAGAATTTGGTTTAACCTGTCAGTCTTCCAGAGATTAACAACTTCATCAACTACTGTTGATATTGACAGTCAGTTGCTAGGCTACATGTTTACTGCTAAATGAATAGGCGACTTGGGGCCAGTGTGAATATTCAACAGATTGGCAAATAAGTAAAACGTGCTGTGACTTGATTTGTTAATTATAGTCAAAATAAATGGCTGTATTGATGACTATGATTTTACACAGCATTAGTCCTCTGAAAACAGCAATTAAGTCTGCCATGTAAACATATATCTTGCCTGTGACAAAAAAAAAAAAAAAAAGGCAAGCCTTAAACAACTGAATACACCACTACAAGCAGTTTCACTAGGAGTCCTGAAGTGCTTACATTAGTTAAATTATGTCCTTGGGTGTTTTAACACCTCTGACTGAAGCACAACATTCAGGCCGGTTCTGGATTTTGAAAAGCTTTCTTGTTTGCTGCGTGCAGTGCTACTTATGGTCAGAGTTTGTCAAAAGGAGTATGATCGTACTTGAGGGAGAAAACCCAAGTAGCTGGATTTTAGAGGATGCTTTTATTTTTTTCCTAACCTTTTTTTTCCTGTTATGAGAAAGCTGAGCATGAATTTATTACTCTGTGAGCTCTTTTCAGAAGACCTTGTGAAAGAGTTCTCACACGCATGCCTTATTACTGCATTCCAGTTTATCAGCTGGGTTAGCTAGAATCACTTCCCTTGGTCCTTACTATTCATGTCTTATATTTTAAACTCTCAGTATACTGATTTGCTCATTCTGTGTTTTAAGGCTTGTGTACACTGGCAGGTGCATTGAATGTTCAGCATCACTCATTGTTCATCACTGTATATGTGTAGGCACTGACACTGTTCTGGGCTATACAGTGCCTTTTGATTGAATCTTGAAAAAAATACATATTCTGTTCTCATCTCTCTTGTCAATGTCTGCTGTGCTACTGGTCAAGACCCTCTTCTAAGATCTGACTTAATTTTGCAGTCTGTAATACACAGTTGTTTGTTTGTTTGTTTGTTTTTCCCCTCTGTAAATAACAGCCAACTTAAAGAGCACTAAAGTTGCCAAATATGCCCCAAATATTGCAACAGAGAAAGGTTGTTTTAAGCTTGAGAAAAGCAAATGTGTTTTTGCATAGAAAAATGCAGCTTTCCCTGAATAGGTCTGTGTTACCAATGCATGTTTAGCTTGGGTTTGAGTTTGGACCAGTATATTACTTTTTCCCCAAAGAGTAACAGAAAGTAGCTTGCTTGTTTGGGGCCTTACTTTTGTCCTGATGATCATCTCTCCTGCTTTATAAGCTCTTGAGCAGTTGTCTCCTGTGGTCTCAACTGTGAGACTTTCAAGACCAAAGTCACAAAAGCACAATCTTGTCCAGACTGATCATAGCTGGCCTGAGGCAGGTTAGTGCCAAACAGTACAGCAGAGAGGGAGTTTTGGCTTTTCCTGCCTGCTGAAAGAGAAACCACCCAACACAGACAGATGCTTGGCAGACTGGAGCTTGGAGAAAATCAGAGCCAAAGGGTACAAAGAAATTAGAAATGGAGTATGACTGGGGAAAAACTGGGACTGGAGACTGACTGGGCAACTGGAAAGCAGTAAATCAGAAACAATTGATACAGGGAGAGGTCCAAAATGAAGAAAGCTGGGAGAGAGGTGGGTGCACTGTCGTGGTTTAGCACAAGGGCTAAACCTGCTCCCTCAACAAAAAAGTGAGGGGAAAAGTTGCACAAAAACCTCAGGGTTGAGATAAAGAGACAAGAGTTTAATATAACATGAGATATCATAATCACAATGCATAATTACCTTAGCTAGTAATCTAATCAATAATACAATACATGACTATCTTAGCTTAGCCTATTTGCGGAAGCACAATGAAATACAGGGAAAAACCCAGCATAAAACAGAAAACCGAAATCAGCAGCTACCCTACTTCCAGCCATTCTCCCACCATGCCTGCAGAAAGAGCCAACATCCAACAACCCAGAATCCAGGAGCAGCAACCAGAACAGGAAGCCTCCCATGCTGCAGTCTGAACTTCAAGCCTCATAATACTTTGTTTGTTAGCACTTTCATTTTTGAAGCTGACGTGACTGCAGCATGGTATGAATAACAGCAGCAGGTTCTATTCAATCCATGAAATGCACTAAGATTGATTTGATGGTGGGAGGGAGAAAAAAAGAGGAAAACTAGGAGGCTGGTAATCAGCTGCAAATATTGGTTAGCAGCTTTAACTTAAGGATATAAGATAAATGCTGTCTGTTAGCATATTGTCATAGAGCTGCATGGTATTCATCACCTTTGACACCAATGTAGGTTATATAAAAAGCTTGTAAAATACCCCCTCAGAACCACAACTTTCCCATCCAACCCTCTCCCCATTATAATTACAGGATCTGCCTAGGATTTAAGGCAACGTATATTAAGGGAACAAATTGCTGGGAATGTGTACAGCTATGTGAAATCTTCAGTGGTCCACAAAGATTTAAAAAAATGTTAATACTTATCAAGGAAAACATTGAAGAATGTTTTCAAAGTTCACTTGAATGCATGAACATTTTGTACCTTTCACCTTTGAATGCTTTTGTAGGACAGGGAAAAGGTACTTTCAAGAAGGACAAGGATGGTCCAAAGTATTGAATGGCTTCACGAAGTGGGTGGTAGACCAGCAGAGCTCACTGCCAAACGACATTGTGGATGTTACATGTTTGCACATTTAAGTTGATGAAAGGCAAAATTATTGCAAATTAGTAACTACATGTAAACTTTATATGGGTCTGAAAGTCTCAGAGCTGAAAATAGTTGGAAGCTGGGAGGGTATGTATGGAAAATAGCATAGAGGGTATGAGTGGTTATGGGTTGAGAGAGTATGATTGGAAAACAGCATAGCTTTGTTCTTCCTCATCTCCATCATCTGATTATGGCCACCACTGCAGAAAAAAGCATTCCATAATCATGGATTTTGTCCTGGCCATTCTTTCCTACTTGCTTTCCCATTGCCAGCACTGTGGTTTACCTTCTGATTTAGAGTATTTCAATGGATTTCTCTTCCAAGGGCTACATTTACCAAATCAGTTTTATGTCATGTTATGCCATAAGTACTGTGACCCTCTCCTTGGAAAGCTGACAAATCCTCTTTGATTCTGCATCCCATGGGAAAAGGGAAGGTGGCAGTGTTTCCCCAGTGACTATTAACCTTAGCGATGTGGTGGACCAGAGTCCAGAAGACTGCATTCATAAACAATGTGGTTATGAAGCCATACACTGCTGGTTTGCAGGCATCTTAGGATTCCCATAACCTGAACCATTTTGCAAAAGCTGCTTCTGTGCTGACCATAAGCTTCCTTGCAGGAGAAAATGTTTAATTGGAAGATCTTTATTGTGGAGAGAACAAGAAGCATCTTTGGAAAATTTGCATTGTTTTTAAGTAATCTAAGTATGCCTATCATACCTGCCTCCAAGCACTCACAATGAATGGACAGGTCAAAGAAGTCTCAGAGAGCAGTTAGCTAAGACAGAAGCAATCCCAAAAGGCCTTTTCAAGTCTAGAAAAGTTAACTTTCTACTGAATAACTTACTGAGTTTCCATAATCAGTTTAGTCAATCTGTAAAGCTGAAAAATATGCTGATAGTCCTGAAAAAGGTAACAGGGTCCTCCCACAGCTGGTATGAATCCTGCATGGGGGGTAGCTGGCAAGCTCTGGGCAGCTTCCCATTGTCCAAGGAAATATTACTCCTTTCCTTGCTGGTTTTGCCCAAGGTAAATTATCTTTTTGAAACAAACTGCTAGTATTTCTTTTGAGACGGTTTCAGACTAGCAGCCTTAAGCTAATTAGAGGCCATTTGTAAACGTATCAGTTCTTGTTCCAACATTTCAGCATGCACCAGTATATCATCTAGGTATAACAAACAGGCTGAGAGAAGCATGCCATGTAACACCCTCTTCGTTAGACTTTTAAATGTAGCTGATGTATTGCACTAGCCAAAAGCCATCATTTTAAATTGCCACAGTCCTTGTCCTACTGTGACAGCGTTTTTTTCCCCCTGTCCCTCTGGATTCACTTCCACTTGCCAATAGCCACTTTTAAGATTCAGGGTGGTAAACCAGCCTGAGCTTTCACCAGCTTCTAGGATCCTGTTTACAGTAATAGAGTAGCACATGCTCAATGACTTTGTGTTGTTTACTATAATCTCATGCTGTCACCTTCTTTCCTTAACTGGACTCTGGCTGAAGGATCTGTTCTGTCTTTCTGAGGTGTTTCTTCCATAGCTTGTAAAGTTTCTTTACTGCTTCCCTGTGGAAAAGAAGGATCCTTTTTAGGTAGCCATTTTCCCCAGGATCATGCTTGTGCTGAAGCACTAATGTATAACTCATATGTTTGTTAGAGAGAGAATAATTTCTAACCAAATAGTCTCACAACTATTTTCTTACTTCTTTTTGAATGCTTGGTAGCGTGCCAGATTAAAGGACAATACATTTTCTGAGTTTTCACATGGTTCCCCCCACAATCTTCCTATAGTCCCCTTTTCTCCATTTCCTTCTGACAATTGTCAGAAACATTCAGCAAATCAATAGAGATTTACTCTTGTTTCAGATTCAGAACTTCAGCAGCCAAAGGTCCCCAGAGATCTCAGCTCTCAGAGCAAGTTTCTAACACTCATCTTCCATTCGTTGGAAAGCTGCCACTGGCTGTACATCTAGTGATGTTTCTGCCCCTAAAGGTGGGACTTGGGCACTGCAAAAGAGATCTGTATGTTGAATCACATTTTCTCCTGCCTTTCTTCTATTCCTTGTGCATTTCACATAATTTATTATTATACACTGCACTAGTGTAGTGCATGTAGTACATGCTCTCTCTTGCCCTCCTCCCTTCCACTACCCCCTTTAAATTAACTGCCAAGCTCTGGTTTGGTTCATCTCAGTTGTCCTCCTGCCTGCACTGCATCTTCGTGTCAGATGTCTGGTTTGGTATTTTCAGTGCTCTTCTCTTCCTAGCCCTGTCTTTATAACCATTCTCCTTTAAAACAACTTTTTTCTTTCTGTTTTTCCTTTTAGAATCAATGATGACCTTAACTACATTCCTTCATTTTTGCTATTGTTACAAATTTTTCTTGCTTTATAAATTTAGATTGGACTTTACTCCTTCCACAAAGTATAGTGATGGCATGAACCATATCAGAATTGCTGAGCTGAATTTAAGAGAGGGAACTGCACTTTAGAGATCTTGGCTAATTACTGGCATCTTCTTCTGCTTGCAGCAGCTGTTTCCTTTTGTGGTATGCAGCTGTAGTAAATTCTACACTCAGTACAATATCTTTTTGTCTCTTGCTGATCTTTATTTCCGACTCTTACCTGTGTGTCTGCAAACTGGTTTGTAGCCAGTTTGCCCTAGAGGTCCTCACTGATATTTGAGTATATCAGGGAAAGGGTTTGTTCCCACCCAATTCAAATGGAGATTTCAGTCCCTTTCTCTCCCCACCCCCATCCCCCCTGCTTCAGAGTGCCACAGTTGTTGATACTGGTTCATTTTCATTCTCTAGGACACTTTTCAATTCCCAGAGCATTTTCTGCAGTTTATCAGATAGCAGCTTCCAGGTTGGTCAAAGCTTTTGTAGCCCTTTCCAATGTTATTTCAAACCACAACTGTTGCAGCTGCACCTCCTAGTCTCTTTGGGCATTTTGCCATTGGCTTTCTAATAAGAGTTCATCTTCACCAGTAAGTTTTCAGGTGTTGTTTTAACTCCTCCTGTACTTTACATGTTTGAACTGTGTACTGCCTTTTGTTCTGCCCTGATACAGGAGCGATACCAGCTCTGGGGTTTTGTTCTTGGAAACCAGAACACAGGGAGTTTTATATCTTTAACCCTGTTATAGGAAGCCTGGTGTTTGAGCACTAGGAAGAGCAATTGATGATTGAGTCACTGATCTTTGATGCAATCCTGTTTATTTACAAAGTCCTGATTTCTGCAGATAGAATCAAACAAGAGATAATTCTCTTGCCTGCAATTCCCAGTCTCTTTTAGTCAGCACTTGCCTTGATAGCTTTCTTAAGGTTTATCTTGAAGTCATGCTGTTGATGCTTTGTGGCTCTTTTTGATGCTTCCTTTTGGCTTTTGATTGGAGATTCTCCCAGAAACATCCAAAACAAGCATTCTGCTAAACATCTAGGCTCCAGGGCTTATTTTCATTCCAGACTTCCCTATGTTTATGCTTTGGTTGTTCTCCCACTGTTTTGGTTTTGTTCCATAAATGATCCCAATGTTTATTTGTACTAAATACAAATAAGAAACAGTTCTTACACTTAATGATTTCAACAAGTTTTCTTCAGTTCCACTGTGATGTTTTCTTACTGCTCAATGGATGAACGCTACAGAGGTGCATGCAGGGAGAGATGTGTGGACATACAGTCTTTAGGATGAATTTCTCAGATCAAAACATCTGACTTCCTCAAGTGGCCTTCTAGTTGCAGGTTGCCTTTCCATTTGTCTGCAAGGACTGACAGTGAGGTTTGGTTGAAAACATTTAGAAGTGGTTGGGGTTTAGGTTTTTTTTCCATGTAAATCTTTCATGGACTGCAGAAGCAAAAGGACTTTTAATTTTCTTATGTTTTAATTAAAAGACATTGCTTTAGAAAAACATTGACGTTGAATAGGTGTGGAATAGAGCAATAAAATGGGTTTGTTTTGATGGAGAAAGCTTTCCTCTCTAATTGAAGCCATTGCATAAGATCATTGTTCCCATGTCTTAAGACAACTCTGAAGTCAAACTCCAAATTCCTTCTCATCAAATGTGAAGAAGAACTAGAAGAACCTCTAAAATCTCAATTCTCAAAGACGTTTATGAAAGAAAAAAAAATTAACAAGACATGAGGCACAACATAGTTCATTTTCCCTATGGAATATGATTGTTGTCTACCTGCACCAGTTCCTCACACAAGTGGGTGGAGACAGGGTCTCACTACCTGTAATATAGATTTGGAGATGCTGCATGGTGGGTGATCACTACAGTTTTGCATAGATGCTAGTTCCCTCTTGACTGAAGGGAAAAGCTTTGCATTCTCAGCATGTTTACCTGAGTAAATCCAGTCACTAACCCGTGCTTTGATACCTGATCAAATTCACCTTGAGAACCCAGGGACCCGTTTAGAGATGACTAATCCATTGGGTTACTGTGTTGGAACTATAATAATAACAATAAAAGTGAGATAAGTAGTTGGCATGGATGATAGGTGTGCCATGATGACCATGCATGTGGGATGAGATGAGGATGCTGTTTTAAGCTGTTTTGCAAACTCCAGGAATGTAGTAGAGGATGGAAATGGCTGTAACCCTTTGCCAGCAGCCAGAGTCCTGAGAGTGCAGGTTTGATAGGTTTCAGTGTTGTGTTAAAAAGTCTTGGCTTCCTGTGTCATGTCAGTCTCTCTCCACTGCCTTTCCCAGCTTTCATGCTTGCCAAGAGAGAACCTTACTCACCAAGGGCACCCCAGGAAATCATCCTGGTTTCCTGTGTTGTTGAGTGCAGAGCAGAGGGGCTCAAACTAGGGTTGCCAGAGCTTTTGGACTCCATGAAGAACTGTGCAAGCACTGCTGTGCTCATGCCAGCACAAAATGCCACATTGCACAGAGTACAGCCTTTAATTCTATCAATTTCTTGTTCGACACAGGAAAACAGAGCGTGATTAAAGAAATTGTGTCTTAACTGGCTGCTCCATATTGTCAAGCCAGAAACAATTAGCTTAACTAGAAAGTTAATTTAATTGCAAATGTGGATGGGCAAACTGTGCCAGCCACTTCATTATCATTATTCTATGTTATTCCTAATGCTTAGTGCTGTTTAATATGTTCGTATGGTATATGGTGGTGTAATTAAAAGATTGTTTCTATAGAGGTTAAGGTTGCTGCTGAAAATAGCTTCCAGTCTCAGTTTTATCTATGAGGTTTCAATGATTCTTTTAAAACCACTTTTAATAGAATTTCCTAGCTTGTTTTTCGTTTCTGTGGATGAAAAAGAACAAAAGCATGAGGACTGCCAGAGACATATGTAGAAATAAGTATTGACCACAGACATCTTGCTGTCTCTGTATTTTTCTAAAGGAAGTTATTTTCCCTGTTATTCTCAACTTCTAAAGGAAGTTATTTTCATTTTTTCCATACAGTTTGAGAATACTATATTTAATTTCTGTCATTTTTACAAACAAACCAAAAAATGCCTTGAAAGGTGGAACTCAAGGATAAACACTCAAACCTGATGATTAAAATGGCAACAAATAATTTCCCTACTTACTGCCACAGAACCACAAGGGAATAGACTCTTGCAGTGGGCAGTCTGTAGGAATAAATTTCTTTAGGGAGAAGGATCACGTAAGGAAAGAGCTAAAATTTGGTGCTAAAACATGCAAATTGTTGTTTGGGGTGTTTTTCTCATGTAATTACAATGGATGACACTAGTTGTGACTTGGCCACCTTTTTTCCATGGCAGCAGCATTATTGCTAGTATTCTCACTCCATTATTTCATTCTGCTTTGTCCCATAATATTTCTTGCCCATATTTTGTTGCTGGCTTTGGGTTTGATTAGGTCTGAGAATTGCTCTGCAGTAAATAGACTGTGCTGACAGAATTTGTAACTGTCCTTTCTGAATATCTAGTTGAATCAGAAAGCCATCCTTGCCCTTCCTTGGGCTTGTAATTTTTTTTTTTTTTTACAAATATCTGCTTTTTAAGTAGTATTTTATAAATATATATATATATATATAAATCATGCCTGCTACATCAGGCCTTATCATGATGGTCCTAATTCAAAACATTGAAAAATCTGTGTAGTTTTTATATTCCTTATTAAAAAAATGACAGCCCCAAAAACCCCACAAAAATTGGATCAAATTTTGAAATTAAGCCACCCACGCTTTGGCAGACTTCTCTGGCTGAAAAACTCAGCTTGAGAAAGGGAGTCTTACCAAGGTTGAGTGATGGGAAAAATAATAATAAAATAATATTTGCTTTACCAAAATTGCCTGTAATCTTTTTTTCCTCATACCCCAGCTACAAAGTGCATTTCAGCTCACCTGATTCAGAGCATCATCTGATCTTTGTTTTCAGGCTGAGCGGTCCTGCCTGTGTTTTCTAGGCTTTTGGTAATAGTTGTTTGTTTGGGGGGCACTAAGCCTTTGCTTGCCTCCAGTACACAGTATTAGCTGACAGAGTATCTTGGACTAAACAGGCCACTCATCTGATCCAATATGTCATTTCTCACGTTCCCATAGAAACTTAGATTAATCAGCCATTCCTGATGCATTTCTTCTACAATATTGTCATTTTGATGCTCTTTTGCTGCTAGTTTTGAAGGCAGCTTCGAAATCGTCAGAGGAAATCAAGCCCAGTTTGTGCTGCTTTTTAGCAGCAGGTACTTTGCCTGTAATGAGGAAAATCTCATTTTACAGAACTCTTTCAAGGTAAAGAAAACGTAGCTTCATACCCTTAATGAGAGCATTCTTATTCAAGAGCGCTTGACTGTAAAGAGTGCTATCCACAATGGTTAGTGTGGAGAGGAAACCTTAAGTAGAACATGCTATTGTGGCCTTTGAGCGGTTCCCATCTCCTCTATTCAGAAAGCAGAGTTAACTGAGGATAGCAAGAACAAACTGTACATGCGCTTGAGAAAAAGAACTTGACTTGGCAAGTTGGCATAAGTGTAACACAATATATTACCACTTTCTGCTGGGCTTATTCTCTTACTGTCATTGACCAGATCTGTTCAACGGCTGCCATTTTCTGTTGCAAGTAGAAGAAATCCCAACTCCACACCCCCCACAATCCCCCCCCCCCCCTTTACTTTCCAAGAAAGTCAGTTTATGTAATTGATACCAGGTCTGTCTAGGAAGCTGTTTTGAAATTTGGAGGGGGGGATGCAGGGGGAAGAGTGTAGGCTGAAGGATGAAGAAGGAGCAAACATCAGACCTGACAAAGCCTGGAATATAAAACAAAAAAGCATCTGCGAGGCATAATAAAACAAAGTGTATATACGTGTTGTTCTCACAGAGTATTTGGCTGAGCCCAGGCAACGGGAAAGCATGCATAGCTAACGCTCCTGACTGTGTGAAACCCTTTGTATACTCCAGAGTCTCTGCAAGAGACCTTGATTACAGAGTTTGGCATGATACCCAATACATTTTTTGGAATGGTTTCTTGTCCATCACTGACACTCGTAATGAGAAATTTATACACCATCCAAAGCGGATAAATTAATTTCAAACACTTTTGACTTGGGTCAACAATGGCTATTGGCAGTGCCTATTATTTGCCTTTTTATTAAAAAAAAAAAAAGAGAGAGAAGAGAAATTGCTCTTCTTCATGGTGATAGCACAGTAAAGACCCTGAGTATAGTGGAGATAGAATCTTGGCAAGCATATATATAGGTCAGGATAGAGTATTTCACTTTTCAACGTAAATGAAAGTAATTTTCTTCAGTATGAACAGTTTAATAAACTCCCAGGATAGTTTTCATTAAGAAATTTGCATATCGGCTACTGTAAAATTTTCCGAGAGCAATCAGTCGGCAAAAATAATCTGGTTTTACTTCTACTTTCCCAATCCAGCTAGCACTCAAGGAATGAAGTATAAATTAGCTACCCCTTTGAGAACTCCATTTAAAACTCAGATGCTGAAGTTATCATTTAAAATATGATAATCGTGCATATTCTCATGCAGATAGGCACACCAGGAAGGGGGAGAAGGCATTAAAACACACCTACACACAGAAACCTGTGGATTGGAAGAAAACATGAATATTGCAGCATTTTCTTGGGAGATGCTGAAATTATGTGGACATGTGGATAAATTACTAGTATGTTCCCATGATGTGCAGCCTGGATTATCTAATTTACTACATTCTTAAATTCACTGTAAAATCTGGGGGCTTGGTTGATCTTTGACTTTTCCCACGTGCTTTATTTTGTAGCTGCAAGACACAAGAATTTATCAAGGATAAAACCCTGTTTGTATACCTGAGTTATCCAAATGCAAGAATTTCTGCCACCTTAAAAAAAATATAACTAGAAAGATTCATGTAGATAAATTATTTACATTTTCAATTATATGACAACGGAAAACATACCAGTAATAATTTTTAAAAAGTGAAAAATAAAAGTAGGATGTGGATTTTAAGGAAATACAAAATATAGCAAGTAATCAGTGGGGATTATGGAGGGTGAACACAGGTGATGCTTGTGCATTTCTGTTTTGTTGTATTTCAATTTCCTTTCTGCTCGTGGTATAGATTTATGCTTGCACCTTAAATGTAGATGGTTTAGCAACAGGAATGACAAAAATGTTATGTTTGATTTTTCTGAAAACTGCTTTGAAGCCTTTTTCCTAAAAAAAGGCCAATTTCCCTTTTATCTCCCTTCTTGCCTACCTGCTTCTTTTGTGCAAGTAGGGATTGTCAGCTGAAGGCAATAGTTGCTGTGTGCCTCGGTGGTTTGGAGGTTGGAAGGATGCTTCATGCAGCTGATACGCTGGCTGCACTGTGCATAGTGACAACTGAAATACGGATCCTGGGATGCTGTGCTAGTAGGTCCTGATGGCATCGCATGGACACCCATTATTAGGGAAGAACCAGAGCAGGTTTTCAGATGAGCTCAGACTAGATGATCTAATGGTCCCATCTGGCCTTAAAATCTGTGAGTCTATGAAAGACAGTCCTGCAGTTATAAGCATTTCAGAACTGTCAATTCCAGATTTACTTCAGTGTAAGAGGCAGTTGCTTCCATGCTGAAATGCTTGTTTATGTATTATGTGCATGGTATCATAAATGCTCTTTAAAACAGAGAGATGCAATAAGAGCAAAGCACAGCTAAGAAGGGCAGCTTGGCATAGTAAGAATGAGGAGGTACAATGCTAATATCTATAGAGGGATGAGTATTTGGGAGAGATTTGAGAAAGGACTGGAGTGTATTTGGGGAAGAAGAAAGAAAACATTCCTCCAAACATGGATGAGACTAAAGCTGCAAAGCCAAAAGAAGAGAAAGAAACAGGAAGACAAAAAGGGGGAGTGCATTAGAGAGCAAGAAATTACAAAGTACCAAGAGCAGTGGACAGTAAAGTTGCAGGATGTGCAAGGGGTGAATACAGCTCATTTATTCACGGTACCACAGTACATTAGAGGTTGGAAGGGACCTCCAGAGATCATCAGGTCCAACCCCCCTGCCAAAGCATGCCTTTATCATTCCAGGAATTTTCCTGTTATTCAGGGTCTCAGCTGCTATGCCTTCTTTAACTTCCCTGTGAAAATATAGCAAGGGAGAGAACGGAGATTGGGAAATGAGGGAAATGTGGTTTTTTGTCTCTCTCCTTGTTAAGGGAGCTGGGTGTGTGTATGTGGATGCTGGAGAGGGATATTGGAGGCACAGATCCTGGGGATGAGAGTGGCCCTGGCAGGCACCCAATGGAAGGAGGCAAGTGACTTGGAGGGAAGAGATGGGCCACAGGTCTTTTTCACTCTGAGCCCCAGCACCCTCAGAGCGAGGTGCTGCAGGCATGATGTATTGGAGTCACTGTTGTGGCAGTCCCCCAGATGCTAGACAGGGGGCTTGTGTATTTTCTGACATTTGAGATGAATATTCAACTTTTCTTCTGGCTCCTGAATATCTCAGGGTTTTTGGTTGTTTGTTTGGATGAATATTACACATGGTGAAGAGCAGTGTGAGAGGACAGAGACTCTTCCATGGTGCAGACATCTGCAGCAAAGCCTTTTTTTCCTTGAAGTATTTGCCCAAACAACTTGTCAGCCACTGTCCCCACACAAGTGCAGTGAGGTATGTACTGGAAGTACTTACACTTGTAGGGAGCATTTTAAAACAGTATTCTGATGATAAAAAACCTGTTTGTTGAGAAGGGAATTTCTTTCTATAATCTCAGCAATTGTGATGAATTTTCCCTGTAGGATTCTATGGTTCAAGATAACATTTTCTGAGAGAATGTGGGTGTTCTTGGGTTGCTGACAACTTTCACCTGAGATGCTAGAGATGCTAGTTTAGTTTAACCCTAAACTCACAAAATCGTAAGCCTCGTTCCTTGAGCTAATCAAAGGAGTGTGATGATTATTTTGCTGTTATCTATGACACTATATTTTTTTTTCCGTTTAAACAGGAAAATGACCAGATTTTCCACAGTCAAGTATTTGGGTGTTTTATTTTGTTTGCTTATTTTGCAAAACAGTTGTTTTGTCACCAACGCCTAATTCGCATCTTTCTGTTTAGTTCAAGTAACCAGAAAAGGCTCTCCAGGAGGTGTTTTAAGGATTGGAATGCAGTTTTATTAAAGCTTTCCCCAGAGTCAAGGAAGGAGGAAGTTTATTATCTTGTAATTGGTATCTCTCTGGGGTGATGCACTTGTTAAATCCTTATAGGTGATGGGACTATCTAGTTACACTGAGCAGATTACCTGCTGATGGCTACTTCTGGGATTTACTGATAATGCAGAATGCCAAAATCTTTCTGAACTGTGAGTGGAAGAATTAATTCCCACTGCCTTTGTTTACTTTCTAATGACAGCTAATACTCTATCTAGGTTTCATTGTTTCCAAGCATAGATACTAGGAATTCTCTTTTGAATGGAATAAACAGGATTTGCTGTTGTTGCATTGATGGGATAGGAAGCTGTTTGCTTCCTAGCTGTGAATATTCTTGACTTGCTGTTCAGTCTTAATAAAGCAGCCAGGTTGTGCCCTCTAAGGCACCCTCCCTTCTGTGTTCAAAGACACGTGTTACCTCAAAGGTCAAAATCATGTACATACTTTTCGTGTGTGTGTTTCAGGATATGGATTTTACCTCAGACTTTTTTTGCTGCCTAGCTGATAAAGAAGTTTTTGTTTCTTTGGGGATGATAAACTCTCTCTGCGATATCCTTCATGCTTTTAATTTTAGGTATAAAATAACCAAATGTAATAGAGGGAAGGGCTAAGCACATCCAGATCTGACATAAGTGATCAAGTGCAATTATTTCCAGGAGAGTAGTGTCAGAACTGAAATGGGCCCAAATAAACCCTCTCATATAAGTTAGCTCCCTGCCATGCCTCCTCTCTTGGGCCAAAATACCGTAATTCATAGCCAATTTGCTGTGTATTGGGGTGCTCCTGACAGTATGAGGCTTTGATAGCAAACAGGGAGTGGCAGAGGTGAATGGGGTTGGGGGATGGGAGGGAAAGGGAGGTGATATATTCCTGCTGCTAGAAAGCAAAGTAGTACTGGGAGCTGGAGATCATCGCATAACAGATGATGTTTTGTACAGCCTGTAGCCTCTCCTAAAGAGCAGAGGTGGGCTCACCAAGGAAGGCTTGAGCCTGGCTCCTGGTGAGTGCCTGACTCTGGCCTGCCTCCATGGCTGCAAATAAAGATTAGTTAAAAAAGAGGCAACAAGATTGTTGTGAGGGTGAAATAAAGCCTCTATACAGGCAAGGATGGGCTTCTATTGCCAGAGTGGAAAGCCTGGCAGACCTGCTATCCCGGGGGTCCCCCTGTGCATCCTGGAGTGGAAGTGTCGGAGGTCTCCTAACATCATCCCTGTAAGGAAACCGTTACCTTTTTTGCTTTAGGAACCCCAAATACTATATAATTTTGCAGGATCATGTCCAGATTCTTGCAGCTATTGAGACCTTTCTCCAGAGCAGCAGGGCCAGCATGCTGTTCCTGCCTGGGATGTTCAGAGCACAGCTGTCTCCAGCTGAGGGTTTGCAAGAATGCAGTTTATCTTCAGCCTTTAATCATTTAGCAACGAACAGAAAATGGATATGTGAAAAAATCCCTACAAGATACAATGCAGAAGGGCGTATTTTCCCTCTTTGTGGTAGATCAAACACATTTATCTAAGGTTTTAATTTCTTTTCCTTTCACATCATAGTGAAGATCTTTAGCAGAGAACGGAACAGCCGGGTGATGTATTTTTGGGTTATAACTTGAGAACAAAAGCTCATTAGGACTCAAAGATTTTATATGGATAACACCACCCACGGTTACTTTAGATAGGGTAGAAATGTTTTTATGCTTTAGGGCACAAACTAGCTATTAAATTACTAGGGAACTACAAATATCTACTAGACATATCGATGGGAGTGCAACCAGAACGCAAAGTACTACATAAAATAATTACGTACAGCAGAGCTAATATTAGATCATATGAAAGTACATGATTGTTCTATAAAAATCATTTGCATCTCTGTATTGGACTTTGTTGGGGGGAGAATTGGTTTTATATGGGGAGGCACTGACGTAGCTGTCAAAGGCTTGGAAACCCTGCAGCCTCTGACAAAGTTTCTCAGTGGGGTTGTGCCACTGGAACGACCAGAGGAACTGAATTTCCTCAACTGGCAAGAAGTCTTCCCTAGGATGCAGGGAACCCCAAATGAGAGGTTTCCATCTCCCAAATGAGATAATCTGTTGTGCTGAGAATATCCACTGAGCAAGCGTGTCTTTGACGTGTGAGCCTGAATTGGGGTCGGTGACAAGGACAACTCTGACATCATATGAGTCATGTGAGGAGGGAAGGGTGTTGCTGCCTCCTGACGGGGGGACGCATCTGTTCCACGCTAGCTCGTGAGATGTGAAGAGGTTGCAGTGCTAAGATGCACATAGGGAGAGTGGGAGTGTGCCGCTTAGCAGGGCTTTTTTGAGTTTGGGAATCTCATCGGCACTGCCTCTCTTCTGCTCTGCAATTCCCAGCCCTCAGACGCAGGTGGCTGTTGGGCCAGTGCTGGCATGGCTGAAGTGTGAGAGGGTCAGGCTTCAAAGTGGGAGAATACCACAGGAAAGTCAGTGGCAGATTTCCCACCTCCTTGAGACTTTAGAGGTCTGTGTGTTGTTCCTCAAGGGCACCTGAAGGACAATGGAAGAAAAGCTTAAAGAAGGTCCTGTAGGATGTGCTTTTATTAATTAGAAGGCATATATATGCTGTTAGATTATCTGCCTAACGTCCCCCCTAGAAAAGGCACGCTCTGAGTTGCTAATAACTTTGCCAAACTGAGAAGTTGGAGCACTTGTACAAATCATAGAATCATAAAATCAGTCAGGGTTGGAAGGGAACACAAGGATCATCTAGTTCCAACCCCCCTGCCATGGGCAGGGACACCTCACACTAGATCAGGCTGGCCAGAGCCTCATCCAGCCTGGCCTTAAACACCTCCAGGGATGGGGCCTCAACCATCTCCCTGGACAACCCATTCCAGGCTCTCACCACTCTCATGGTGAAGAACTTCTTCCTCACGTCCAGCCTGAATCTCCCCACTTCCAGCTTTATTCCATTCCCCCTAGTCCTATCACTACCTGATAGCCTAAAAAGTCCCTCCCCAGCTTTCTTGTAGGCCCCCTTCAGATATTAAAAGGCCACAATAAGGTCAGCTCGGAGCCTTCTCTTCTCCAGACTGAACAGCCACAACTCTTTCAGTCTGTCCTCATAGGAGAGGTGCTCCAGCCCTCTGCTCATCCTTGTGGCCCTTCTCTGGACATGTTCCAGCATGTCCATATCCCTCTTGTAATAGGGGCTCCAGAACTGGATGCAGTACTCCAGGTGGGGTCTCACCAGAGCTGAGTAGAGGGGGAGAATCACCTCCCTTGACCTGCTGGCCACACTTCTCTTGATGCAGCCCAGGCTCTGGTTGGCTTTCTGGGCTGCAAGTGCACATTGACAGCTCATGTTAAGCTTCTCGTCCATTTTCTAAACTGGTAAGCCTTTCTCTTTGTGCACCAGTGCTGTACGCTCCATAAGGAAACATTTTTCTAAAGGAAAAAAATAAAGGTATGTGAACATGTAACTAAGACAATCAAGATGTATGTGCACAAGTGGGGTCAGTTCTAGCTACAGAGCTATAAATATTTCACTTTCAGACTTCTTTCTTCAGCTTTGCTCCACAGTGGCAAAGACGTAGTTCCTGTACAAAGACAGGGAAACAAAATCTTTTCCCCCCAGTACTTGAGCCATATGGCTAGCGGCAGTTGTGTGGGGTGAAAACACATACCAGCTTCACTGGTAGATACAGTTGGATTTGTGTTGGTTTTGTTTTAATTTTTTGTGGGTATTATCTAAAAGCTAAGAATTTTAAAGACAAGATGATGGGCAGCACGGAGAGCTTATGAATCTAAGAGCAGGAACTTGCCCAGGTATCTCATCATGGGCCAACTGTAGTGCAGTAATTGTGAGAGGGCAGTTTCGGTGTGAAAAGGTTAAAAGAAGCAAAGGAAATGGAATGAGACATGGTATGCTTCATACTCCAAAGAAAAGGGAGCTAGTGGTAAAATGCAAAGAGAAAGTTGACACAGTCCAGAAAGGGACTAATAGAAAGCCATGGTAAAGATGTTGATGGATATTGGTGAATCAAAGGAGAAGTGGAGACATTGCCATGAGCTGAAGTGGAAATTAAGTAATCTGTATTCAAAGGGTGCTGATGAGTATTTCTGCTTGAGATTAAGAAATGACCTAACTATTATATGTGTCTTTTCTTATTTTGGCATGCCATTTTTTCTGCCTAAATTTCCTTAGGACTGAAAGCTGGAAGTTTTGGGCAGAGGTGGATGCTAAAAATCCCACGATTTACATCTTATCTAAACCATAAGGGAATTTCATGGACCAAGTGAAAAGACACCTGGGCAAAGCAGGGTCTTTGTTCTGCCTGAACTTCAGAGATTGTGTCCATGTGCAAGTTTGACAGCTTCATGCAAAAACTCAGACCCAGTACTGCACGCTAGAAGCCTCACTGAACTCCACTATCAAAGCTGGCATAATAACTGCTTCTATTGCACTAACACTCGGGGGCACAACTCATATCGGGATCCTGTTGTTCTCAGCACTTGTCATGCAGGGTGAGAAATAAAAGCTTCTCCTTATATGTTGCAGACAGCATGGGATGATCAAGAGTGCTGCTGAGGTGTCCTGGTTCAAAGAGTAAGCTAGTGGGAGTGCCAAGGAGTTTAAGCACACCCGATAACTGGATATTTTCAATTGTATCTCTTGGGATTTTGTGTTTAAGCTGTGGACCTTAATGAGTGTATATCCCTGGCTCTGCCATGGGTGCCCTGTTGTGTACCTCTACGTACAGTAAAAGGGAGGCAAGCCATGACAAGTTCAGCCTTCCTCCACTTGGCAAGGACCACCATGCAGTCTGTCACACACAGCTTCCTCCTCCTCTGTAGTCCTTCCCTGACTGGCTGAGTTGTATAAAATAATTTCTTAGTCTTTAAGACTGGTATAATTTATCTCTATTCTCTTCAGGACTTTGTTTTATTTTTTTTTTTTTCAGATAAAAGCCCTGAATCAATATTGTGGTGGCCTTTGTAGAATTTCTCCTTTTCTCTCTGTTTCTTTTGATTTTTCCTCACTATATGTCTTCAGGTCTGAATTAGATATTTATATGGGAAAGTGAAGGGAGCATCACCAATGAAGTGGTCACAGACCACAGTAAAATGTGAGGGGACAATGAAGGGGCTATATAGTTGTTTCTCTTATGCAAAAATATGTCATATAAATATCCTTGAGAATTTTGGTACATTCAGTCCTGCTTAGAGCCCTAAAATAACCCCCAGAAAAAATATAGCTTCTGCTTTAGTGGCTCTCCCAACACTGATTTTCTTATTAATCTCCCTAGCAATACTTACAAAAATGCTTGACTGTGGTTACGCAGATTGTCTGATGTGATCACTAGCAATTATGCTAATCATAGTCTTCTCACAGTTCTTTCCCATCTGTTTTATGCACCTATGGATCCTCACTGTGATATATAAATGATAAAAGAGGCTCCAATCACATTCTTATTTGCTGGTCAATGTATGACCAATTTTTTTTTTTTTTTTTTTTTTCAGAAACAGATGAAGCACAGGGGTGAGGAGCAAGAGGAAGGATGTTACAGAGTGTTTGCAGCTTTTGTGGAAGGAGTGGACACACAGGAGTGAATAACTTCTCAGTGATGCCTGTGGCAGTTATAGGTTTATTACAGGCCTCTGGAAAGACTTCTTTGTAAGAAGCCACCATAGGTTAGATCACAGAGGAGATGGGGGAGGGGAAAGACAGCTCTGCTTCTGTTTACTGGACCTGGAGTAAGAAGAACATGAGGGCAAGGAGCAGATTTTGTTTGCCTACCCTGTTGACGTCATTATCTGTGGGTGCGAAGACAGTAAGGCATTTTCTTTGCTGTATGCCTGAAGAACTGCAGCTTGGTTGAAGACACACAGTATTAAAAATGCCAACCTGGAACAGAGAGGAGATGCAGCTGGCACCTCCACTGCAAACACAGGGGAAAAGGGGTCACCTCCTGTGAGCGAGATACTCCTGATGCCAGGGGCTCATTTCAGTGGTCCTCCATGTTACCACATCATTTCTGCAGCTTAGTCACAGTGCTGCCTCTCAACATCTGGAGGCTAACTAGTGGAGAGAGCAGGATGGCAAACAGGATGTGTAGCTGTGATGTTTCTGAAATTGGTACTGTCAGGGCACTAAAGTTTGTTTTGGGGAGGAGTCTGAAAACCCCACATTGGCATTAGAACAAGGAGCCCCAGTTTGGTAAGAGCTGCATTCCTGTCTGCTCTTGGGGAGGTCTGGTGATTGAGACTGTAGAGAAGGTAACATGACATGATTAGATAAGGTAGTATCGCAGTTAACAGCGGCAAAGTATCTCCTCAGAAGTTCCTAACAGCTGAAGAGAGCTCTGTACTTTCACACCTTAATGCTTCGTTAACCCCTGATGCTAAACAACAAATGATGAAAGAGATTTTAAAGAAGCACTTGTTTGTAGGATATTGCCCAGCTCCAGGAAACTGAAGCAAAGGCTTATTGCATGAATTGCTGTGGTTCAGGGCAGTAACTAGTTTGGAAAGTAATGGCCTGCTCCTTTTCCCCTTCATAAAGTTATCCTCATGTGGAGAGAGTGCCTGAGAGAAAGGAAATGTGGCCAGTAAAGACTGTGTGAGGAAACTCCTAGAGTTTCCAGGTGGAGATGGGATCTGCTGCTGAGTGGAATCCCTGGTATGACAAAAGTGTCCCAGATCTATGAAAAATGTTCTAATACCTATTTTTCATAACACTTGACTGTATGCAAATGATGAACTCTTTGAAACAGGAAATGTGTTTTCATTATGTGTATGCACATACCTATCAGAGTGGGGCCCCAGTTCTGACCTGAGGGTGTAGATGCTACCTTGATAAATGGCAATTACATTTCTGAAAAACTTGGATTAATCTTGGACACAAAAAGAGCAGCAGTGTTCTCTTGGAGATCATTTACGGCCATTGGAGAGAGAGGATCATGCTTTGTTGGAATATTACCTGTCAGTAAAGAACCCTTGGACCAAGAATCTTTGGGGGCGTTATATGACATTCAGCAAAATCATATCCTTTAGGAGATGCTTTCCTGCAGCAGATCCAGCTCTGTGTCCCATTTCCGGCTAATGCAACACACAATGGGACTACAGATTTCTAAGGAAATAAATTCTTTCCAAGCAGTTGTCGAAACCATTGAGTCTAGGGAAATATATAGAGATGGATTGGATATGTCATTCTTAGAGGGATGAGTTATTTAAAGCTAGTCTGTGGTATATTATTCTTAAAGGGATGAGATATTTATTAAGAGACTTAGATATTCTTGCAGTGATTCCAGTGAGAACAATGAAAATTGTGACTGAGTCAACATAAATTTAGAGTTAAAATTTAACTTGAGCTTTGAATTTTCAAAGGCACTTAGTGTTGATCTAACTCTTAGCTCTTTAAAGTCAATGGAATTTTATGACACGTCAGTAGAAAGAGAATTAGTCTGCCAGAGAAGGCTTCTGAAATCACACCCTTAATTGAGAAGCACATACTTTCACTATGTTACTGGTACACTTCTGATACATGCATGTTATTCTGATGTGGACGCCTTGTTTCAAATGAGCTGGAGACTTCCCTTAAGAATAAGAACACATTAAAAATTATATAAATCTTAAACCCCTTTATGGTAGGGAATATGTCTTCTGCTTCTTGCAAACAGCTTACCACACCAAAGCTTTACTATATAATAAATAAAAATCAATCATCTTCTCAAATGCATTTTTTAGATGCCTTACTATATTGTTAAGTGATTGGTTATCATTTATATTCTTAAAATAGTGCTCAGGTGCTCACAACAAGCCTTAGGATACTCAGCTGATAGTTAAATACATAACATATGGCCCACCTGGAAAATATGTCCCTGAAATAGCTGTCCAATATTAAATTTCCAGGTGAAGTTTGCCTGTTCGGGGTGTTATCTCCAGCTGGAAGAATAAGATTAATTTCTTTGAAATTTAACTCTTTTACCCTAGCTGACCACTGCATCTGAAACTTGCTTTTGTCCTTCTGATTAGCTTTGTGATCTTTAGAGAGGCTTTGCTTGGGCAGTGAGCACTGGGAAATATGTAAAAGCAAAAGCAAAGTCGCATTGAGGGGAAACTTGTGAATGAAAACTTAGTCCTTACAAAGTCAGTTGGAGTTTTGCCACTGATTGACATGGAGTCAGGATTTTATCCCTTCACCTCTCTAATGTCTTTATTCCTGATGGCTTGCTATGTAAGTATATATGATACATTGTTGCTAGCTCATATGTTCTGAAGATTAACTGTCTGGTAAAACATAAGATGCTAACGTAGTATAAACCTCCACTGTTTTTGTTCTGTCTTCTTCAGGCATTGAAGGATGTGTCTTTTTGGCTACTACTCTGCTGGAGCTGAAACTTTCCCAAAACTCACAGCTAAGCAGTTCAGTGTGTGTTGCACAGGACAGCTACAGAATTCCAATTACTGCAATGGTGAGTAGCAGTAAGACATGTAATCTTCAAATTTAAGTTGTTAAAGAGGTTGTAAATTCACCTAGCAGCATTCAGAAGTGAAACCAAACACATTTAAATATATCTAGATAGATAGATAGAGGCCTTCAGGTCATGATACTCTGTCAGAGGTGTTTTCTGGTACTTGTCTAGTGTATCAGAATGATTTACAAAATGAGAATCACAAACCTATTAGGCATTTTAAAGTTCTTGCAGAAAGATTCTTGGACATCTAAGATGTGCATGCTAGGAATGTAACTATTGAAAGCATGATAGAGGAGAGACAGAAGCATACAGTGAAGCTTTTATGTATGTGTATTTGCATTAAACACTATTAAAGCATAGATCAGACTTCCTGATTTATTCTTTAACCTGCATTCAAACAGTTAATTTCCTACAGACTCGGTACCAGAAATGAGCCCTGAGAGGGATTTAAAGTGGGATTTGAAACATTTGGCTACTGGTTGATCAACTTTTCCATTACTGACAGCTGACCTGTTGACATCTAACTCTTGTGCTTATGAGAGGTTGTGATCATAGATTGTTTCTTGAACAGGACACACAACTATGGCTTTGAATGTTACACAGACATGTATTATACAGTGCTGCCCAACATTTATGCTGACCAGTAGTAAACTGTGAGTATGAATTTAAATTTAATTATTGTGTTGGATACCCACTGAATTCCCACCCCCAGGCAGGAGCTCTGTGTGCACTACATGTAGTTTTACAGATGGACAGATTCAGCACTGTGATTATATATTGTGTTACTTTAATGTAATTGCTTCTGTGGAAATGATAAAGTAAACATTAAAACATTTCCGTATCATCACAGTATGTTTTAAGAAAAGGACAAATTCTTTTCCTGGTGGCAAATTCTCAATGGAAAAAAATCAAAGATATCTTCAAATCATGAGCTATGCAGCATTGTTATTGGTATTACAGCTTTAGCTGGGATTCTTTTGTAGTGTTCTTTCTGGTTGAGGAGAATAGAGAGGAAAAAAATTGGTATTTGTTTTATTTCTGTTCACAGTGTTTCCTTGTATTTATTTTGTGTCCTGTGATGTGCTGACTGTAGTTAGATTCCCTGGTTGTTCTTTATTTTAGGATTTTCTCTTGTGAAAAGTTGAATTAATCACCTTAAAACCCTAAATGCACCATCCTTATTCTCATGCTTGTGGTCTAAGCTGTCATGTTTTAAATGCCAGAGGCTTGAGGCCTAGGAAGGTGTTGCAGATCTTTCAATATTTGTGTAGTCATGCCAAGTATCAGGACCAGCTTGCGACCAATAAATGCAACAATCACTCCTTGAAGTGCTCAGCATTAGATGCAGAGGTATTTACTCTTCTATGGCTAAAGATATAAAATCAGCCATGCACCCAGCACCCATGCATTCTGCCTTCCAACAGTAACCAGATAAAAGACCCATCACATCATCTGTCTTCTAGACACTTTTCCCCTCTGTTTCCAAACTCACCTTACTCGAAGGCAAACTTTTACCAAGCAGAACCTAGTCACAAGCTATATGCTCTGCCATAGCAGGCAAATGAATAAGCAGGGTTCAGATTGTTTCTTTCAGCTGAAAACCGTATGTGCTGATTGCAACTTTGTTAAATACATAAATAACTGGAGCCCTTCCAATCAGAGCCAGCCAAACCTTTTAATCATATACAGAAGTGTTCCTCGTGACATAATTACGCTATCCAGACTCCCTTCTTCATTGGGAAATATTCTGTCAAACAGTAAAATAATTAGCATGGATTTTAAAATAGGCATTGACATTCTAATGTCTAATTAGGTAATTGTCATTGGCACAGCAATACCTATTAGGAGCATGCAATTTGTGGAAGGGGTTTTGATGGAACAGACTGCAGGTGCAGATGGTCTAACAGCAGGACTCTTACCCGATGTAAACAAAGGTATTTTAATTAGCCATGTGACCCTGATCATTGTTAAAAGGTAAGGGCTGTGCATTCATCTTCCTGTCATCTACTTCCTGGTACTTTCAAAGGTAACATTGAAATACCTCAACCTGTGGTAAATTATGTACAGACTTGATTGAAATTCTCTTCAAATGTAATTATTGTTGCATTTGGCAACATTAGCACTATATTGCAGTTGGCTCAGAAATCTTACCTAGTTGCTGGGCTATTTTTGGTTTGTAGATCTCAGTTGCTAACCTACACAAAGATAGAAACTTTTGTTTAGTTTGTCAGGGAAGACTTCCAAGATCCTGAAGTTTATGCTTTAAAAAGTGCAGAAGTCCTGAATCTTATAAAATTATTAAATTGTATAGAATTTACTGATGAGTTTGCATGCTACTCAGCACAGATCTTAGATAAAGTATTTTTAATTGGGGAAAATAGGAAGGAACACACAGTCCGAGTAGCAATGAGTAATACTGAAGTTAGAAACACAGGAGACCCAGTAAGCTCCCAAACTCCCTGTCCTGTTTGTAACAGCTTTCAGAGAAGTGCTGCAGATGTTAGATGTTCCAGAGTACATGTTGCACCTGGTATCTGAAGAAAAGCTTCATGGAAACTTGTATGCTATTTTTCTCATTAATGCAAAGTAAGCAAATATTTTTAAAAGTGTAATAAAAGCACTTTTATAAATATTTTTTCTTTTCTAATTTTTTTTTCTCCTGGAGAGTCTTTTATTGAGGTCCTAATTTACATTTACTGTAGTTCTATCACAGTTCTTACAGTATTTTTATTGTTATAGTTTTGCTTTAATCATACTCAGATTTTTAGCTCTCAATGACATAAAAAATAATAAAAAAATACTTGTGCTTCACTGCAATGATGCTGTCCCATACAATATATATACATGTATTTGAGATACATAGATATATATCTTCTGTTTGCCTCTCCTTTTTTTGAAACCTGCTGGTTCTGTGAGAAGACAGAGGACTACAGTTCCCCAGTCAGCTTGCAAGTGGTTATGTTGTAAATACTTATGGATACATATTATGAAGTTGAGAATAGTTCTGCTAATCTGAAAGTAACTTCTGGAGCAATTTAATTTCCAGTCTGAGTGCAAGTATTGGATCAGTATCTACATTATGTGTATAGATATAAGATATCTGGATGGCTGCAAAGGTAGATCTTGGTGCTCTGAGGGTCATCACTGACCGTGCCTGTATCAGGCATAATGGGCTTGAAAGTTTAACTTTGGCTTGCTTATGTGGGAAGCAGCTGATCTTGAGTTCAGCCAACCTTGGGAACCAAATGCAGGTGTCTGAGGCAGAAGAGACCCCTTTCCTCCTCAGAAGGAAGGACAGGTACCTCAAGGGATGGAAGAATTCACTCTGGGAAATGTCTAGCTATCTGCAGTGGCTGAGAAGAGGGAGCTCTGGCTAACAAAGCTCCCTGCTGGGTTGCTTAGAAAATGTTTCCTAGGATGAGCCTAGGCCACTGTCAGAGCAAGTTTAAAGCATGGAGGTTTTCTTTGGGTTTGTTTGTTTCTTTGTTTTTATGTTTGTGAAATTGTAGTGCTGAAATCACAGAGCAAATATGCACAGTGCTCCTCCAAGTCACTTCTGAGTCAACATTGAGACAAAAACATAAACCGTACCAAAGTTCTTCAAATTCTTGAGCTGTTGAGACATAGGAGAACCCAGAGAAGACAGCTGCAATGGCTGCTTAGGCATTTGGTTTTTTAAATGTATGGGAATCCAAACATTTCCCTCCCCCCGCCCCCACCATTTGATTTGTCACTACTTTTAGGGTGTGAGGATCACTTAGGTGCTGGAGTGCATGGCAGGACTTATTTCATGAGTGAGTGTATCATGTTATGGCTTTATGAATGATGCTGGATAGGTTTTCTGATGATTTAAATACCCGGGGGTCTTTTGACTTCAGATCCGTTCAGAGATGTAAAATAAAGAATCTATATTCCTAACAGAGAGGACACAGTCTGTGTGCACTATTTTATATTTTTGAGCTACTCCAGTCACAGAAACATTTATTGAATCAATAGTGAAATATAAGCTTCTTTTATTATCAGATTAAATAACTTTGGGAAAACTCTTCATCTTGAGAATTGGATGGCTTCTGTTGCTGCTTTCTGATGAGTGTGATTGTTTTTCCACTTCTGTCAGACAAGTGCTATAGAGACCTTATTGTTTGAGTGTGAAATAATGTACACTTCTTAGTTAATGATTTCAACCACCATGAGATAATCCTCAAGTGACATGATGCCTGTCTGTGCTCAAAAATAAATAAACAAAAGCTAGAAAGAATACAAGTTTTAAACACACATTATATATTTCCTACTGATGCTGGGGTTTAATTATGGGGGACAATTACCTACCATAGTCAAAGGATTCGCACATTAATAACATTATATGGGGATAATGTCTTTCTAAGCTGCTATAGCATTTAAAAGCTGGTACTTATGTTGCAATCCAGATTCTGTCTACCCGTCAGTCCTGTCTGGATTATTGTTACATTATGTAATGTGGTCTCTTGTGGGTGGGTGTTTTTTTTTTTTTTTTAACTGTGTAATTAACATGTGGGTCTGACTTATCCAGTCCACTCTAATAAACCAGCCTTAATGAGTGAAATAATTATAGCAATAATAAATCCTATGTGATTTCTGAACTCTGTTACTCTTTCTGTGATATTTTTGTTCAAGTAAAACTGAAACTCAATTAAACATCAATGTACTTAACTCTATTCAATTTATGAGCAGTAGTCTTCTGAGGTCTTTTATCTGGTTGTATCCAGGAAAACACTAACTGCATTGGAAGGGTAGAATGGACAGACAAACTTCCTAACTCTGCATTCCCTGCTGCTTCTCAGTCCTGCACTTTCACAGAGGAAAGATACACTAAAACCTGTCAAAACTTAATCTCTTGCATATCCTTCTTAAATATAGCATTTTCTGCTCTTCCTACTGTAAAACCTGTTGCTGACCTCTTCTAAGAATGTGTAAAGGATTTGTGACAGTATCACAAAAGCATATGGAATTAGAAAATCACAGGAATATTGCAGGGGGTGTTTTGTTTTGGGTTGGGCTTTTTGTTTTGCTGGGTTTTTTTGTTTTGGGGTTTTTTTTGGGGGGTGAGGAGTGCATGTTTTGGGTTGGGTTCCCCTTCACACACACACACAAAAGTACTGCTTTTGGTGTCAGTTTTAATGCAATTATTGAATGAGTGGAGGTTATTTTAGAAATAGTATTTCTCCAGTGTGCATTAAATGGAGAAAAATAATCAAATACTACTTGCTAATTTTCAAAAGTTTTTGGGAAAAAAATGAGCTGTAGCTTACTCCAAGTACATTATTTTGAAGAGTCAAGCATTTCCTTTTGTATTTAGTACAAGTCATTGTGAGTAACTACAATATGCCTGTGCTGCTGAAGAGTGTTACAACTGTGTCTAATTTACATAACTGCTGTGTTTTTATGCTGAAATTAATTAAAAGTTCTTCTAGGTATTTTTTTGCTTCATGCCTAATTTTTCCCTTGTTGATACATTAATAACTCAATCAGATAATTATGTGTTTTCATTTTGTTTTATTGCACATATCTAAGGGTACCGAGAAACTCTTTTGGCTTATCATGGAGTTAAAATCCCAAGTGTCAACAGAACATACTGGTTTATAGGTGGAATAAGTACCATGGCACAGATCAGTGTAGTTCAGGTGGACTCCATGGGGGATTATTAATTTATGTCAACTCTAAATTTGGTCTTGGATTTTAGTGGTTCTTGTTTCACTATGCTACTAGTTATTTCAGATGCCTTTAAAACCTGCCTATTCTCTGTAAATACCATGGTGCAATTGGAAGCAGAGCTTTTAAGAAGATAATTTCTGATTAAATAAGGTTTTTTTTTTCCATGAAATCTGCATCAACCTACATAAAGTAATCCATGTACTAACGTAATAGCTTCCTAATATAGATACACTTAAATTCAAAGGATGCTATAACATGTAACCTCTTTTTTACATTAAGTATAGGTTAGGCAACACTTTCTCTTGGAATATGGATTTTTTTTGTTGAGTTGTTTTGTTTTATTCTTGTAGTGGGTTTTTGTGGTGGTGTTTTGGTTTGTTTGTGGTTTTTATTTTCGGTGGTGGTTTGTTGTTGAATTTGGTGATGTTTTGGTTTTGTTTTTTTTTTTTTTTTTTTTTCCCTAAGCCCTTTTCAGGCTTAAGTAATATGTTAGTGAAGTATTTTATTGATCATCCTGAAAATGAAGGTGGAACAGCGTACCTTTATCCAAACTGCTATGGCAAGTGTGTGTGTGTGGTAGCTTTGTATGGCAAGGTTGGCAGGAAGCATCTTTTATTAAAACAAGGGAAATAGCTGAGGAAAAAAAAAAAAAAAGAACAGAATCTGAAAGAGAAACAGAAAAGGTCTGCTGAATAACATTTTGGGAAACAGTTGCTTTAATTTCATATTCCTCTACTAGACAAGTTGAAGAAGAGGCATAATGTTATCACCTGTGGGGCAGAGCAGTGTTATTGCTGAGGGAGGTGCAATATCCTCAGTGGTCTGTGACTGGTAGATAGCAGCTGCAAAGCAACAAGGTGTAAAAGCATGATACACCATGCAATAAGTGCTTGAATTGAATTAATTCATTTTTCTAGCTACTACATACTCCTAAGGCTTTGCAATGTTCCTTTAGCAGTGATGGACCCAGACATCACATCTCCTAACCTATTGGTAGCTACACTCTGGCCTCTCTGAAGGAGTCAGAAACAAATGACTAATCAAAATACACAGTATGGATCTTAACCATTAGACAAACTACTGCAGACTCTTGGAAGATGTGACTAGGAACTAAAATTCTTGTCCTGACTGGATACTAAGAAGCATGGGCTCAATAGACACACTTGCTTTATGGCATGCCATAACTTCCTTCATTAACCTAACTGCATTTCACAGGCAGTAAACTACTTGTCTTTTTTCTTCTGCTGAGGGACAGCCACATTACCATCTCTCTCCTCCATTCCCTTCCTTTCCTTCCCATCTCTGTGAACATCCCCTCTGTTTCACTGGTGCCAACTACCTTTAATTTAGGAGATAGTCTTATAAATACTTATCTTAATTACACCAAGCAACTGTTCTCAACTTGTTTTTAGCTTTGAAGTCTGTTGCTTCTATTTCAGACAAGAAATAGAAGAGGACTTGTATGCCCAAAAGCTTGTGTTCTAACTACACCAGTTGGTTTAACAAGGCATGTTGCCTCTAACTACAAACTTGTCTTGCTTAGTTTCCATGTAATTGTGGGCCTCCCTGGATAATCAGGGTTGAGAAACTGGGGATGGCACTGTTGCTATGACAGGCACTAGTAACAGGATGTGTCTGATCTTTATCAAGTGTCTTCTAATACATATTGTCTGTTTGTCCTCAATCCTGTACCTGCTGCAATGCTGTAGGTATATAGGGTGGTGTATATGCTGTTCTGAGGTACATGTGTACATAAAGGATGCTGGGATTGGTGTGTCTCTTGCTTATTTGTTCTTAAGATTGGGAAGATGTACTGGCAAGTTTGTTGCCCTGGTTAGTCTGATGCCATCAAGGATTTGCTGATCTGTGGTTTCCTTCTGATGAATTTGGTGGGAGTGTTTGAAGGCTGGAGAGGAAACTCAAGGAAAATGTCAGAGCATTCCCTGCAGAGTATTTCTAGAGAATAAAGATCATGTATAGATTGATGAGATGGTTCTTGTGATTGTTCTTCTCATTACAGATATGGTGGTGCCTCAGGGTTTGGCTGTGTATCTTGGCCTTTTTTTAGAATGTGTTTTGGATGCTCGCATGAGGTTTTCACCAACAGTAGTTTGCAGGTTGCCATTTCTTCTGCTGATCTGATGGCAGATCTGCAATAGATATGATACTCTCTAGAAACTGGGGGTTTATGGAAATATTCTAGGTATACTTTGATGAAGAAATGGTTGTTACTGAATTTCTGGTAGCAAGAAAGAAAAGATAGAACAAAAACTTTTAGATATGTATATTAGCTGCAGCCAATGGCTGGTGTATTACCTATAACCTGTTCTTTATTGTGCACTATAAAATAATTGAGACATTGCACAACTAATTTCCTAGGGTTAGGGAAAGTCAGTTGTGGTTTTTGAAGATAAAAAGGTGAGTTTGGTAATGTATTTGGGTTTGAAGTCTGATAGTTAGATGTCACCTTGCACATGCTCAGGAGAGTCTGCAGTGTCAGAGAAGTAGGTAGAGGACAAAGTCACTGAAAAAAAAAAGTTGTATGTAAAGCTCTAAGACATTTCTGTAAATTTTGATACTACCTCATCAAGGATATTGTAGATGCCCAAAAGTCTAAATTTTCCTTGATTATGCATCACGAGGACCATGTGAAAACTTTGCAGGATGAGAATGAGAAATCAGAGTACTAGTTTCAATAGGAGGTGTCAGGCAATAGATCTAGGGGTTTATGCCTGACCTCTTAAATTAAGAAGCAGGTTTGGGGTCTTTCTCAAATTCCTTGTAGTGAGCAATATCTGCTAGTCTTATTCTTTGCAGGTCAGTGTGGTGGTAGCCATTGCCAGCTTTTTGATGACTGAATCATAAAGATTCTTGAAATGTTATATAAAATACTTGTTACTGGCTGATTGTGTTCATTAATTTTTCATTTTGTTTTGCTTTTTGAAGCAGTTGAGGTAATGGGAAAGGGAAGAAGTGTCTAGAAATTGCTTTATCTTGACTATGGAAAAATCTTGGAGATGTGGGTATTCTAAAAAAAAAAAAAAACCACCCACGAAAAATATCCTCTGATGTCCCATATACTTGTGGTTTTTAGAGTAGCTTCTCTGTGCAGGAGTGTATATCTATGGAGAGGTTTATCTGTTTATTAATTTAACAGCTACAACAGCCTTCTGCCAGATGTTGAGAAGGTGCTCCATGGTCATGGATGTTGCAGCTTTAGGTGAGGCTGTGGTGGCTTGCCAAGTCTGATGGTTTGTGTGGTTTATTCTGTCTATTCTTGCTATAGTGATACAGTGAACAGTAGCAGAAATTGTTGATATGTTTCTTATTTTAATATTATGATTAAATGACTGGAGATCAGTTAATTGTGCACATACATAATTATCTATGTACTACAGTAATATTTGAGGATTCGCCAAGATTGGGGCTCTGTGGTTCTTGGCCAAGCAGCAAATAACGCATTCCAGAAAAAGGCATTGCTCTGATCTCTCCTATCCTTGTTCCTCAATATTGTCTCTCTAGTTTTTACACCCACTTAGTGTATACAGATCTAAATTAAATGGAGAACTTTTCAGGGAATGGCTTGTTTATTACTTTGTGTTACAGTGGTGGAAATTCTGCTCAGTGAGATCTGTGAGGACACCAGGAATATAAACAATAATTGTACTGATTCATGGAAAACTACTCTTTCATCTATTTTATATTTACATTCTTTAAGAGGGAGAGACTCAGCCATGTTCTCACATTTTTACACTGTGTGTGAACATGCTTCCGCTGGAGTTCTGGCATGCTCTTTTGATGTCTTGTTGCTTGCATTGCCTCCTGCTCTTATGCTGCTCTGGTAAGCTCTGCAACAGCTCACATACACTTCTGAGAGAAGAGGAGGATACTAAACTCGGAAAAAGCAGAGAAATATGGACTAAGGATGAAGTTATAATGGACTTGGAGAGTAAATCCAGTGGCCTTATTCCTGCCTTAGTCCTGTCCTCGGATGTAAATTTGCCTGGAAGTGATAGGGACTATGATGCAGCCCCTAAGTCCCTGTTTGCAGGCACCTGCTCCAAAAGAGGGGTGAAATGTGCCAGCTTTGCCTTGCTTTCCTTCATGAAGGTGTTTGAACTCACACATGAGAGTACCTTTCAAAAACCATTCCTCGGACTCTTGCTTAAACAAAACCAAAAATGAAACAGTGCATACTCCTATTCAAAGACACCTGCGTGATAGATTATATATATATATATATATATATACACACACACACACATATATATATTTATTTACTTTATGAAATAGAAAGTGTTTTCATCCCATCTATGGACTTCACAATCTCCTCTTCCCACTTTTCACCTCTTTTGCTTGCATTATAATCATGGAAACATATGCAGGATGTGTCTCTATGGATTTGGAGTAGGACAGTTGATCCGTTTTATTTTCCCCAAAAGGGACTATTTTCTCACACTATTGTGTGGGCACAAAGCCATGAAGTAGGGGCATTTAATTTTAATTTTCTTGTCAGGTGTACCTCTGCTTGACACCCTACCTATCTAATCTGCATATTTACTTTTTTTTCCTTCTCAATATTCTATGGCCTTGAATGTATGGTTAGGTAAAAGCAGACAATAGCAACATTTGCACATAAAGCCAGTCATAAGTCTTTGTACTTAATGCAGAGAAAATTCATGGTAAGTACAACAGTCAAAATCATGCAAATTACCAACTGTAGCATCATAAAGATCTAATTACTGGACCAAAATGCCAAATTTTCAGCTCTCTCCTGATTAGTTGTTGGAGCGATGAGTTATCACAAGATTGCTACTTGTTAATATTGGCAAATCAACAGCTGCTATTCTTTGGTATAATAATATCACTAAATTCTGTGATTGTCATGTATCTAGTTTTACATCAGATATGATTATGCCCATTAGGATTACAGTCATTATACGGTAGGATTAGAACTGAGCATGATTTTGGATAATGACAGTGTTAATGTCACTGTAGATTTCAAATTATATTAATTTCTGTCAATATGCAAAAATACACTAGAAAACCTTTTCACACTAGAAAACGTTTTCACAGGGACTAGGACATGTGTTTGTTTCCTGGTAATAGCATTCAGATGATATCCAGGCTATAAATGAAATAGGATTGTATAATTTACTGTCTGCTCATAACAAGAATATGCACTCTGTCGTCAAAAATTCAAGTGTTGTAGAAATGATCCTGTCTTTGAGCAAATGTTGCAATTACTTCAAGCTGTTGAAACTCTGCTTCCTTTGAACAGAAGTGTCCAGAGCAAATACTGCAACAATGAATCTTTTTATCATTCTGCAATCCCATTTGTGATAAGAGGAATTCCTTGGGGATTACTTTAAATTCTGTACATTAGCAGCAGTTCCGTGGGTTAAATCAGATAAAACGGGCTCTTATCAGATTATTAGTCACATTAGGCAATTACATTCTTATCTCTTAGAAATAATTCTTGCAGCCTTGGTGCTTATTTCTCCTCATTAGAAGAGGCTAATTCCTGATTAAGATCTTTTGCCTTCCGTACAATAAACCTTTATATTGGATTTGCCACATAAATTGAAAAATACCTTGCGGCAGGGGGGGGACAGCTGCACTTCCCTTTTAAAAATATACCTCGCTGGTGGTTTAAACATCCATCGTGCAGATTTTCTGCCTACAGTTTAGGATATAAGAAGACAGCAATATAGCTTCTTGTTGTTTTTTTTTGGGTTTTTTTTTTTTTTTTTTTGTTTTTTTTTTTCCCCCAGCATCGAAGTTAAGAGCCTCCAAATCTGAATGGTTTTATAGGGCAGGGAAAGTAAACAGGTTTTCAACTATTTTTACAGAGTTTGGTTTAAAGTGAATGAAAAACAGAGTAAGGAAAGGATGTTTCACACACCATTTGCATAACGGCTGTAAATATATTGCCCTGTGAGCAAGCCTACCTGTGGGATGCCTTCACAGGGAGTGTAGGTGGGAGGGATGGCACAGGGACAGACACTAATCCCTGATGTGTCTTGCTCTTTCTGAAAGTTTTCTGCAAACACCATGTCACACGTATGGAGCCATGCTTGCTGGCAGGTATGTCTCAAAAATCATCTCGTGTTTACTGCAGGAACAGGATCAAAGTTGTTTTTGGTCTTTCGTGTAATTAACCCAACCCAAGAGAAATATCCAATTGAGTGATTTACTTAAGATAAGCAAGGCACTTGGGAAATCTTAAGTGCCTCAGTGGAAATGAAACATGGGAAAAAATGAGAGTCAAATTGCTGTCTGTAGGTCTGTCATGTCCGTGTTTCTGATGTTTCTGTCAGAAGCTGATTGCTGAAACAGATACCTCCCATTTCCCACCCCTTCATGAGGATTTGCTTTTGCAGCTCTTCAGTGTTATACTCTCCCTACTCCTGTTCCTTGTGCACCATCATGTACACAGGGCCCTCGCCCCTGTACATGCATGCTTGTATTTCTGCAATGTTTTTGTAAAGGTTTAACAAAAATTTTTCCCCTTACTAGAAGTGAGATGATGGGAAGTTTTCAAAGGCAAAAAGGGCAAACACCTAACTCCTATTAAAAATAAATGGAAATTAAGTGTCTGCCAATTAGGCCTTTCTGGTGGTCTTTAGGACTGAACCAAATTACATTGAAAGCCAGATGGGAATGTGTTAAGGATGAAGTGATTACTTGACACAAAGTGTTGCCTGTTAGAGGTGGTCCTGAGTAAAGTTTTCAGTGTCTGTGTATACACAGTGAATGTCATATTATGTTCACAGAGCACCTTTAGTAAAATGTTCAGTGCATTGGTTGTACAAATATTGCCTCCATTTAGTTTTCATATTTTGCAAGTGATGTTATAAACCCATGCCCAGAGTTGTTTGCACATCTATTCATGGGCTTGCATTAGAAAGGCTAATTGTTAGTTAATGTATTCACAGAAGACAGTCCTGTGAGAAAATGTGAACCTTCAGAGCTGCAGCCTTTCAAAAAGCAGGGAAAACCCCACCTGTATTAGATTAAGAAATAGATGGCCTGTGAGCAAGATTAAAGCAATTTCTTTCACAAATTGCTTTAGGACAAGGGTTAAAGTGTTGTACAGTGGTTCAGGTGCCCACCTGTGGAGATCAGGGAAAGGACTTGAACCTGGGTCACCTTTTTCATGCAGCAACCAGAGAGCACTGAGACCTCCCTTCTCTCTGGCCAAAGTCCCATTAAAGCCATCCTCATGAAATATTCCCACTTTGACAAAGGGAAAGATGTTTGAGTTAGCACTAGTTGTGCAGTGCCATGCAAGCCCAGAAAACATGCTGCAGCTAATTTCCATCAGTCAGCATACAAATATTGTTTTCTAAATAAACCAAAAGTGAGAGAAAGGAAGTACTATTACCTAGGTCTCTGATGTGTAAAGATAAAGTGTTTTACCCAAACCTTGGGAAGTTTGAGGTAGAGCTGAACATCCGAATCCACCTCTGCTGCTTCTGATGTTGCCCTTCAGATCTGCTCTCAGATGCAATTTGCCAGTATCACAGCATCATGATTTGAGCCAACATAGTTAAAGGTCTATGGCAATTGTATGCCTTGATTGACAGGGGATTTGACTGAAACATTACTCTGAGCCTAGCTGGCTCTTGAGCTGCCTGCTCGCTTAATCCCCTGCTGTGAAGCAGAAGACTGCTGGGGTCTCAGGCCTGTTCTGTGCAATTCTCAGTTACTCGGGTAGTGAGTAACTTCTGGAATAATCAAGGCACTGGTGTAGTGCACATAAAACTGTTTCTTCAACTACTGTCCAAGGGAAATATTTTTTGCTGGTAAGGTCTTGGAGATAAGAATTCTTTCCTAGAGTAGATGTTTTGGTGCTCTCTAATCTGCACTTGAAGCAGATCTTATAAAAAGTCACCAAAGGAATGGTAGGTCTTGACTGTGTCTGCACAGTTATCCTTCCACTTCTCTGGATAAACCTGGTTTGTGCACTGATGTTTGTTTTGCCGTAAAACAGATTTTGTGTGTGGAATACGGTAGTTATTATTACTGAGGATTTTACTCTGGCCTGGTTCAACATATAAAGTAAATCTGGTGGAGCAAATCCAGCCTGGGTGTGGCAATGGGGTCTTGAGCAAGCTCCTCCACTAAAGCTCAGTTTTGGGCTCTTACTCAAAAGCATGAAATTAGATTGCATAACGTATGACAGACTACAATAGACTAGCCTCTTTTTCCTTTTCTAATAACTATAGCATTTCCCCCCACTGTGGTACTTCACAAGATCTGTTTCCCTATCCATTTAAGTGTGATGTGGACAACTGAATTACCTGAGTTTGTTAATCTTCTCCAAGCCTTCTCCTAGATCACCACTGGCCAATCAACTGCAAACATTATTCTGACTAAGAACAATGGAAAAAAAGAAACTGTCTTCCGAAGCTTTGTTAAATTTTCCTGTGAATTCCATATGTTTTATTGGAAAAATCCCAAGTCCCAACATTTCAATAGGAAGTGCACCTATTTCAGTTTGGGGTTTCTCTCCTACCTCCCCCATTCTCAAGTTGTCAGACTCAAATTGTTCTTTTATGTATATGTAAGAAATGAAATTTTCTACCAATGGGATGCTGTTAGCTTCTGTGTAAGCATTCTTAGAGGTATTAGATGTGGATTTCTAGAGCTGATGTTAGCATCTATCTCAGGGTAGCAGAGAGCTCAATTAATGGGACCATAAATTTGGAGTGGTTATAACCTCCATCTCCTCTCATCAGGAGTTCAATGTTTTTTTTCCCCTCTTCTAAAGACAAGTGTTTTCCAAATGTGCTTAATAAAGCTATTTTTGTTCCCTGGCCTTTTCTCAAGGTTTGCTGCTGAATGAAAAATGTGCAGCTCTCTAGGAGCAGTACATTGTAATGGTTGCTTTGCTGCAGAGGGATTTGTGAATTCTATGCTTGTGGTTACTTTTTTTAACAAAGTTGGTCTCTCTGGGCCCAGTGTTTGTAGAGTAAACATAATGGGCACTTGTGACACAAAGAGAATTTATGACAAGACTAAGAACCTGCTTGTGTTCTTGTAATAGCCTACAAGATTGTAAACCGTTACCTGCCTTTGAAATCAGATGGGGACTAAACTCTAAAATACACATCATACGGTGACCATACCTTCTACTTTTCCCTTACAACATTACAGACAGAGAGAGAGGGAGAAGGATGTATCATACTTTCTGAGCATTAATTTAGTATTATAATTATGCCTCCAGGAGCACCTGTCTACCTCCCAAGCTCTTTATGTGGGGTGGAAATAGTTGCTTCTTTTACCTTGAGTCCTGTCTCTTGACTAGAGACAAGAAGGCACTAAATAAGAAGCCTTGTTAAGGTACTAGTTAAGCTGTTTAGACCCATATTGGTCATAGCAACTAGATGAACACCCCAGAGAAAGTTGTCTGGTGACTCCAATTTGCATCCTCTTAATGTACAGATTTTCCTTCTGTTTCTCATTCCTGCCTACAAGATGATTGCCCGTTAATCAGGAATTTATGTCTGTGCATTCCCCACCATTCTTCCCTCTTGAAAAAAAGTGTTGCCACATGGAATGTTTCCAAAGTTTTAATTTCCCCAAGGATTGCCAAAATATAACTTAATAAGAAAACAGATACATAATATTATTTTCTGTTCCCTTTCAACCTAATTCTTTGTTGTTATTATTGTTTTAAAATCTAGAATATTCAGTCCTGAGACTCTCCAAACACATAGAAATAATTACCAAAATGTAACTTTGCCAGAGTAGAATGAGAACTCTACTGCAGAGAATTCTGCAGCAGACCACAGCAATCCTTGGACTAGCTCATAAGGGTCTTAAATCCTGGAGAAAAGCAAGTTTATAATCAATAAGATTGTGTCTACTGTATAGGGATCAGCAAACCAAAAAGATTAAAAAGTGCTCCAAAACTCCACTGGAGTTTATTCTGAGCACAGGGGTGATATCTTTTAAATAACCTTCTCATCAGATTTTCTGTGGTTCAGTATTGCATGATGCTTTGTAATGGAAAATGCCAGCTCCCAAAAAGATTCCAAATTGTTAATATTTAAATAATATTTCTGTGTATTACTGTCATGTTCTCACTTCTTACAAAGTACTTATTAAATTTCCTGAACACCTCAAATTTTCTCCTAGGAATTTTGAATGTTATAAAAGTAGTTTTTAAGAATTTCAGGTTAGGTGGCTGAGAAACAAAATAGAAGTTGGAATCAATGTGCCAAGCCCTGGCTTGTGAAAAGACAAAAGAAATTGTAAGTCATGTCTATATAACCTGAGCTATTTGAGGTGATGATTTTGGCATATCTTAGGACAAACCCATAAGACATGGTGATGGATCTCTCTGTTCTTGCTGGTTTAAAGTTGTTTTACAAAGACAAGAAGAGGGGGAGAAAAAAAAAAAGAAATGAAAAACCACAAAAAGCTCCCGAAACCCCCAACTGGAACAAATATTTAATCTTATCATTTCCTGTAGCATCATATATTTAAAACATCATTAGTTATTTTTAACTGGGTCTTTTCCAATATCACTCACAGAACATGGAAAGTCTCCAAGTGACTTCACTAGGTTTTGGCTTGAGGCCTAATATCAAAAAGTGGACTAAGTGTCTGCCTGAGTGCCGCTCAGCAACGCTTGAGAAGAGGCAGCCTGAACCTCAAAAAATGCTGGTATTTACCAAGGAGACAAGTCATCTCCTTGGCTGGGTTCTGCCCATTTGTTGATTTTTTCAGCCTCTTTCCTCTTTGCAAAGATTGTGTTTGCTGAATGTGGCATTTTAGGGACATACAGACCTTCAGATCCTGCATTCCTGAACACACTGGAAACGTTACTGATAATGCAGGCAAGCAACTACCGAGTCCTGACATATGGGGCAAGCACTGATTTATAAGGATGATAACTGTATGGCACATACAAAGTTCTGTTCAAGTCAAACTTTGCAGTAGAAGTGATCTCAGGTAATTGGTTTAATAGCCATCTTTACAAAGATTTTAGTGCCTTTAAACTTTTATTTGCTTAAACATAACAAAAGTTCAGTTGTAGTTATAAGGTGTTTATTTTACAAGGCAGTTATAGGTGGGTTTTGCTGCTGGTCACGTTTGTGTAAAACATGTGTTTTACTGAAGGGAGTTAAAATTATTCCAGGATCTCTGACTACCTTGACTATTGTATTGAACAGAATATTTTTTTCTCGTTGAGTTGTCCTTTTGTGTGTTTCTTCCTGTTAGCACAATAATAGAGAGAAAAGGTTTTATACAGCTTATTATGAAAGGGAACTGATTCACAAATTCCAGAAAGAACTTCATAGAAAATCCTTTTTTAAAAAAAAATATATATAAAGTATGCAGATGGTTTTAAGTCTTAGTGAATGACTCTCCAAAAGTTTGGAATTTGGATTTCATTTTGTTAAACTTCCAAAATCTGTTGGCTGACTAGAGATTTCCACTGGTATGACAAAGCAGCAAATCTGTTCCAGTTCTATTTTAATGCAAAAAAACTTGCCTGAAGTATACGAAGTACCCTAATCAGTTACATACCTTAACTAAATCTAAGGAAAATCAATGCATTTGGCTGGTTTGAGCAGTGGAGTGTTGCCCAAGTATCTTTTGACAGAGATCAGGTAGGAAAGAGTTTGCAAGTGAAATTTAAGTCCTTTTTCCAGAGTGGTTACTGCCTTAGATTGTATGTGGCAAAATAATTAAAAGTGAATATATTATAGAACAGGTTTCTGTGTCCTGATGAATAGGTTCATTTCCAATAAATGATGTGAAAAATCTTGACCTCTGTTTGTTATTCGTGTTACCTCTGGTCTTGCATGTTGAAATGGTTCTTGTTGCTTTAGTTAGCAGCAGTTCAGGTCCTACCACTATATAGTCCTTATACAGTAAGCAACTTTAATACAAACTTAATTTATTAATATATTTATCTATTTATCCATATCCCATCTTACTCCTGTACATTTTGTGAGGAGAGGCAAATATTTTACCAAAAAGAAAACTATTTTCACCCCTTTAGGCTTTCTCTGGAAGGAGATAAACATTAAAACTAAGTGGAAGAAAGTTCCATTGAAAGGGTGATTAGAACAGAAAAAGATTCAATTGTATTCTTTGGATCAAGATATTAGTATGTGAGATCCGGTGTCACATAGACTTCAAAAACAAACAAAGACAAGTCCTTTTGAGCTTGTGGCAATGTGACTGGCTCCATAAGATCAGAGCTCAAATTTACATGGATCTGTATTAGTTCAGGTATGAAGAGTTTCATTTTGCTGATCTTTTGAAGCAAATTCCACATAGCAGCACAAGAAAGGGCTGCCACATCGGATTTGACACCCTCCAACTGTGCCTTATGCCAATGTTTTCGTTGGTTCCCTCTTTACAAAATAGCTCTTTGCCAGTTTTCTGAGGACTCCATCCTTTCTTTCTTTCTTTTCTTCTTTTTTTTTTTTTTTTCCCTTCTCCTGTTTGAGAATGGTTTAGTTTGAGATTGTTAAAGTATGTATAGAAATAGCCATGAAGTAGAGGAAAAGGAAGAGCTGGCTGGCAAAATCCCCTCTATTTTAGCTGAAAAAACAACCCTATTAGAAAGCAAACTGTTGTTTTCTTTTGATCTATAAAGAGTTCTTACTCTGTGTATGCTTAATAACAAAGTAAGGATATAATTCATTTTCTAAAATCTGTACATGTGAAATGTAAAATAAATGCAACCTTGTTCAGCTCCTGGGTTACACTGTTTGTCAGGCTCTCCTACGTTGTGCTCTTGTATTAACTATCTCCTTTCCTTATTTGGTTCAAGCATCCTTGCACTGGTTTCAAGCTTCCTGCCCTCTGGGCACAAAACAGCTCACAGACACAAGGCTGCATGGTTAGGAGCTGTATGGGAATCCTTCCTCACAGAAAGAACTGCAGAAACTGTACCTGTATATAAACTTTCCCATAGAGGTCTACATATGGATTAGGCTATGGCAGCACAAGATATGACAGAAGACAGACAAAGCAACACCAAACTATCCAGTGCAGTCCTTGATGCCAATCAGCTCCTCAGCCTTGGCATAGAGTCCTTGCAGTGGTGTTGCTCTTGTGTTCACTTATTCTGCAGATTGCATGCGTGTGACCAAACTGTGACCCAATTGCACTCAGCAAGTTCAATGACTGTTAAAATAACACAGCTAGGGCTGCACAGAGCATGCTACAATGCTGCTGTGGCTCAAAAGTTGTTCTAAGCAAATATTAGCGACTGACAGATCTTATGTTATGATACATATGGGCTGTACCAGCCTCCTACAAGATTATCTTTTGAAAGATGGGTAATGCTCATAGTTATTCCCTGAATTCTGTGACTTTGCCAGAGAAGTAGCATTTAGTTTGGAGGCTTGATGCGCACTATATCAGGATCAGCAGTTTTCATACTGTTGTTCAGATGCTCCTGCCACACAAGCCTTCCAGCAGTAGGTGGGAAGTGGTTTGTGATCTAAGGTTTGCAAAGAGAAGCAAGCAGAGTGACTTCATGGCATTTGACACAGGCTGTTCCAACTCCCCAGAAACAGTTGGTGAAAGAGCCACACTTGCAATGAAGATCTTGATTTATCAAAGATATCTTACTGATTTGAAGTTTCAAAGGGGAAAGGTGGGTTGCACACTTGCAGGTCTTCATTCTTAGGTTTTCAGTTGTGAGGCTTTGAAGTTGGAGTCCGTGTAGAAATTCTCTGCAAATTTTAGAATTAATATTTGTGAAAATGCAGCACAAAATCTGGTGGCATATGGTTGTGTTTAGGTGACTAATACTCACTTGGGGCCACCTTCTTAATTCACTGCTGGCTTCGCCATTCATGAGTAATGCATCCACGAGTAATGCATCTACTCCTAGCTCATGCTAATAAAGCTATATGCTACCATGTATAACATTTCGTTACATGTATTGCCTTCCTTGTTTCTGTTGCGTTTATGTGGCTTGTGTTAATAAATTATCACCAAAATGAATAGCACAGTACAACTGTATAACTTGTGACTAGCTTTAACAATTAAAAAGCGCAAAACAGACTTTGTAAGGCCAAGAGTCCAAAGACACCATTATGTCAAGTTCATTTTCAGACCACAGTAACACACCTTGCAATGAAAAGAGTTGTTCTGCAAGAAGTACTTTAAAAATAAGGTAATAACTGGTTTTGGTGGTTTTAGGGTTGATTTGTTTGTTTTTAGGAAGGGTATCTGATAAGTTGGACCATAGCAAAATACTTACTTTTCTCGCTGCTCAGTTACATATCTTGCCAATGTCATGTTTACTATAAATCATCATAGGTCCTGGCTAGCAGCATGAACAATGCCATGAAACACTCCAGTGCCTCCTTTCCCTCACATCCTGAATTTGGTTGTTTCCAGCAAAAACTTCTCCAGGCTGTTTTACATGACTTGTACATATGGGAGAGCCTCATCTGCCTCTGAGACTTGGTTGTCAAATTTTTTACAGATGATGTAAACTGGGACATCATCATGTTCCTGGGATCGGGATGAAGGCAAAAATAGTTTTTGTTGTTGTGGTGTTTGATTTTGTTTCTTTCAAAATCAACACTGGGGAGATGAGTGCTCTCCAGAATGTAAAATGGAGAATCTGATCACAGACCTAGATGTGGCAACTGGGAGATATTTTTAGTGAGAACAGGTTCATGAAGGGGAAATTAGAGATGACAAAGAGAAGAAATTCACCTGTCTCCCATGTGCAGTAGCTGGTCTTGCCCTGGCTCTATCATTTCACCCTATATGTGTGTTATTCATGATGGGGTCACAGAGCTATTTCAGTTTTCTGGAAGCTGTAGGTCACATAAAGAGCATCACTTAAAGATCTGACAAAATATTTTAGACAGAAGCCATCATTTTTTAATTCTTCAAAAGACAAGTTAAATGTATTCATTGCATAAGAAATCTATAATTTAACAGCAGCTGTGCAGCAGCCTTTCCATGCTATAGTGCAGTCTACTATATTGATGATTTCAAATATTTATACCATCATCCCACATTCATGAAAAATATTTAAATTAAACATGCATAGGAACAGATGCCATTCTGTTCTGGCAAGAAAACCTAGTCATAAACTTCTGCTTATGAAATGTTATTTCACTTGACCCCTATCAGTAGGAACTCATGAAAATTAAACTGGGAAAGGAGAAATATTGTGTGCAAGCTCTTCTCTTAGTGAAACCTTTGAGTGGGTATGTGAAGAGAAGATGCTTCCATTAATAGCAGAACACAGTTTGATTTGATAAGGTGAAGCTCACAGCTTTAACTTCTAATGCAACAGTCAGTGCTCAGTTAAATATGTCTTTTCACCTACAGAAGACACTTGTTAAAGAAGCTTTCTAGACCAAATCACTGAGTACTCCTTTTAGTAGCTAGTGTTTCTATTAATTGTTAGAGATGATGTAAAGTAACTACATTTAGTTTTATGCTAAAATGCACAACTTCTCTTTTGGTCCTGTTATAATAAAAAAGATCCAGAGAGAGATTGTTTCTTACTAATTCTAACCAATGCAATGTTATGAAATAGGAAAAAGGGAAAGGAAATGTCATGTAAAGATTGAAGGCTAAGGATATCATCAGCCCAAATCTATTCATGTTAAGTGTTTACATCTCTCTGCATGTACTCCATGTAGGAGTACATATGCATTTCACTGGCATATTTGTAGCAAGGTCTGAACAAACAATTGATTCTATCTATTGTGTCTAATTTATCTTGGCATTTATACAATCTTTTCAATCCTGTTATCTGATGGAAGTTAGAAAAATAAGTGGGAGATTTCATGGTTCTCTCCACTTCTAATAGATCCCCTCTGAGAAGTTAGTCTTGGATATTATTGTTCTGTTGGCCTTGCATTTTAGCAGTGTTAACAGATTTTATTGCATATGTTCTCCCTTCCCCCTCCACAGATGATGTAAATAATTGTGGAACTTAATGACAACGCAACAGTTATAATGTTGTCTTCTTACTCCTGTTTCGGTTTGCAAAAGTTCTGATGAAGGGGGGAGTTTGGATGTATACAGGAGCTTTGTTCTCCCCTATGGTACTGTCCTGGGAATCAGACTTGGAGTGATAGAAAAGGTTTGATCATTCCATGGGTTGCAATGATCTCATAAAACTGAGTAGTGGCAATGAACCAGTATTGTAAAAACATGACCATCGTGTGTTATGTCAGTCTAGAGGACAAGCAGAGTTCTGCCATGGTTTTAAGGACAGCCTCATGAGCAAAGACTCTTTTGCTTGTGCAGGGAGGTCTGTTAGCCCTACTGGGAGGCAGCTATGGACACCTTAGTATCACAACGTTTTGGGCAAAATCAGAGTGAAGAGTTGCACTAGGAATAAGTATTGTAGAAATGACTGCGTGTGCCTTAGAGCACAAGGTGCAGTAGATGCCCCAGTTGACAAAACCCCATGAACAAAATTCATTATGAATTAATGAAGCTCAGACTGCTAGCTGGGTACAATTTGGGTCGTTCTAGTAACTATACAGTACAGTTTCTGGTAACTTTATCCTCCCTCATTTTTATTAATATTATACTAGATAAGAAATTGTGTTTAAATCAGCAGGGTTAACAAAAGGCTCAGGGTTAGGAAGTCATCAGATTGCCCTTTCACAGTGTTTTATGTGGAATGGTAAAAGCAAAGACGGAAGGCACAAGAGCTGGCTGGTCATCTGACAGAGTGTACCTTCATTTTTTAACTCAAAGCAGTGTACAAACACTGTTCTTTCCATAGTCTCTTTGTCCTTAAATTATAGAATTGAGGAATTGTTTTGGTACCGTCAAAATGATACTACTATGGCTGTTAAACCGTGTCCCGAAGTGCCTCATCTACATGTTTTTTGAACACCTCCAGGGAAGGTGAATCCAGCAGCTCCCTGGGAAGCCTGTTCCAATGCCTGACCATTCTTTTGGTAAAGAAATTTTGCCTAATATCCAATTCAAACCTCCCCTGGTGCAACTTGAGGCCATTTCCTCTTATTCCCTCACTTGATACTAGGGAGAAGAGACTTCGTTACAACCTCCTTTCAGGTAGTTGTAAAGAGCAATGAGGCCTCCCTTCAGTCTCCTCTTTTCCAGGGTAAACACCCCCAGTTGTCTCAGCTGCTCCTCATAAGACTTGCTTTCCAAGCCCTTCACCAGCCTTGTTGCCCTCTTGGGACACACTCCAGAAGTTCAAGTTACAGAGAACCAGTAACAACAGTTAGCATACCTGGGTTTAAATCTTACCTCATCCATTCAGTTGGATCATGTGGGGGTTGGTTGGTTGGTTGGTTTTTTTTCACAAGTTGTTTCATTATGATTTTTTTCAGAAATGGGTACATACTCATATGCACTCTAGGTCCTGAGAGAGAAGGAAATCTCATCTTGATAGTGAAGACTCAGGAAAAAGACACTGACCTCCTCTAATAAACATATTTACTTTATGGTCGTAGCCTACTTAAGACTTCAATATTTATTTGTCACTTTTTTGAACTTACAATATGACTTTAGAATAGGTAACATAAGCACTTCAGGACTGTACCCTTTTCCTTTTCATATCATCTTTTACTTTGCCACTTGTCCTCCACTCCCCCCTTCCAAAAAAAAAAAAAAAAATCCTAGATTTTGAATGCTGCCAAGATGTCACAGTAGAAAAAGAAATGGTCTTTCTAGTAATGTTCTCAGGCATTTTGAGAACTGTCAATAATTAAAGAATTTAAAATAATAATTTTTAAATCTACCAATAAATCTACCCTAAGGAAACACTGGCCAGAACTTCTACATGAGTAACCTAATTTACAAAACATTCAAGTATTTATTGTCCTAAATTATGCTTTTCTTAGGGTCAGAAAAAATAGATCACATTTTCTGTGGAATGCTCTTGAAACATTTGTTTGGTGCATCTTCATTTGTTGGCTTTAACACAGTGACTCTGATGTATCATAAGTGTAAATTCTTTGCATTTAAGTAGTAAGTGGATCAGTTGGACTGAATATTTATAGAAAGTCCTGGACTGATAGTTTTAAAAGCTTTATAAACCCTTGTTTACATATAGTTTACACACAGTACAGTTAGAGCACAGATAATGCAGCAATCCTTTCACCAGAAAATACCGTGGTTAAGGGAACAAGTTGCTTGGTCTCCTGGTCCAACCATGAGCTCTCCAAAAAGTGTCAGAAGGGTGACTTGCTAAAGGCCTCTGAATGATGGACAGGACCTGTTCTGGGACTCTCCAAAGTACTTGTAAGCAAAGCAGTCGTGGGAAAATGCTATTAAGATGCAGATAGTCTCTTCATAGCTATTTGCATCAATGGATATTAATAAGCTATCATAGCTCTTAAGGGTGGGTGCACTGGCTGAAAATGTGCCCTCAGCCATACCAGTGGCAATCTGCAATAATCACTTCAGTTATGACAGAGTTGCTACAGGTTTCAAAGGAGAGTAACCGAGGAAAGAATTGTCTTTATCTCTGGTCTTTTGATAAGTGGTATTTTACTAATATAATGTGTACACACCAATATCCTGTGAAATTCCTGCACGTCACCAGCGGTTTTTATTCATGCCCATTAAAATGCATTACAGTGTGGAGGTTGCTGAAATGTAAATTAAAGGCTATGGCGCTCGTAGTTTAACAGCTGCCATGTAGATTGACAGCCTTTGTGCGCCCAGCTGGCAGTGTCAGGTTAGTGGGTCTCTAGTCACAACATTAATCAGCTTTATTAGTGCCACTAATACCAATTTGTAAGCAGACTGCAAGGATCAGACGGCCCAGCTGTCAGGCACTGCACATAGATTATTACAGGATTTCTTTTTATTGTTTAAGATTGGAATTATAATTTAATTAGAGAATTTAACTATTTTTTACACCCACTGAAATCTACCAGAGATTTAATAATAAAAAAATATGTTAACTTCTTTCCCCCACCATTCTACCATCTTTCCTACTCCCCATTCCCCATCCTCCTCCCCGCCTCCACCCCAGCACGCACGGGAGAGAAAATGAATTCGCTTCACAAAACCTGTTGTAGCGTATCACTTGCTGAGATGAAGAACTTCTTACACTGCAGCAACAGCTCATATTGTGCTAGTCAGGATTTCCAACTGATTTCAACAGATTTTCCTTACCGTGTTGATGTGATATACCCAGTGCATTGGAGGACCAAGGAATACAGAGATTGTGTGTTTATAATTTGCTCAAAAAATCCTGCTAGCTCCCTGCCTGCTTCCTACTTCTTTCATAGCAATTTATTAATTTTCAGTCAAAATGTGTGAGTAAGCTGCACAAATCTGAGGACTCTACTAAATTAGGGTCATATAGTTCAGCAAATTCTGATTCAAGAAAAGCAGAGCAAATTTGAATACATGGACATCTCTTAAATCTTCCTCCTCTTTATGGAGTGGGACCTCTTGTCCTTATTACATTACACATCAGTTTCAACTCAGTTTTAATTAATGATTTTAAATTAGGCTAAGAGGATATTAGCTTGCAAAGCCTAGCAACGAAGAATGGATGTTGTGGCTCAGACACAACCTTCCAAAATCTCTGCAGCTCACATCTTATAACACTTTCATGTCGGCCATACAGATTACATTTCCTGCAGCACTAAAGCAGCTTTTCTAGTGGGTCAGAAACATGATAGGTTTATCCTTCAGTGTGGCCTGAAAATAAAACTGAGGGTGGAAAAAATGCCCTTAGCATCTACTTAATGCCTTAAAATAAGGGAATGTAAAGATGAAATTTCACAGACTTAGGAGACTTACGCAGGAGATGTTTTTGAGTAATGTCACAGAACTTTTCTGATGTCACAAAATGCAGTGAAAAGGGAACTCCATCTCAGAGGTCTCTGCCCCACAGTCTCTTACTTCGACCCCCTGTGCAGAACATGCAACACTAGGGTCCACAGATCTATATCATGGCCCTACCAGAATCATTGCAAAAGTGTTCAAGCTCTGCAGGCCTATGACTTTTATCCTACTGGCTGTCCTCTGTGGTGGGATGAGTCCCGTGTCCCACGTGGAAAGCTCATGGGACATGCAGTTTCTTGTTCAGCTAAACTTCTATATGGCCCAATAATCAGTCAGCACTGAAACACGTGCGGAGGTCATACACAGTTGATGATATGTGTCTGATTGAAGGCTCCTCAGTTTATCCTGCCCTTGCTGGGCAGGAGCAGAAATAGAGCTTCTCTTTAGGAAGGTTCTGGGTTTAATATATGAATCCTGACAACCAGAGTAACAGGTAAAATCCAATCTCATATTTTTAAGCCCACAGGATGCGATTATGAAGAAGTTCAGAAGAAAAATACAACAAATTTCATGGAATTATTTTTAGTTAAAATGTTTTATTTATAAGGAAGTACCCTGTAATTCTGGGTCATTTCTAAAGCTGAGGTAGCAGATCCAGACAGCAAATGTAGTACAAACACGGGGAATAATTTTTAAATGTGAGAAAAGTGTAAAGCCATAAAAAGTGAAGATTTAAAAAAAAAAAAAAAGAGATGACTTGTGATGAACAGTAACAGTGACCTGATGGACCTCAGATGACCGGGGCAGTAAGATGGCCAAGAATGGCTGTCCTGTTACACAACAGAGGCAAGTTATTAGCCAATGAAGTTGCAAAGATTATGGTGCTTACTGCTTTCTGGCAGCAAGCCACTTCTTCACTAGAAGTGCCAACTTGCTCAGTGTCACCATAGGTAATCCCAGTGACACAAGGGCAAGGCCTCATCTTCCAATAAGTAAAAACTCGAGGGAATACTAAAATAGGGGCTGCTTATGGAAACTTCTGAGAATTTACAGATGGTGGGAATGCACTAAAATACTGGAAAAGGGAAACCTAGTGTGTGTATTTAAGGAGGTTAAAGGATAATAGAGGCAGTGCAGCTTAACTAGATTTCTTCCAAAAATACTAGAACAAAAATTTGAGGTGACAATGCACATGCATGTGGATGCAAACAGAGACCAGAGAGGTATCCACAGCAAATTGTATCAAATATGTCTAATTTCCTCTTGTAGCAGAACACCACACCTTTTCAACACAAGGAACATTACATTTGCTGTGTTTTTTGACTTGGGTTTTTTAATCTGTTTCAAAGTACTTTCCCATAAACTTACTACAGAAATGCATTTCTGATGAAACCGCTGTGAACTGGGTGCCATTATGACTCAAAAACTGTAATTGCAGATTTTTAAGGAGGAGGTACCAGAGGAGACCCTGCCCTGCAGAATGGTCACAGATCTAGGAATTATGACATGGAAGAGAAGAATGAATAAATGGTTTTTCTGTGGAGGAAAAGATTGAGGGAAGACACAGCAATCTCTAAAAACACAAATGGGACGAATTAAACTGTTTTACCTAAGGCAAAACATAATAGGTTCAAATTGTCAAGTGAAGCTAGTTATTAGGAAAAAAAAAACCCAACACTTTAGAACGGTAAGACTAGTCAAGACTTTGTGGAGGATTAGGGAGTCTTTGATATTGGAAGGTTTATAAACAAGTTGTGTGAGCATCTGTCAAAATGACGCAAGCATTGCTGATCTTGTGTTTGGACAGAGAGGTGAGCTAGATTTCTCTTGAGGCCTCTTCCAGCTGCCTTCTCCTATAAAATTTGATTCTGTAACATCAGCAACATAATGCATGAGCTGGCTGTGGGCCTTGCCTTGCTGATACTATCAGCAAGTGCGGCTTGGTGGAAAATAGCACAGGTTATCTTGAGGCCAAGAAGCCAGAGAACTTGTGGCCATGCCCTGGGGACCTGATCCACTTGGTATCTAGCTAGTCACAGCACCACTTCAGTTTGTTTGCCTTCTCACAGCAGTTCTTAGCTAGAGAACCAGGTTATTTCCATGCCTTGCCTTAAGTAAGGAGGAGAGATTCACAGGACGGTTTGCTTAACTTTGCCAGTCTAGGTAGAACATCAGATGACCATCTTTATAGGCTAAGGTGGGCCACTATCAAGTAGTAGTGGGATCTCACAATGACTACAGTAGAGGACATGCCCACAAGCATAGAAATATTACTGCTATTGTTACTGGAATAGTGGCTGATAAATGATCTAGAAATTGTGCAGGATCAGAAAGAAGCACACCTCTAGGCAGTAGAAATGCAGGATTCAAAAGCCTGAAACTACTGAAGAGATCAAACCTGTAAAGACTGCATGCAGAGCCTTTCTATAAACTAGTCAGGCTGAATGAAAAGTTATCAGATTTTTACAAACTCCTTAAGCTGAACTCCTTATGCCAAGTTTTCTTCTGAAATACAGATAAAATTCTTAAACTCAAAACCCTTATTCTGAAAGAAACATTTAGATTATTAAGTGTGCACGTTCAATATTTGATGTGCTTAAATATTTTATAGAAATCTTGCAGAAATAGAAGAAAGTTACTAGAACATATACATTCTAATTATAATCCCTCTAGAAATTTGCTTGGTTTATTAACCTTATGAAAACTTAGATAAGTTGACTGTTTTAATTAAATGTAAACAACTCTATAATTACAACCCTGACATCTCTTCCCAGAGAGTGATCTTCGAGGCCCAGTGCACTTAGAAATACCAAGGAGTTGCATTACAACCTGCTGAGACACTGCTGTACTGTCAAAATGATGTAGCAGTGAGCGCAGTTTGAACAGTCCTAACCCGATGTTCTGAGTCTCAGTCAGCTTTAAAAATGTATTGTGTCCTTCCAGTTTTATTAGTTCTTCATCTCTGTGTAAAGGGTAAAATTTCCAAGGTCTAAAAATTTAATTCAAAGTTTTATACCTCTTAGTTCTGAATTCAATAGATTGAATAGAAAAAGACACTTTGGTTATCTAAATTTTCTGGCTTTATGGGGTGATGGTCCTGACTCTCTCAGGTGCACTGAGGAGTCCCATGGCCTGTGCAGTGTGAGTTTGTATTTTCTCTCCTCAGTCTGCAGAAGTTATGACTGTGCTCAACGTGGGGTACTCTCTGCTGCCAGGGAGATCAATATGTGGAAAATCAGTAAGCATCAGGGGAAGAATTTCAAAGCTATTATATTTCTGCTCCTATCAGAAGGAAGTTGAATTACTGCTGCAGTAATTACATCTTGAATTACTGCTGCAGATAACATGTCATGGTGTGGAGATGGAAGTGAAGGTTGGTGTCTTAGGCATATCTTGACCTGTGCAGCTTCCAGCATGGAAAGGGTAGAGATTTAGTGCGGAGTTACCTATAGCATGCATTGGGATTTATGTGAGCAAAGAGCTGAACCTTTCAGGCTCTTGAACTTGTCTGTCTTTTCTGTTCTTTAAATGCTCTCTTGCCCTTTCTTTCACTTGCTTCCTTAGGGCTAGCCAGGATTAACAAGCATAGTTATCATCAAATGAGAAATACATTTTATGTAGCTCTCCCAGAAACTGGAGAGAGGGGTTCAGTTATGTAAGCTATGTATTGGTATGCATTATATGTTTGGTGCTTAGCAGAAGTGGTTGTAGCTGATCAAGGTTTGCTCATCAGTAAGGAAGAGTAATTGTGGGAGTGAAGGGATTTGATCATTCAGACAAAGCCAAAAATAAAGACTAAAAACAACCAAAAAAAGAGCTCGCATTCAACCAAGCAAGCAGTACCACCAAGGCTACCTCCTCCATAAATGGGGAACAACTCTTTTGACAGCCAGAGACTAAGGTCTTGCTTTTTAAAACTGGCTGGAGAGTTATCACTGAGACCTGTGAAGAACAGTCAAGAAGCAGGTCAATGCAGCAGCTCCCTCAAGGGGAGAGCTGGAGGACGAAGCCATATATTCTCTGCTGCTGAGGGAAAAGTCCCAGAGAGCAGGAAAGAAGCATGAGGATGGAAACTGCTTTTATTTACTATTTTCAGTTGTTTCTGCATTTGGAAAAAAAAGCCAGTGCTTTTTCTCTAAGGAAAGTGGATTCAGTCTTTCACAGAAATCACTGCTGGAGAAAGGAAACAGTGGGGAAAAAAACTTTTGAGGAGGATTAATCCTTCTCAGGAGACAGAAGAAAATCAGCAGGGAAGTAGAGGAGAGTGAAGCTAATGTTGCTTTCCGTGTTTATGTCAAAGGCCTAGTCTCTGGAGTCCCTTATGTCCCAGCAACGACATGCCTATCATTGGATCTAGTTCAAGAAGATGCTCATTTGCTACTTGTGTGTGTGTAAAAGCTTGTCCTGAAGTAGGTCATAACTGTGAGTTGGGAAGGACTGAGCAACATCACAAAGATCCTTTCTTGTGGGCACCATACACAGACTTGAGATTATTTTAGAGAAGAAAGAATCTACCTAGGGAGCTACTCTTCTAGTCAGTTTTATTTTAAATGTCAGCTGCTTAGTACGTTACTACAGGGGAGATCAGTCTGCAATAACTGGCATTTATCAAGGCAATCTGGTTGCCTTTTTTTTTTTTTTTTTGACATCTCATTTATGACAGTTTTAAGTTCTTTACATTGGGCTGTAGAAAATCCTCTTACAGATTGAGAAATGATCCCCCATATATTTATATAAACAAAGCTTAGGAATGGGAAATCTAAATTGTTAATCACTTGTGCTGTTTTCTCCATGGAAATATCAAGCAGCTTTCCATTGAGAGGGTAAAATACCCTCTTTGCACTCCATACAAAAAGGTTTTCTTTGTTACACCTGCCAGCATGAAAAAGGATTAATTTTAACAGAGCTTAACCTAGCCATCCAGGGGAAACCGTTTAAATGACTCCATGTCTTGGTTGCTTTTAATGGCACTGCTCTGGTGACTTCATTTGGTTTTACAAAATCTAAGAGAATTTTTTGACCTCTGTCACTCAAGTTCATTGGATTTCTTCACAACTGGTAAGGATAATACAGGCAAACTTTGGCTGTGCTTCACTGTGGAAAATACATATCTATTTCTTTGGGATTTTTCTACAGTATTCATCAGGGAGAGCAAATAAAAAGTTACTAATGTGCCTTATTTGCCATTACTTCATTTTATAAAGCAATGAATCTTAATCTCATGATGAATTTTTGGCAAATGTTTGCAGAAGGCTTCCAGACTCTGTTATATAGTTGGGGTGGGGGGAAGGCTGAGTATTGTTTCTGGGTCAGATTATTGGCATTTTCTTCTCTTTTAAGGTAGTTTAAAACGAACCTGTCTTTTGTAGAAAATGCAAGCCCAGAATTTCAGCCCAAGGGGACAAAGTACTGGAATGAAAAAACGTTAATTAGAGCAGGAGTTTAACAATAGACATGTAGTGGCTTTTAATTATCTGCAGCCATTAATGTAATCAAAGAGAAAGGCATAGTGCTACAGTGAGCACTAGTGTCATACATTCAATTTAAATAAAACTGCTCATCAGTATAGATGGGCTGTGGAAATTCCCTAAGAGAAAAGGCTGCAGACCTGCCCACTGAGGGCTCTGAGGCGAGGACTGGTGTGTAGCTGCTCAACTACGCAGACCATGAGCAACTGTGACTCAGATACAGAGCCACAGATAGGAAAATTGTGGGACATTTAGATTTTATAGCTTTTGTGTTTTTGTTGCCTTTCATGTGCTGGTAAAGTTGTCAGCTTATATAATGGATTTTCAGTTTTTCCTTCTGCATGTAGTTCTTTGGGAAGAAAATTATGAATGAGAAATACTCTGCAGTGGTCACATCAGTCAGTGAGAAATGTGAGCTCGTTGGTTGGTTCCCCAGGAGTGAGCAGAATAGGCATCTCTTAAGCCATCCCTCTTGCCTACTTAAGAAAACAAATACATCAAATTCAACAAAAATAAGTATTTCTCTCTAGAAATTATTTGAAGTTTTAGGACCAGTTGAAATATCTTGCATACAATAGGTCTGTCTAATTGCTGACATAACTGAAACATGCAAATTGTGCTGCTGCAGACAGTATTTGGCAAGAAAAGCAGAACCGGGAAGGGTGTTTTTTGCTGTTGTGTTTTTTGCTTGGTATCCTTCTTGCTCACTGCTTTTCTCTGTTCTTGATGTTAGCAGTGGTAATGAATAGCTTCTTTAGAATTTGCTTTAAACTATTTCTTATAAGCAGAACAGTAAATTTGTACAAAGCTGAACGGTAAATTTGTACAAAGGTCCAGGTGACATCAGCTTCTGCAAATACACTGGAACAGATCAGTGAACAGGAAGTAATTGAATCTTTAAGGGGACATAAATCTCACAATTTAGTGGAAAGGACAAAAAGTTCTATATTTTACATTGAATTTCTTGTTGTGAAATACTTCATATCACAGAAGATCCTCAAGGAATCTGAGATTTAATCAAATTTTTATATATTTGGATTTGATTCATGTTTGCAACAAAATGAACCTTGGACATAATGAAACGTGTCACCTTGAAATGAAATTTTCTGAGGTAAAAAAAATAAATTAATGAAGCTTAAATATATATAAAAAAAAATGTCCAGAAAACCTTAGTAGTTTTTGTAGTACTAGCAAAGTATCTTAAATTATATTTTCTAGTTATGTTCTTGCACAAGATACACTACACAATAAAGATTTCCAAGAGGAGTAGAAAATGGTAACTTACCTTTTTGAAGGAGTAAATCTTCATATATGTGACATGCTTTTCCTTTTAATATGATTAAATCTCATGATTTCTACAATTCCCACAACAATTCCATGAAATTTAAGACCAGAGCAACTGTCTCTAGCAACCAGTCCTCTGCTTGCTGACTGTGTTGACATAAGAGAGCTATTTGAAAGAGACTCTGGTCAACCTCTGTGAACTAGTTCAGGCTCTGTTGTTGTACATATTGCAGCCATAGATGATTCTGCACTGGAAATGTGGGACTGACACCAGCTGTGTGTGACTGTGGGATGAGGCATTTTAGGTTGTAGTGAAACCCCAAGACTTTCCCAAATCATTCTCTTGTAGCCTCTGTGACCTGAAGACCAAACCCCTTTCTTGCCATGGCAGGCTTTGCATTTGCCCCAGCCAATTTTAATAACCTCTGTAGTTAAATATTTCTAGCAGTAGATTTCTGATTGATGCAGAACATGCATCAATCTAAAAGCAAAACTCTAAGCATTTCATGTGGTATTTGATTGAATTTAGACCAAGGTTCTTGCAAAAAGGGGTTGTGTCTACACATCAATAAGGATTTGATCTGTACAGATCAACACGTGCAACTATATTGCACTTAATTAAGATCTGCTTTCAATGGATCACTGAATGTTAATGACGTATTGCTGGGGAGTGGCAGTGTTAGTAGGAGATGCTACTTTCTCCTGTGCCACTGCTGCTGTGCAATTTCTAGGCAGGAGGAAGCAGAAAGCTCCTCGCCACTGCATATGTAGGAACTGTGCTTTCATTTTTTTTCTTACTCCAAGATAGCGTAATGCCTTCATATAACAAATAGTAAGGCATAAAACACAGACTGTTTCTCTGGTGACACCAGACTTCAAAATCACATTAAGATAGTGAGGTTTTTCAAAACCAGCTTTTGCCTTCATATTAGGCAACTTCAACAGAGGTGCTGCTAACTTTCAGCTGCGTTTTCCCCAAGGAATATGTGGGTGCCCTCCTGAGGTTTTTTGCACTATGACTGAGTTTTGTGATAAAGTAAGAATTCCCAGATACCTATTTGGTTACATAAACTATATGAATAATCTTATTATTTGGAAAGCACAGTAATCCCCCAATAACCTACTAATTTTTTTTTTTTTTACAACTTTCTGAAGTTAACTAGCTCTTAATTATAAGTCACATTTAGTGTTTCTGTTGCTTTATTATTTTCAGTCCTCTCCACATCCTTTTATTCTCCATACTGGCATATTCAATTTTACATGAAAGGAAAAGTTCATCTGAAGGTGATGTTGAGTGAGACACACAGGTCAAGATGTATGCAAGTTAAAAGGGATTCAACCAGAAAGGACATGACACAATGGCAATCAGGAAACAAGCTGCCTTTGTGAATGAAGGGCTTTTTCTTTTCCTGGGTTTTCATCTGTTCAACACTGATTGCTACTAGAGCAGAACTAGGAATACGACCTTACCTCAGGTGAATGTCTAGGTTTAGTGCATGAAAGATCGAGAGGTGCTCAGATGTGGGGGTGCTGGAGAACTTAAAATAAATTGCCATATGCCATAGACTTTTTGCAGTCATTTAAGTAGAGAAACGGGGTTTAGTTTATTTCATGCTTGAAATTTTCTCTTCGTAGGTATTTCTGATACCTGTGGCAACTGTGCCTTTCATTGCTATGCTGTCATTATGTATTTTTAGATGCAGTGAAGCATTTTAGTCTCTCTAAGGTCTTGTACCATAATTTCAGTGGTGCACATATTTTCAAAGCATTACTTGCCAGATCAATTGTGCACTGAAGAATCTAAGTGTGTTTTAATAAATGTGTATGCAGTCTGCTAAAAACTTGTCAATACATCCAAAAGGAGAAGACCTTGTTTTCCTTTTACCTTTGGGAGAACCTTATTGTGATGAAAAGGATTTGGGGGATTTTCATCTACATTTTTTAAAATGTATTTATTTCCCTTCTGTCACTCAGTTTTTTTTGAGAACTAGTGAAGCCTCAAACACAAGACAACCGTGGTTCTGAAGAACATGCCCAGTGCAAAGCTGTTTGGTATGCAAAGGTATATTCAGACTGCTGTCCTATTTCACAACTATTCAATCCCGTTTAGAGGCCCAACAGAATGTCACAGTTGAGATGTTTAATGAGGTTTCTGTTTTCCCATAGGATTCACTTATGTATGAGCAGGGTAATTTACTTTTCTGTGAATAAATATTGTAAGTGGATTCAGGAGTGGCAAAGGTGCCTGGATGTCAGTGTCCAGCACCAGTTAAGACTCCCATTTCTGCCTGCCATTGCTGCTCCAGGGAGGTGCCAGTCTGTATAAGCCCTGTAATATTGATGTCTGCTCCCTCTGGTGGGCCTCAATACAGCGTTCAAATACCTGATGTGCTCCTTTAGCGTGCCCTGGGTATTCCTGTAACCCTACTGCAAAACAACTGGCATTGCTAACATTTAGGAGGGGTTTCCTTCTCTCCTTTATCTTTCTTCTTAAAATATACTATAAGTTACTCATCCTAACAGAGAGAGTCTGAAATTGGTGCTTGCCCAGTTGTACAATGAATTTGTTATGTCCTGCTGGTCTGGGCACCTTCTCATCTGTCACAGATCAGGTGATTTCCTTTCCTGCTTTTAAGCAGCAGCCATAGCATGTCACAGGTAAAGTCTTGTAGGATCCAAACTTTGAAGAATTTTTGTCACTGCCCTCATGCAACAGATACATGTGATTTCTTCAATTATTGCAGCTTGTGAAAACAACAGGAAAGTGGCTTTGTAATCATCTATCTGAACTACCTTATAGGTTTTCATATAGCATTCAGTGCACTCTCAATCCTTGCCAGTTTCCTTCACTGCTGTCCCTTAGCAATAAAAGATACATACCAGCAAAGTTTATTAAATAAGTGTGTTGACTCCAGGTTTGGGATTTGTAGCCTGGTTACGGTTTGCCTGTAAACAAAACCTTTGAAACATTTACCTTATAATAATTCTATAATGGGACAACAAATAACATATAGCAGGGCCTGACCTATGATTGTTTGCATTTCAAGCGCTTCACAAATGACATACAGAGCATCTCCCTGACAAATGTTTACTCTCTTCTTTTCCTTGGGATGATGACAAGGGTTTCCTGTCCCTGGTTGATGACAGATGAAGAATTTGGAGAGTCCCTCTCTTCCATCTGGGAAAGGCAATTGCAAGCTCAGTTGGCTTCTTTTGGTTTCTAAGATCAAGTGAATCAAAGCAGGGATTTGCGGGATTCCTTCTTAATCCTTTCCTCAGGGATTCTTTTCTTCTTCTCCTTTGGTTTTGCCCAAATATAACTGACCTGTATGTATTATCTTGTCTAAGCATCCAAAACACCATTCTGTTTACTTGCTACACTGCATTTCTGCAGTGACAAACTAGGGTGGAAGGAAAGGAAAGGGCAGATGAAAAATGCCTATCAAGCCCACAGTGATACTCAGGTCATGCCCTGAAGACTCATGGTCCTTTGCAATCATTATACTGACTGCTGTGGTTTATGTGCAGGGGGATGTGCAGGGGTGTTGTGTTACTTTTATTCTTTTATTTCCTCTTACTGTAGCCTGTGTGAAAGGTAAAAAAAAAAAAAAATAAATTAAGAGAAAGGAGAATAAAAGAACCCACCAGAAATGATCTCCAAGATTAGGTGCTTGCTGTGCAATGTAGGCTGAAATGCTTATCCATGCTTTTGTGATTAGCAGCCTGGATTATTATGTAACACTGCATCACTGGGGCTCCCAGCTTCAACTCTCTCTCAACCCTCTTTGCATCAAGTTCCCACCACAATGGAAAGGCTGTGGTGAAATCTCAACTTTAATATCCTTATGTTGACTTAAGCAAGGCTTTACCTAGCCTTGGTTCATCTTACAGCTCTGATCTGATTTCACCCTACTCTCTAGGGATGTCCTTGTGTTCTGCTAAAGCTGCAGTGGATTAGATCGTGAGGCTCATGAATGAGTACTTCCTTGCTGGAGATGTGCATGGAGATCTCCCCTTAGGAAGCCTGGAAGTTTTTCTACAACTGAAATCAATGGCAAAGCTTTCACTGACTCCAAAGGAAGCAGAATTGGGCCCCAAAATTTGTTGGTTTTTTTTTTTTTCATGTATCAACCAAGTTATACGTTTCACACGCTGCCTTACTTGTCCAATTTTTCTGGTTAAATTTAAAACACATTGATGTTTAAGTACAACCTCAGAATGACAGTTATTATTGGTTTAATCCAGAGCCCACTGAAGCCAGAGGGAGTTTTTCATTGACTTCAACAGAATTTGAATCAGGTTCTGAAATTACATTTTGACTGTTTTCCCTACTGCTGAGTATTAGAATCAAGTAATTTTTTACCTACTTCCCTCTTGTGGTTTTCATTGCTGTACATTCTTCAAATAATCTATCTCACCATAACATACTTTGTGATTTAATCACCCAGAAAAAACCCACACCCTGCTCAGATCCACAAACAGGCACTCATCACCTTCCCTGTGTCCCATCAGTGCACAAACATTGATATGCACAAACTATCTTTATACAACACAAATATACAGCTTGTTCCTACACAGAGTATCAGAAAAGGAGCAGACCCAATTAATTGCCAGAGGGGACTGATAAATAAGGACATGTTCCTCCTTCCATTATCAAGTGTCATTAGCCACAGTTTTAGAAGGGATTGGGTGGGTGAAAGGGTCCCCTTTGGAAGATTTTTTTTCAAATAAATTTGCTCTTTGTTGTGTCAAGTCCCCACCAGGGAGAAACCAACCAGCAATTTCAGAGGTGAAACAAGCATCTGCTTATATATGGGATAGAGAATGCAGCTAGACAGCAGCTTTACAGAAAAATTCTGTAGTTATGGGTCAAAAATGGAATATGAGTCCTTCTCTTGCCCCAAGAAAAAGAAAGGCAAATGTAGCATGTCCAGGCAGGAGTGAGTATTGGTATTGGGCAGAACTGATGCTAAAAATAAAGAAATAAAAAGGATCAATATGATTTTTTGGTGAAAAGGCAGGATGACATTTATACAGGGGTTTTTATCTCACATATTTGTTGGAGGCTTTTTAAAAGGAATTTAATACAGGCAAATTAAAACATCTTCAATGGAGCTGATAGGGAATATTTTGAATTTCCAGACAATTTTCCAAACAATATTGGTTTTATGGAAACATCTATCATAAAACAAGAGAGGTGATCCTTTTTAGGGGTTAATGACAAGCTAAAAGATGAGGGGGAAATAAGTGGGACTAAATGTTTAGGTTGCATGATAAAGGGAACTTAGTAGTATCCAGTTGGTATCTATGCTGTTTAACATATTTATAAATTAACTTAGATATTAGACTGAATAATGAGTGCATTAACGATATAAAACTATTCTGAGTAAGGAAATCAAAACTTAGGCATAAAGAGTTGCAGAAGAATCTCACAGAAGTGAGTGACAGCCTGCTAGAGTGGCAGATGAAATTTACTGTCAATAGATGAAAAGGAAAATGTAGATGGGGAAACAACTGTATTGCACACAGGAATAAAATTTTAATAGATATGACAAATTTCATTTGTAGAGAGTAAAACTGTGTTTTGGATTTGGAGTGCCTCTAGTTAAAGGAGCTGTCTCTGATTCAGAGACTTTCAGAATTGAGGTACATGGAACGGGCTCCCCAGGGGGGTTGTGGAATCTCCCTCTCTGGAGATATTCAAGACCTGCCTGGATGAGTTCCTGTGTGATCTGGTATAGATATTCCTCTCTGGCAGGGGGGTTGGACTAGATGATTTCTCAAGGTCCTTTCTGACCCTTAACATTCTGTGGTTCTATGAAGTCTCAAAATATGTGTTGGTTCTTGTTTTAATAGCAAACAAAATTTACTTACCACTATATTACACAAAAAAGGGACACTTTTTTACTGCATTTTATGTTAATGAAGCCTCAGCTGCATATTGTGTTCAGGTTGGGGCACTGCCTTTGAAGAAAGAAGTGGTTTTATTGGCATGAGTCTGGGGAGAAAAACACGGATGATTTCAGCTCTAGATAAGATGCTGATCAAAGTAAAGAATGTGTTATCATGGTATCAGGAATTCTTCTAGAGTGGGTTTTTTATGAGTAGGACAAAGAGAGAATTGGTATCCACCTAGACAACAGATCCTGGGCCTTTGGCTCCAGTACAGCTTGTTAGATGCCAGCTTGCATGGATCTAGCTATCAAGAACTTTTTTCCTTCAGCCCTTAAGTAACTTCTGTGGCTTTAGTATAATGTGTCCCAGATCCAGAGACTGGTAAATATACCTGCAGTATATTTTGTGCCCTCACTTAAACTTTCATAGCCTGGAGAAGTCTTCAGATCTGACTCCCTCCATGACAGAGATATGTTGTAGTCTTCATTTTTTTTTTTCCCCAGTAAATTTCAAGGGTCGATTTAGAGATTATGAATTCTTGCTCACAAGTCATCAGAAGCAGCATATGTGTGACCAGCCTCCCAGAAATAAGTCATCTTCTAGTGTACCTGATTTTCAAAGATGTGTTCTAGATCTGTTCCTTACATGTTTATCTTACCTGTTTTCAGCATATTCAACAAAGACTTGAGCAATACTGTCCCCCATACTTTGTCCTCAGTCTTCTGGCTTCAAATGGTGCCTGCAAAACATTCCACCTGCATGAGGTGCACATCCAGAGAGGCCATTGCTGCTTCTTGTGAACTGTTAAAGAGTTTAGGAAAATTATTAAAGAATAAGATAGCTGTTACAATCAATTGTGCACATCCAGTGTGATGAGAAGCCACTTGGTCCCTTGATAACTAAAAAGGAGGCAGACCTGGTTGATTTCTTTGTGCTTTGTGTTTTCAACACAAAATGCTGAGCTGTTGCATCTTGAAAAACACAGGGAAGAATTACATTACTCACAAACCTATGAGGTAATTCAGTTTCTATTTGAAAATGCTTTTGGGCTGAAACTAACCAAACCTCAAAGCTGAATTTTATGAGGATGTTAAAAACATAAAAGAGGCCAAGTCTGAACTGAAGAGCAGTAGCATTTGTTCAGTTTTCCCCAGACATGGTAGTAAACACGATCCTGCTTTCTAAGCAAACTGTGGTGTAAATGCAAAAGATGTGTTGTGTCAAATTCTGATTTTAACTTAGGAATCATTTTCAGTTTTTATGAGTTTGCAAGCACGTTGTTACTTAATAAGACATCACAGCTTAATTTGGCTGTTGATGTAAAATTTGAAAATGCAAATGTAAGTAATATATACTCAAAATTTTCCATTCATTTCTTGACCAACATGAAACCAACATGAAATAAAAAGGTGCCTTGAGATAATATATATATAGTATCACATCACAGTACAATTTCAAAATGCAAATGAAAGTAATACATACTCTAAATTTTCCATTTATTTCTTGACCAATGTGAAACAAACATGAAATATATTAAAGAGATGCCTTGAGACAATATATATAGTATCACATCACAGAGCTGTGCAAGTCCAGAGAGCTGAGCTTTGTCTGCTTTGGAGCATGAGCAGCTAGTCCTTTGCTTTAACCTACAGACCAGATGTTAAATAAAATTATCTTTGCTAAAATGACAATGCTGTTCTAACGTAAGTGAAATATTTGTAGGCAGTGTTATCTTGTAACAGCTTTCTGTAAACAAAATGAGGCAAAGTTAACTTTTTTCCCACGTAAAAATTCTTCAGAATTCCCCAGGACTTATTAATTACTGAAAAATGAGCAGCAATGCACTGATAAAATGTCCACTGCCATGAAGTCCAAACTGGTTTCACTGAAGGTGTGATTTGCACGTGGCAACCCAGATTCTGCTGTGCGTTCCTGCCACTGAGAGAGGGATGAGGAGCTGCTGGCCCTACCTCTGAGGCCAGAGTTTGGCACCATACCTTTATGAAAGAAATCTGATTTGTATGTTTCTTCTTTCTGCAGAGATCAAAGACCATTTACTCAGCTAAATAGCAAGGGCTAGTGCAGATTTATGGAACCAATTTAGAGAATTAATAAACCACGCCATAAATCTTGTTAAGGTCACACTGTATGGGATTGTGCCTATATGCAGGCGTGGAAATTTGGTATTCTTCCAAGTGAGAAGACTAACTTTCTTGAGCTTAGTTACAGTAAGTAATTAAATTCATGCCCCTTAAATAATGGATCATTGAAGAGAGTGTTGTTGGTTGGGGTTTTTTGTTTTGTTTTGTTTGCATTTTTTTTAACAGGGATTTTTAAATTATGTGCCCTGTCTTTCAAAGTACAGAGGGCTTTCAACTGCCTTAGACTTCAGTGGAGCTGAAATCACTTTGCTCTTAAAGAACTGAGGCCTTTAAGTGACACCTATGAACCTCGAAAAGTTTGAGGCTAGATGCAAATGTTAAATCTAGTGACTCAGATCTGGCTTTAATACAAACCAATATTTACAGTTTGCATCGTCTTAAAATGTAGTACCTCACTAAGTGTGTTTAATAGATTGAAGGAGTATGAGTAGAAGAAGAATCATCTAATGAATAGAGAGGTTTAAAATAGATGGTATAAAAATAGCTTGTTACTTAGGAAATGTTCTCATCCTTAAATCTTACAGAAAGCTAGATACTTCATCCTTAGGGTTTTGTGGTGTTAACTCCCCTTGGGTCAAACCTTGCCCTGATAACTAAGCCATTTTCTCTGCTGTACAGATATAAATCACTTCCACACAGCTTTTGGCCCTCTAATTCCTTGTAATTAACCTTTGACATTTTCTATATGTTTGTTATTTTGTCACTTTAAAAAATATACTTTCTTTCTCACACTTCAAGTAAGATGTGTATGTGTATATATATATATATACACACATAATTTTTTTTTTTAAACTCACATGCATGAGGGAAGGGCTGGGATATGATTGGACACTCAGCCTTTCCTTATCCTTAGTAACTTATGAACCATTTCCAGCTGTGTTTGATGCAAGACGAGAGGAATGTCTGAAGTCTCAAAGACATGAGGTGTCTGCTGGCAAGCCACCTGCACACAGCTCCATATTTGCTGCAGTGTGCTTTTCTCCTTTTCCAGCTCCTACAGGAGGTGCTGCCATATATCAAGCTCTTGGTGGGATTCATAGGTGTTTTGCAGCAAGGTGGAGGTTAAAAGACATGCAGGAGGGGAAGAAGAATTGAGTGTGGGTATAGACTCAGCTATACCCACTGTAGTGTTTGGGATCAAATCCATCAGAAAATGGTGGGGAGCAATTCTACTCTGGGGCAGCTTCCTAATTTTCTTGGTGTGTAAGCCTCAATGGTGAGGTTATCCCAGCTCTGGAAAGTTTGTGAAGTTGATTTTTTCATTAATTAGGAAGCAGCAAAGCTAAGAGACTACAGATATTGCTTTAACTGTGGTTCTGCATCTAATCCCTAGCGACAGGCTTGGCTGAGTTCATATAAAGTATGTGTGCAAAAAAAAAAAAAATCTCCTGTATACCTGGTCTCACCATCTCTGGTTTTGTATTCTGCTTAAAGGAACAGTTTCCCTCCAAACAACCATTTCTAACTCCAGCTCTTGGTTTGAAATACTGCTTTGAATAGGACATGAAAGAGATACGGTAGTGTGTAGGAAGAGGAGGAAATATAGTGGGAGGATAGAGACAGCAGTGGAGCTGTATTGTCATCTGTCTTGATTATTGTTCCAAAAAAAAAGAGAAACCACCCAATGCATAGTCACCTGTTCTGATAGCACATAGTCTGAAGACTTAAAGGTCCTGACTGTGCTGCATGAGGTTTCTGGGGTAGTTTTTCAGAGTTTTTCTTTACCCCTCCTCTCTCAGCCTGGGTGTTAGCAGTGAATTCTGCTTGGGCAGAAGAGGCAGTTGAAAGCTGATACCATCAGCCACAGGGAAAGGTAAATATCTGTCAAACACCTGAAGCTGTTCAGATAGAATTTGGGCTCATGGATGGATCCTGAGCCTCAGTTCCCCTCCCCCCCAAAGCAGCACTGCTTGTGCAGCACAGTAGTGCCTGCTTCCAGAGCTAACCAATGTTTACAAAGTTAGTGGACTAAGATGCTAAAGACTTCTAAGATCTGTTGAGGGCTTTTCATTGGTCTGCCTAGTTGCATATTAATAGAGTGCACTGTAAAACCAAGGCTCACAGCTGAAGGGCAGGCAGCTTAGCTCGATTCTTTCAAACTGCTGTGAATGTAATTACACCTAACAAATCAGCCTTTGAATGATGCCCACCAAAACCCAAGCACACACATATTTATTGCCTGGTCTATGTGTGAGAAAGGCAGAGAATGTGATCTGAGAAAGAGAGAATAAAAAATTAAAAGATCCCATACGGTGCAGAATTCTCTCTAGATGTCTAAATTGGAAAAGAGCAGCAAGTTTTTAATTTTATTTTAAATACATCATGAGGTGTTTTGCCTCTCAGAATATGTCATATCAAATCAGTGGCCACTGACGAGGTACACAGCAGGGTGCAGAACCACACAGTGCAGAAGATGGGAAATGCATGGTGACAGCTCTGCTACTGTCAGTCATATAGGCTGGTCCCATACGGGAGACCAGCTCTGACTGCATACCTTAAAGTGCAGCACTAAACATATGTGCTTGCCTGTTTCTGACAAGGGAATAGCAGTTGCACCACTGACTGCAAGGATCTGAAGTGATTTATTTTTCCTAAGCATTCCTGATAGGATATTATTATGTGTTGGCTTATTTCCAGCAGTTGAGGTGACATCCAGTATTTTAGCATCATATTCAAAATGCTCACACGTATCAGAAAAAGGTCTTTAGATTAAAAAAAAAAAAAAAAAAAAAAGTGACATGAAAACCTTACACTTTCTGAATGCTATGCACATACTCATCAACCAGGGATAATTAGGCCTGTTGAAGCCAGTGAATACTGAAAACGTACAGAGGGTTTATTTGTTGCTCTGAAGGGGTGCAATAACAGGTTTGGTTTCTTTCGCTGTTTGCCTGTCAATCATAGTTTTAATTACTTAATTGTTAGATCTGTTAACAGCCAAGACTGGTTGACAACTTTAGGGTAAAGGGCCTAATAATTTTACTGTCAACAGTACTCCAGTTTTTTCAGTACAAGGAAAGAAAACAAATGCAGCCTTCAACACAAACAAATGGAAAAAACACCTCCAAAAGCAGCATGAAGCAAACGACAGGCGAGAGCTGTAGCACACTCAAATGATCAAGCTGCCGTAAGTGGATGAGCATTGTGCATGGAGTTATCCAGTTGTTTGCATTTGCTTAAAGTCTAAATCAAACCCTAATTTGCATTAAGTGCATGGAAAGTTTGAGAAGTTCAGGTTTAGTTTAAAAGTGAGGACTTCTACCTGGCTAAAGCTTTCATGGATTGTTTTTATTCCTCCTGATACTTCTGTTGGTAGGAAGGACCATGCACAAAGTGGGCATGACTGTAGGAAACAAAATACACCACTCATGATCTTCCTGGAAACTGAACCTCAAGTAAAAGTGTCTCTGCCTCACTATCTGCACAGCTGACAAATGTCTGGGCTGTTTCAGAAGGAACTGAGAAGCTTCTGAGAAGTCCCCCTGGTGCATGCTGAACCTTCTAGATCAGGGTGTGATTCAGACAAAGAACCTCATTCCAGGGAGAGAATTTAGCTTTAAAGCTATTTCTTCTTTCTTTCTTACAATAAATTCTTCTTTTATGACCACATATATACTTTGTGACTAATATGTTGACATACTGTTAGATAATTTGTTAGCTCTATAGCAATGAGCAGTTATTGTTGCTACTTTAGGGCATGTTAACACGTAGAGGCCAGAATTATGACAAATGCATCCCTGTAATCAGCTAGTTACAAATATTTTGTAAGGCATAGTCTGGTCTGAAGATATCACAATCTATTTTAAAAACAATTCTTTTCTGAGTTTGCTTTTTATCCCTATCTTCATTTTTGTGGGATAAACCCCAAGACTGCTGCTTTACTGAGAGCCAAATATTTCTCTAAATAGAATGAGCATTTTATGCTACCAAAGGTTTATTCCTATCACTGGAGTCACTAGTTAAGTTTTCTCATTTTGGATGGGTGTTTAGGCTATGGGAGTTTTCATCACAATGAGGTAATGCTTCTATTTTGTCTTTTATTGATTAACTTTTTTCCCACATTCTTCTGGCAGAGTGCAAAGGTTTGAAAGCACAGGAGGCTTTGTCTGGAGCTGTTTAGTTAGCATCTCTCTTAGTAAACAGATTTTCTATTACTAATTCTAGCAGATTCTTAAAAACTGTTTCTAGAACACCAGTGGAATTAAATAGTCCTGTGCAAACAATATGCCTAACTGTAAGCAGTTTATTCCTGAAATAATGAATAAGATTAATAATGTCATTTTACCCCAGATTTTAGCTCAGCTATGGTTACACACTACTAGTTTTTTCACTTGCTCTTAATGCACAAAATAAATCCGGGGGAATCTGTCCAAGAGGCAGACTAGGTGCAGCCTATTTCCTGGTTTGGTTGTGGAGATGAAAGGCTTAAACCAAAATATGTACTTTAATGGGATGTAAAAATTGCCATTCCAGACATGCTTATCATTGTATGTTCTGATCCAGAGATCATTAAAGCCCATTATTAGACTTTTTCTAATTTAAAGCCCATTATTAGACTTTTCCTAATTTAAAGACATTTACATCAGACCTAAGCAGACAACCTTGTAACACTTTTACAGGGTCTGGTGGACTGCAAAAAAAAGTATTTAAAAAACCTTTATGTGCTACTGCTGTTGACATCCCCACTGACAAGTCCAATGTCATAATTTTGCTCTTTCCAGCTGGCATTAGATTTTGGAGCAGAATTATGGCTCTCTTCCTCAGTGTGTTCACTCGTCCTGTAGCAGAAGTCATCATAACAGAAGCAAACAACAGAGACAAACTTGAAGTATCCTGGTACAGGTTGCTGGGATGAGACATGATTATTTTTCTTCTGTTTTAAACTTGATACACAGAGACAAGAAAATCACTGGGAGGTGTGTAAAATGACCCACAAGTCAGCAGAGTGCTATTGTTCCACGTCTTTGTTTTTTGCTCTTTTCTTGGTATCTTAAAATGTTTTATACTAATCGCTTACAGCTCAGATGTCTGCACATTAGCAAAGCAGAAGGTTTCTGTTCGGTAATACACCCATGGGCTGAGTGACTGATGCCATGGTGTCTTTCAAGGGTCCATAGGTCTGTTGCTGATTTTTCCATCCCAAACAAACAAACCCCAAACCTTTAGAGGGACCCTGTGTAATGGGAAGATCCAGCACATAGATACAGGTAAGAAAAATGGGTCCGGGGAAAGAGAAAGTAATGGGAGTATACTGAAAACCTGGCTATCACCAGCATCCCTCATTTTGTGCTGGATGAGAGTGCTTGTAAAACTCAGCTGCCTGTTCCTTGGTAGATGTAAATAAACCCATCCAAAGTGATAGCCAGTTCTCAGTGTATAAATCCAGGATTTTTCCTTAATGCCTCCTGGGACATGCCTTGTGCCCCTCCACCTCTGAGTTTGGGAATCAGCTGAAGGGTCATGGTGCAGCATCTCTGGTGGTGGGAGGACACAGCTCTTTGTGTGGCCAGTGGCTCATGGCACCCAAAACCCTTGTCCTGCTCTTGCTGCTGTGTGATCCCTCTCTTCCAGTTTTCTCCAGCCATGTTCTTGCCTCTGCCCTTGCTGACCAGCATCTCCCATGTTTGGGTAATTTTGAGAGCTGGACTGAAATCAACTCTCCAAAAAGAGCCTTGGGTTCTTGCCTCCTCTGTTGCAGAGGACTGCCTGCCTAACGTGGTGTCCTGCACAGGCTTTTCTGTACTTTCTGTTGTTACGGTGCCAGGCTAAACTCTTTTCATGAAGATTTTTTTGGTGCTTTTTTGGGATACATGGAGGTGTGCTTCACTCTACTTTTCATTTTGTTTTCTGTGGCATGGTACCTGTATTTTTGACAGGTTTATTTCTATCTTACCTGGAGTACCTTTGCTCCTGTCTCTGGTATACTTTTTCTTTATTATAGTTCCAGGTTTTTGTGTATCTGTTCAGCAACTAAGTGTTTTCTGTTCAGATTCTGTTAGAATCATAGGATTGTTTAGGCTGGAAAGAACCTCGAAGATCAAGTCCAACCATTAACACTTTTAGTTGGGTTTGAGCTGTTTGTTGGTATGACCTGAATTATCCATCCTGTGAATGCTCTCATCTGTGTTTAGTGAAATGTTCATGTCTCTAAATGTAGACATGGATACCAAGTCTCTGAGCACTATGTTACAGGCATGGGTTTCTTCTGCAGATTCCTAAAGACAAAATGTTATTCTCCATTCTCAGTCAGCAGGTACTAAACACATTTGCTGTCACAAATAATTTTAATCAATTCCTTTCTGTGTCTGTGTGTTTCAAATTAGTGGAACAGCAAGGTATTAATTTTAAAATAATTTTCCTAATTTTCACATTTTTAATACCCATGATCTGCTTGGTCATGAACTAGGTTCTTTCCTCTGTGCTTATATAGGACTTAAAATATAGCTCTCCCGTTGTCCCAAATCTCTTCTTTGTCCTGTATTCACTGATGATTTTATTGTCTTCCTGTCAACTGCAATCTCCTCTTTGCTGTTGCTACCACTGGACTGAAACACTTTCGAATGCTATTTGCCAGCTAATAACGTAAGATGATGCCAGGCTTGCCAAATGGGTTTGGCTTCTTATAAAAATAGCTATATGCAGAGATTCATGACCTGATCACTACTTAAATCCTGTGTATATAGTTATTTATTTACCAGTCAAAGTAGGAACAAGCTGATTCCTCCAAAATCCTTCCTCCTGTAAGCTATGCTTCTTCCCTTTTAGCTAAGAACTGCAGCTAAAACCACTCATCTCTGGAGGTACAACACTACCTGATATTTCTGCCAATGCCTGTGGTGCAGTCAGGTTGTATGTCTTCAGAAGAGGATTAAATACATGGCATGGCTGCCCAGATTTGGGAAACCTTCCAGGAATGTAAAATTAATTAAATGTAACCAGTCTGATCTAGAGAGCAAATCACACACAAACAGCCTCAGAATCACATGGAACTCCTAGGCTTGGGACAAGGAAATCTTCTGGTACTTACCCAGAAACATTTGATCTGTCCAAGGACCTCAAACGGGATGTTAAGGGCCACGGGTTCTTGACCTCCAGGCCAACCCCTGAAGTTGGATAATTGAATTTTCTGTATCTCAGGCAAAGAAACCATGCCACACAACGCAGACTTTAAAAAAAAAGGATTTTTTGATGCAGTCCTATCTCCAAAACAATGTGTTTTCATGACTTTACAGGGGAAGTTGTAGAACAAAGGGCAGATTTTACTTGGGTCAGGTTTCTCACAAGCTGGATGTGTTGTACAGTGATGAATTTGGTTTCCTGCATTGTTTCGTGCTGTTATTGTTAGGATAATGCCGATAATAAAATCAAAACACTCTAAAATCCTAATTTAGAGGAATTCCTCTGTGCTGGGGTTTATACAGAAAGAGAAAAATAGCCCAGCTTTACCTGCTGAGTTTGCTTTCTAAGTGCATACCAAGAGAAGAACATGGTCTGCCTAAAAAGCCATCATGTCAGACATGTGGTCTGCAACCAGGGGAATTCACGATGCAGAATTTTCACAGACTTTTTGATAGGCTTCCAGAGATGTACATATCCTTATCATAACTGCACGAATCTAATGAAATCTGGAACTTATAGTACATAAATCTTTCCACTCAAGCAATAAATTAGATGGTCTAGAACTGTAGTACCATAATAAAGGCTGTATTCATAGGTTGATTATTCTGTCGTTTGTTTTTTTTTTCCCTCCTCATGGGAGCTATGTTCAACTCCTTAGCTGATGTACTCCTAATCTGACTGTGCATTCATTATGATAAAACTTACTCTATGTACTTCGAGCATGAAATGAAACAGCAATTTAATACCATGCTCAGTTTAGATCCCCATTTTAGGTTGTTTATACAAAACAAAACAAAACAAAAAAAGTTGATCTCTTCAGTTTTTCTTTAAGGAAAATTCACAAGCTGCTTTGGAGACTTGCTTTGAGGCTAAGTTATTAGTTTTGCTGTGGTTTTAAGGAAAAGGTGAAGACAGAAGATGAAATTAGATCAGCAACAGGCTAAAAGTCCTTTCCCAGAACACCTGGAGAGGTTAAATAAACTGCATATGGCCCACATTGAATTTACACATTGTTAAGACTTCTGGGAGTCAGGGGGAAAAGTAGGTAGACTGCTAACTTGCCATCTTAAGCAAAAAGCAGCTGGAGGAATTATTATTGCAGCCTTAAGTGTAATATATAATGAGATATACATCAACCTTATAAAATACAATTCCTTAATTTGACTAAAATCTCCACAAGTCTAATTATAATTATGATCCTGCGTGCAAGGTCCTGAAAGCCAACCCCTGTAAGGCAAATTTTTGTTTGAATTTACTTGCAGTGTGGGGTATTTGGGGTTTGGGTTTGTTGTAATGTTGGGTTTTGGGGGGAGTGTGCATTTGTTTGTTTTTTTTTTTTCTTGCTAAACTGCAAATGCCCTGGCTCCCTATGGCCTTGCAACAACATCAGACTTTGCTGATGCCTTGAAATAAATAGCAATCAGTATATGCTTTCACTCAAGTATTCAGGGTATCAAGGTTGGTTCATTGAAGTACCATTTGATGCTATACACTGACAATGTGCTTTTGTTTGTAACAAACTCTGAAGCCACAATCCTCGCCCTTCTAGTGTTAATCCAAGATCTTGGCTTGCTTTCAGGCTATAGAATTAACTGGGAAAAGTTGGAACTGCTTGAGATCTCCCAGCTGCCTTGCACAACAGCTTTTCTTCCAGTGCAACTCCTGAAGGCAGTCAGAAGCAATTAAATGTTTGTGGGCTGAAATACTAAGGAATTTCAAAAAACTTGCAGTGATGGATTTTAAATCCACTGCCCTTCAATTGGCAGAAGACAGCAGGTGGTAGCAAGTAGTTCATATGTTTCTTCTGGGGAAAAAGGAACAAAGTCACATTCTTGTTAGATATTTTTTGTGTGTTTCAAGTAGGTTAAGTTCTCTCCATATTGTACTCTGGGGGTGATTTTTTGGGGCAGTTTTTGAGGAAGTATAGGCTTTTTTACTGCTAGGAATCATTGCTGTTCTGCAGAGAGAGTTTTTATTGTTCTGTTGTTGTGCACAGTTCTTCACTGATTCTACCAAATCTGTAACAACAGCCCATTGGAAGGGAGTCAAAAGAGCATTATAACATTCTCATTCTAAAATCTAGGGATCTTCATCTAAACAGGGAAGTCTAGACTGTTCTGGCTGATAGACTGCATCTGACACCCCACAAAATTTTATTTGAGGGTCATTTCTCCATAGGATAGGATAGGTTGCCAGTGTTTATGGCAAGAACTGTTTGAAGAGAATGCCTCTATTTCGGGTTGTGTGTTCTAAGTCCCAACCAGTAAACACAGGTACATCTGAAATATTTAATGATCTTTATCCATAAATACATGGCATGTCCATGCATAGATTTGTCCTGAGTTTGCCCATCCTGTGCTCTTTTGACTGAAAAGATGTTTTTGACTTCTACAGATGCTTCTGAAACCTATTACGAAGAGTAGGAGCACAAAGTCTTGGCAAGCAACTCACAATTTTGTGCTGTGTGGCCAGGTTAGCCTCTAAGTATGCATGTCTGACAACAGGTTATGTAAATGAACTTTTTGTGTGTGTGTGTGTGTTGAACTCCAGGCAATGGAAAGAGGCAGTAAACAGATGTGTGGTGACTCGTGTAATATTTTTGCAACTGAATAATAAAGACATTCAAGAAGCAGCCCAACATAAAGACAGCTATGTGAATTGTGTGTAGAGAAGAGAAGGCCAGTGAAGTTCACTGAAGAATCTCTACCAGGATCAAAGGTTTCTTATGTTAGACACCACACCAGCACATGGCCAAGCAGAGTGACTGCTCAAGAAAGGTTAAGGGGCACAAAAAATGGTGGCAAAAGTAAGCTCTTAGAAATAATGCAGTCAATTGCAAAATCCTACACCTATGAACAGAGAATGTAGGACACACTTAAAGGGTGGAGATCATTTCCGTGAAAGCAATGGCATGAAAAGGGCACTGGGACAATGACAGAAACACAGATGATTCTGGGCTTCCAAATAGATGCTGACTCTTGGGAAGATAGGGAGACAACTGAGGCTTAGCTTCACAGAGAATATGGAAAAAAACAGAAAGAGCTATCAGAATGAGTTGAGGACTTGGAAAGACCTTTTGATTAGTGAGAGTGATGTTTTGCTACCAGTTCAGCTGAATGACAGATGAGATGACCACAGCTACTATTTATACCTTTAACTGTACTGACAGACTTCTTAGGGACGCAACCCTCTAGATGCCCATTATGGTGCACTCTCAAAAAGGGAATGCTTCTTGGGCAGTGCTGAAGTGAATTATGGTATGTACTTTTGCACAGGACTTCCCTCTTACATCTCATTTTTCATCTTGATAAGAAGATGCCAATACTTGGGTTTTGCAGGGAGGTTAAATCTGGATTTTAGCTTTGAAGTTTTAACCTATCTCAACTGTATATGAAAAATAATATTAATCCTGTTGATCTAGTTTCTTACACAAAATCAGTGGTAGCTAGCACTTTGATAGGGTCTGAAAATAGGTGCTTAAAACTTTTTTTTTTCCCAAAAGTCAAAGCTTTCTATTGTGTTTCCAGATAGAATAATAGATGAAAGCTAAGAAGATATGCCAAGTAATTCCAAAATCAACTTTAAAGCACATGATCATGTCTTGGCAATCTGAAAGCAGTGTGTGGAGAAGAGAAAAGGGTTGGCAGAAGAATGAAGAAAAGAAGTATTCTACAAAAAAAGAAATGGCATGTCTTGGCAGAGAGACAATGTTTGCTAACCTGTTGAAGGGTTCAGTCGTAAAAGAACTGTGTTCATGAGAACTGAAATAGAGCAGAAACCATTTACCACTTGATGTTTTAAAGCAAACTGCCAAATGAAATTCTGAAAGGTTTCACTTTGCAGATCAACTCGACCTTATCATGTGATAACATAGCAGGAAAATCTGTGCTCTCACTAGGTTCCTTAATAATGCATCTGAGAAGACGACAAGTCGCATTCTGCTCTCAGTTACAGTGGAGTAAGCCATAATATATCTGCTGAATTCATATTTATGAGAGAATTAGCTGAGAAAATGAAGTAGTCCAAAAGGTGCAGAAGGAAAAAAAAAATCAATCACTTGGGTGATAAATTAGAACTATAAACCAGGAGTCTGGTGCTGACCAGGGCAAGTATCACTCTGGTGGGTGTAGTTGATTTTAAAAGTGCAGGAGAGATTGTTAAACTGGTCTGGCACATCAACGTCCTTAGTGTTTGGGGTTGTTTTGTTTTTTGTTGTTTTGGTTTATTTGCAGACACAGATTATTAGTTTGCCTCCTCCTTATGTGACTTTCTAGATAATCTTTTGTGCAAATATATGGCATGCAATGAGATAAACTCGAGAGAAAATGGAATCTTGGATGTAGCACCAATCCTGTCGAAATCCATCTGAAATACTCCTTAAAATCACCATGCAGCAAAATGTGTGGGGAAGGTGAGGCTCTAGCAGCCTGGAGAAGGCCTGGCTTTGTGAGTGACCATGGTTGTGGCTATCTTGTGCAGATGCACCCTGGCACAACAGAGTCAGGCAGTGCCACTGCTTTCCTCAGCACAAAACACATGACCAGCCACCTCTGGAAAATTATTATTTAGACTGAGGTTTCGCTAATCATGCCGTGAGCAGTTGAACTTTACTCACCCAGACAGAAGCCCTCTTACCCCTATTCAATGATAGATAACCCTGCTCTTTGCTCACCCAAGTGGATGTGCAGGCAGGCACTGAAGCTGTGTTTGGATACACAGGGGTTTTGTCCAGCTTGAAAGATCCTTGTGTTTGTACTTAGTAATTAACTTTGTTGTTATTTGCTTCAGTGTAACCGCTCAGCTGTGTGTGCTCCTCAGGAGGGCTCTGCTGTGAGTACACAGCTGAGGATGGAAGGGGGATGTATACAGCAATGCTGTCTCATATGGATTGGTTTTGGTATGCAAGGTGTTTCTTCAAGGGTGCTTTTTCTGTGTAGCAGCTCTCGTTATACAAAGATAAAAGAAGGGTTAACACAAGCCCTTTCTCAGACCCCTCCCCCCCCCCCCTTCTTTTTCCCCTGCCAAACACACATACACTCAACAAAATCTCTAAATCATGCTCTCTTCCCGGAGCTCCAAGACTGTGAGTTACACATAGGACCTCTGTAGCTGCACAGTGCCACACTATTCTGAACGAGATGCTGAAGGCACTTGAGTTTCTTTTACTCTCTCCCCTCCCCTCCGCCCCAGATTTAACCTAGTTTTATGGCATGAACAGCCCCAAAGAAAGTCGGAGAGAAAAGAGATGAAGGCCAGAGAGCAGAGGAGGACCAATGAAAGAAGCAGTAACCATTCTGTCATTCCTTTGGAGAGCAACACTAGACACCTTTAAATGCAGAGAGTGTCCTCTGCCTTTTTGCCAAAGCCCTTTTATCTGCATGAATAAAAAAGGGAGGCAGGTCAGCCTAGTTTCTGTTGCCAAATAAAAGCATGAATAAATTAGGCTATTCTTAGTAGGCAAGTGAAAGGGAGGGAGGGGGGGGGAAAAAGTCAGTATCTATTTCTAAAGCAATTTCATATTCTGCCCCAACTGTTTGCACATGATAGAAAGGGGCTGGAGCTGCCTACTATTATGATTAGTACTATTGTTATCCCTGAAGGGCCTCATTGTTCTAGAAGATGTTAGGTTTGCACGATTCACAATCCGTCTCTATTCACCCGAGAAAGGTTAGGAGAGAGGATCTGATATTCTGCAAAGGGTTTTCTCCCTCTCTCCCTCCCCCTGCCTTCTCCTTTACTGACTTAAGGCAGAAAGCAGGCAGAAGGTCTCCTATTAACTAGAATTAGGAAACAGGGATCTAGGTGCCTGGGAACAGCCGCTCCGTAGCTCTAATCCCAGTGAGGACCTTAATTGTATCTGGTTTAACAGTTATTCATGCAGTTTTACTGCAGGCAGGCACGGTGATTAGGGACATTGCTTGGAAAAATCTGTTCATTAGCCTAATAAAGGCTGCCTAAGCCTGCTTGTTCAGCCACTAATAATCCAACTATTAGCACCATGCTAGATGCTGTGGTATTAATATGTGTAGTTTGCTAGTGTCACAACAGCAATATGGGTCAGTTTAGTCGTTCCTTGGTTTAATAGTCAGGCACCCTGTGTGGGTGCAGGAGTGAATGAGTTTGACAAAACACTATATAGTGAGGTCCCTATATGTTTGTGTCTGCAATTCAGAGGCAGCCCAGGAGCCTTAGGAGCAGGGTTGTTTGAGGACAAGAAAATCAGCCTCTACCAGTGACGGATGTTCTTGAAAAGCAGTTTATTTTTTCATAGGTGGTTCAATCATTTTCTTCACAGAAGAGCTTTGGCTGTATATCAAATATTAACAGAGGGTAATTGTTGGGGGAGAGGAGCATTCGCATTCCTCACAGCATCGTGCAGTGCATGGGCACACACACCTCCCGGCGTGTGCTGAGACCAACATCAGCTTGGGAATGTCCAGGTTGTCTTTGGAGGAGGAGAAAAGGAGGTATAATTGTCTTTTTCTCTGCTTCCTTGATTTCCCTCGGATGACCTAAACTTTTCCTTTCCTGATAGAAGGAGGTAAAAATGCTTCTCACACTTTAGGGGATTCATCTGCCCTAAGTATAATCCTTGGGTGGCTAATTAGAGAGTCTGGCTCCTTCTGTAATAAAATCCTGTCATTCATCTTTCTCTCGTATTTTTAGGAATCATATGTTGCATTTTCCAATGTAAGATGAAAATTACATAAATGTAATAGTATAAATTAATTAGTGCCAGATATCTTTCTGTAGAATCTCTTTCTAAATATTTTGAGAGGTTAGAACATTAAGGTTTGGATTATTGCTTTTTTCCATCTATAGCTGATCTTTCACCTGTTCTTTTCAATACTTTCTCTTGTGAGACCTTATATGTAACCCAAACCAGCCTTGACTGTCAACCTGACTCATAACCACAAGCAGTGTATAGAATTAAGCACACACACACACTGCTGTGTCTGTCTGTTACTAGCAATGACATCTGTAATAAAATGACAAAAAAACCCAATAGACAGGTAATGCCTGTAGCTATCCAAATCCAAATGATATGCATTCTGCAACCCCCTAACAAATACCCTTTAAAACACAAATTACAGAACAAAAACCATTCAACAGGAGAAAAACCAAACTCCTTCATCTTCCCCTGCTCTCCTCTAAACCCAGAAAAATCCAAAGCCTTAATCCAAACCCTACCATCAACTGCAAAAGACAGTCTGCCCTTACTGAGTGCTTGGTTGCTTATGTAGGAATGCTATTGTATAAGTTTAAAAGAAGTATAAAAGAAGACAGGTCTTTTCAGTACCTTTCAAATAGGTAGATATGACTTTATAAAATAGATGTTTTCTATTCTTGTTTTGTATTTTAATTACAATCCCTGTATGCCAATCTATAAAAAAGATATTTTAATCTATTTCATTAATATTTCAGGGGGTTCATGTCAACGCTATTCATTATTTTTCCATTGTCTTGCATTTGAATTGTTTGTTTAGTAAGGTTAAGAGGGAACATACCAGGTGGGCATGTACTGTTCACTGCTATGTCCATGTGCAAATGTCTACATCTGGGATGCTGGTGGTACACTAAGTGGTTCTACGCATTTCGTAGATTTCAGTCAAGTGAGTAAGTGTATTTTTCATGCTCCTGTGATCATCAGCTTCATTTCTGCATTCTAAAATGTTGCTTCCAGAGCTACTGCCTCAGATAGCACATACATTCAGGCAGCAGTGAGAGGTGCACTTTTCCTTCCCTGTAATATGTTGGCTTGGAAAAGAGGGGAACAATATTGACCTGTCAAAAATAATAGTGAGAGGCTTTATGACTGGTATTCTGGAATGTTTAAGGCTGATATTCTAAAGGTTATAGTCTAGAAGCTGGACTGTTTCTAGGACTCCACTGAGAAACATCCCATATGCTCATAATTCAGAAATGACAGATTTAATCTTTTTAAGTACTTGTAGTAGCACAGACAATATTATTATTAAAGTCAATTCTTCCTCCGTACAGAATTAGGCATAGGCAATTGTTTAAAACACAGAAAGCTTCAGGAGCAGAGACAGCTTGTCTTTGTATAATTCCTGCTGTGTCTCCCTGCTTGATGAGAGATGTTTTAAGTTGTAATTTATTATAAGGTGGTTTATGTAACTTGGTTGGAAGTAATCAGATTAATTTTATACTGCCAAAGAGGCAGGTTATAGAGTAAACTGATTATGAGGTACCTTTGAAAAGTCCTGGATGATGTCTGTGATCACATTTTGATATAATAATTTTATTGTTACTTTTTTTGCTTTATAACAATCGGCTTTGTACTTCTGCCAGCCCTGTTTTTTATTTTATCTTACTTTTAAATCAGCAATTGTAACATATCACTATGTTTTAGAGATTAAACAATGGTAGTGGTTTGGAAATAGGACTAATCTTGTTTTGAAATAAAAGTGATGTGGAAATGTTTCTACTGATACTGCTGTGTTGGGAATAATTCTGTAATAAGGACAAAGAGGCAGCTCCTTTGTACCCTATTTCCAACACTGACAGTTCTTGTGAAAACTTTAGCAAGGAAAAGAAAATTTTCATGACCAGCTTCCGGAATCTTAGAATTGTTATAATCATACTTTCAGTCTTCAGAGGATCTCCTAAGTCTGAACTACCTTGGAACTTCTGGATGAAAAGCTCGTGAAAACGGCTTTTTTACTGGACACATCTCTTACAAACCAATATCTTTATTTATTGTTTATTACTTGGCCTGTTTTGGAGGCTCCTTCAGTTCAGGGTACGAGAATTGTGTAGGACAGCCTTGACTGCTTTTTAGGAAAGTGACAAATAATTTTCCTACTAAATGCATTGAGGGGCATTAAAGTGAAGAACTTTTTCAGGTAGAGTGAAGCTAGAGCTTTGTAGTAAAAGCACCAGATTCTTAAATGACTTTAAGTGGTCAATGAAGGATTTTTTTTTCCATTGCTTGCTTACATCTATCAGTACATTGTACCTTCTAGAGTGAAGAAAGGACACCAGTTGTTGAATCTTACAAACAGGACTTGCCCTAGCACCTAGATTGTTGCTGACTGTCAACAATCTGTTGCATTAGTGACTTCATTTGGAAATGCTGGAATATATACAGTGACAGAAGCAATTGCTCATGGTAATGCATGCTGGGGAGGATAAATTGCCAGCTCTGGAAGACAGCACAGCAGAATGAACCACACCTCATTTTACTTCCAGACTGCATCTAGGGGGATGATAGAATAGGATAGAGTAGCCAAATGCAAGAAAGCACCTGAATTTTGGAGGAGGTGTCCCCAGTTATGTAGATTAGATATCTATATGGGTTATGACAATGTGAGAGGATGGTTCTTAGCTCCCTTTAGTTATTCAGCAAATAATCTGAATATTATGTTCATAGTATCTATATTAGAAGAGCCATCACAAATATGAGTATTATAGCAGTAAGGAAAGGAAGTCAAGTACCAGACTAGTTGCCAATTGATAACTGAAAAAATCTAAAAAGCTAGGCAATCAACTTTGAGTTGCATTGCATGCATGTCTATCAGTTGTTACTTCAGAAGGTGGACTTTATCTCACTTCACCAGCAACAAATGCTTTCAACAGAAGCTCAATGCAAACTTCTAATTTATGCTACCAATAGTTCACGAAAAGATAATTCAGTCTAGACTTCAGTACAGTTTTAATTGGATTCCAAGGATTTTAGATAAGCCTATGGCTGGAAGCCTAATTCTAAGAACCCTTAAGGAGCAGGAAATGGTAACTTTTATTTCAACACCTGCTAAAGAATGCCCATGGAGATGTCAAAAAATGAACGTCCACATGTGCCTTCACATGCATCTAGCTGGAAAAAACAAAGAAATATGGTTGCAGCCTAATGTTGTGTTGCTCTTAAACACTTGGAAATGTATGACAGTCCACATGAAGGTTTCCTAAGGCATCTTTTGTCCACCTCATTGTTTACTTTGCTGTAGTGCTGATTTTAAGTTTGGTCCTTGAGATGAAAAGACAGAGATTGAACTCATTTGTGATAACTTATTCTTTGACCTTATTCAGCCACTAATAACCAAGGGGAGCAAGGACGTTCATTTTACCTGCTGGTAGCATAAGACTGACTTATTTCTTAGCCACTTTCATTGTAGATGAAACCTTCCAGGTTTTCCACACGCCACCAGTGTTTATTTCTTCCAATATATAAGGAGGCAGTTATCTAGGGTGAGGAATGTAATTTACAGCAGGCTGCTGAGAGAGCAGACGAACAGTGAGTTACTGTGAAGGACTGCACTATCTGATGACGAGAACGTTGGATGGGGATTCAGGAGACTTGTCATCTATTCCCTGCTCTGCCTTGTGCCTGTTGAATGACCTTCAGCAAGTCACTTTCTCTCTTTTGTCTCAGCTATCAGTTTATCTGTTAAAATGTGATAATGAAACACTCTTTTTTTCATAAACTGCTAGGTGCTGATGAACAGCACTGATGAAAAGTACCGTACAAAAGCTAAGTGGTATTGAACATTTGATTGCAATTGGTTTCGTTGAAGTACTACTGATAATACAGATACTGACCAGCAAGAAGTTCTATCAGACCAGTAGATATTATTATATAACTATCAAATTTTCTACTTGTCTGCCTTTGTTAGCCTCAAAGATAATGCTTCACAGATTACGCTGATTTTTGCATTCTGCTGTAATCTCACAGGGAAGTTAAAATCTTGAAATCTTTTGCTGGCCATTTATTCTCTTTGCTGAAGTTTGGAGGGAAGGGAGCTCAAGATTCCCATTCAGATTAGCTAATTTAAGATTAGTTAGTACTAGACTGAGCAGTCCAGAAGACTGGTATTTAGGTGCAATTTCTTGTTCTGCAAATGTAAGACAGTTTCTTCCAGCCATGAAGAAAATTGTTCCATTGCTCTACCTGACCCACCTACTGTCCCAGGTGGGCGGAAGCCCAGCAACCATCTTCCCAGGCTGAAGGAAGCAGAGGTGGCTGAGGTGCTGTTTGCAACACCCTGTTTTAGGAATAGTAGGAAGTTTAAACACACCTTTCTGGTTTTGAGTAATGATGCAAGAGCCTGCTAAAATCTAGAGACAAGTAATATTAAGGTAGCTTACATGCTTTGTAAGAAATCTGTGCTGAAATAAATTCAGCTACAATTCAGAGGAATACTTTAGGCCTCTTAGCAGACCAAGAAAATAGAAAATGCCACTAAACAAAAGACTAATCTCAGAGATTTTTTTTTTCTTATAACTGGCTTCCTCTTGGTGCAGTTTTCCTCTGGCATTCAATTTAATTTTAGGCTGAGGTTCTCAGATATGGGTGCATTGAGGCTGTTGTTTTTATCTGAAGGTTTGGTAAAATTCATCCCTACAACACTTAGCTACCTGTTAGTGTTTCTTAATACAAACCTCTATGTTTTCAGTACTATGATTATTTTGTTGAGGGGATTTTTTCAGAGACCCAGAAAACAAAAAGCTTAATGCGTACTTCTTTGGCATTAAATTTGTATTCTGTTTTGGTTTTCTTCAGATAACTTGATGATTTATGGGGTTAATAGCTGCATTCGAGTTTGTTTACAAATCAGCCCTACATTTGCCTGTATTTCTCTGGAGCTGACATTTTGAACTCTCGGATCCTATCTCTTGACTAGGTGGTCAGCAGCATGACTTCAATTGCTGGCTTTTGGACATGATAAAGTAGGGGTATACAGACTCACCAATGTGCAAAGACAAAAACATCTCCCTGAAAGCCTAGCCTGAGTGAAGGGAATTCAGAAAATAACTGGCAGATGGATATCTACTTTCCTGGGTCTCCTCTCAGCTTTTGCTGTTATAGTTTGATTTCCTAGTTTTGGAGTTACTCATTTGGAATCTGAACTCCTTTACTTCTGTACTTCCCTGTATAAATTCTTATTTGTTTTGTAATCTCACCCAACCAGTGAACTTCATAACAAGTAAGAATACAAAATCCAATAAAGTAGAGAGTGATTCATCCTCAGCTGAGTTACTGATTTGAAGCCATTGCTAAATGGTATTATTTTTAACCACTACTATTTTGTATTTGTGTTATAGTAACAAATGAATACTGTCCAAGAGTGGGACACCACTGAACTAATGCTCCTTTAAACCCTAAAAAAGAAATTATCTCCATCCCCAAGAGCTGATTAACAAATACACTAATTAAATATGATCTTGAAAAACGTTGGCTCTGAGGCTACATTTAAGGAAAACTTACTTTTGGTGTTACTTTTCATTTTATCACATGGTTTACGAGATGCCTCTCCTCATATCTTGTTTGATGATGTGTATAAATTTTAAGTCATATACATTCTGTTTTCTGCAGTTTAGATCATTGGATTAGTTTAGAAGCTGTACTAATTTTGTGGAAATTGATAAAAGGGGTAGGATTTTGGATTATGTGAAGTCATTATGCTTGCACATGTACATGTGTAATACATGTGCTACAGCTGTCAGTGAGACCTCCCCAGACAAGAACATAACGTGTATATAAATATGTTTATATCTACATGTATCTATACTATATTAGCTGACTTCTGTGCTCACTCAGGTTTTCATTTAGGTCTTTGCTACATTAAATGTACAGGCTTTCTGCTGTGCATCACTTTTTAATGTTTTTACAGTGGTGCATGGATTATAGTTTGGTGGGCCCTTGGGGTAGCAGTGGAACCTGGTGCTCTGTGCTTCCCTTCGTGAGGCCAGGGTGCAGGGCTCCTCCCTGCATTGTACCTTGGACTCCCACAACCCTTGTTCTGCAAAACTCTTGCCTTGATGCCATGGCCTTTGTGTGACTGTATGTACATGGGCTTGGACTGGGAAAGTCATAGCTTCCTATCGGTCACTTTCTGTAAGGGGAACTGAAGCCACATAAAGCTGAGCATTATCCAGCCAACAGACTACTCTGCTGTTCAGACTTTTAGATATGCTATTTCTTTAACTTTCTCAATTTGAGCTGAGAACATTTTATGAAATTGTAATTATTTTTTTCTGTAGCCACTTTTGTTTACTTTTCATTCTCCAACTGGTGTTATAAGGAGATTAACAGATATTGACCACGATTTTCCCACCTGTAATAATACCTTACGGTGGTGTGGGGTAAGAGCAAGAGGGACAGGACCATCCACTGGTCCTCTGCCTCCAGTGGAATGGCCAAGAAGGACTCAAAGACACTGTGTGCAGGAATAGGTTATGCCTAGTTGTTTTTGGAAGGACAGTGGTGACAACAAATAGATGATGGTGAGATGGTTCTGAGAGTCTCCAACCAGTTGGAAAGGTCTTGGAATTGGTTATAGTCTTTTGTGTTGTTCTGTTGCTCTTAGTAATTGCTCTCCCTCTTCTAAGAACTGTATTATTAGAGAAAAATGTAATTTCCTGGCATATGCTCATAATGGTAGCTTCCAGGTATTCCCACATGGGAGAGCAGACACACATCTTCCACAAAGGTCAATGAACCAGCCAGAATTGGTGTTGTTACAGACTTAGTTCCAGTAGGCAAATAAAGTACCACTTCTGAAAGTATTGTAATTATTACTGGGTTAGGAAATCCTGACTTGCTCCAATTAAAAGCAGCTAAAGTAGTGAATGCAAATAGATCTGCCACTAACGTTAGCTTGCATTTGAAAACAAACTTCGATAAGTTTTATGGAGATATTAATAAAAAACAATGAAATAAAAAGACCAGAAATTTTAATGCAGAGGACGTGCAAGAACTGTTTCAGTGATATAAATTGTATCTGGAACTTCTGTTTCCAACAGAAAAGATAAAGAGAGGAAAAATAAAAATGAAAAATAGACAAGGGCTCTGGATCCAACCGGAAATGTAGCAATTTTGGAAATAACATTGATAAACAGAAAACCTTATTGAAAGAAATCTATGTCTTGTAGTTCAGAAAGTGTAGGAATAAATTGAGAGTTTCTAGAAGTCAGCTGAGTTTGGCATGCACATGAAAGTGCAACAACAAAAAGCATTTTTCAGCCATAGAAATGAAAAGGCTAAGGAAAGAAGTGAAGCTTAGGGAAGAAGTATATAGTGAAGCTGGATATCCCTCCTTCCACCAGCTGCAGTCCCCTGTCCCTCACATGCCCCACAACACACTTCTGACATTGATGGTACTAAAATATCTCAGTGCAGAATGGCAGGAGAAAAGAAGCCTGAATTACAAGAGAAGGTTACCAAGCTGGGCTTTCTTAGCATCCTCCCTTAGCTTTAAACTTCTCTTCATAAATGTATTGTGAGTACACACCTGGGACAGCAGGAACGATTGAAGCTAAAGGCAAATACTGGCTAAGAGTGAATGAGTGAAAAAAAGCGAACATGGACAAATGTGGGCTGAAAATAAGGTGACTACTACAACAGTGGCATCCTTAGAGTGTCTCTCATCCTATTTTTATTAAAGCCTGGATAATTTAAAACAAGAAATGCACAGTTTTAAAAGTGGACTCTATGGTATGGCTGTTAGCAAGGCACAGACCAGTGACTTGGGCTGCTCCTTCCACAGTCATGCATCAGAGCCTTATGCAGCAGTAAGAATGCAAGCCCATAATATTGATTTTTTTACTAACTGATAACAAAAAAGAAACAGGTAAATGAGCTAACCTGCACTGGAATATCTGAATAAATTAAGTTAAGCTTCTTAAAGTTGACATAGATATTATAGGAGGATGTTTGGTTCTTGCTGCAATTGACTCTCTAAGAAAATGTAGGGGGTTTTAGCTTCTCTGCCACAAGCTTTAGTTCTCATTTCACCTCTCAGTAAGTCTGTGGCTTTCTCTCTCCAAATTATATATTTCTTACTCAGTTTTCTCTTTGCTTTAAAAAGCCAGGATTCCCATTATCATACTGAATAGCTGGACTTGTCATTTTATCTTAATTCTTTTGGCTACTTAGAAAAATTACAGCAAACCTCCATCTGCAGACAAAGGAGCTAAAGAGAGTTTGTCATCCTCTTCATGTAAAAGCATACGCTTCACTTGTTCAATAACATTTCTTTTCAGTACAAGCTCTGGATTGTCAAATTGACATACAGTAATTGGTTATTATTTTCTTCCATCTTTTGAAATTTGGCTTTTCTTCAGTGTTGGTTTTGGTCTTCTGAAAAAGAAATCAAGCTTCAGTTGTACATGCTTATTACCCCAGGAAATCAGAATTATGACATTGCATATCCAGCTTTTGGACATGACCTCTGCTTTTGAGACATTACTTCTGTCTACCTCTGTAATATTACCCTGCTGATACGTGGATAAACTACAAAATCTTTATGGGAATCTGTCATCACTAGTGGAAAATGTTACCTTTCTCAGTTTCCAGTGATGAGCAGTTACCTTGTATGATTCATTAGGCAATTTTTTAATTATGTTTTTGGAGCATAAAGCTATCTATTGAAATAAGGCAATAATGTAACTTTCATGGATATCTGCTTCCTTTCTCCACTGAGGTTCTGCGTTCTGGTACCCTGACTTCAGATGGGATCCCCAGTGTGTTTCTCCAGACAGAGAATTTGATTTGTACACAGCAGCAAGCCACACTGTTGAGGAAGTTTAAAAAACATGTAATTGAGTAACACTCCTCAAAGGTTCTAGTGTCCAGTCAATAGCTATCCTACCTGATCTCCATATGTGATTTCTTTCTGTATTAACAAATCTATGCCTTATGCTCCTCTAGTTTTAAGATATTTTATCTGAAGCAAAGCTTGGAGGTAGTTTGCTAATAGCACTCCCGAAAATTAGAAATGTTGAAAACAATTGTTGGAGTTAAAGCAATGTCAAAATGGGAACTCACAAATTATGCAGTTTACTTATGTTCAAGTAGTCTCTGTAGATACAAAGAAATGGACTGAGTGCATAGCCCTGTTACACCAAACCATGATTCAACCAAGCACAAACACAGTGTGTTGTTTTGGTCTTCAGGATTTTGCTTTTAACTCTACAAGGCATTTCCTCCTGTAGTTTCTGATCACTTCTTTTGAGCCAAAACTGAAGGTCTGGTTATTTTCTCATCCTCCTTGGTCAGTTTAAATATCAATATCAACAGATTACTTCTTCCTTTCCTCTTTATTTTTTTCTCTCTCTTTCTTTTTTTTTTCTGCTTTTAAGGTCGATTTTTCTTACTAATCTGTTTACCTGATGAGTTTATGCATTCACTTGATGGGTTTATGCTGAATATCTTACTAGCCACACTTGCATTTCTGTCAAGAGACTAAGCATCAATTGCACACACAGCGTAATTGTGTGAAGACCAGAGGGAAATGATGTTTAACTGACCACAGTCTATCAGATCTGAACAGTTCCATGGGATTGTGTTCCCCAGAAAAATGTGGAAGTTGGACAAAAAGTTCCTGATGTTCTGTAGGGATAAGAAATTTCTATGAAAAGGCAGATAAGGACAGAGGAAACTAATTGTCTAAATACAGATAAGGACAGAGGAAACTGATTGTCTAAATACAGCAAAGGAATTTGATGAATACCTCAGTTTGAAAGCAATTGATTTTATAATTCTCGTTTTACTGGCAGTTAGAATGACTTACTGAGAGTTAGAACAGCCACAGGCCCTCAGTGAATCTCAAGGCTAACTTTAGTCATAGGACTCTGCTTTTAATCATGATCAACTTGTTAGTCATCATCATACAGTGCAGACCAATTTCCAGTTCTGGAAGATTGCTATAGTCAGTTCATAAATATCTCCATTTGTCAGAGAAACTGAACATCAGATAATAATCTGAAGTAGTGAAGACTAAAAATTATCATCTTCATCGCTTCTTACAGCATCTGGCATTTAGTAACAGCTACTAATATTTTTTAAATGTAACAACTATCAGCAAATAATGCTCTGAGTGGACATAATTTTAGTGCTGTTTTGTACGGAAATGTGAGTTCAAAGAGAGACTATCACCAATGATTTTGTATATAGCTATAAACTTAAGTGCTGAGAAAGATAATTTACCGATGATTAATGTTACAAAGGAATTTATTTCAAGATATTTTTGATTGAATTATTTCTGTCATTTGTTACTCTCTAGAAAATTGCTATGTACTATGACTAATTTTGTCCAGTTTTGATGAAGTAAGTCAGCTTCTTGTTTCACACTTACTATTTCCTTTACTCATGCAATTGCTAAATGTTTTTGGTGGGGACCTTTTCTAGACCCAGTGGACAGGCATTTTCAAGCATCTGAGAGCTGCCTTGCACTGACAAAGATTGATTGAGGTAATCTTGTTTTAAGCATGCCTTTGTACAGGTTATTTCACAAGAAATATTTCTCCTTCTATCACTCTTAGCATATGTTCTATGTCTTGTTTCCTAAGTCATACTTATCTTGATTATTCTGTTCTTGTATGTTTGGCTTCCCCACTGTTACCCTGGGACACTGCAAATCAAAAATTTTTTCCCTTGAGTCTGATATTCCAGTTTCCACATCTTCCAGTAAAGACAGACCAAGTTTGATGGCAGTATTGTGTAATCTGCTGCATGCCAGGAATATCTTGCACACAGTACTTTAGAAGGACAATCTGGTAATACATGTCACTACAACGTATCTTAAATATGATTAATGGGCTTTTAAATGATTCCTCAGGTGAGCTGTAGATCTTCATTATCTTCTGTGAGGACATTGCATTGGATTTATTTGGAGAAAATGAAATTAGGGTCATGAACCTTTCTTGAAAGGCTAATTTATATCTTCTGAAATATTGCAAAGCATTACATTAATGATGTGATATGGTTGTTGATACTATAAAGACAACTGTCAATAACATCCAGAAGATAACTGTTATTTCTTATTTAACAACTTGGAAAGTTGCTGCTGTCTTTAAAGCTATTTTTAATAGCTGCCTCTCCTACTTCAATTTCATCTGGATACACTTGAATTTTATCTGACTACCCAATAATTAGCTGCTGTCAATCCAATCAGTGTAAGAGTGGCTAAGCTCTTTTTTTTCTAAAATGCAAAAGTTGTCACAACACTGCTTGACAATATTATGTCATGATGACGTTAGGTACTCTGCCACCTCACCCACTGCATAATGGCTAATTTGACTAATATGAATTGAATGATAAGATTTGGGAGTTTGATGAGCCAGAATTTTCCTGAAGAAGTCTTGGCACATAGAATATTTGTATGTAGTTTATTGGGGTTGAAGAACATCACAAGGAAAAAAATTCTTTCATTTCCTATTGATATATTAAACCCTTCCAAGTAAAACACAACATCTAGATCTGAAAATAGTGGCTCTGGCCTATTTTGCGAGCTCCTCATTAGCTGACTGGGAGTTTATGCAGCAAGGAATCTAAGTGCTTGGGTTTTTGATGCTTTATCGTTATGTGTGGCCATATATTTAATTCTGTCAGGGGCGTATGGAAAACTTTGCACAGCAGATGCCTTGTACCTCCATGATGTTTGGGAAGTGGGTGGTTTGCCTGGAAGTACACAATTCTGTCTTTAAACTTTTCTGCTGATCTTTGGTTTCTCCATGGTTTCCTGTACTGCGACTATCTAAACACTCCCAAAAATCTGTGTTAGCTTTAAGTGCTCTTTAGCAGTCTTTAACATCCTCTGTGGTGCAAGGAGGCTCTGATATTTGGATTGCAATCTTCTTAATGCCTACTACGTATGTTTTAATATATAACCAAGATTAAAGAGGGCTTTAACTGTAGACTGCTGATTAAACTGACATGTTCTAGAATTTCTATACGTCACCACTTAACAGTACAGATCCAAGCACAAGTCAGCTGCTTGGGAAGGGTGGGCGTGTTGTGAAACTACAGTGATCCTACTCAAGCTGAATGGACTTGTCCCTGGAGAACCACAAGCACCCACGGAAGGCACTGGTGCACCTAGGTTTAACCAAGTTTCCCTCTCAGGGCTGGAATTAGTGCCTGTCACGCATGCATTGCACAGAACTTCTTTCCCTTAAAGACTGGCAGCTCTGGCTGTGTTTCTATAATGGGACTGTCAACCCCATAATAAGCATCATCGCACCAGTGTTTTGGGTGAGGAGATCCATTGTGTAAGCACAATGTCTGCTTGAGGTAAAATGTTCTCAGTGCAATGGCTGTCAGATGAATAAGTGTTATCTCCCAGATTCTGGTAAGCACTTAGAGGTCATTTTTTTAGGTTTTCAGGTCCACAACGGTATTTTGCTAAGTGTGGCATAGCACATGTAACTCTTTCAGCCAGCTCCTTCTGAAAATGACTTATTGCTCCTCATACACTTAGGATAAATCTGCACCCTCACTCCTGCACAACAACTTCCATGACTTACTCAGGGTTTGCTCCAGGTCTCCTTCCTTTCTCAGGGCACATATCTTCTGTGTGGTCCCCTACAAAAAGAGCCTGATCAGAGGAAGACAGCACAGACTGTGAGCATGCTAGAGCCAGTTAGCATTTTGTGCACTTTGCATGCCTATTTCTGTTTGGTTATAATGTCCCCCAAATTATTAATGTGAACTAATCCCTTTATCTATGACATTTCTTTTTAAACTGAACACAGTCTGTTACCCCAGATTACATCATACACTAATTAAGAAATCTAGAGAGTACTACAGAATATGTTTTTCACCTGAGTATTTCCAACAGCCCTTAACAAAGGGAGTTACTGTGGTATCAGCATAGTAAAGAATAAAAAAAAAAAGAAAGACATTCTGTGTACCACTGCAGAATAATTGTGGTAGAACAAGTGCTGAGCAGTTCCCCTGTATGTTGCTTTAAAACTCTGAAAGAAATATACAGCTTTTTTTTCAGCAGCTCAGCAGCAACGGTTAAAATACCCAACCCCACTATCACTTTCCTTTTTAAAAGTCAAAACAGGTCAACAAGGGTGACAGAAAGTTCTTTCTTCTGCTTGCCTTCATTAAGCCTTTTGCTTAAGAAACAAGAGAGAAGTGACTGAAGCATGCAGCAATTCCTTCAATAACCTTGCAGCAAGCTGCCAGAAAGTTTTCCAAGGCTCTCATGCGACTGAACCTGGTGAAAAGAACCTCCTCCCCTATTCCAGCCCACAGCCCTCCTTAATAAAGTTGCTGGAAGTTGGGTTTTTTGGTTTGTTTTTGGTTGTTTTTTTTTTTTTTTTGGGGGGGGGGGGGGGCGTTGGTTGGTTTTTGGGTTTGTTTTTTTTTTCTTTTTTCCTCTGAACACTTAATTGCCCTGGTCTCCCAACACACTGGTGCCAGCCTGGGAGGATCAGAGCTGACATTGCTGGTGGGTATGGGAAGAAGCCGAGCTGGCGGAGGACGCTCAGGGGTGCACGGGAGACTGGAGATCTGCAGTCTCCGGTTTCCACTGCTAGCTGGCATACAGAAGTCACCAGTTATGATTGGGTTACAGTGCATGACTATTTAGACTTGGACATGGACTTGAAGCCACTTCATGTAGGTACAAAGGCAGGAATGTAACACTGTCTCTCCAGTGCCAGAGGGGAAAGATTTGTAGGTTGGTATGTGACCTTCACTGCTGGCCCATGCAGGTGCTGTTCAAAGGCCCTCCCCATTCAGCTCTTGATACTGATACTAGATTAAAAAGAGAGAATGAAAAAAGTCGTTGTTAAAAACGTTCCTCTCTCTTTTTCCCCTTTATCTCTGTGAACAAGTTGTCTTTTGATTTGCTTGGGTTTGTGGGTTTAGGAGGCTGTTTTCTTTTCAAGGACTTACTCTTGTACTATGTATTTTTTCCTGTAGTGAATAACATTTAGCTTGGTGAAAGCAGATTTGTCTTGAGGCAATTCTTGGGTGATTTAAAACATTTTTTTTTTTTTTTTAGTTTGTGCACATGCTGTTTTGCCACACCAATTTTTTACAGTTTAAATTGTAGTTCCTTATTTATTATTAAATTATTCATATGCCCACTGTATTTCAGTGTGTGTATTATAAGAGTTGAATCAAGGGATAGAGAAGCATGCAAAGCCAGCAAATGCACATCACCAGGACAATTAAAACAATAGCTAATAATAGTCTTCCTGGCTGGCGATCAGGGAAGGGACCAGCATCCTCTCTGGTCTCTGGCACCATTGTCTCTGTCAGTTGTCAGTGTCCAAACAGCCCACTGTTCTGTGCACTCGAGCAATTCATGGTATTTAAGATGTCTTCAGAGATGACGTGTTTGAAAACTGTTGAACAAATGTGCTCTGCCATCCTGTAGATGGAAGCGGAACAGAGCAGCCTTCCTCACCCTGCAAAGCAGATGACATCTATCAGCAAAGGAAAACTTTGCTTAGCACAGATCCTCAGGACTGACTTTTGGACCAGAAAGATCACAGGGTATCTAAGGAGCTAAATTGTGCAACAGAGCAAAGTTTATGTACCTGTCTTATGCTATTGTGTGCTTAGGTCAAATTTATCCTCGACTCCTCTTTGGAAAGCAGCAGAACTACGATGCCCTCTTTTAAAGACTGTTCTTTTGCTGTATGCATGCTAAAAGGACCAAAATATGTAGAACAGAATTGCTCCTTCTGCTTCCAAACTCACCCCTTGGAATGCTACATAACAGAGCAAGCCTGTTCAGCCTTAGCAGCAATTTTTTCCTAACCCATATAAGATACTCTTATTGAAGTGGTTGGTATAATTAAGAAGCAACTGGGCTGCTTCTGATTTTCTTTGTTTTATATTTACTGGAGAAAACCACTGGGTTGTTGATCTGTGAGTTTTATGTTATTATTTAATTACCTTGAGGGATGATCCTACGTTTTGGCCAATTTATTTTGAGCACTCCATTTTCCAGGGCCTCGTTTGGTTCTAGTATTAATCCCTGTCCTTCACAGAAGTTTGCATATGGCTTTGGATTATTTATACTTCATTGTGCTTCCAAATCCATTATTAATCACACAGGTATTGAAATACATTTCACAGATAATACTGGACATACTGCTGTATTGTTTGCTCACATAATAGGCATGCTTTCACTCGGCAGGTTTCTCATACATCAAATTATCATTAGATAAGAAAAAATGCTATGGTGAAGATTTGCCAACAATTTAATACTGGATGCTCAAGCAAAACCCTGACGTTCCCAATTCCAGGTGATGACTCCTGGGGACAATAAATGAGCAGATGCTCTTGTTAGATGAGAGCATATCACCTTCAGGGATGTGAACGGTGCAAGGTTCTGCTCAGTGGACTTAAAGGAAACCTCCTGTTCATTTTTTCTCCGGCAGCAGTCCAGATGACTAAACAAGAGAGATTTCTTTTACAGTTGCTTTTTGGTTAGTATAGAAAGCGGGCCATATTTTAGTTTTGAGACTGTCCTGCAGCTATCAGTGACTGTAAGTCAGAGGGCTGGAAAGGACCATCTGTGTCATGGTGTCCAGTTTCTGGGTCATCCATCTCCTAACAGCCCATGGGCTGCAGGCCATGCTTCTCCAGGCTCAATTGTGTAATTAAAACCTCACAGCAAAACTCAAAAACCTCAACTAAAAAGAAAGAAAAAAAAGAAAGAAAAATCAAAGGGAAAAAACAGGAGTGATAAAGAGTTTTTGCAACATTCTAGACCCATGAAGGAGCAGAAAGTATAGATAAAGCTCCTCAGTGATCCCAGCAGTCAACTCTAGCCTACTGTAGAGAGAAAGGCAAATTCTCCTGTCTCTTGCTTTCTCTGCAGGCTTTCCTACATGAACCCTTCTGTAAAAAAAATGGTTTAACCCTGAGAGTTTCAGAAAGTGCATGTAACAAGCTTTCGAGATTCTAGCCACCAGGATCTGGAGCATTTTCTACCTTGCACATGGCAACCGCATACTCACTGCTCCAGTGCAAGCAAGGTGTTTTAGAGCCAAACGAGAGCACAGCTCTGCACTGTACAGAACAGGGCTGGGTGGTGGAAAGGGATGCACCTACACTCTGCAACATGAAGGTCCAGTTTAGATCTCTGAGACGATTCTGCCATGCTCAGTCTGGTAGGAATCTCAGCATGGATCCCTAGCTGAGGTACAACATGGCACTGACCCAAAAGCCTTTTTCAGCTGGCACTGGTTTAAGGAGCTTAAATCTGAGCATATATACAATGCAGGGGCTAGGGAAGAACACATAAAAACTGGAGATCTTGGTGCTGTTGACAAGTCAGAGAAGAACCTTCAAATACCTCCTTTTTTTTTTTTTTCATTTCTACATCTGTATTTAAGGGAAAGTAATCACACTTAGACATAAAAGCATTTTTCTGGTCTTGAACGGATGGTTGGTACTGACATTAAGATATAAATCTGTTAAAGCTGAGGATTGCAGTAATTGTTTTCTGTTTGCCCACACAGTCAGGCACACATGAAGTCCTCAAGAGAGGGGAGGAGATCTGCTGTATTATCCTCATCAGTTTCTGCAGTGTCTGGCTCTTTTCATCACAGTAAAAGGTCAGTTTCTGTAGGTGAATAGCAACTGTAATAATGTCTACATCACTCAAATTTGATCTCTTGTCTGAAATTCAAAGGAGTAGCAAGATAGGTTTACAGAATTTCCTTCCAATGATAACAAAGTGGAAAAAAAAAAAACGACTCACAAACACCACCTTCATCCAGTCACTGGGCCCCAGGGAAGTGTGACTATTTTGCAGATGGTGAAGACATGTCACAAGCAAGAAGTGACTCATCAGATACATACAGGAGAGCTGGGGCACAGCAAAGAGCAAAAGAGCATTAGTCTGTAGTTCACCTATGCTAAATACTAATCTTACCAAGACGGATAAACGCATAAATACAAGTAGAGATCTGTTTCTGTTGCCCTTTGAATTTCATATTAAGTCATGTGCAAATTAGTCTGTATCCTTCTTTCTAGTGTAGTATCAGCTCTAATTTGGCTTAGCCTTTGGGAATGATGTTTGACTGAATTAGAGACGGATGGTTGTCTGTTACCTGTCCATGGGCAACTCTACCAAAACCAGTTTAGTGATTGGCTTATGTTCAACCCATTTTGGCGACTCATGAAGTCTCTTTATATGGTGATATTTATAATTTATATGTAATGATCTTAATCTTTATAATTTATATAATTGCAATATATTAATGTGGTTGCTTTAGATTAATTTTTCTGCAGACAAGCACCACTGTGCTTCCTAATGTAGAGAATTACAGCTGGGCCAGTGTAGCATATTCTGACCTGTCACTCTTTTAGCTCAGAAACATTCTTGAGAGCAGCTTCAGCTTGCCCTTTTGAGTTTTGTGGCCATAATTTTTCCTCCCAGAACCATGTATGAGCTCTCACTGTTTTACTTACTAGTTCAAAAGTCTCTATACTGCCTATTCTCAGACTGTTGGGTCCGGGCTCTAAGTAACGAGATTGCACAGAGGAAGCACAGGGGATTTCTTGGGATAGAACAGTGTCTTCAATGAATCTATATGGAGAGCTATCTGGAGATAGCACCATCTTCTTGATTTGTCTGTTGAGTGCCCAGCTCACTAGGGGACATGCTTAGGGAATAGACATCTAGCCAAAAGGCAGTTGGGTGAAAACACAAGAGAGATTCAAAGTAAAAGAACCGGAGAGTTTGATTTTCCTGTCAGAAGTGAAAGGGTGATCAAAAGGTAATGGAAGTTTTATCCAGGGGGGGGCGAAGATTTCTGGATTATTATTTTTTTAAAGCAGCCACATCATGACCCCTTCTGTGTTCATGTGTCATTACTTCTGTGAATATTCAAACTATCTCCTCTGTGTTCAGGATTGCAACATCAAAAGGACCATAGAACAGACTTCTTTGATGTTAAATGTTTTTGCTGATGCCATCTGTGGTCAGGTAATACCACATGATTAATATGAAAAGATTTGACCTTTGCGTATTTTCCCATGTTTGCTAGCAAGGCAAAGATGCAGTGCCTCAGTGGGGATATGAGATATAGTCAAGCAAGAAATTCCTCCGGATTAGAAAAAAAGATTTTTAGCCTCCCCAAATCAACCTTGATGTATTTTCTTTGTGTTTATTTTGTGTGTGTGTTTGCATAATTGTTTAATATTAAAGGAAGAGAGTGTGGTTGGGTCATTTAGTCAGTAAAATCAGGCCTTGGGACAACCAGGCCTGGGAAGAACTGGCTCATCTTGCTCCACTCAGCTTGGCTATTGGCCAGCCTAGGCAAGTCACTTTGCCTCTTTATAAAATAAGGATAATGGTTTCTCCATTGTAAAGATGTGAGATCTACTGCTGAAAAGCAGTACATGAGTTAGGTAATATTATTTCTGGCTCTCCTACAGATGTGCTTAGTGTTCAAGCTTTCCCATTTGTAATGTGGGGATGTTAGAACTAATCTACCTCCCAGGGTTGTTTTGCTTAATTCCATAAAGTACTTGAAAACCTCACATGGAAAGAGTTATAGGAGCACAAGGTTTCTTAATAAAGCTCATTCATGAGTAATGTATTTTTGAAGTAAGTGACTTGAACCTTCACCCATAGTTGGAAACCAACATGAGCCAAGTCCTCTTTGTTGTTCAGCAAAGGCTGGTTGATACTTTTTTCTTTATAGATATAATTCTCATAAGGCTTCACATTTCTGGTTTCTGGCTATGATTGAAAGCAGAAATGCCAAAACACCACAAAAGAGGATCGGGGTTTTTTACATTTTTTTCCTGACCCTCCCAAAGGCTGGAAGTTTTGAAACCCATTAGAGTCTTCCCCACCATCCCAAGTTCTCACTCTCCCCCTGCGAAGATAGCTGTCTGAAGTTGTTTCCTCTGAAAACTGAGATTTACCCAAACACAGTCCATAACCTGCAACTTTTGAGGCCTCCCCAGCCACATTGAATATGATCTGCAAGTGACTCTTAGGTGCATCAAGGCTGCTCTGTTCAGGCAACCACCAGGTTCTTCTTTAGCACTTATCTGCCTTGCCTTGAGCTATACAAGACCACATTCAGTCTCATTCACTACACAGTTGTTGTTGGCTGTTGGCTACAGCATAGTAAGGATCTTCTGAGGTGCCTCACAAATGCCAAGGCTGAGATGGTCTTTATGTCAAGGGCTTGTAAGAGAAAATCAGCCAAAACTCATTTATCTCAATGTCAAAATTCCTAGTAACTCAGGAAGAAGTAAAGTTCCATCAACAGGGAGGCTTTTACAAAGCCTGGCCTTCACACCGTGGGATGCATTACAAACCCGGATTTGCAGGATCTCTGCCTGCAAATAATCCATACTCGGCGCGCCCCGCACATATCATTTGATGTGTGTAAAAGAGGGATCGTGCCAGGAGCACAGAAGCTAACTTGGAGCTTGGGGAAGTTTTCAGTGGGTTTTGCCAGGGTTTCCCTCGATGGGAAGGCACGGACGGCTTTCTTCTGCCCCCTCCTGGTGCAGCCCTCGAAATGTGGCTCTGAAAGCACTCGGAAAGCAACCTAGAGGCTGAAAAAAATAACACCCTCGTTTGTCAGGGGATTTGCACCTGGACTATATGGCAAAGCTGGTCTGTTTTCATGGCACAAAAAGGAGGTGTTATAATTTTTTTTTTTTCCTTCTTGGCATTGTTCATCTAGTTGAGCCTTGTGAAAATAAACCAAAGCTGGGTCTGTTTACTGCACTTGCAGTAGAATGGATAGCAAAATTCAGTCTTTCTGGTGTTTGCTCTAAAGCCCATCATCATGGGAACACACTGTCTTAGGAAATATTTTTAATTTCTTTTTAAGATGGTCTGGTACTTGGCCAACCAAAGAATAATGTAATGCAAATATTTGAAAAAAGGTAGAAAAGAATATGTAGTCCTCTACCAAATGTAGGGAGTCTGTTCTAGGGAGTAGCTGTAAACCCAAAATTGAACCTCAAATATAAAACTTGGCAGTTTGTAAGATGTTCCCATTGTGCATTTGAACAAAAGACAACACCAGGACACTGCACTACATGGAATGGGTTGTTGAACTAGATGATCTCCAGAGGTCCCTTCTAACTCGTATCATTCTGCAGTTCTGTGAGAGAAAGGGCTGCTTGACAGTGTTCGGATCTGCAGCACCACCAGTAGTATGACAGCACAGCTGAGCAGACAGACCAGTGTAGTCTTCAGTTTTGTAATGTTTGCCCATGAAACAGAAAATCTGAGAGTGGTAAGTCAAAACAGCTACTATCAAAGCTTGTTCCAGCCTTTAGCCTTTTGGATTGAGCACAAATGGAATGCGGTCGAATCCAAACTAAAGCAGAGCTCCCTGTAGGTAGGCATCCTAAATCTGGGCTATGCATTAAGTTATTGCACTTTTAAAAGTTGTTGTTATCATTCACCAGGACAGAAAAAGATAGTACAAGGACTTTCAGACCTTTTGGTTACAGTATTTGGTTACATACAGAAATATGGCTAACCTTTCCTGTCTATTTCGCTCTTGATACAAACCCCCTTGACACCCCTGTCTTTAGGAAAAATAAATAAATAAGCCAACAAAGCCACACACACAACAACAAAAAGCCACCAAACCCCAATCAAACAGAACCCCACCAACGACAAAAAAGCCCCTTATTTTCAAATGTAGAGATTTCTAATCACAGCAAAAAAGAACAGATGAAGAGTTTATGACTTTATTTTTTCCATTTCTGTTCCCTTATCACACCTAAGATATGCCTATTGCAGAGGCTGAGTCTTCTCCATTATTTTTTCTTTTGAGTTTCATCATCTGTGATTGTGCTACGTTTTCAGAGGTTGTTCATATTTCATGGGAAGGTGTTAAACTTTCCATCAAGTCCCAAACTGGTGGGAGCACTCTTTCTGCATAGCTATACCCCAAGCTGAGCTGAAGTGATAGATGCTCACTGTAGGTTATTATCTTTCTTTGATAGATGTGTTAGAAAAACATGTCTTGTAGCACTGTATGGACAAGCTTAATGATATAGATTCCTCTCTATAAAAATAACATGTTGTTCTTTTGTGTGTTTTGGCTGAGAAATTTCCATACAAGTTCTTGCAATTCAGCTCCCACTAGGTACCAGGCTTTCTGTCCAGTAGCTGGAGAAAGGTAAGTGACATTTCTCCATGTGGTCCTCATGACTATATGTTTGCAGCATAGAAGATGAGACAGAAAACAGGGTAATTCCTGCTAAATGAACAGTATCAAAGAGAGAAACAAAAGGCAAGACTTGCAATTTTCTTTTGGTCATATTCAGTAGTTTTGAGAATAACTGGCTGCACAAAACTTTTCTACCTGTGAGACATTTTCTGGGGAAATTTCCAGATATTAATTCTTTTCATTGAGTTTCTTTGGGCTTTCCCATTGCAGGGTTTATCCATCCACCTTTTGAAGGGCCACGACTCTCTGATGCATATTGATATCATCTGGCATCCAGCAGTATAACTGTTGAAGCTTGAAATGCATAGAAAGGTCTGAGAGAAGTGACAAAAATTTTGGAAGGAGGAATGATTTCTTCACCACTCTAAAACCCAGTTAGGGATTTATTTTTCAAGATATTTTTCCATAAATTTATGTTTATATGCCACAGACCACTAAGACAAAACATTTTCAAATCAAATGAAACAGTTTAGTCAGACTGACAAAAATAACTTCATAGCTCTTTCCATCAAGAAACAGACATGAACTTCACTTGAGGGCAGTGTGAATGTTTTTTTCTCCCTTCAAGTTCACCTGGCAAACTGAAAAATTAGTTATTTGTACAGGCCTGGTTGTGAATCATCTTGACTCAGATGTGTCCCTGCTGGGGAGGGCATGTTAGCCCCTGACACTTTTGCGTGGTGCTTTTGATTTTCTGCTTTTCAAGTTCACCATGATCCAGTTTGGCCTCAGATGGCCTGAAAAACACCATTTCTCAAAAAGCACTTGAACTGCTACAGAGCTTCAGGGCAGGTAAGTACTGAGATAGGTATTAGATAACCAGAACCTCCATTTTTTATCTTTCCTAGACACTAGCATTTCCAAAGAAAAATTATAAAAAAGCAGGCAGAGTTACCTTCTTAACAGAGTAATCAAAATATGGAGATTTTGTATTATCACATAATGTTATGCTCAAATTTTCATTTTGTTAGACTTTCTGCACAACAGAGGACCTATCCCTCTCCACTAGTTTTAGCATTGTGCCTGTGACTTTCACTTGAATCATAGCACAGAAATGATAGCAACAGATGAGACCTTGGAGGTAATCTAATTCTATCCCTTCCCTAAGCAGAATCAGTGACACTGAACTGAATTGAATAGAATATTCCATCTCGAAGAGACCAGAAAGGATTATCTAGTCCAACTGACCAATTCAGGGCTGACCAAAAGTTAGAGCATGTTGTGAAGGACATTGTCCAAATGCCTCTTAAACAATTACAGGCTCAGGACATTGACCACCTCTCAAGGAAGCCTGTTTCAGTGTTTGACCACCCTCTTGGTAAAGAATTGTTTTCTAAAGTTGAGTTTAAATCTCCTCTAGTGCATCTTTAAACCATTCCCACACGTCCTGTTGCTAGGTACCAGGGAGAAGAGCTCAGCATCAATCTGTCCACACCCCTTGCTCAGAAAGCTGTAGAGAGCAGTGAGGTTGCCCCTCATTGGAGATGGCAACTAAAAGTGTTACTCACAAAGATTTGCATAAACAAAGCTTAAAAACTCCAGTGATGGTGACTTTGTGACTCTACAGCTTTCCTAGATAGTTAATCTGCAATGTATACAACTAGAAAAGATTATTTACCTGTCTCTCCCTCTGGTTTTGTTGTTGTATTTGGAGATTGTTTTGTTTTGGTTTGGGGGTTTGTTTTGTTTTGCATTGTTTTGTTTTGTTTTTTGGGGGGAAGGGAATGTGGGTTGGGTTGGGCTGGTGATTTTTTCTGAGAAATTCAGTACGGTTGGAGTGGTAGCACTATCAGCATGTCCAGTGGTTAATTAGAGTCACTTCGATATTTTTAGCTCATTTTCAAGTTTAGGTTTAAAATCTTTTTCCCTAGTGGGTTGTACTTCTATATCAGATTAGATGTATCTTTTTTGCAGACATCCAGAGCTTCTGCACTTAAAGAGGAACATGCAGTCATCACATTTTTCCTCCTGCCTGCCATAGACTTTTATACTTCATGCTGTTACCCAATACTTTGCATTTGAATTAAGCATAGCTTTTATTTTGGCTAAAATATATTTTCTGGAATAGCGTCTAATTTTGATATGAATACATCAGGAAATGGATAATCAATCATTTCCTTTAGAAGTTTGTCACAGCGGTTAATCGCTGTCACTGTTTGAAAAATTGTGACCGTTTTGAATTTCTGATTTCAACTTCCAGTCACCGGTTCTCATTATGCTTTTCTCTGCCAGATGTAAGAACCCTTTAGTATCCAGTATGTTCTTCTCTGGAAGTAACCATGCAGTGTAATGAAGGCATCACTCATTTTTTCCTTCCCAATAAACTCGGTAGATAGGTCTCTAAATCTCTCATGGTCAGGTGTCACCTTCATTTATCAGCTCACTCTAACACTTGTTCTTCTCTGCCGTTTAAGTTATTAACAGCAGTTGGTAAAACTGGGCTCCAGGTTTCCGTGAGATGTTGTACTGTGAAGAGGTTAAATCATGATGCTACTTATTGCTCCCTTCTTTGTAGGTGTATGGATCATGGGAACAACTTGACTATGTCTCAGTCTTCCTGGAATTAGTAATCACATGCCTCCTTGTCCACTGTGACCATTCTCCAGAAGCACAGCTTTCTAGGATTCAAGGTCCCATCAGGTCTGTTTTTCTCTTTGCCTTGTAGATCACCTTTGCCTTGACTGCATTTGGTTGAAATGGACTCCCTTTAACAACTGACCCAAAATACTCTCCACATGAGTATTTTCTCCTCGTCGTTATTTACCAGCCTGCTAATATTTATGTCAGCCATCTGTCTATCAGTGCTGACTTTATATTCCCTTGCAGAACATCAGTGAAAATGCTGAATAGCACCGAGTATACTTCAAAACCCTGCAGAAAGGCAGTAAAGTATCTCATTGATGATGGTCTGATTGACGCAGCTGGGTTTTGAGTTATGCTAAATAGTCATGTCTTAGCTATTTAACATAAGTTTCCTTGATGTTATATAGTGTTTATCTATTAAGTATGTCATGCACTAAGACTAAAGCTTTGAGAAAACCTGCTATGTCTGTACTGTTAGATTTTTTTGCAGGCAGAACACAAAACCTGTTTGATTCAAGAGGAGCTATTTTTCATAAACCCATGTTGACTGGCAGTAATTAAAATCTTGTTCTTTCATGTTTTGGCAGTTCAGTCCTGTTTCAGCTTTTCCACTATTTTACCTGGGATTGATGTGAGTTTAACTGCTCAATAACTCCCCTGTAATTGCACTTGATTTCCTGTTCTCCCTCTATGCCTCTCTCTCTCTTTATCTCTGCCTCTCACTTTCTCTTTTTTTTTTCAGGCTACTACTCTGCTTCCAGTCACCTGGAATCCCTCTGATATTAAAATTTATTAAAAATTAACATTAGCAAGCCAGAGTTCTCCTCAGTCAAATATTTTAGGACCCCTGGGTGTGATTTATCCAGGCCTGCTGATTTAAAAATGTTTATCTCTACTAGCTGATGTTTAACATCCTGCTTATTTCCTAATGGGCTGGAAAGTACTTATTCAACCATGGTCTCATATAAACACCATCACATTATTACTTTCCAAAAGACCGAGCAGAAACATTTATTGAACAAATCTGCCTGTTTGTATTGTTGTTTGCAGTTTTACTCTGTGCAATTCAAACACTCTCAAAAAAATCCAGTTTAGCATCATCAGACTGATTGTTCGCATTCTCTTTAATTTTGCAGTATCAGTTTCTTCTACATTGTAACTCTGCACTTCAGACAGTTGCTGTATATTTCCTATTTGTTGACTCTTTAAAACACTTTTGGTTTTCCACTGAAGTAGCTGGGCCTTAGCCAGTTTGTCCTTAATGCTGATGGACTGAATATGCTGAAAGAACTTCTGATTTTCATTCATGCTTTCCTCTCAGATTTCTTCCTCCCACTCACTGTTTTTTCATAATTTTCCTCAGCTGGAGGATATTAGCCATTGGGAGGCACCAGCTACAATTGTCTTCATTTTGTCCACTTTTAATTGTGAGCACTTAGGATAATGTCATTTTCCAGCTGTTTGACTGATACATTCTTTGTTAATCAGGATGTAAAATAAGTAGTTCATGCTGGATGCATTATCTTTTGCTTATGTAAATGCATAAGCACATGTTGCATCAGATCACTTCCTCACACTCATTTGGATGAACTGCATTGCACCCAGGATTAACAAGATTATTAAGATTTCTTCAGAAACACGGGTCAGATGTGGAAATCTCTGCACCACGCTCAGTCCTGAACCTCAGCTTCTCCAGGGGTCACAGACATCAGACCTTGCTTTTTATTCTGGCCCTAGCTCACATTTGGTCCTTTTCTCTCTGCGTAAATTGCTCCATGTTCTGGTGCCTTCCTCAGGGCTTACTGCTGCAGATGGTGTATTTATATTAACCTAAAGATCACATTCCATCTTTCAAATGAGATTAATAAATTTTTCAGACCATTGTGGTTACCCAACCTGACCTCCTATAAATGCAGCCTATAATACTTCAGCCAGATTCCAGCATCTGGCTCTATAACTCATACTTGCAACATGGCATATATTTTTTTGGAAATGCATCTCAAGAAGATGTAAAGCCTCTGGCACTTGTATATTTTTCTTTATATAGAATAAAATCTTGTAGTTTGGTGATGTATAGGCATCACAGTACCTATGGCTGTTTATAAGTGTGTGACTGTGATGTGTTCCTAACTGTATACTAGAACTCATCATCTCCCTACCTAAAGTACTGCCCTTGGTGTATTTCAAGTGAATATTGTTCTAGGCATGGACATGGGATCCGAAAGTCAGAGTTACAGATGGTTACTGAAAGATGCATCATAAAACCTTAAATAATCCAATTACCTATTATGATGTCTTTCAATTAGACATGCGCAGGGGTCTGTTGAATGTCTGTATCTCTTTCATTGCTGTGTTTCAATTTTCTGTAGTGTCTTTCAAATAAGGATGCAGCTATAGCTGCTGGAATTAGGAAGGCATTGTCATTTCCTCTGTGAAAGGACCATATCTGTTTGTATCTGTGATTAGGGTCAGAAAGCAAGAACTAGGGTAGAGTGTTCAACGTCTTACTAGCACTCCTGGGTTTTACCTTTATTTTTTATTTCATTTAATTTCTTTTTCTATGGTGAGGTTTTGCACTGAACCCTAATATACTCCTGCATTCTCCTGGGCCTATTTGAAATTCTTGATCTTTTCTGCATCTGTTTAAATCCTGCATTCGTGCACGTACAGTACAAGGTCAGTCCTTTTGTTTGTTACTTTATGGAGTTTAAAGAAAGTCCAAATACCTGACCGAGATACCTGTCTGGTGCAGCCTTGTGACAGTTGCAAAATCATCAGACTCCAAGAGTCACATGATTAACTGTTTCACGAGGAGCAGAAGAAACCACAAAATTGGGGATTTGCCACATAAAGGGTACATTTTGCAGCTAACAGGTATTTAGGGTTGGCTCACCACTGATCAGAATGCAGAAGGTGGCAAATTGTATGCTCGATCAGCCAAGTAACATGTTGCTGACTTGTGCTCCAAACAGAGCCTCACATACAGGGAACTAAACAGCTCACAAACAGTCCACAAAGCTCAGCTCTTCCTTAACCTTATTATCTTCACAATTGGTCTTACCACACAGCGTGGCTAGCAGCTTCAGAGATCAACGAGCATACAAGCAGAGATGATCTGTCAAGAACATTCTGAGTTACTTCTGCAGTAGTTACACACCTGAGTTTGGTACTGGCACTTTCCAAGGCCATATCAAACACAGTTATTAAATGTATCATGCTCCTGGGGGGTTGTCCTTCATCTCAAAGATGAAGCTCAGCTGCCTACTGGTGAACTGGATACACTGCTGAAATCCAAGGAACTTCTTCACTAAAGGTGTTGTTTTGGGATTGCTGCAGTTAGCCCTGAAATTATAATTACTTTTCTTCCTCTTTTTTTTTTTTTTTCTTGACAAAAGATAAACTCCCTTTAGACATTTGAAGGGATTTTGTTATGTTTGTGCTTCATTTTGTTGGTGTGAGTCTTTGGGGAGAGACTGATGTCTAAAGGAAATTTATTATTAAGAACTAGCTATACTGTTTCCCAGCAGTGAGCTTGTAACTGCCACATCTTCTCCTAACCTTTGTAATTGGCAATTATGTTTGCCTGACCTACATTTTACTGTGTAATTGTAGCAAGTTATGGTATTTTTCAGTTCCTGAGTAAAAAATGTCCACACCAGTTGTGAAGTGTTGCTGGGCAGAAGCTTCTACCCTCAAAAGGCAACAGCATTTTTGTGGTGGAGGATGCATTTTTTTGGGTGTATCTAGCACTAGGATCCTGTGGGGGTAAAAAGCAATGTAGAAATGAGTTAGATATAATGACATGATTTTTCAGAACCTAGGAAACTAATGGTCAATTAAATCCCATTGGAGGGTGTATATTAGCTTCCTAATTTGTTTTGGACCCACAACTGGAATGTGTCCACACATGCTATTCAGTCCAGAGCATTCATGTGAAAGATCCTTTGGGTAATTTAAAAGCCACAAATGACACTTCCATCTAAAATTGTTATTGTGTTGTGTTTCTGCACCAGCTGAGTCTTTGATAACAAATTTGATGATCAGGTTAGAAAATTCCCCCTCTCCTACTGATTTTATCATCTAAAAAAAAGAAAATTCATATTCTGAGGTTCCTCGGTGGATAAAAACATTCCTTTCCACTTAACAAATTATTTTTGATTTCCCATAAATAACATGAGAAATATCTTCCCTACTGCTTCATCTCAGAAGTTTTCAAAACTTTTCACCCATGAAGATCGGAGGATGTAGTGGATTGTTAGTATTTCCCAGTACGTGGACTAGATAATCTGACCACAGACCTTGTTTCTGAGCCTTTCACTCTCTGGCTTATTGACCCAAAAGTTTTTCATCTGTTCCTTGGGGGCTACTGAGAATTCTGATATTTTCTCCATCTGTTTCTTGAAATTTCCCCTGTGAGCACTCGGCATGTTTCCCTGTTCCTTCCAGATGACCCTCTCTTGCTGTTCCCACTGGGTGTCATAAACTCCATGACTACTTCCAAGAAACGTTAAGGTGAGTCGCGTTTTATTTATTGTGCTGAGTAGTGCCATTAACACTTTCCAAATTGATCCGTCAAAGAAGTCAGCCTGGAAATCCTGCTCAGTGGCAACCTCAGGTCAAATATTTAGGTGGGGCACTGCCGTTTACCTGAGCACTACATGAAGTTGTTATTGAAGTATATTGCCTAAAATACCCCTCTGGGCTCTGCTGGATTTGCTGGCCTATTCCACGAAGTCAACCAGGTGCTTCTTTTAGAGTCCCCCTCTGAAATGTGAACACAGGACAGTGAAACTGCTGTCCCGTCGGAGCATTCATCTGGAAGAGACGTTATTAATAAGGAGTGATAGACTTCCTGCTGAATTGGGTAGAAGGTATGGTTTTATTTTATCGGTGTTTTGTTTTCGCAGTTTTTTGAGACCAGCGCTGAGCCCCTGAACAGAGCCTGGATGAGTCTGACTCTTGCCTTAGGGGAAGTTCACAATGTTGACACTTAGAATGGCTGCAATGAATGCTGGCAAAAGCGTTCCCTTCATCTGAGAGACACCACAGTGATTAAGAAAACCAGAATCAGGTAATTCCCTGTGATGCTTTAGAGATATAAGGCCTGATGTCTGGAGCTCCTCAGAAGTTGCTTTTTGGTCCTCAGGCTGTCTATGGAGGCAAGGGACAGTTACTTGTTTTCTGGAAAAACCCAAACACAACACCTAAATAGTTTAATTTTTAAAACCTCATTAACTAACTTGTACCAATCTTGGTTTTCTTTGTGTTTTGCCATGCGGCTGCACAGAAACTGTGTTTTGGGTTCCACTTGATCCTGTTGTCTTCCAGTTGTGCATCCACCTTGGGCTGCACATACCATGATGTTTCATGGCACACCCTTTGGGAAATGTAGAAGCAGCCCCTAACAGGAGTCCCAGCTTGGACAAACTGGAAGCCTGGCACACAAGGAGAATGGGAAGAACAAGACCACAGAATGACAGTGTCTCTGGTTACCAGGGAAACACTCCTAAATGGGAGCATTTTTTATTTCAATCAGAATATTTGTTTTCACTTGAAATATTTTTATAGCGGTTTTGGGTTTTGATTAAAAAATATTTTTCAGGGGCAAATTTGTTTTTAAAGCCTTAACATTTTTTTGTTTGGTTTGATTGGGGTTTTTTTAACCAGTCTTTATGATATGAAGATTGGATTTTTTAAAAAATGATGAGTTAAGTCATCATCATCTTTTCATAAACAACTAACCTTGTGCATGACTTCACAGAAATACAGATATCAGTGATGGAGCTGGAGATGCTTAAAGGGGTGCACTGGTGCAGACAGGATCAACTATACTTCATTTTCCCCCAACACATATTTGTTTAACATGCTTGTAGAGAGGTAATCATTGTGGGGATTCCCCACTCATATTAGGTGATCCTACAGTTTCCCTACCCCTAGAGTTAGTAAATAGTCTCTGATCTTGATCTTATCTTTGCCACAATTTTAAAGCAGTTAAATACAAATTTTGACTTTGTTCTGTAAAGCAATCTTTTGCATATTTGCAGACCATTGTGTATCCCCAGTATCTTCCAAATACAGTCATGTCAATGTTACCTTCTTGGTCAGAGGTCTATAATCCATGACCTTTCATGCTTACTCCCTTCAGACTGTATATTTCTTGAACTGTCATGCCCACAGCGCACATAGCATCAGAGAATGGTTTGGGTCAGAAGGGACTTCCAGAGGTCATCTACTCCAAACCCCCTGCAATGAGCAGGGACATGCTCCACTAGATCAGGTTGCCCAGAGCCCCTTTGAGCCTGAACTTGAATATCTCTAAGGATGACGCTTCAACTCCCTCCCTGGGTAACCCGTTCCAGTGTTCCACTACCCTCATGGTAAAGATCTTCCTCTTAAGTCCCACCTAAATCTACTCCTCTCTAATTTAAAACCATTGCCCTTTGTCCTATCACATAAATGGTTTTATCCCAGCATGCATGTTTCTGATTGCAGAAAGGATCATACTTTTTAAGCAATATCTGCATCTTTTCCTTTGAGCTGAACAGATATCTCACTATATCCAAAACTGTGTGTTTAAACATATTTTACCCTTCATGCCTATATAACAACAATATTTTGACAATGTAATTTGTCAGTAGCATCCTCCTGTTAAGAGCTATCATCTATAATCCAAAGAAGTGATACAAATCTTAAGTACTCATAACCCTCTTGACTTGTTCATCGAAGATGATCTTACGTAGCCTTCACACCTGCCATTTCTCTGGCATTTTCCTCCACAGTATCCATTTGATGCTCATTAGGTTTTCAAGTTATTTTCCCAGCTTTTTAACTATGTGTGCAATCTTGTATTCTAAATAGGGTTGTTTATGCCCCATGTGTTTCAGTGAGTATTTTGGTAACAGTACACATGCAAGTGATATATTTGTCCTACACATCTTTGTCCCAGCATTCTGCAGTTCCTTCCCACTCGTGCCTGAAAATTGGAGTACACTGTTTTTTTCCCTTCATCTCATCATTGTTGTTGTATTTTTTTTACCCTCTAGCATTTTTAGAACATAACATATTTTCATGTAAGTAGTGTTAATTATGTAACAGCAATTTATCTCAGATAAGATCTTTTATTTTTGTTGCAATTTGGCAATTAGAATGCAGAAAATTTCAGGCTTTGAACCCTGCCTTTTATGTCAAGTTGTCTGCCCACAACTGATGAGTATAAGTATCTTATGTGCCTCAGAAAAGGAAGTGAAAAAAGTACCATCTGCAAATTTATTGGGAATTTAAATATCTTGGAGGTATGCCTGAAGGAATAGATCATGGAGTAGTCAGAATTTCTGTGTGATAGTGACCACAAAGTACTTCGATTCAGCACCCCAAGAACCAATATCAAAGGGCATCAAGAACAAAAGCAGATCTTGCTTCAGACACATCACATAAGACAATTCACTAGTGTCTGATAGGAAGAAAGTAACATGGCAGGGAATCTAAATGAACCCTTTTTGCTCATGCATCATGATTTACTGGAGTTCTTTAAAGGGGTCAGCAAGCATGTGGATAAGGGAAAACCAATTCTTATAGACTACCCAGATGTCTAAAAACTATTTATAATGCTTTTGTGGGAACTGAGTAATGACTGGAGAATAGAAAAGACTCACAGTGGACTTCCATAGAGATTTGTAGAAGAGTAAATGGCAAGTGTCACTGTAGACTACTACTAGGATTTTCTTTTTAACCTTTAATCCAACACTTTTGATCATTCTTATGTTCTAGTTTAGTCAATCTACCATGTGCTTGAACCAGGACTCTTGAGTGGATGGTAAGTCTGACTTCATGTCTCCCAAATATGCTGCTTTCACACCAACTCCTTCTTTAAAGGGACTTCACTTACACTTTTTTAATAGGAACCTGAAACTAATGGGAACTAGGCACTCTACTACTTCGTTAGGAAGGTTCCATTTCTAACTTTGCTGTAAATTACAGTAGACCTTTTAGTGCTGGTCACACAGTTGTCTTCCTACAAGTGTGTACATTGATGTTGTATCATCTCCAGGACATGGATGCCATATCACCTCTAGGAGGTCTCACTGTGGTGGAACAATGCAAGCATGCTAGGCTTCCCAATAGTTCTGTTCTTCCCATTGGAAGGGCTGTAGTGCTCTGCTTTATCCTTTTAATCTTAGGGAAAACATCTCTTTTGATATTCATCCACTTTATGTTAGTGACACAGAATTATCACAACTACCAATCCTAATTTAGATAGTTTTTCAGTGTTGGTAGAAGACTGTAAGTCTCATATTCTCTATGAACTGCCATGGTATTTCTGGGCTATGGAAGATGCTCCTCACTCTTCTGGTATCTATCATTGAACTTGACTGTCCTCATCAAACCCATCAGCTGACAAATAGACTGTATTGCCTTGAACGTCAGAGTTGATTTTTCTAACTAGGTCTAGCTACTGAGCATATGCAGGAGCCAGAATAGCAGTTGCCTGTCTATTTCATCCTCCTCCTCTGACAAAGCTAAACAAGCTGATGTTCCCTGCCCAACATGATCTTTCAGGCCTTTTAGCATCCTCTATTCAAATAACTTCTCTCTGAAAGAGAAATTATAGCTCCTTCAAGCTTGCTGGGTGGGGATGATGGAAAGTAATTACCCCAGATGGGTAGACCCTCATACATGTGACTCAAAGGCTATAACATATTATCATGATATATTTCCTCTAGACATCTTCAGATATGTACCTTTTTAATCTCAGGCATTCACAGATCAGCATTCTGTGACACTTCAGGCTGTATATCTCCAAAGGAGTGTAACTTCATCAATGTTGGCTTAAAGAGTCTACTGTCTTTTTAAATGTGGTAGTGTTGCTTCTGTCAGCAGAGCTCCCTGGTGTACAGAAAGCCCTGAAGACCCTCACTCTTACACCCTGGCAATGGCAGACCAAAGTCAGCATGGCAAGAAGACAAAATTTTGGGGGGGACCTGCATGACTTTGAGACAGAGACACTTCCAAGAGGTACGGCAGTGCTGAAGGATGTGAGTGCACATTCAGTGGGTACTGCAGTGCTGTGGAGAACACACCTGTTTGGTATGCTTCCCTCACACAGCCAGGTTTAAATTAGTCACCAGATTTGGGCTGAGGGCAAAGTATTTCTACAGCAGGTACCAACGTCTGTCTCTCTCCTTCCTATAGCTTCTTCCTCTCCAGCAGCATGGTCCACGGCCCAGTTCCCAAGGAACAGCTGTATCTCCTAAATCCTCTCTGCTATATCCACCTATATTAACTGGCCAAATAACCCTTATTGGCATTACTAATCTAAGATCACACACACAGTTTCAGCCACAAATGCCCTTGAGTCACAGTGTCCTGTCCACCTCACAATTGGCTGTGTCATTAATTCATCCTCTTCTTGTCCTCCTGCATGGTACAGCATCTGGAGCTTCTGATCTTTGATGCAGAAAGTTTACAATGGGCATTGAGAGCTGTTTTGTGATTAGCCATGTCTAGGCCTGGGGGAAGGTAAAAGGACAACATGTATTTTTTTCCTTACAAACCGTTCATATACAGCGGTAATGACTGAAGAGACCTGGCCCTGATGCCCCAACTAGGCTGTTCCAATTCTGACTTTCCTCTGTCTTAGAGGACTGTGGTTCTTCAGCAAAAGGTAATAACCCTGTTTCCTCTGACCCAGAAATACTTATATGAGTCATAATGTTCTAAATGTGCCTGTTGGTGTAAAACGACATGCCAATGTGAAATCCTTCTTTGGGTTTCAAGGTTGTTTCAGAACAAAGAGGATTTTAATTCTCCACGAATGTTTTACTTTATTGTTCTTAGAACTGGAGGTGAAGGTACCTGTATGTGATTTTTATTAACACAGAGTAAATATGTGATCTCATAGCTGCACCCTAGTGAGGAAAGAATGGGGAGATGAGAAAAAGAAGTTCAGAGATTTAAGCAATGCTGACAAGGACAGCAAAAAATCAGTGTTTCCAGAGAGTCCCTGTCTCCTAAATTTCTCTGCAGTGTTTAATGGACCATCTGTCATGCCCAAGGAGCAGGATTTTTAGAATGATTGGAGAGGCCACCAAGACCTGAAATCTTTTATATTCTGTCTTTCTGAGACAAAACAATTCCCCTCAAATATCTTTATGTTGTTCAGCATAAAATTATTCTAACTCACTTAAGCAAAAGAAGCTCACCTTCTGATGAACTCAGGTGAAGACAACACTGTAACTGAAACTTGCTCTTAAAACTTAAATTTTCTTGAAACAAACTCATTTAGGAGTGGAAGGAGAATAGGAGAGAAAGGGGCACACCAAACTGAAAAGCTACAGAGAATGTGAGAATTGAATAGGGCAAATAATGAGTTTATCAAAATGAGGTGCTGGCTGAATCTGTAGTTGGATGGTGATGGCTCCACCATTTTTTCTTTTCAATTTTTTTATCACTGTTTTATCACCAAAAGAATTACTTGTTCTATAGAAATAATGCCTTGAGATACTTTAATAGCTTTAATATATGGTAGCCAGTGAAGATTCTTGCAGCTCTAGAGTTGTTGCTCTTTCTGTTTCTGGAGAGTCCATGACCCTGTAGGTTGCAGGTGAAACTCCCTTTTAAGTCTCTTCATTAAACAGTTCAATCAGTCCATGTAGCATGAACATTACAGAGTTGGGAGATGCTTAGCTAGGTTTGGCAGCCTGTATCTGAACCTTAGGTGACTACAGAAGTGGGGATAAGGGTAGCAGATGGCAGCCTCATAGTCATTCAGGAGGTATTCAAGATAGTGCCATGGAATGTGACTCTATTGCCTTGGGCTCTCCTTTGTACACAAAGCAATGAAGGCAAGAGTTCCTCATCCTGCTGCAAATCTAAAGCTGAGTTATGAGTACAGGTAAACAAAGTACAAGGCAATGTCTGGCACACCAAGCAATTAGGACTCAACAAGCAACTGGATCATGATAGACCTCAACAATCACATGCAAGCACGTTAATATATAACACAATGTTAAAGATTTATCTGTGAATCTTTCTCTTGTATACAAGCCTACAGTAGAAAAAGGTGTAAAATTGAAAATAAGTTGCAGGATAAGAGCAAGAAAGAGGCAATTCTATTGATGTCCAAGGTCCTTGTGAAAGCTAGAAAACTCTGTAAGAGAAAATTCACTGATGGCTCCCAGGAAGCAGGTTATGGTCCAGGGTACAGAGAAGGGCAGGGCAGTGGCAAATCCAGGAGCATCCCTTCTAAAGAAGTTCCCTCCATGTCCAAATCTGGTTGTCAACTTGAAACTGGGTATGTGCAAGGATACCCTGACTATGTACCAAATTTAGCAGTTGAAAAGAAAGGGGCACAAGATGTTAGTGATCTGCTCCAGGCATGAAGCAGTGATGAGGAGATCCTGGTTCCTGTCTCCTCTCTCCCTCTTACAATGGTAAATACAAGAAGTAAATGGGAAAGCTAATCACAGAGAGCTGTGATTGTGGTTACACCTGAATACTTAGGGATCTGGGTTTTACCATGGGGAGATGATCGTTAGCATAGCTGTGTTGAGCTTGGATAAGGTCAAACAGAAGGGCTGGAACCAGCACCAGTAATGTGAAGCACTATTTTTGCACACACTCTAACTGCTGTACATTGGTGCCATCTACTGCCTGGCTTGAATCTGTCCCTGCCTGGGCCTCTGTGAGTGTCACCTTAGCCACAGGTAGCAAAAAGGCAACAGAGGAAGGAAAAAACTACAATTCTCTGTTGATGTCCTGACATAAGAAGAAAAATTTTAACGATCTGTCGTGATGATAGCAGCACTGGTTTGAAGAGAGGAGACCTGCTAACGAGTAATACAGCTCAGTGGATTTGGAGGTAGAAGAGAAACCACGGGTGAGCAACTTTTTGGTCTGGAGGAAACAGGAAGGAATCAGCTGGGTTCCTATGTCGACATGCTATGGCACTACAAATCTCATCTAATCCCACTGTGAGACAGTACCAATGGGTGTGGAAGGAGGTGCTGCAGCTCTTGCAGAGCTGATAGTATAGAGCTGCCTCCCTGGTATCAAAGCAGAGGTTCATGTGGCATCTGTGCCAGGAGCCTGTCACTAGAGGACATGACCTATCTCTCACCCCCTGCAGCTGCTGTGATTGTCACCATGAACAGGCAGCTGTGAATGTCTGAAACACCTGTCTGCATGCTAGGGCTTCTCTGTAGTTCATGTCTCTTTTAAAGTCATTACAGTAACTCACTCATGAAGCTTTTGTGGTGCTTCCTTAAGCTCAGGGCTGTTGTATAAATGAATATATGTCAGGGATGTCTCACTCAGCTGAGAGCTGTACAGCACAGTTCATATCGTCACAGTTAACTCGACTGAGGCTGCTCCAGAAATCTTTGGGTGTAGGGAAGGCAGGAGAATGCATCTAGAATTTCTAGTCAAGCATTATGCTATCAAGGGATGAATAATGACTAGGTACCTCCTTACATATGCCAGATGTTGGCTCCTTAAGCCATAGAAATTGTGAAATTAGCTCAATTATTCAGATTAAACTTTAGTAATATCTACATGTATGTTGGGTTGGTCTACAGGCCTCACATTCAGTACCAGCACTGTTTTCAGTGAGCAGTGGCATTTGACAAGAAAAAAAAAATCCCCCCAAAATGACAAGCACAGAAAAGCAGAAAGAAAGCTTAAAACTTTCCAGAAGAGTTTGACTGAAGCAAATGGAAAGTCAGCAGGTTATGCTTTGTACTTTGTATCCTCAGAAAATCTTTATGAACGCTTCATAAAATTAAAGGATATTACAATCTGAAAAGTCTTTACATTGCATATTTTTGATGTTATTCACTGTCCAAAGAAGCGGCTAATAGGGAGAGAAGGTATGACTGATGGCACATGATTCTGACACTCAGGAGCACACTATAGCATCCAGCCTTGAAGAACTGCATGGGCTGAAAATGGTGTTCCCCCAGGTGGGACAGCTGCAGGGATCAGGAGAGAGATCTATCATCCTTCCCCTGGAGAATGGGAATAGGGTTAATGTCCCTCTCAAACCATGGTATTTGCTGTTCTTCAGAGCTGTCAAACTGGGTATTGTTTACAAGGTAGCTCAAAACACTGTGCCCCATTTGTGAGCGTGCTATCCCCCTTTTACAGGCAATAGCAGCCAAAATCCTGAACCTCTGGCTTGTGACCAGCCACAAAGCCAGTACCCAAGCAACAAGAGCAGTGCCAGCAGCAGCAGGAAATTCCATCCTCCAACAGACCTGTCCAGAGAAAAAGAGGGAAGAGTACTTCAAGATAGAGACAGTGTTTGCCTGACTGATGGTTCAAAGTGAAGTCTCTTTCAATAACACAGGCCTCTGTGTTTACTTTGGATAGAAACTGCCTCAGATCTTTTCAGTGAATAAATGCTACCTTTTATAAAAACTTATTCTGAAGCCTCACTTAATCATTATGATTACAAGGTAATCTCATAACCAAAGACATCTTCAAGTGCTTATCGAGCTCAGCTATTTCAGCTCCAAATTAAGAGCAATATTAATCATAAATATTCCAAACCCAATTCCTATCCAGATAAAAATTTTCATTGATAAGAATATATATTTTTGTTATTATGTTACCAGTGGAGAAAAATAATCACAAAATATATTTCATTCTTCTTATAAATGGTAAATTGCTTAGAAGTCATGGAAAATAGCCTTTTATGATAATTCAGTTTTAAACAAATTGAATGTAAACTCACTCTGAGAATATTAGAGTAAAGAAAGAACATTTTTGCCAGAGCTGCAAACCACTAGAGACTGCCTTTCAGGAAAATAAACTTGAGTTTCCCCCTGCAAGCTGATCCCACACATGATTTTCAGGTAGGCCAAACATGGTCACCAACAGTTACACCTTCAGAGCCAAAGAGAAACCTTCAGGGCAACATGATATGACAAGCGGCTGCCACTGCTGAAAACTTTCTTTGTAGACCCTGCCATCTGGCTTCTTCAGCTGTCAAGCCTGCTTCCTCCAAGGTACCACAGGAGACAAGTTGTGGTAGCAGGTAGGGAACCAGAAGGACAAAGATCACAGTTAGCTGTAATTGGGATGTAGGAGACAAGGTTGGCTGGGTATCAGGCACTAATTTGCAAGCCTTTTGTGACTCTTTTTATTGTCTACTAGTTTACTCCTGACTTTGCAGTTCTAGATGCATAAATTATGGTAGTAGAAGAAGGGAAAGGTGAAAGGAAGGGTATGTGAAGGGTTGCACTAGAACTTTTAATCTATGCTTGTGTATTCAAAAGACTGGGATAACCAGCTGGTGTACAGCGATTTTGTCTGATGCACAGAACACCAAAACTTCAATCCTTTTTCAGGTGAAACCAGGCTGAGGCTGCTTCTTCAGATACTGAAGAAGCCAAGATTTCGTTTTAAGAGGTGATCACTTGATATCTGAATGGTGAGACAGGGTGAAGGGAAGTTCATGTTGTTATGCTAAGTGTGACCACATTGTTACAGGGAAAACAAGGTGTTTGTTTTCCCTGGCTTGCCAGCTGCTGGCTGTATAGGGAGAGAGAAAAAGAACTAGATAAAAACAAGGGTGTCTTACTTCTCCCTCTGATGTATCTGATTCCAGTGTGCAAGACAGGCTAGGTCACTGGTTTTAGCAAGGATAACACTTTGTGTTGTACACTTTGTGTTGTCTTTTGGTAATGTGCAAATATCTGTTTTCCAAAAAGTTTAAACTATTCTTTGGTTTGTAATAATTTTTGCATATAATTGACTGAACTGCTTTCCTCACAACTTGGCTCCAACCTAGACCTCAGTGAGGAGGAAAAGAAATTACCTGAATTTAAATGCTCCCCTGTTTATAATCCAAACACAGCAGCATGGAACTATTGCCTGAGATCTGGGAAGGGAACCTGACTACAAGCCAGGTTTTCACAAATGTGAAACAAATGTCAACCTTTTATTGACTGAGACAAAATATAAAGGAAAGAGCCACGGCACTAATTCACTTTTTAACCTACATCACGGATAGTTTAAATGGATGGACGTGTTCCTAGCAATGCAGAAAAGCCTTTTCCATCAATATTTTAGCTTATAAATCTTTAGCAAAAGTCTTACGCAGTCGCCATGCGCAGTTGTCGCCAGGACTGATCAGAAATTGAACAGCACTTTTTAAAATCTACCACTAGATGGCAGAGTTGGACTTAGAACAATTACACCTTCATGTAAACTAATGACTGAAACTTGATGTCAAAAATGTCTTTGTGTCCTGTGGAGAACAAACAAACAAGAGCCATCTTCAATGGCACGGAAATGCACATATGTATAAAAAGAATAGTACCACGCAAACTAACCAGATCTAAAGTCAAACACTGGAATATGGGCTCCTTTCTGAATAGCTCTGTCCACAGTGGAAGCACTTACCTGGATTGTGATACGTACAAGAATTGAGAAGTGATTTGGTGGTACTTTCCCCGCCGCCCCCCCTCCCCAAGGTCAAGAAAAGCAAAAAGCCAGGCAGCAGCAGCTGCAAGATGATTTCCAAAGATGGTAGAAAAGCACATGATGGCCCACTGCTAACTGCTAGTGTTATCATAAAACTTCCAGGAATATATTCGCCATAAAGAGAGAGTTGTATGCTGCTTAGAAAGTATTTGCCCTTACAAATTGTCCCTGTTAAAATAATCCTTTCAAAAGTAATATCTACCTGCAGCTACAGTGGTGTCTTCCATCCAATAAAGTTGATGTCTTGAGGAATATCCTAAGAATCAGATTTCCTGTGTTTCAAAATGGTTATATGATCTCCAGGATGCTAATCACCCATACATTGTACACTAAGTGCCTGCTGTTTCCAGATGCCAGAATAAGGTAAAGAGAGGGTGCATGGAAGTGATGGAGACGTTTAACTGCTAGAAAACAAGCAACATGTGCCCATGTCTTTGGAAGCACAGGCCAGCATTGCTTGGCTGCTGATAGCAAAACAATACAGACTCTTACAGAGAAATCCAGCTCTGTCTGTATACCTTAAGATGGCTCTGAAACGATAATACAGTCTCCTTTAGCTGTGTGTTGTTGGGTAGCTAGAAGATAGCCTTGGCCGTACTCAGTTATTATATCGATGGGATGGGATAGGATGACGTTTACTAATCTGGCTTTTTCCAGCTTTCAGGGAATGTTTTTAGTGCCTTCAGTGCTTGGTTGAGGGGCGATTTTCACTTTTCCACTAGATGGCAGATGGCCATAGTTGAAATCCTCGTTCTGGTCCGTTAATGAGCATCGTCTACTTGACAGCTTTCTAGGTGAACTGTTTCATGTAGAAAGAAAACATTAAACCCAGAATAGATTTGGTCATGCGCTCTTCACCAACTTGTTTAAAATTCAACAGGTTCTTTTGCTTATTTATAGAGCTCAGTCTGACATTTCAGTACCTGTGCAGCAGGGCACATGGTTTCTGAGAGCGTTAGACATATGTGCTTTGTAGTTGCTTTGTACCTGCACAGCTACTTCAGGGCTCTTCAGAAAGGAGTGTGTTGGACAAGTCTTATACAGATCTAAGACATGTATGCTGTGGCTCTCTGGGATTTCTGGACACAGGGTATCTCCAAAAGTCCAGTACTATGATGCAATTTTTAAAAAATATGTGTATTTTCTCTCTGAACCCTAAAGGAATTGAACATGCTTTCTAATAACAGACCAGCAATAACCACCTCTTTTGTTCACATACTGCAGAGTTTTTCAGTGCTCTCTTCCACTGCAAGTGGTGAGCAGCCTTCACTAGAACAGGTCAAGGTCTTTAAAAAGTCCCAGCAATAAAATCCTGCAGTGCTGATGCTCCTGTGCTTGCATGATGTTTTCCGGGATCCAGTTCAAGCTTTGAAACTCAAAGTAAGTACCACTATAGGTACCAGATTTTTCCTGTTCCACTCAAACCTATAAGTTGTTACAGATCCCTGGAAAAGGACCTTAAGTCACAGGACAGTTTAGCTGGAACCAGGTTTTCTCCTCTGGAATTTGTTATTTATAACCTTAAGAAATTCTTCTGGGGATAGTCTTGTGCTAGTGTCATTCACTGAGTTTAATGGATTTTTTTTTTTCCTGCTTTATTTTAGTGTAAGAGAGATCAGAGTCAGTCCCACGGATTTCTCCCTACCCATAACAGATTTTCCTATAGTGCTGTACTGACTCCACAGTCTGTGCTAAGAAAGTAAATTAGCTAAGTGTCAGGGTCTCTCCATCTAAAACCACAGTGCAGATTTCACATGCCCAGCTCAAACAGCAAAGGGTTTCGATTAGTTGTGAAGCAGCCACTGGCACCTGAAATTTCACTTCTGAAGGAATGTGTGTGAGCTTTGCATATACTTCTGGAAGTGTCAGCTTTGTCATGTGCTGTTTGTTGCCTCAGCAATGGGGGCCTTTTAACAGCCCCAGAGAGGTGTGATGTGCTCACACCTATCTGTATCTGTTTTCTTAAGTGTAGTGCAAGTCTTTCAAACTTTCATTTCAGACTATCAATGCTTCTTATTAGGCAACTTCATTGAGTAACCTCCCACTTTCCTGCAACCTAGGTAAGGACCTTGGCCTCTTGCAGTGCTAATTGGAGCCTTGTTACAAATGGACTGATCTGTCGGACTGTGACAGCATTAGGCACACAAAGGTCACCTAAACTTTTTTTTTTTTTTTTGGTAAATGATGCCTGGAGCTGGCTATGTTCTGCAAGGTGGTGATCTCACTTCTTCACACATCTAATTTGAATGACTTCTGTCATGGTGGATTAGCACTGATTGGACACATAATAATCAGGACAATCTGCTGCCCCATGCTCTTGGGAGTTTCTCTACCCCTCTTACTTGGGAACTTTTTTTGCACATTTGTAGATGTTAAGCTACCAAAGCAATCATTAGGGTTTCTCCTTTGTTCCTTCCCTGCCCCAGCATCCTACTAGTTTGTAAAAGGTGGATTTGCAGATCGATCTCTCAGGGAGGGTTTGGCTCTTCAGAGAGCTCTACAAGCCCAGCAAACACAGCCGTGTGGAAATACTTCATTTTCCCTAGACACAGCTATTCCTTCAGGCTCCAAGCCTGCTTCAAGCCCATTCCCATTTGTGTCCATCTGTAATTTTCTGCAAGAGTCGTGCTGCCAAATTTTGTTTTGACTACATGCAAACAGAAGCTCCCTAGAAACTATCTGAATTGATCTAATGGAAAGCCAAAGACCTGTGGCAATGAAACAACTGGTTATAGAGCAGTGACAGGTTTTCAGGGTATAAAAAGCTTGTGACTGAAACTCCAATGCTTCATAGACTGCAGAAGAGGGAGCTTTATATAATTTTCAGCTCACTAATAGTGTTGCCAACTCTCATGATTTTATCATGAGTCTCATGATATTCTTCTTAAAAGCTTAGTTTCTGGAGTTAGGCAATTAAAAGAGAATCTTCCTCTCTCTCCTCCCCCCTTTTTTTTTTTTTTTAAACATTCTTTTCTTAGCAGCAAGCTTCTAGCCCTGCTGTTTCCAAGGGAGGAAAAAAAAAAAAAACTGAAGAAATGAAAAAAAGAAAAATCTTCAAAACTTGACCAGGGTTTGTCCTGAAGTCTCAAAAACCCCAAGAATTCAAACCAAAAGAGGTACATAGGTATTATTGAATGCTTGTTTCTTTTTAATCTTGTGGGTTTCTTCAAAGTGAGCCTCATGCCCAACTCGTGATTTTTAAATGCTTGGGACTGGCAACACTATTTTGACAGACCTAATATATATGTGTAGCACTGGAAGTTCTGTTGTGGGATTTATTTTTAGAAAAGCTATTTTAGCTCATTTGGCAAGGTCTTTGTAGTTCCATCTACCTTGTGTAGTTAGACTCATGGGGCCAGATCCTTCAATGGAGGAAATTAGAGCAAGACCAATGATTTAAACCATCTGGAGATATAGCCCATGGTGCAGTCATCTGGCTTTACTTGCAAAGGGATACAAAATATAGTCCAAATAGCATTTTTTTAAAACTCCATAAAATGTTTCTAAAATAGTCTTCCGTCATCCTGGAGCAGATGTGGTATAGACAGAGAACACAGGATGGAAAGCTTCAGAGAATTTTCTTGCTGCTTGTTTGAGAGTATCCCCATAGCTCACTCCATAAGATCTGCCTCTTTTGGGTTTTGTACTCTTCCCCTGCACTGCACCACAACTGAGCTGCTGATTAAGCATGTCTGTGCTGGGTGCTGCAAAATCATCCTCACATGTGTGATTTCCACACCAGAGTTACTTACTCTGCTTCCTTTTCTTCACAACCTTTTTACTCATTGCAGTGAAACCATGCAGATTAACATGCATGAAAGAGCTCCTCAGATAATAGCCCACACTCAAATCTCTTCATGCTGGCCTCTCAAAAGTCCTCTGAGGTCAGACAAGGTCAATTCTGCTCTGAGGTTGGATTCCTGAAGGACCACAGAGGAACTGCAGGAAGTGGTCTTAGTGACTCAGCTGATGGCAGTACTCCTGCTGGTTCAGCACTGAGACCATGTCCCAGCAAGATGTGAGAAGACAATGTTTGCATGGACATCCTTCTGACAAATGCAAGGTGGGGATTCAGACCACTTTGTTTCCAAAAGATCGTATAAGCTTTTTTAGTAGGAGTGAAAATCGGAGTACCCTTTCTAGAGATTGAAATGGTCAAATAAATGTGGCTGCTAATTCAAATAGAAGGAAATGTGTTTTTAAAAAATATTTAATCCATTCCCAGCTCTTCCTCCAGATACTCTCAATGAGAGTCCCCACATCATCATGCAGAGATCCTGAATCTCACTAAACCGTTCCACTTTGTTGGCTGTACTTCATGAGGCTGAGCTTCCCTTGCTGAACTGTTACCAGTGTTAATTGGAGCTGTTCCAAGCTGCTCTTTGACTTTAATTTCTGTGACAGTATTGTTGACACTGCAGTAGAGGGATGTGAGCCCTTCTTCCACTATTCAGTAATTCCAGTGACAATCACCAGAGCAAATGAAACGTCAACAACTCTGAGCCTCTCTGGCATCTTTTGCTCATCTTTCTAAAGCCACTTCATGGAAGCTGAGTGTTTTGCAGCTCACAACATTTCTATTCAAAGGTGATCATGGAAAGGAGACCACAGCTCAGCAGCTCAGCTGCAAATTGTGCAATGCCCTGAACCACACTGTGGCTGGAGTTCTTTGCTCCCAGGAAAGTGCTGTAGCTAGGATGGCCCATTTCCTCAGGGACTGTACACATGCAAGACATAGGGCTCGATGTGGTCTTCTGAATGGCAGATGTTGTTTGTTGTGGGCTTTCTTGTGGTTTTGCCTGCGTCACTCCTTGATGAAGTTATTCTCCTACAACACAGTCCATGGGTTCTACCTTTTGACTACAAGGTATATGCTATCTCATGCTACATCAGCTCTACCCTTTTTCAGCGTTTACTTTGTGTGTTCCTCTGGACTCATCCAGAACCTGATCAAGTAATTTTGTCCTGGGCAGTTAACTGATCTGAAAAGCTGGAGAAGATGGGCTCTAGCCAGAGAGCATTTGGAAAGAAACCCAGAGGGTGGGCTGTGAGTTAAACCCTTGGGAGAGTCAGGGACCCAGCACAGGCTGATGTAGTACTCTGTGGCCTCGCTCTCTTCTTGTCATGGTCTTCAAAGGTGGTGCACACTTCAGATGGTAACTGTGACATTCTCTGAAAGATGAGGAAAAAGCTGGGCAGGCACAATCCTTTGGGGTACATCTGGTTGCTTTTACCACTAATATTCTTGTGTGGTCAGATGGGGAAAATGTAATTTAGCTGTGTAAGGAAATATTTGCTGGGTTAAATATATTCACATCAAAATATTGCACATTTTTCAGACAAGTTGTGGGAGGTGTGTTGAGAAAAGTCTCAGGATGTGGCAAACTTTGGGGCTGCACCAGGATCCCATGAGTTACTAGCCCTGTGCTGGGAGGACCATACTGCTGCTTAGGGTTGTTGTGACTGAATGACAGGACTCGAAACAGTATTCTTTCTGATATTTGGAATTTATTAATAAGTCTGGACTACTGGGCTGTATTCTGTGTCAGAATCTCGTGATGATCTTTGCAGAGAGGAATGTTGTTCTTTGCATTGATTACAATCTGCACGGTCAGTAAGGAGGTGTTCTCACTGTAAGCACCTGGCTTGGGGAAGCTCAGCTCCCCTTGGGGCTGCCTGGGCAGGTGGAGGAAAGCATAGTTTCTCCAAAGAGGGATTCACAGCAACAGCCTGGCTTACATGCTCTGACATGACCCATTTACAATTCTCTCTCTCTACACTGATGCATAGGAAACTTAGAGCAATACCCTCCTAGCTCAATGAGGTGCCCACATTTTCTGTCATTCTCACCATGCTGCAGTTACTATTTAGGTTATGTCATATTGGCTGTGCCAGATGGAACTGAGGATTTTGCAGTGATACTAGAAGATTAATTGGCCTATTAATAGGTCATCTTACCACAGAACCAGACATACCCCATATTTTTTATACAAACACAAAATCATGGGGCTTTTTTCATGCTTTATGCTGGACAGTTTTGTGTTACTGATTCTGAGGAAATCAAGGACTGATACACTACATATTAGTAACACACTCTCTTTTCTCCTTGTGTGTAAGACTGTTACTACAGTGAATTTTCAAGTTTTTCTCCATTCCAAATTTTGGAAATTTTTAGGGATAAAATATGTTTGGTCTTGGTTTGTTTATTAATATAAATGTTGAAATGTTCACTCTGGTTTGGAAAACTCAGTTTGAATTCACGCATTGGAAACAATAGATTTAAATAAGTGAATGGTTAGAAGGTGGTAGAAATGCATTTCAGACTTTTGGGGAAAGTTTATGTGGTCCTTGCCAGTCACCTTCTGCTGATACCATTGTTCTATGAATATGTGAACAGATCTAAAATGTATTGGATTGTTAAATATCTATGACATCTAAGACCAAGACATATTTCAGTGGTGGTCAATGTGATTTCAATGTATAGAACTGCATGTATTTCTTGTGTAAGGCCACATGATCTACATGTCTGCTACTGAAGATTATATCTCATCTGCTTATCCCATGACAAAAAGCACAGATCATCTCCCATGTGTAAAGCCAGCAGGATTTAGGCTCTGTTTTGGAAATGTTCAGGATCTTTCTGGAAGAAGAAGTATTATAGAGCTACCTATCTGTACATATTATCCTGGAAATGAGCAAGGAAAAGAGACAAAGAAGTGGTTGAGTTCTGTGGAAAGGTTTCATGCTGTGCATTTCAATGGATTTAACTTCTGTCTCTGTGGATGTGTAACTTTATAGTATTGGTTCCCTAAGTATATGTAAAATGTATTCTGCCAGTAAAGCACATTTTGTGCAGTCAATATGCATATTTATTGGTAAAGCATACATACACTATCATCTGTCAAATGTTTTAGTTGGTATCTGATTTCAAATTACTTGAATAAAATAATTGCATTAGGCTGCAGAGGTATATTAGTAAAACATAGATATTTTCTTATCATAAGAGGAAGTTCTGAACCTCACTAGAAATTGTGGTTCATAATACCAAACCCTATTAAACAGGGTATAAAATCTTGCCACAATGGCAGTTTGAGTTGTGTTCCCTTCGTGAGGAGCACTGAGTAACACATTAAGTTCATCAGACAATCTAGAGAAAGGGGGTATCCAAGCATTAATCTTTCATCTCAATGCTTCATGAAAAAAAAAAACAAAACAACTCAGTGAAAACAAAAGCAGGAAACTCAACTGTTCTAAAAAGCACTTTAAAGTAGCACTAGTTTCAGCTACCAGGTATTTGCACTATCAATCAAAGTATATTTATTTATCAGTTGAATCATATATTAAAACTCCAGGCTATGCAGAATAAGAGGCAGAGGAGAAAATATTGAATGTATACATGCAAAAGTACCAAAGCCTACACTTTCTGGAAATAATACATACATGTCATTTGCTGACAGAAATACAGATTGTTGTAAAAAGAACTTCAGAAATGACCTGACATCAGAATCACAATTTCCTGTGTCACAGGTTAGTGAGAAATTGCTTCTTTACAGCCTAACAATTCAAGAAATAATGACCTAACATTGTTCCACTGTGAATTGGGGCCAAGAGATATATTTTTGCAGGTAGCAACAAATAAGAATAAACCTTGCAAAGAGCTGAAATGCATAAATCCTAAAGCACACTGGAGAATTCACCAACTCTGACATAAGCAATCTATAGACAATATAACCAATTGGAAATATATTAGGTATGATTGCAAACATTGCTTGTCTCTTCAGCAAACCAGGCTGGACTTCTGTGGGCAGTACACTGGAGAACTATTATTTAGGAATTTGGGGGTGTTCTGGTTCTAGATGTCAATGCTAGCCATTTATTTAAAAATGTAAAGAAAATTCACATTGGCTGACAGAGTTTTTCGACACCTTGTGCTGTTCAACCAGCAGCATCACACATCCATGTCTACGATTTTTATTCATCATCATAAGATGTCAGTCAAGATTCAGAATAAAGAATTGATATTTTGGATGCCTGGCTTGAGCTAACTCACAGACACTTGATTTTCAAAGAAGGTAGGCTACCTCTGAAAATTTTTAGTACTGAAGATTAGGAGCCCTTTCCAGAACTCTTAGCATTTATACAACTTGGGCTGTTGTTCTGCAACCCTTGGAGGTGTTATCTTGAGAAAAGTGTCCTTGATACACAAGAACTCTGAGATGTAGATGATATATTCTTGTTTCTAATATTTTTATTCCTTTACAGCCTCCTAAAACTAGGATTAGTGCAACAGTCCATGCTTTTGCTGAAATGTCTTCTAGAAGATTTGTAATTCCTCTGAAAGTGACTTACAAAAGCAAATAAGGTGAGATGTTTTCAAATACTTTATATGCACTGAAACTCAGGGCAGCAGAAAGAAGACTGAGCTCTGATAAAGCAATTCTTCTTGGGACAGCACTATCTGGCAGCCTGAATTTGGGTCTACAAATTGGGATTTTCTTTCTAGCTTTATCAGGGACTCTTTATCTGGCCTTGGATGAGATAAGCGTTAGATTTCCTAATTAATACTAACAGAACTGTAAAGGTTAAATGAACAAAGTTTTTTTTTTGCTGGGGGAAAGCACAAACTTTTATTAGAATCACTGTCCACTGTAGATAATGTTTCAGCAATTTAAAATCAATGCAAATCATGAAAATTATTCATCGGTGTGTATATATATATATATATATATATATATACACGTAGTATGTGTGTATATATATATTGTACTGAGAAGGATATTGGGTTTTCTCCAAAATGCAACAAATTTTCTGTTCCTGAGGTAAATGGGTAAATGAAAAGTCTTCTTGGATGTCCCTTGTGAAATACAGATTTCAACAAACCTCATTAACTTCATATCAGTGGCTGAGTTTTGCTTTCAGTAAATTGCCAACTTCAGTTCATAGATTCACAGAATGGTTTGAGTTGGAAGGGATCTTAAAGATCACCTAGTTCCCACCCCCTGCCATGGGCAGGGACAACCTTCTCTAGACCAGATCAGTCCCTCAGAAGCTGTGGATTTTGTTTTCACATCTATGCCAAAGAGCAATAGTTCTGCAGTGCTACTTATATTCCTTTCTCCACGTAAGCACTATGTACTGCTTTCTCTCTGGAAGCACCATGAGGGATATAGACCTAGACTCAGTTTTTCATGTTAAACTTTTGGGTTGGGTTCTGGAGCAGAGTTTCTACTCTTAGAGCAGAACACACTTGTGTTTCAGATTTGAATGGAGGAAAGGACCTCTCACTTCTGGAGAAAAGGCCGGGTCTGGCAAAATCAGTCACAAGTGTGACAGTTCTTAACTGTACAGACATGACAGGCCCTGTGTCTTTTGAAGAAGCTTCTGCTCTTCTTTTGAGTCAGGTAAGAGATGGTCTGTATACTCTTAGTTTACAGTGAATGCACATTCAAATGGTTTACTTATCGTTTTACGAGCAGTAATTTCAGTGTATGTATTCCTGTGAATAAGGCCCTGATTTAGCAGGGTGTTGCAATTTGTGTTTGAAGTTGAATAAGATCTTGCATGTTGTCTGGAATGAAAGGCAAGCTTCCAGGCTGTTTTTTTCAGTAAGTAGAAGCACCACCTCCTTTGCTGATGTAGCATAGACATATCCTTTTGTAATCACCAAAAAAAACCCCAAAAGCCTATCAGGAAATTAGCATTGAAGTAAAACTTTGGATAGACTTTGGAGGGAGGAAAAATAAAATAAGACTTAATCAAAATTTAGAATGCAGGAAGATGGCACCTGCCTCAAGGAACTTACTGCTGAACCTTTAGACAAGAGACAACACATACATGGAAGAAGATAGGAATCAGAGCTGCATATCATCCCTATGAGTATTGTCTCATTGTCTACTCACAGTTACATTTCCCTCAGGTACCAGCACAACTTTATTAAAAAGAACTGAGTGTATTTTGCCAAAAAATCTTCTCTGTTCCCCTAGCAAATTCTGAGCCAGCATTGCACGCGGTGTTGTTAATTTATTAAGTATAATTGTGATTGATTATGTTCTACAGATATGAGGTACATTTAGACTTGGTGCAACTTCATTGACCCCAGAGCTGGTACAGCTGTTTAAATGAGGGCAGAAATGATTATATACTACTCCCCACTTGGACTTAAACCAGACATCATAAAGACAGAAGTTGCATGAAACATGATTTTATGCCTCTATCTCCTAGTGATCACCCCACATGTAATTAATTTCCTCATTCTAAAAAAGAAGCATATTTAAATGTGGGGTTTTTTTCAGGTAGCTTCTACCCGTGAGTATCCTTTGGAATACTCAATTGGGCCTTTTAATTTATCATAAAGATCTATGAAGATTTATAGAAATAAATCCTATAATTATGAACAGAATGGAGCATCCTCCACTGGTTTTTCAACTATTTTCTTGAAATATCTTCTTTAATAAAAAATTACAGTTCTCTTTCAGAACCATACAAACCATTTTAAAAGCCACATTTGTGCCTTTTGAGGCTAGTCTAACTTCCTCTGTGGTTAGTCAGATTCGTTCCATTGACCTAACAGAAGTGGGACAGGTCCCAGATTAGCAATACTAGACCTGGTTGTATGCCAGTCTTTAATCATTGTAAGAAATATCTTTTTCTTTAATTGTGATTAAAACTCTCTCTTCCCTTAGTGCGGAACATTTTTTAATATGTTCTCTACATCCACACATTCATTCTACAGCAAAGCATAGTAAGTGTATGATGTCATATATCTTTATATCCCTTCTTGGTTTCATCCCCATCAAGTTACACAAGAGCAGGAGGGAAGACCAGAGGGAAGAGCTGCACTTTGACCTCTTGTTCATATTTTGGTTCTTTTATGTATACCAAATGTCAGTCATTCTGTCGTCTATTTAATCTCAGACACCTATGGAAGATTAAGAGAGGGCAGTTCAATGAGCAGAGCAGGAGAGGGAAGGATGGATGAGCTACAGCAGTCAGATAATGTAAAAGCCACCTCAAAGTTCTCAAAAAACTCCAACTGTCACCAGCCATCATCCTTCTGACAAAAAGGAGGAGTTTCCATTTAGGTTTAAAAATTGTCTTCTAAAGGATTGACATTTATGAATTCTAGAGAGGAAAACTGTCCTTCTTAACTACATATCTCCTCTGAATTAATCCTTTCATTCTTCCTTCTTTTGATTTAAAATATTATTCTTGGCCAACAGTCTGAATGTACATGTGTTTGTAACTACATGGCAAGAATTTAGAACATATCTAATACAAATTCTTTTGCTTCTCTTTCTGGTCCATCCAAAACCCTCTTACTCTAACCCACCTTCCAAAACAGCAGGTCATTTTACCCCATTAAAGTAACCTAGGAATACAAGTGGACTTTGTTTTCTGGAGATCAAAGACTTGGTTTGTTCCTACTTCTGGTAACCAAAGCCCCCTTCTACACTGTGTGGTGCTCTTTGGTGGTAGATGCAATGAAACTCCTCTCAGCACAAAATTGTCCACTTGCATAGGGTAAGGTTACATTGCTCTGCCAGCATGAACTGCATATGTGCCGTGGAGAAAACTGGGAATGTCTTCAGACGACATAGTGCTAGTACATGCTAGTGCTAGTATTTGACCAAAAGAAAAGTTGCAGTGTTGGTGGTTGCTAAAATAATCTGTCACCTCCCAGTCCTCCCCAAGCTATTTGAAAGAAATAAGTGAGGTTTGAGGTGCATGGGGAGCCAGTTGTCACCCTCAAATATCACCCTTCCAATGCCATTAAAAAAAAAAAAAAAAGGTGCAAGCTTTCAGACAGAAGGCACCCAAATTTGTAGCAGGCTTTTAGGCTTGAAAAATCATAGTCTTGAGCCTGGGGTCCAGCCAGGTTGCTCTGCACAGGCTAGAAGAGAAAGGCTTCTGAGCAGCATAAAGCTCATTTTCCACTTGCCTGGACCTGGGCTGCATGTCTGGCAAATCTGCTGGCAACTGTGAACACTGCCCAAGGGACTGAAAGTGAAGCTGGGGGCTGATGTGGCATGCGGTTGCCATGGTACTGGCCATAATCCTGCCGGAGTCAGATACCCTGATGATATGGCAAGTTTCAGCTTGCTCGTGGGTACAGCAGGATGACCCTCCCTAGGAGCATCTGGTTGTTTTAAAGTTTTGATAAATTCCATAGCCAAAGAAATCAAAACAAATGAAGAAACAAGCCCAGTCTGCTTGCATTTCTCATTAGTACGACTGTTAATGCATCAGATCAGTGCAAAAGCAAAGATCTTTGGGGTAAAAGTGGGGCACTTTTGGGAGATTCTTTTTCCTCTTCTGGGAGCCTCGGTCCCAAAACACGAGGATTAAAATAGATTATCATGCTCTGGTGAGGCTGGTTACCGCCTTTAGGGGAACGTCTTTAACGAACGCTTCATCTACCGAAGATGTTCCTCTCGAAGGCTAAAGTCGCTAAAGTGTGCGGGGCTGTCTCCTCGCTGGGCTACGGCCGCAGTACGGGCCAAGCTTAGCCGCGTCCGCCGCGATGCTCCGTGGGGCTTTGGTGCCTCCAGCGCGGCGACTTCAAAAGTAGCGCAAACTGCGGGGAAAACCCACCAAACCTCACCAAAGTTGGAGGGAAGCCACTTGCCAGCTCCATCCCCGGCTCAGCGCCAGTGAATCGCACAAGGCCAAACTTTGGTCTTAGGGGGAAGGAGGGGGACTACTTTCGCCGAAGATTTTTTTTTTTTTTTTTGATGGGTTTGTTGCAGCTGCCCTCCAGCTGAGCGGGCTGAGGAGGGGCTGCTGGCGGCCCCGTTCCCGAGCGGCACCGCAAGGCCAGAGGAAGACGGTAAGCGGGTCCCACCCAGCTGCCGGAGAGCCCCACACCCGAAATGGTGCTGTTCGCCAAGGCGAGGGGATGATCCAGGATAGAAGGAGAGAGTGGGTCCGGAGCAGACTGCTGCTCCCGCGCAGAAAGGGTGGGAAGGGTTTCCCCCACCTCCCCTCCCCCCCCTTTTTTTTAAATTATTATTTCATTTCCCTACTGCGGCTGTGGCGGGGAGGCAAGAGGAAAACAGACCCTACAGCCAGTTTCCCTCTTGTGTCAGGGCTTGAAAGCGCTGCAGCGTCTTCTCTGCAGGCTGCTCAACTTCAACCTGTGTGCGTGTGCGTATACATATATACACATGCACAAAACTATGTATATGTGTGCACGCCGTGTCCCGGCCCGGGCTGATGGGCAGCAGGAGCCGCTCCGCCGCGCCCCGCACCTCTCCAAACTGCCCCCGGCCCTCCCCAGCCCTGCCTTCCTCCCCGCCTGCGCGTCCGCGGCACCAGCCGGGAGTACGCGGTACCGCCGCTGGGATTCGCGGCAGCTTTTGGCGAGGAGCGGAGCAGAGTTGAGGGGAGAGGCACAAAAGGGAAGGACGGAGCGAAAGTCCCTCCCACGCCCCCCTCCCCCAAGTTTATGATGGGGGTCCGGAGGAGCAGCTCTGCTCCGCAGCAACCGTTCGCCTGCTGAAAACTTGCTGCTTCGCTTTTGGGGTAAAGTTGATGCTTATTTTGTCTTTTTATTGTGCTTTTTATTTATCCCCTCTCCTCTTCTTCTCCCGGTTTTGTCGGAGGTGCCCTGCGGGGTGAGGGAGGGTAGAAATTTTTCGAGGGGCTCTTCTCTAGCGGGGGGTAGAGGGGGGGGTCCTGTCCCGTGTCGTGTTCTTCTTCCCTCCCCCGCAGGTGAGCGGGGCGGATGCGGTCGCGCGTGTGTGTGTCCCCGGTGTGTGACTCCCCCCGCCCCAGATTCCGCCAGGACTGGGCTTCGGGCCGTGCCTCTACGGCCATTGTTTTTCCCGGGGGCTGCGGTGACAGTCCCAGCCCCGAGCCGCTGCGGGGACCGCCTTGCCCTGGGTCTTGGAGGACGGCTGGGCTCCCTATAGCCAGCAGTGAGTTTGTATTTTTTTTGTTGTTGTTGTTGTTTTAATTAAGTTAACCCCTCACCCCACCTGGGAAGGAGCAATCTTTCGACAAGTATATTTGCTGAGGAATTTAAAAAATTCCCTGCTGCAACTTGATCCCTGTGTGATGAGGAGCGGCTCGGAGAGACCCGGACTCCAATCCTATTAAGGACTTAGAGGGTTGAGAGTTTTCCCCCCAGACTCGGTGGCTTTAAAACAATCGAGGAGGAGGGGAGGGAGATGGGCTCATCTAAATGCCTTTTCTGCCTCAAGCGATTGCCATCATTTCCTGGGAAACCTGACTTTTCCAGCGCAGGGGCTTAGTGTGGTTTATCAGCGGTCCCGCCGCTGGCCCTGCTGCCGATTTTCTGGCGGTTACGAGGTTTTTATAGATTTATTTTTATTTTTGCTGACCTGCAGCTTGGGCTTCAAAACTTGGCGGGATGGGGCCGCTCATCTGCGCGGGCGCGGTGGCGGTGCGCGCAAAGCCGCGCCCCCTCCGCGAGGCCGGGACCAGAACTCCTGGGTGAGCCGGGCCCGGGGTCCGGCATGGCCTCCCGGTAGATTTCTGTGGGGGAGCAAATGCCCAGGCGCGGGGCTCACCGGGACTGATGCCGCGAAACTTGTGCCTGTCTATTGATGCCCCCGTGTGTCCTACAGCTGTGGTGCTGGAAACCCGTTTGCCCGCCTTTCTGCCCGTATAAATTAGCATTTTATTGGCGTATCGTGTTTATATTTTTACAGCCACTGATAAAGGGACTAGTTGTAAAACTTTGTCCACTCCCTGCTAATCCCCTTCACTTTTAATTTTTTTTTTTTTTCAACTGAGGCTCTTGGGATGGTCAAGAGTTTGAAAGCAAACGTTTGACTAGCATGCTGCATAAAACAGCATTTAAACAAATATTGTATTGGCATGTTCTGTGGAGCTGGTGCCAGAAAAGTAAAGTAAATAAGCTATGAAATTCAAAATATACAGAAGTGGAAGAGACTGATTTGTTCTAAGGCTTGCTGATTTGATCTGTTTGTTCTAGCTACCTTGCTTTAAGAAGAAAAAAAAAAAAAGTAAAAAAAAAAAATTCAGGGCTTTTGTAGTTCTAAACTCCATTCACTTAACTTCGCTAGAATAGAGACTACATTCATGTGGAAAAAATGATCCTGATAAATAATTGTCTATGGTCCTGGGATGTTTGAAATGCCTGGCAATTGCTGCATGCAGCAACTACAGTTGGTGAATTGGTTTGGTTCAACTTTTTTGATGGGTTGATATGGTAATTTGTATTTTGGCTGGAACTTGAGGAAATGTTGACACCTGTCAGACTTTGAATTGCAATAAAAATGTCATATTGAATGTTATTGCAAAACTGACAACTTTTAAGAAGTGAATGAAATTCATTATGGCTTTTCCACTGTAAACAACTCTTGGAAATTTGTCACTTGATTGAAATCATGACCTATCTGTAGCACTGAAAAGTGCCTGATCCACTGAAGATGAACTGTTAATCTATGGGTATGTGTATATCCAAGCCTCTGGTGTATGTTTGTGAAAGAGCTAATCTTTAAAGCAAGGTGAGGTAAGATTCAGTTGATCTCGAATGTTGTTATTGCTTAAAGTATGAGACTTTGAAGTGCCCAGAAATGCAACTGCTGTTCTTCAAAGAAAAGCAGATCTCAAGGACTGTTTCCAACTTCCTTTCAATGTCTTTTTTTTCCAGTGTGTCAAAGGGGATGTATACAGATGGACAAATACTGTTTGTGTGAGGTCATTCATTCTGAGAAAAATTAGAGCCATAGAAGAACTTGAACTAGCCAGTATAAATCTAGTGTAATTTCAGTGAAGCTGCTCCAGTTTATACTTGTATAAAAGAAAACATAACTTGATCTCAGATAGACAATAACACAGCAGTCTGCATTCCTTAACGTCACACTGAGCACTGAAGTCACATGTAGAAAAGACAGCTTTGTTGTGGCATATATATATATATATAATGACTGGGATTATGGGCATTACTTTGAAAACTATTTTAAATTTTTATGGCAGTGAATAATTTTTGAGTATGGTTTCTGTGATTCTAGTGATCTTATTGATTTATATCACACATTCCCCTTCAGTGGCACATTTGTGTAAAAACTGTATGGGCTGTGGAGCTATGTGGTCAGTTGTACAGAGGAAGGGTTACATGATCACTACAGCACTGTATAACTTGAAAATAGCTTTTTCATGATCCTGATACTTTATTTCTTTTTAGAGAGTTTGAGTTTTTTCTAATGAGTTTTCCAGTCCTCTGGCCCTTTTTTTTTTTTTTTTTTTTTGTCTAAGGATATGGTAGGGTATCTAGTCTAGTATCAAGAGCATTAACCCCATTCTTTTCTTCTAAGTACAGAGAACACTTGGTTAACTGCTTCCCCCTGGTTTTGGTGGCATACTGTAAGCCAGTTGTTTGCCCTGTAGTCTGAAAGGTACACAGATACTACATGCTTTTGTACTCTCAGAAGTGCTCTGTTCATACTGAAGTTTCCAGTGCAGATTAGTGGAGGCAGTGGAGTCACCAAAATCTGTATGTATTTGTGCAGCAAACACCTATCTATTGCTCCATCACAAAGCCTCCACTTAATAATCTGGCCAAGGATTTCAAGGCAGTGAGTTTTTTCAAAGAAGCTACTTAGGCACATTAGATGTGACTATAGCATCAAACTAATTAGTTGCCACTCCATTTCTATGAAGCTTCCAGAGCTTTATAGAAATGCAATATTTGCACTTCTTACTTGCTGCTGAGGCATTGAGGTTAAGCAGTCTCTGCTTTTTGTCTGCTTTTTTACTGATGGGAAAGATTCCAGGGCATTGTTCGAGAGCTGCACAAGCCCTGCTATGTACCTAGGTAAATATTTTAAACAGTTGCACATTTGGACAACTTGCCACAAAGCATTAAGTGGTATTTAGGGTTTGCTTCAACTCTGTTCCCAGGGCCTTTTTAAAGAAAGCCAAAACAACAGGAGGTATTTGGGAATTAATTGAAACAACACTAAATGAAATGGCAAAGAATGAATTCTAGTATGAATGAGGCCAAGAAGTTACTGTGTAGCAAAGTAAATATTGCTTATGTGCCTGGGTATCCATACATATGCGTACACATGTGTATGCATGCATGTGTGCAATGTGATGCAGATCCCAGATGCATCTTCTAGAAATTAACTGCTGTTGGGTGTGCAAGTAATGAGCACTGGATCTTACACAGTAGTCTTGATAGTTGCAGAGGCAGCGCTGCAGGTTTGCCTTGTGAACAAGTGACTGGAATGGAAGTACTGGGTAATCAGGGGTAATTTTCTGCAGACCAGTTCCAGTGGGGGGTGAGCAAATGGTACATATGTGTAGTCCAGGAGAGGTCACAGAATTCATTCATGCTTTTCTACTGTAAAACCACACACCACACCCTTTAGCTTATTGTAAACTAAACAGACTCAAATACACAAAAGATGAAATGTGCAGCACAAAGGGAACAGAACAGTTGTTGTCCTGTAGTTCAAAAGTAGTTCAGAGCTGTAAAAATTCTTTGGGATTTGTGAATATTCAGTACAACTGAAAAATAGACCTTGGTGCCTGGAAGTGGATGCTTAAACTATAAAACATTTGAAATTAGTCTCCTTTGGGCCCCTGCTGCAGTGAGTGGGGGCATTTCTGGTACTGTCATGGGCATGGCTGCCCAGATACATGAGTCACTGGTGAATCTTTTCTCATCATTTCACAATTATTTGCAATTGGCTGTCGCCTTCCCACAACTGTAAATATTCTAAGAGGAAACAATGCAAACTAGAACTGTAGGTACCAGGATCTTTGTACTGGATGTATTTCTTTTTACTTTCTAAGTGTTCTTTTTCATATGAAAAGAGTTTAGCAGCTTTATCCTTATTCAAGTCTTTTCTTTTTGTATCTGCTGGGGAGAAAACCATTAATTTTGAGGAATGGTGAGAGTAAGCCTTAAGCTCTCTTTGACGTTTTAGTTTAACTTGAATAGGTTAATTTTATTTTATTTTTTTAAAAAGAAAACAAGTTGGTGGGAAGTGTGTTTTAACTGTGAGCGCCTGATTTCAACCATTAGCATAAGAAAAAAAGTTTTAGTGCATTTACTATTGTATTGAGTGAAGAGTTCCAACAGTCAGGGGAAAGAAAGTAAAAAGGCTGTAAAGAAATGATGGTCTATTCAGATTATTCAGCAGCCCAAAGCTCTGGTCATCTGCCTCTGAAATCTGTGATCGGGATATCACTTTTATCTTCCTGTGCCTTTCTCTCGCCTTTTTCACATGTTCAGTTTTGTCAAGGTTTATTGATCACGTTTTCTTCTCTGCAAATCTGTGGAAAATTTAATGAACCAAAAACAACAGAGAAATAAAAGGAACTTTTTATTCATTAGCACTAGTTTGAATTTTATTCTATAGCGACTACTCTTCTGCCTCCCATGTGCGTCATTGTGTCATTCCTGCGGGACTTACAGTGCATACAGTGGGGATGGCTGCACTATTAATTCTTTTCTGAGGAAAAGTTTGTTCAATGTTGTGATCTCATGGCAGATCCAACCCTACTGCTTGTCTCTTCTTCTCTGCCCTCCTGACAGTCACATCCTTAATGTGGTGCTTCTGCTGCTAAATACCTTAAAGTGTGTATTCCGCAGAGCATTTACCTCTTCAAGAATGCAATGTATTTGCTCCCTAGCAATTAAGCCCAAATTTAAATGATTGCAGATTAGTAGTAATTATTTAGAATCCTGATTGTTTTGGTGCTATGATCCTTGTTCATTACACATCTGCTTTGCCAGTGGTGCTGCCCCAGAGTGCTTTGTGATGCAAATGCTTTTGTTAACTTACAAATAGTTTCAGTATCTAAATCATCTCAGGTGACATATTTAAGTCTCTTCTTTTTTCCCAGATGGACTTAAAAAGCTGTAATTAAATGTGGCTTCTAGTATGATAAGCTTTGCTAACGTTTTCTGTGGAACCACTTACTTGAACTCTGGCAATTCGTGATCCTGGAAGATTTTTCAGTAAAGGACCCTCTTAACATTAATTTAATTTCATTTAATGCAGCTTGTGAGTGTAAGGAAATAAGTTAAAATGGAGGATGTGTCAGCTGAAAAGATTTCTTGATTCCAAGTAACTTCACTGCTGCTCTATGTTTAAATGCCAAGGTGTAAATCCCAGGGGAAGGAAAACCATGTTGTTCTGTAGAATAGTCCCAAATACTCTCAATAATGATTGGCACCATCAATGCTGATACTTCTAAGGGATGACCTAAAAGCCACAGAAGGGCATCAGTGTTTGAGATTGAATTTCACCTACAGTGCTAGCACATCTGTGACTGCATCTTCTTTTCTGTGCAGTGAGTGACTCTATGTCCTGTAGGAATACACATCTGCAATCCTGAACTGCCTCTAAATCTAGAGGAGGAATTTCGTGTCCAGCAGAAGGAGCCCTGCTGGGGAAATCTGGACTCCTCTATGGAAAGAAAAAAAAAAGTAATAAAAAAGTATTCTGTCCTCTGTGAAATGGTGGGATTTTAGTGTAGGTAATTCATTCACATGAAAATAATGAAATCTCTCCAGAGGACCATGCTTTCTCTGGGTTGCTCTACTGCTCAGTGGAAGCCAGCATGTGTCTAGTCCCTCAGTGACAAGCAGCTTGCGTTCACAGTCCCTCACCTCTTGCTGTGATGTGCCAAACACCCTCGACAGGGGACTGGCTGGTCCTCCCCAGGATCTGCAAGGGGTGGTCAGCTGCACAGCTTTATTTCTGCAGTAGCAGTGGAAACGCTTCCAGTGTTACAAATGCAGTTCAGATGAGCAGGTGGTGCTGTAGTATAACCTCACTGTGGCTTTTTTCGTCACTGGAAGCTTTAAATACCCATTCTCTGGAAGTTAATTTTTTGTTTTTCCTTTAAATGTCCATATATTTAGTGATTATATTTTCTTAGAACAAGAAGATTGCCTGGGACATGTCTAGCACTATGTTAAACAGTTTGATTCTGTTACTAAAATTCTTTTAAAACGTCTTACCAAATTTTTTTTTTTTCAGCTTGGAAAGTGGCATCTCTAGCTAAAAATGCTGCTCCTCTCCATACAGACCTGTGAAGTCCCATTAGAAACCCTTTTTTTATTCCTCCTTTAAAAGTGAGGTCTGTTGATTATGACAGTGTTAAAAGAGCATCAGTTCCCAACACCCAGATAGCTTCTTTTCAGAGCAATGCTCGGCAATGCCTCTTTGTGCAGTGGACAATGCAATAAGTCAGACAGGACTCTCTGAGCCACCTCTATAAGGAACTGTAAGGGCTGCTGAAGTACACTTGTGTTAAGTTGAATTGATTGAAATTTAATGGCTGTTAGTAGCTATGAATGGTAATGATTTTCTAGAGTATCTTCACCATGCTTGACATTAATAACTGGAGAGTGTGTATGTGTGATGCTAGTGTGTTACTCATTTTTAAAGATACTTCCTCCCAGCCCTCTTTCCCATAATTTAGGTGTTCTGATGCTTTGGAAAAAAAGTCTTGGACTTTGAAGAGCACGTACATCTTGTCAGCATA